>NC_140776.1:133554978-134754978 GCF_044657685.1 Stegodyphus dumicola
GGGTATTTGAGATAAAAAATTTTCTTTAACTTGTAAGGTACATCACCGTATTCATGCCTCGTTCTAAACCTTAATAAAATAGTGAAATCCTGAGTGTCTGAGGTAATGTGGATTAAAGTTACTTGGATAATATGAAAATTAGCATTAAACGAAATGCGGGTATTTCAGATAAAAATTTTTCTTTAACTTGTAAGGTACATCACCGTATTCATGCCTCGTCCTAAACCTTAATAAAATAGTGAAATCCTGAGTGTCTGAGGTAATGTGGATTAAAGTTACTTGGATAATATGAAAATTAGCATTAAACGAAATGCGGGTATTTCAGATAAAAATTTTTCTTTAACTTGTAAGGTACATCACCGTATTCATGCCTCGTTCTAAACCTTAATAAAATAGTGAAATCCTGAGTGTCTGAGGTAATGTGGATTAAAGTTACTTGGATAATATGAAAATTAGCATTAAACGAAATGCGGGTATTTCAGATAAAATTTTTTCTTTAACTTGTAAGGTACATCACCGTATTCATGCCTCGTCCTAAACCTTAATAAAATAGTGAAATCCTGAGTGTCTGAGGTAATGTGGATTAAAGTTACTTGGATAATATGAAAATTAGCATTAAACGAAATGCGGGTATTTCAGATAAAAAATTTTCTTTAACTTGTAAGGTACATCACCGTATTCATGCCTCGTTCTAAACCTTAATAAAATAGTGAAATCCTGAGTGTCTGAGGTAATGTGGATTAAAGTTACTTGGATAATATGAAAATTAGCATTAAACGAAATGCGGGTATTTCAGATAAAATTTTTCTTTAACTTGTAAGGTACATCACCGTATTCATGCCTCGTCCTAAACCTTAATAAAATAGTGAAATCCTGAGTGTCTGAGGTAATGTGGATTAAAGTTACTTAGATAATATGAAAATTAGCATTAAACGAAATGCGGGTATTTCAGATAAAAAATTTTCTTTAACTTGTAAGGTACATCACCTTATTCATGCCTCGTCCTAAACCTTAATAAAATAGTGAAATCCTGAGTGTCTGAGGTAATGTGGATAAAAGTTACTTGGATAATATGAAAATTAGCATTAAACGAAATGCGGGTATTTGAGATAAAAATTTTTCTTTAACTTGTAAGGTACATCACCGTATTCATGCCTCGTCCTAAACCTTAATAAAATAGTGAAATCCTGAGTGTCTGAGGTAATGTGGATTAAAGTTACTTGGATAATATGAAAATTAGCATTAAACGAAATGCGGGTATTTGAGATAAAAAATTTTCTTTAACTTGTAAGGTACATCACCGTATTCATGCCTCGTTCTAAACCTTAATAAAATAGTGAAATCCTGAGTGTCTGAGGTAATGTGGATTAAAGTTACTTGGATAATATGAAAATTAGCATTAAACGAAATGCGGGTATTTCAGATAAAAATTTTTCTTTAACTTGTAAGGTACATCACCTTATTCATGCCTCGTCCTAAACCTTAATAAAATAGTGAAATCCTGAGTGTCTGAGGTAATGTGGATTAAAGTTACTTGGATAATATGAAAATTAGCATTAAACGAAATGCGGGTATTTCAGATAAAAATTTTTCTTTAACTTGTAAGGTACATCACCGTATTCATGCCTCGTCCTAAACCTTAATAAAATAGTGAAATCCTGAGTGTCTGAGGTAATGTGGATTAAAGTTACTTGGATAATATGAAAATTAGCATTAAACGAAATGCGGGTATTTCAGATAAAAAATTTTCTTTAACTTGTAAGGTACATCACCGTATTCATGCCTCGTTCTAAACCTTAATAAAATAGTGAAATCCTGAGTGTCTGAGGTAATGTGGATTAAAGTTACTTGGATAATATGAAAATTAGCATTAAACGAAATGCGGGTATTTCAGATAAAATTTTTTCTTTAACTTGTAAGGTACATCACCGTGTTCATGCCTCGTCCTAAACCTTAATAAAATAGTGAAATCCTGAGTGTCTGAGGTAATGTGGATTAAAGTTACTTGGATAATATGAAAATTAGCATTAAACGAAATGCGGGTATTTCAGATAAAAATTTTTCTTTAACTTGTGAGGTACATCACCGTATTCATGCCTCGTCCTAAACCTTAATAAAATAGTGAAATCCTGAGTGTCTGAGGTAATGTGGATTAAAGTTACTTGGATAATATGAAAATTAGCATTAAACGAAATGCGGGTATTTCAGATAAAAAATTTTCTTTAACTTGTAAGGTACATCACCGTATTCATGCCTCGTCGTAAACCTTAATAAAATAGTGAAATCCTGAGTGTCTGAGGTAATGTTGATTAAAGTTACTTGGATAATATGAAAATTAGCATTAAACGAAATGCGGGTATTTCAGATAAAAAAATTTTCTTTAAATTGTAAGGTACATCACCGTATTCATGCCTCGATCTAAACCTTAATAAAATAGTGAAATCCTGAGTGTCTGAGGTAATGTGGATTAAAGTTACTTGGATAATATGAAAATTAGCATTAAACGAAATGCGGGTATTTCAGATAAAAAATTTTCTTTAACTTGTAAGGTACATCACCGTATTCATGCCTCGTCCTAAACCTTAATAAAATAATGAAATCCTGAGTGTTTGAGGTAATGTAGATTAAAGTTACTTGGATAATATGAAAATTAGCATTAAACGAAATGCGGGTATTTCAGATAAAAATTTTTCTTTAACTTGTAAGGTACATCACCGTATTCATGCCTCGTCCTAAACCTTAATAAAATAGTGAAATCCTGAGTGTCTGAGGTAATGTGGATTAAAGTTACTTGGATAATATGAAAATTAGCATTAAACGAAATGCGGGTATTTCAGATAAAAATTTTTCTTTAACTTGTAAGGTACATCACCGTATTCATGCCTCGTCCTAAACCTTAATAAAATAGTGAAATCCTGAGTGTTTGAGGTAATGTGGATTAAAGTTACTTGGATAATATGAAAATTAGCATTAAACGAAATGCGGGTATTTCAGATAAAATTTTTTTTTAACTTGTAAGGTACATCACCGTATTCATGCCTCGTGCTAAACCTTAATATAATAGTGAAATCCTGAGTGTCTGAGGTAATGTGGATTAAAGTTACTTGGATAATATGAAAATTAGCATTAAACGAAATGCGGGTATTTCAGATAAAAATTTTTCTTTAACTTGTAAGGTACATCAACGTATTCATGCCTCGTCCTAAACCTTAATAAAATAGTGAAATCCTGAGTGTCTGAGGTAATGTGGATTAAAGTTACTTGGATAATATGAAAATTAGCATTAAACGAAATGCGGGTATTTCAGATAAAAATTTTTCTTTAACTTGTAAGGTACATCACCGTATTCATGCCTCGTTCTAAACCTTAATAAAATAGTGAAATCCTGAGTGTCTGAGGTAATGTGGATTAATGTTACTTGGATAATATGAAAATTAGCATTAAACGAAATGCGGGTATTTCAGATAAAAAATTTTCTTTAACTTGTAAGGTACATCACCGTATTCATGCCTCGTCCTAAACCTTATTAAAATAGTGAAATCCTGAGTGTCTGAGGTAATGTGGATTAAAGTTACTTGGATAATATGAAAATTAGCATTAAACGAAATGCGGGTATTTCAGATAAAAAATTTTCTTTAAGTTGTAAGGTACATCACCGTATTCATGCCTCGTTCTAAACCTTAATAAAATAGTGAAATCCTGAGTGTCTGAGGTAATGTGGATTAAAGTTACTTGGATAATATGAAAATTAGCATTAAACGAAATGCGGGTATTTGAGATAAAAATTTTTCTTTAACTTGTAAGGTACATCACCGTATTCATGCCTCGTCCTAAACCTTAATAAAATAGTGAAATCCTGAGTGTCTGAGGTAATGTGGATTAAAGTTACTTGGATAATATGAAAATTAGCATTAAACGAAATGCGGGTATTTGAGATAAAAAATTTTCTTTAACTTGTAAGGTACATCACCGTATTCATGCCTCGTTCTAAACCTTAATAAAATAGTGAAATCCTGAGTGTCTGAGGTAATGTGGATTAAAGTTACTTGGATAATATGAAAATTAGCATTAAACGAAATGCGGGTATTTCAGATAAAAATTTTTCTTTAACTTGTAAGGTACATCACCTTATTCATGCCTCGTCCTAAACCTTAATAAAATAGTGAAATCCTGAGTGTCTGAGGTAATGTGGATTAAAGTTACTTGGATAATATGAAAATTAGCATTAAACGAAATGCGGGTATTTCAGATAAAATTTTTTCTTTAACTTGTAAGGTACATCACCGTATTCATGCCTCGTCCTAAACCTTAATAAAATAGTGAAATCCTGAGTGTCTGAGGTAATGTGGATTAAAGTTACTTGGATAATATGAACATTAGCATTAAACGAAATGCGGGTATTTCAGATAAAAAATTTTCTTTAACTTGTAAGGTACATCACCGTATTCATGCCTCGTTCTAAACCTTAATAAAATAGTGAAATCCTGAGTGTCTGAGGTAATGTGGATTAAAGTTACTTGGATAATATGAAAATTAGCATTAAACGAAATGCGGGTATTTCAGATAAAATTTTTTCTTTAACTTGTAAGGTACATCACCGTATTCATGCCTCGTCCTAAACCTTAATAAAATAGTGAAATCCTGAGTGTCTGAGGTAATGTGGATTAAAGTTACTTGGATAATATGAAAATTAGCATTAAACGAAATGCGGGTATTTCAGATAAAAATTTTTCTTTAACTTGTGAGGTACATCACCGTATTCATGCCTCGTCCTAAACCTTAATAAAATAGTGAAATCCTGAGTGTCTGAGGTAATGTGGATTAAAGTTACTTGGATAATATGAAAATTAGCATTAAACGAAATGCGGGTATTTCAGATAAAAAATTTTCTTTAACTTGTAAGGTACATCACCGTATTCATGCCTCGTCGTAAACCTTAATAAAATAGTGAAATCCTGAGTGTCTGAGGTAATGTTGATTAAAGTTACTTGGATAATATGAAAATTAGCATTAAACGAAATGCGGGTATTTCAGATAAAAAAATTTTCTTTAAATTGTAAGGTACATCACCGTATTCATGCCTCGATCTAAACCTTAATAAAATAGTGAAATCCTGAGTGTCTGAGGTAATGTGGATTAAAGTTACTTGGATAATATGAAAATTAGCATTAAACGAAATGCGGGTATTTCAGATAAAAAATTTTCTTTAACTTGTAAGGTACATCACCGTATTCATGCCTCGTCCTAAACCTTAATAAAATAATGAAATCCTGAGTGTTTGAGGTAATGTAGATTAAAGTTACTTGGATAATATGAAAATTAGCATTAAACGAAATGCGGGTATTTCAGATAAAAATTTTTCTTTAACTTGTAAGGTACATCACCGTATTCATGCCTCGTCCTAAACCTTAATAAAATAGTAAAATCCTGAGTGTCTGAGGTAATGTGGATTAAAGTTACTTGGATAATATGAAAATTAGCATTAAACGAAATGCGGGTATTTCAGATAAAAATTTTTCTTTAACTTGTAAGGTACATCACCGTATTCATGCCTCGTCCTAAACCTTAATAAAATAGTGAAATCCTGAGTGTCTGAGGTAATGTGGATTAAAGTTACTTGGATAATATGAAAATTAGCATTAAACGAAATGCGGGTATTTCAGATAAAAATTTTTCTTTAACTTGTAAGGTACATCACCGTATTCATGCCTCGTCCTAAACCTTAATAAAATAGTGAAATCCTGAGTGTCTGAGGTAATGTGGATTGAAGTTACTTGGATAATATGAAAATTAGCATTAAACGAAATGCGGGTATTTCAGATAAAAATTTTTCTTTAACTTGTAAGGTACATCACCGTATTCATGCCTCGTCCTAAACCTTAATAAAATAGTGAAATCCTGAGTGTCTGAGGTAATGTGGATTAAAGTTACTTGGATAATATGAAAATTAGCATTAAACGAAATGCGGGTATTTCAGATAAAAATTTTTCTTTAACTTGTAAGGTACATCACCGTATTCATGCCTCGTTCTAAACCTTAATAAAATAGTGAAATCCTTAGTGTCTGAGGTAATGTGGATTAATGTTACTTGGATAATATGAAAATTAGCATTAAACGAAATGCGGGTATTTCAGATAAAAAATTTTCTTTAACTTGTAAGGTACATCACCGTATTCATGCCTCGTCCTAAACCTTATTAAAATAGTGAAATCCTGAGTGTCTGAGGTAATGTGGATTAAAGTTACTTGGATAATATGAAAATTAGCATTAAACGAAATGCGGGTATTTCAGATAAAAAATTTTCTTTAAGTTGTAAGGTACATCACCGTATTCATGCCTCGTTCTAAACCTTAATAAAATAGTGAAATCCTGAGTGTCTGAGGTAATGTGGATTAAAGTTACTTGGATAATATGAAAATTAGCATTAAACGAAATGCGGGTATTTCAGATAAAAAATTTTCTTTAACTTGTAAGGTACATCACCGTATTCATGCCTCGTCCTAAACCTTAATAAAATAGTGAAATCCTGAGTGTCTGACGTAATGTTGATTAAAGTTACTTGGATAATATGAAAATTAGCATTAAACGAAATGCGTGTATTTCAGATAAAAAATTTTCTTTAACTTGTAAGGTACATCACCGTATTCATGCCTCGTTCTAAACCTTAATAAAATAGTGAAATCCTGAGTGTCTGAGGTAATGTGGATTAAAGTTACTTGGATAATATGAAAATTAGCATTAAACGAAATGCGGGTATTTCAGATAAAATTTTTTCTTTAACTTGTAAGGTACATCACCGTATTCATGCATCGTCCTAAACCTTAATAAAATAGTGAAATCCTGAGTGTCTGAGGTAATGTGGATTAAAGTTACTTGGATAATATGAAAATTAGCATTAAACGAAATGCGGGTATTTCAGATAAAAATTTTTCTTTAACTTGTAAGGTACATCACCTTATTCATGCCTCGTCCTAAACCTTAATAAAATAGTGAAATCCTGAGTGTCTGAGGTAATGTGGATTAAAGTTACTTGGATAATATGAAAATTAGCATTAAACGAAATGCGGGTATTTCAGATAAAAAATTTTCTTTAACTTGTAAGGTACATCACCGTATTCATGCCTCGTCCTAAACCTTAATAAAATAGTGAAATCCTGAGTGTCTGAGGTAATGTGGATTAAAGTTACTTGGATAATATGAAAATTAGCATTAAACGAAATGCGGGTATTTCAGATAAAATTTTTTCTTTAACTTGTAAGGTACATCACCGTATTCATGCCTCGTCCTAAACCTTAATAAAATAGTGAAATCCTGAGTGTCTGAGGTAATGTGGATTAAAGTTACTTGGATAATATGAAAATTAGCATTAAACGAAATGCGGGTATTTCAGATAAAAATTTTTCTTTAACTTGTAAGGTACATCACCTTATTCATGCCTCGTCCTAAACCTTAATAAAATAGTGAAATCCTGAGTGTCTGAGGTAATGTGGATTAAAGTTACTTGGATAATATGAAAATTAGCATTAAACGAAATGCGGGTATTTCAGATAAAAATTTTTCATTAACTTGTAAGGTACATCACCGTATTCATGCCTCGTCCTAAACCTTAATAAAATAGTGAAATCCTGAGTGTCTGAGGTAATGTGGATTAAAGTTACTTGGATAATATGAAAATTAGCATTAAACGAAATGCGGGTATTTCAGATAAAAATTTTTCTTTAACTTGTAAGGTACATCACCGTATTCATGCCTCGTCCTAAACCTTAATAAAATAGTGAAATCCTGAGTGTTTGAGGTAATGTGGATTAAAGTTACTTGGATAATATGAAAATTAGCATTAAACGAAATGCGGGTATTTCAGATAAAAATTTTTCTTTAACTTGTAAGGTACATCACCGTATTCATGCCTCGTCCTAAACCTTAATAAAATAATGAAATCCTGAGTGTTTGAGGTAATGTAGATTAAAGTTACTTGGATAATATGAAAATTAGCATTAAACGAAATGCGGGTATTTCAGATAAAAATTTTTCTTTAACTTGTAAGGTACATCACCGTATTCATGCCTCGTCCTAAACCTTAATAAAATAGTGAAATCCTGAGTGTCTGAGGTAATGTGGATTAAAGTTACTTGGATAATATGAAAATTAGCATTAAACGAAATGCGGGTATTTCAGATAAAAAATTTTCTTTAACTTGTAAGGTACATCACCGTATTCATGCCTCGTTCTAAACCTTAATAAAATAGTGAAATCCTGAGTGTCTGAGGTAATGTGGATTAAAGTTACTTGGATAATATGAAAATTAGCATTAAACGAAATGCGGGTATTTCAGATAAAATTTTTTCTTTAACTTGTAAGGTACATCACCGTATTCATGCCTCGTCCTAAACCTTAATAAAATAGTGAAATCCTGAGTGTCTGAGGTAATGTGGATTAAAGTTACTTAGATAATATGAAAATTAGCATTAAACGAAATGCGGGTATTTCAGATAAAAAATTTTCTTTAACTTGTAAGGTACATCACCTTATTCATGCCTCGTCCTAAACCTTAATAAAATAGTGAAATCCTGAGTGTCTGAGGTAATGTGGATAAAAGTTACTTGGATAATATGAAAATTAGCATTAAACGAAATGCGGGTATTTGAGATAAAAATTTTTCTTTAACTTGTAAGGTACATCACCGTATTCATGCCTCGTCCTAAACCTTAATAAAATAGTGAAATCCTGAGTGTCTGAGGTAATGTGGATTAAAGTTACTTGGATAATATGAAAATTAGCATTAAACGAAATGCGGGTATTTGAGATAAAAAATTTTCTTTAACTTGTAAGGTACATCACCGTATTCATGCCTCGTTCTAAACCTTAATAAAATAGTGAAATCCTGAGTGTCTGAGGTAATGTGGATTAAAGTTACTTGGATAATATGAAAATTAGCATTAAACGAAATGCGGGTATTTCAGATAAAAATTTTTCTTTAACTTGTAAGGTACATCACCTTATTCATGCCTCGTCCTAAACCTTAATAAAATAGTGAAATCCTGAGTGTCTGAGGTAATGTGGATTAAAGTTACTTGGATAATATGAAAATTAGCATTAAACGAAATGCGGGTATTTCAGATAAAAATTTTTCTTTAACTTGTAAGGTACATCACCGTATTCATGCCTCGTCCTAAACCTTAATAAAATAGTGAAATCCTGAGTGTCTGAGGTAATGTGGATTAAAGTTACTTGGATAATATGAAAATTAGCATTAAACGAAATGCGGGTATTTCAGATAAAAAATTTTCTTTAACTTGTAAGGTACATCACCGTATTCATGCCTCGTTCTAAACCTTAATAAAATAGTGAAATCCTGAGTGTCTGAGGTAATGTGGATTAAAGTTACTTGGATAATATGAAAATTAGCATTAAACGAAATGCGGGTATTTCAGATAAAATTTTTTCTTTAACTTGTAAGGTACATCACCGTATTCATGCCTCGTCCTAAACCTTAATAAAATAGTGAAATCCTGAGTGTCTGAGGTAATGTGGATTAAAGTTACTTGGATAATATGAAAATTAGCATTAAACGAAATGCGGGTATTTCAGATAAAAATTTTTCTTTAACTTGTGAGGTACATCACCGTATTCATGCCTCGTCCTAAACCTTAATAAAATAGTGAAATCCTGAGTGTCTGAGGTAATGTGGATTAAAGTTACTTGGATAATATGAAAATTAGCATTAAACGAAATGCGGGTATTTCAGATAAAAAATTTTCTTTAACTTGTAAGGTACATCACCGTATTCATGCCTCGTCGTAAACCTTAATAAAATAGTGAAATCCTGAGTGTCTGAGGTAATGTTGATTAAAGTTACTTGGATAATATGAAAATTAGCATTAAACGAAATGCGGGTATTTCAGATAAAAAAATTTTCTTTAAATTGTAAGGTACATCACCGTATTCATGCCTCGATCTAAACCTTAATAAAATAGTGAAATCCTGAGTGTCTGAGGTAATGTGGATTAAAGTTACTTGGATAATATGAAAATTAGCATTAAACGAAATGCGGGTATTTCAGATAAAAAATTTTCTTTAACTTGTAAGGTACATCACCGTATTCATGCCTCGTCCTAAACCTTAATAAAATAATGAAATCCTGAGTGTTTGAGGTAATGTAGATTAAAGTTACTTGGATAATATGAAAATTAGCATTAAACGAAATGCGGGTATTTCAGATAAAAATTTTTCTTTAACTTGTAAGGTACATCACCGTATTCATGCCTCGTCCTAAACCTTAATAAAATAGTGAAATCCTGAGTGTCTGAGGTAATGTGGATTAAAGTTACTTGGATAATATGAAAATTAGCATTAAACGAAATGCGGGTATTTCAGATAAAATTTTTTCTTTAACTTGTAAGGTACATCACCGTATTCATGCCTCGTCCTAAACCTTAATAAAATAGTGAAATCCTGAGTGTTTGAGGTAATGTGGATTAAAGTTACTTGGATAATATGAAAATTAGCATTAAACGAAATGCGGGTATTTCAGATAAAATTTTTTTTTAACTTGTAAGGTACATCACCGTATTCATGCCTCGTGCTAAACCTTAATATAATAGTGAAATCCTGAGTGTCTGAGGTAATGTGGATTAAAGTTACTTGGATAATATGAAAATTAGCATTAAACGAAATGCGGGTATTTCAGATAAAAATTTTTCTTTAACTTGTAAGGTACATCAACGTATTCATGCCTCGTCCTAAACCTTAATAAAATAGTGAAATCCTGAGTGTCTGAGGTAATGTGGATTAAAGTTACTTGGATAATATGAAAATTAGCATTAAACGAAATGCGGGTATTTCAGATAAAAATTTTTCTTTAACTTGTAAGGTACATCACCGTATTCATGCCTCGTTCTAAACCTTAATAAAATAGTGAAATCCTGAGTGTCTGAGGTAATGTGGATTAATGTTACTTGGATAATATGAAAATTAGCATTAAACGAAATGCGGGTATTTCAGATAAAAAATTTTCTTTAACTTGTAAGGTACATCACCGTATTCATGCCTCGTCCTAAACCTTATTAAAATAGTGAAATCCTGAGTGTCTGAGGTAATGTGGATTAAAGTTACTTGGATAATATGAAAATTAGCATTAAACGAAATGCGGGTATTTCAGATAAAAAATTTTCTTTAAGTTGTAAGGTACATCACCGTATTCATGCCTCGTTCTAAACCTTAATAAAATAGTGAAATCCTGAGTGTCTGAGGTAATGTGGATTAAAGTTACTTGGATAATATGAAAATTAGCATTAAACGAAATGCGGGTATTTGAGATAAAAATTTTTCTTTAACTTGTAAGGTACATCACCGTATTCATGCCTCGTCCTAAACCTTAATAAAATAGTGAAATCCTGAGTGTCTGAGGTAATGTGGATTAAAGTTACTTGGATAATATGAAAATTAGCATTAAACGAAATGCGGGTATTTGAGATAAAAAATTTTCTTTAACTTGTAAGGTACATCACCGTATTCATGCCTCGTTCTAAACCTTAATAAAATAGTGAAATCCTGAGTGTCTGAGGTAATGTGGATTAAAGTTACTTGGATAATATGAAAATTAGCATTAAACGAAATGCGGGTATTTCAGATAAAAATTTTTCTTTAACTTGTAAGGTACATCACCTTATTCATGCCTCGTCCTAAACCTTAATAAAATAGTGAAATCCTGAGTGTCTGAGGTAATGTGGATTAAAGTTACTTGGATAATATGAAAATTAGCATTAAACGAAATGCGGGTATTTCAGATAAAATTTTTTCTTTAACTTGTAAGGTACATCACCGTATTCATGCCTCGTCCTAAACCTTAATAAAATAGTGAAATCCTGAGTGTCTGAGGTAATGTGGATTAAAGTTACTTGGATAATATGAACATTAGCATTAAACGAAATGCGGGTATTTCAGATAAAAAATTTTCTTTAACTTGTAAGGTACATCACCGTATTCATGCCTCGTTCTAAACCTTAATAAAATAGTGAAATCCTGAGTGTCTGAGGTAATGTGGATTAAAGTTACTTGGATAATTTGAAAATTAGCATTAAACGAAATGCGGGTATTTCAGATAAAATTTTTTCTTTAACTTGTAAGGTACATCACCGTATTCATGCATCGTCCTAAACCTTAATAAAATAGTGAAATCCTGAGTGTCTGAGGTAATGTGGATTAAAGTTACTTGGATAATATGAAAATTAGCATTAAACGAAATGCGGGTATTTCAGATAAAAATTTTTCTTTAACTTGTGAGGTACATCACCGTATTCATGCCTCGTCCTAAACCTTAATAAAATAGTGAAATCCTGAGTGTCTGAGGTAATGTGGATTAAAGTTACTTGGATAATATGAAAATTAGCATTAAACGAAATGCGGGTATTTCAGATAAAAAATTTTCTTTAACTTGTAAGGTACATCACCGTATTCATGCCTCGTCGTAAACCTTAATAAAATAGTGAAATCCTGAGTGTCTGAGGTAATGTTGATTAAAGTTACTTGGATAATATGAAAATTAGCATTAAACGAAATGCGGGTATTTCAGATAAAAAATTTTCTTTAAATTGTAAGGTACATCACCGTATTCATGCCTCGATCTAAACCTTAATAAAATAGTGAAATCCTGAGTGTCTGAGGTAATGTGGATTAAAGTTACTTGGATAATATGAAAATTAGCATTAAACGAAATGCGGGTATTTCAGATAAAAAATTTTCTTTAACTTGTAAGGTACATCACCGTATTCATGCCTCGTCCTAAACCTTAATAAAATAATGAAATCCTGAGTGTTTGAGGTAATGTAGATTAAAGTTACTTGGATAATATGAAAATTAGCATTAAACGAAATGCGGGTATTTCAGATAAAAATTTTTCTTTAACTTGTAAGGTACATCACCGTATTCATGCCTCGTCCTAAACCTTAATAAAATAGTAAAATCCTGAGTGTCTGAGGTAATGTGGATTAAAGTTACTTGGATAATATGAAAATTAGCATTAAACGAAATGCGGGTATTTCAGATAAAAATTTTTCTTTAACTTGTAAGGTACATCACCGTATTCATGCCTCGTCCTAAACCTTAATAAAATAGTGAAATCCTGAGTGTCTGAGGTAATGTGGATTAAAGTTACTTGGATAATATGAAAATTAGCATTAAACGAAATGCGGGTATTTCAGATAAAAATTTTTCTTTAACTTGTAAGGTACATCACCGTACTCATGCCTCGTCCTAAACCTTAATAAAATAGTGAAATCCTGAGTGTCTGAGGTAATGTGGATTGAAGTTACTTGGATAATATGAAAATTAGCATTAAACGAAATGCGGGTATTTCAGATAAAAATTTTTCTTTAACTTGTAAGGTACATCACCGTATTCATGCCTCGTCCTAAACCTTAATAAAATAGTGAAATCCTGAGTGTCTGAGGTAATGTGGATTAAAGTTACTTGGATAATATGAAAATTAGCATTAAACGAAATGCGGGTATTTCAGATAAAAATTTTTCTTTAACTTGTAAGGTACATCACCGTATTCATGCCTCGTTCTAAACCTTAATAAAATAGTGAAATCCTGAGTGTCTGAGGTAATGTGGATTAATGTTACTTGGATAATATGAAAATTAGCATTAAACGAAATGCGGGTATTTCAGATAAAAAATTTTCTTTAACTTGTAAGGTACATCACCGTATTCATGCCTCGTCCTAAACCTTATTAAAATAGTGAAATCCTGAGTGTCTGAGGTAATGTGGATTAAAGTTACTTGGATAATATGAAAATTAGCATTAAACGAAATGCGGGTATTTCAGATAAAAAATTTTCTTTAAGTTGTAAGGTACATCACCGTATTCATGCCTCGTTCTAAACCTTAATAAAATAGTGAAATCCTGAGTGTCTGAGGTAATGTGGATTAAAGTTACTTGGATAATATGAAAATTAGCATTAAACGAAATGCGGGTATTTCAGATAAAAAATTTTCTTTAACTTGTAAGGTACATCACCGTATTCATGCCTCGTCCTAAACCTTAATAAAATAGTGAAATCCTGAGTGTCTGACGTAATGTTGATTAAAGTTACTTGGATAATATGAAAATTAGCATTAAACGAAATGCGTGTATTTCAGATAAAAAATTTTCTTTAACTTGTAAGGTACATCACCGTATTCATGCCTCGTTCTAAACCTTAAAAAATAGTGAAATCCTGAGTGTCTGTGGTAATGTGGATTAAAGTTACTTGGATAATATGAAAATTAGCATTAAACGAAATGCGGGTATTTCAGATAAAATTTTTTCTTTAACTTGTAAGGTACATCACCGTATTCATGCCTCGTCCTAAACCTTAATAAAATAGTGAAATCCTGAGTGTCTGAGGTAATGTGGATTAAAGTTACTTGGATAATATGAAAATTAGCATTAAACGAAATGCGGGTATTTCAGATAAAAATTTTTCTTTAACTTGTAAGGTACATCACCTTATTCATGCCTCGTCCTAAACCTTAATAAAATAGTGAAATCCTGAGTGTCTGAGGTAATGTGGATTAAAGTTACTTGGATAATATGAAAATTAGCATTAAACGAAATGCGGGTATTTCAGATAAAAATTTTTCATTAACTTGTAAGGTACATCACCGTATTCATGCCTCGTCCTAAACCTTAATAAAATAGTGAAATCCTGAGTGTCTGAGGTAATGTGGATTAAAGTTACTTGGATAATATGAAAATTAGCATTAAACGAAATGCGGGTATTTCAGATAAAAATTTTTCTTTAACTTGTAAGGTACATCACCGTATTCATGCCTCGTCCTAAACCTTAATAAAATAGTGAAATCCTGAGTGTTTGAGGTAATGTGGATTAAAGTTACTTGGATAATATGAAAATTAGCATTAAACGAAATGCGGGTATTTCAGATAAAAATTTTTCTTTAACTTGTAAGGTACATCACCGTATTCATGCCTCGTCCTAAATCTTAATAAAATAGTGAAATCCTGAGTGTCTGAGGTAATGTGGATTAAAGTTACTTGGATAATATGAAAATTAGCATTAAACGAAATGCGGGTATTTGAGATAAAAAATTTTCTTTAACTTGTAAGGTACATCACCGTATTCATGCCTCGTTCTAAACCTTAATAAAATAGTGAAATCCTGAGTGTCTGAGGTAATGTGGATTAAAGTTACTTGGATAATATGAAAATTAGCATTAAACGAAATGCGGGTATTTCAGATAAAAATTTTTCTTTAACTTGTAAGGTACATCACCTTATTCATGCCTCGTCCTAAACCTTAATAAAATAGTGAAATCCTGAGTGTCTGAGGTAATGTGGATTAAAGTTACTTGGATAATATGAAAATTAGCATTAAACGAAATGCGGGTATTTGAGATAAAAAATTTTCTTTAACTTGTAAGGTACATCACCGTATTCATGCCTCGTTCTAAACCTTAATAAAATAGTGAAATCCTGAGTGTCTGAGGTAATGTGGATTAAAGTTACTTGGATAATATGAAAATTAGCATTAAACGAAATGCGGGTATTTCAGATAAAAATTTTTCTTTAACTTGTAAGGTACATCACCTTATTCATGCCTCGTCCTAAACCTTAATAAAATAGTGAAATCCTGAGTGTCTGAGGTAATGTGTATTAAAGTTACTTGGATAATATGAAAATTAGCATTAAACGAAATGCGGGTATTTCAGATAAAAATTTTTCTTTAACTTGTAAGGTACATCACCGTATTCATGCCTCGTCCTAAACCTTAATAAAATAGTGAAATCCTGAGTGTCTGAGGTAATGTGGATTAAAGTTACTTGGAGAATATGAAAATTAGCATTAAACGAAATGCGGGTATTTCAGATAAAAAATTTTCTTTAACTTGTAAGGTACATCACCGTATTCATGCCTCGTCCTAAACCTTAATAAAATAGTGAAATCCTGAGTGTCTGAGGTAATGTGGATTAAAGTTACTTGGATAATATGAAAATTAGCATTAAACGAAATGCGGGTATTTCAGATAAAATTTTTTCTTTAACTTGTAAGGTACATCACCGTATTCATGCCTCGTCCTAAACCTTAATAAAATAGTGAAATCCTGAGTGTCTGAGGTAATGTGGATTAAAGTTACTTGGATAATATGAAAATTAGCATTAAACGAAATGCGGGTATTTCAGATAAAAATTTTTCTTTAACTTGTAAGGTACATCACCTTATTCATGCCTCGTCCTAAACCTTAATAAAATAGTGAAATCCTGAGTGTCTGAGGTAATGTGGATTAAAGTTACTTGGATAATATGAAAATTAGCATTAAACGAAATGCGGGTATTTCAGATAAAAATTTTTCATTAACTTGTAAGGTACATCACCGTATTCATGCCTCGTCCTAAACCTTAATAAAATAGTGAAATCCTGAGTGTCTGAGGTAATGTGGATTAAAGTTACTTGGATAATATGAAAATTAGCATTAAACGAAATGCGGGTATTTCAGATAAAAATTTTTCTTTAACTTGTAAGGTACATCACCGTATTCATGCCTCGTCCTAAACCTTAATAAAATAGTGAAATCCTGAGTGTTTGAGGTAATGTGGATTAAAGTTACTTGGATAATATGAAAATTAGCATTAAACGAAATGCGGGTATTTCAGATAAAAATTTTTCTTTAACTTGTAAGGTACATCACCGTATTCATGCCTCGTCCTAAACCTTAATAAAATAATGAAATCCTGAGTGTTTGAGGTAATGTAGATTAAAGTTACTTGGATAATATGAAAATTAGCATTAAACGAAATGCGGGTATTTCAGATAAAAATTTTTCTTTAACTTGTAAGGTACATCACCGTATTCATGCCTCGTCCTAAACCTTAATAAAATAGTGAAATCCTGAGTGTCTGAGGTAATGTGGATTAAAGTTACTTGGATAATATGAAAATTAGCATTAAACGAAATGCGGGTATTTCAGATAAAAAATTTTCTTTAACTTGTAAGGTACATCACCGTATTCATGCCTCGTTCTAAACCTTAATAAAATAGTGAAATCCTGAGTGTCTGAGGTAATGTGGATTAAAGTTACTTGGATAATATGAAAATTAGCATTAAACGAAATGCGGGTATTTCAGATAAAATTTTTTCTTTAACTTGTAAGGTACATCACCGTATTCATGCCTCGTCCTAAACCTTAATAAAATAGTGAAATCCTGAGTGTCTGAGGTAATGTGGATTAAAGTTACTTAGATAATATGAAAATTAGCATTAAACGAAATGCGGGTATTTCAGATAAAAAATTTTCTTTAACTTGTAAGGTACATCACCTTATTCATGCCTCGTCCTAAACCTTAATAAAATAGTGAAATCCTGAGTGTCTGAGGTAATGTGGATAAAAGTTACTTGGATAATATGAAAATTAGCATTAAACGAAATGCGGGTATTTGAGATAAAAATTTTTCTTTAACTTGTAAGGTACATCACCGTATTCATGCCTCGTCCTAAACCTTAATAAAATAGTGAAATCCTGAGTGTCTGAGGTAATGTGGATTAAAGTTACTTGGATAATATGAAAATTAGCATTAAACGAAATGCGGGTATTTGAGATAAAAAATTTTCTTTAACTTGTAAGGTACATCACCGTATTCATGCCTCGTTCTAAACCTTAATAAAATAGTGAAATCCTGAGTGTCTGAGGTAATGTGGATTAAAGTTACTTGGATAATATGAAAATTAGCATTAAACGAAATGCGGGTATTTCAGATAAAAATTTTTCTTTAACTTGTAAGGTACATCACCTTATTCATGCCTCGTCCTAAACCTTAATAAAATAGTGAAATCCTGAGTGTCTGAGGTAATGTGGATTAAAGTTACTTGGATAATATGAAAATTAGCATTAAACGAAATGCGGGTATTTCAGATAAAAATTTTTCTTTAACTTGTAAGGTACATCACCGTATTCATGCCTCGTCCTAAACCTTAATAAAATAGTGAAATCCTGAGTGTCTGAGGTAATGTGGATTAAAGTTACTTGGATAATATGAAAATTAGCATTAAACGAAATGCGGGTATTTCAGATAAAAAATTTTCTTTAACTTGTAAGGTACATCACCGTATTCATGCCTCGTTCTAAACCTTAATAAAATAGTGAAATCCTGAGTGTCTGAGGTAATGTGGATTAAAGTTACTTGGATAATATGAAAATTAGCATTAAACGAAATGCGGGTATTTCAGATAAAATTTTTTCTTTAACTTGTAAGGTACATCACCGTATTCATGCCTCGTCCTAAACCTTAATAAAATAGTGAAATCCTGAGTGTCTGAGGTAATGTGGATTAAAGTTACTTGGATAATATGAAAATTAGCATTAAACGAAATGCGGGTATTTCAGATAAAAATTTTTCTTTAACTTGTGAGGTACATCACCGTATTCATGCCTCGTCCTAAACCTTAATAAAATAGTGAAATCCTGAGTGTCTGAGGTAATGTGGATTAAAGTTACTTGGATAATATGAAAATTAGCATTAAACGAAATGCGGGTATTTCAGATAAAAAATTTTCTTTAACTTGTAAGGTACATCACCGTATTCATGCCTCGTCGTAAACCTTAATAAAATAGTGAAATCCTGAGTGTCTGAGGTAATGTTGATTAAAGTTACTTGGATAATATGAAAATTAGCATTAAACGAAATGCGGGTATTTCAGATAAAAAAATTTTCTTTAAATTGTAAGGTACATCACCGTATTCATGCCTCGATCTAAACCTTAATAAAATAGTGAAATCCTGAGTGTCTGAGGTAATGTGGATTAAAGTTACTTGGATAATATGAAAATTAGCATTAAACGAAATGCGGGTATTTCAGATAAAAAATTTTCTTTAACTTGTAAGGTACATCACCGTATTCATGCCTCGTCCTAAACCTTAATAAAATAATGAAATCCTGAGTGTTTGAGGTAATGTAGATTAAAGTTACTTGGATAATATGAAAATTAGCATTAAACGAAATGCGGGTATTTCAGATAAAAATTTTTCTTTAACTTGTAAGGTACATCACCGTATTCATGCCTCGTCCTAAACCTTAATAAAATAGTGAAATCCTGAGTGTCTGAGGTAATGTGGATTAAAGTTACTTGGATAATATGAAAATTAGCATTAAACGAAATGCGGGTATTTCAGATAAAAATTTTTCTTTAACTTGTAAGGTACATCACCGTATTCATGCCTCGTCCTAAACCTTAATAAAATAGTGAAATCCTGAGTGTTTGAGGTAATGTGGATTAACGTTACTTGGATAATATGAAAATTAGCATTAAACGAAATGCGGGTATTTCAGATAAAATTTTTTTTTAACTTGTAAGGTACATCACCGTATTCATGCCTCGTGCTAAACCTTAATATAATAGTGAAATCCTGAGTGTCTGAGGTAATGTGGATTAAAGTTACTTGGATAATATGAAAATTAGCATTAAACGAAATGCGGGTATTTCAGATAAAAATTTTTCTTTAACTTGTAAGGTACATCAACGTATTCATGCCTCGTCCTAAACCTTAATAAAATAGTGAAATCCTGAGTGTCTGAGGTAATGTGGATTAAAGTTACTTGGATAATATGAAAATTAGCATTAAACGAAATGCGGGTATTTCAGATAAAAAATTTTCTTTAACTTGTAAGGTACATCACCGTATTCATGCCTCGTCCTAAACCTTAATAAAATAGTGAAATCCTGAGTGTCTGAGGTAATGTGGATTAAAGTTACTTGGATAATATGAAAATTAGCATTAAACGAAATGCGGGTATTTCAGATAAAAATTTTTCTGTAACTTGTAAGGTACATCACCGTATTCATGCCTCGTCCTAAACCTTAATAAAATAGTGAAATCCTGAGTGTCTGAGGTAATGTGGATTAAAGTTACTTGGATAATATGAAAATTAGCATTAAACGAAATGCGGGTATTTCAGATAAAAAATTTTTTTTAACTTGTAAGGTACATCACCGTATTCATGCCTCGTCCTAAACCTTAATAAAATAGTGAAATCCTGAGTGTCTGAGGTAATGTGGATTAAAGTTACTTGGATAATATGAAAATTACCATTAAACGAAATGCGGGTATTTCAGATAAAAATTTTTCTTTAACTTGTAAGGTACATCACCGTATTCATGCCTCGTCCAAAACTTAATAAAATAGTGAAATCCTGAGTGTCTGAGGTAATGTGGATTAAAGTTACTTGGATAATATGAAAATTAGCATTAAACGAAATGCGGGTATTTCAGATAAAAAATTTTCTTTAACTTGTAAGGTACATCACCGTATTCATGCCTCGTTCTAAACCTTAATAAAATAGTGAAATCCTGAGTGTCTGAGGTAATGTGGATTAAAGTTACTTGGATAATATGAAAATTAGCATTAAACGAAATGCGGGTATTTGAGATAAAAAATTTTCTTTAACTTGTAAGGTACATCACCGTATTCATGCCTCGTTCTAAACCTTAATAAAATAGTGAAATCCTGAGTGTCTGAGGTAATGTGGATTAAAGTTACTTGGATAATATGAAAATTAGCATTAAACGAAATGCGGGTATTTCAGATAAAAATTTTTCTTTAACTTGTAAGGTACATCACCTTATTCATGCCTCGTCCTAAACCTTAATAAAATAGTGAAATCCTGAGTGTCTGAGGTAATGTGGATTAAAGTTACTTGGATAATATGAAAATTAGCATTAAACGAAATGCGGGTATTTCAGATAAAAATTTTTCATTAACTTGTAAGGTACATCACCGTATTCATGCCTCGTCCTAAACCTTAATAAAATAGTGAAATCCTGAGTGTCTGAGGTAATGTGGATTAAAGTTACTTGGATAATATGAAAATTAGCATTAAACGAAATGCGGGTATTTCAGATAAAAATTTTTCTTTAACTTGTAAGGTACATCACCGTATTCATGCCTCGTCCTAAACCTTAATAAAATAGTGAAATCCTGAGTGTTTGAGGTAATGTGGATTAAAGTTACTTGGATAATATGAAAATTAGCATTAAACGAAATGCGGGTATTTCAGATAAAAATTTTTCTTTAACTTGTAAGGTACATCACCGTATTCATGCCTCGTCCTAAATCTTAATAAAATAGTGAAATCCTGAGTGTCTGAGGTAATGTGGATTAAAGTTACTTGGATAATATGAAAATTAGCATTAAACGAAATGCGGGTATTTGAGATAAAAAATTTTCTTTAACTTGTAAGGTACATCACCGTATTCATGCCTCGTTCTAAACCTTAATAAAATAGTGAAATCCTGAGTGTCTGAGGTAATGTGGATTAAAGTTACTTGGATAATATGAAAATTAGCATTAAACGAAATGCGGGTATTTCAGATAAAAAATTTTCTTTAACTTGTAAGGTACATCACCTTATTCATGCCTCGTCCTAAACCTTAATAAAATAGTGAAATCCTGAGTGTCTGAGGTAATGTGGATAAAAGTTACTTGGATAATATGAAAATTAGCATTAAACGAAATGCGGGTATTTGAGATAAAAATTTTTCTTTAACTTGTAAGGTACATCACCGTATTCATGCCTCGTCCTAAACCTTAATAAAATAGTGAAATCCTGAGTGTCTGAGGTAATGTGGATTAAAGTTACTTGGATAATATGAAAATTAGCATTAAACGAAATGCGGGTATTTGAGATAAAAAATTTTCTTTAACTTGTAAGGTACATCACCGTATTCATGCCTCGTTCTAAACCTTAATAAAATAGTGAAATCCTGAGTGTCTGAGGTAATGTGGATTAAAGTTACTTGGATAATATGAAAATTAGCATTAAACGAAATGCGGGTATTTCAGATAAAAATTTTTCTTTAACTTGTAAGGTACATCACCTTATTCATGCCTCGTCCTAAACCTTAATAAAATAGTGAAATCCTGAGTGTCTGAGGTAATGTGGATTAAAGTTACTTGGATAATATGAAAATTAGCATTAAACGAAATGCGGGTATTTCAGATAAAAATTTTTCTTTAACTTGTAAGGTACATCACCGTATTCATGCCTCGTCCTAAACCTTAATAAAATAGTGAAATCCTGAGTGTCTGAGGTAATGTGGATTAAAGTTACTTGGATAATATGAAAATTAGCATTAAACGAAATGCGGGTATTTCAGATAAAAAATTTTCTTTAACTTGTAAGGTACATCACCGTATTCATGCCTCGTTCTAAACCTTAATAAAATAGTGAAATCCTGAGTGTCTGAGGTAATGTGGATTAAAGTTACTTGGATAATATGAAAATTAGCATTAAACGAAATGCGGGTATTTCAGATAAAATTTTTTCTTTAACTTGTAAGGTACATCACCGTATTCATGCCTCGTCCTAAACCTTAATAAAATAGAGAAATCCTGAGTGTCTGAGGTAATGTGGATTAAAGTTACTTGGATAATATGAAAATTAGCATTAAACGAAATGCGGGTATTTCAGATAAAAATTTTTCTTTAACTTGTGAGGTACATCACCGTATTCATGCCTCGTCCTAAACCTTAATAAAATAGTGAAATCCTGAGTGTCTGAGGTAATGTGGATTAAAGTTACTTGGATAATATGAAAATTAGCATTAAACGAAATGCGGGTATTTCAGATAAAAAATTTTCTTTAACTTGTAAGGTACATCACCGTATTCATGCCTCGTCGTAAACCTTAATAAAATAGTGAAATCCTGAGTGTCTGAGGTAATGTTGATTAAAGTTACTTGGATAATATGAAAATTAGCATTAAACGAAATGCGGGTATTTCAGATAAAAAAATTTTCTTTAAATTGTAAGGTACATCACCGTATTCATGCCTCGATCTAAACCTTAATAAAATAGTGAAATCCTGAGTGTCTGAGGTAATGTGGATTAAAGTTACTTGGATAATATGAAAATTAGCATTAAACGAAATGCGGGTATTTCAGATAAAAAATTTTCTTTAACTTGTAAGGTACATCACCGTATTCATGCCTCGTCCTAAACCTTAATAAAATAATGAAATCCTGAGTGTTTGAGGTAATGTAGATTAAAGTTACTTGGATAATATGAAAATTAGCATTAAACGAAATGCGGGTATTTCAGATAAAAATTTTTCTTTAACTTGTAAGGTACATCACCGTATTCATGCCTCGTCCTAAACCTTAATAAAATAGTGAAATCCTGAGTGTCTGAGGTAATGTGGATTAAAGTTACTTGGATAATATGAAAATTAGCATTAAACGAAATGCGGGTATTTCAGATAAAAATTTTTCTTTAACTTGTAAGGTACATCACCGTATTCATGCCTCGTCCTAAACCTTAATAAAATAGTGAAATCCTGAGTGTTTGAGGTAATGTGGATTAAAGTTACTTGGATAATATGAAAATTAGCATTAAACGAAATGCGGGTATTTCAGATAAAATTTTTTTTTTAACTTGTAAGGTACATCACCGTATTCATGCCTCGTGCTAAACCTTAATATAATAGTGAAATCCTGAGTGTCTGAGGTAATGTGGATTAAAGTTACTTGGATAATATGAAAATTAGCATTAAACGAAATGCGGGTATTTCAGATAAAAATTTTTCTTTAACTTGTAAGGTACATCAACGTATTCATGCCTCGTCCTAAACCTTAATAAAATAGTGAAATCCTGAGTGTCTGAGGTAATGTAGATTAAAGTTACTTGGATAATATGAAAATTAGCATTAAACGAAATGCGGGTATTTCAGATAAAAAAATTTTCTTTAAATTGTAAGGTACATCACCGTATTCATGCCTCGATCTAAACCTTAATAAAATAGTGAAATCCTGAGTGTCTGAGGTAATGTGGATTAAAGTTACTTGGATAATATGAAAATTAGCATTAAACGAAATGCGGGTATTTCAGATAAAAAATTTTCTTTAACTTGTAAGGTACATCACCGTATTCATGCCTCGTCCTAAACCTTAATAAAATATTGAAATCCTGAGTGTTTGAGGTAATGTAGATTAAAGTTACTTGGATAATATGAAAATTAGCATTAAACGAAATGCGGGTATTTCAGATAAAAATTTTTCTTTAACTTGTAAGGTACATCACCGTATTCATGCCTCGTCCTAAACCTTAATAAAATAGTGAAATCCTGAGTGTCTGAGGTAATGTGGATTAAAGTTACTTGGATAATATGAAAATTAGCATTAAACGAAATGCGGGTATTTCAGATAAAAATTTTTCTTTAACTTGTAAGGTACATCACCGTATTCATGCCTCGTCCTAAACCTTAATAAAATAGTGAAATCCTGAGTGTTTGAGGTAATGTGGATTAAAGTTACTTGGATAATATGAAAATTAGCATTAAACGAAATGCGGGTATTTCAGATAAAATTTTTTTTTTAACTTGTAAGGTACATCACCGTATTCATGCCTCGTGCTAAACCTTAATATAATAGTGAAATCCTGAGTGTCTGAGGTAATGTGGATTAAAGTTACTTGGATAATATGAAAATTAGCATTAAACGAAATGCGGGTATTTCAGATAAAAATTTTTCTTTAACTTGTAAGGTACATCAACGTATTCATGCCTCGTCCTAAACCTTAATAAAATAGTGAAATCCTGAGTGTCTGAGGTAATGTAGATTAAAGTTACTTGGATAATATGAAAATTAGCATTAAACGAAATGCGGGTATTTCAGATAAAAAATTTTCTTTAACTTGTAAGGTACATCACCGTATTCATGCCTCGTCCTAAACCTTAATAAAATAGTGAAATCCTGAGTGTCTGAGGTAATGTGGATTAAAGTTACTTGGATAATATGAAAATTAGCATTAAACGAAATGCGGGTATTTCAGATAAAAATTTTTCTGTAACTTGTAAGGTACATCACCGTATTCATGCCTCGTCCTAAACCTTAATAAAATAGTGAAATCCTGAGTGTCTGAGGTAATGTGGATTAAAGTTACTTGGATAATATGAAAATTAGCATTAAACGAAATGCGGGTATTTCAGATAAAAAATTTTTTTTAACTTGTAAGGTACATCACCGTATTCATGCCTCGTCCTAAACCTTAATAAAATAGTGAAATCCTGAGTGTCTGAGGTAATGTGGATTAAAGTTACTTGGATAATTTGAAAATTACCATTAAACGAAATGCGGGTATTTCAGATAAAAATTTTTCTTTAACTTGTAAGGTACATCACCGTATTCATGCCTCGTCCTAAACCTTCAAAAAATAGTGAAATCCTGAGTGTCTGAGGTAATGTGGATTAAAGTTACTTGGATAATATGAAAATTAGCATTAAACGAAATGCGGGTATTTCAGATAAAAAATTTTCTTTAACTTGTAAGGTACATCACCGTATTCATGCCTCGTTCTAAACCTTAATAAAATAGTGAAATCCTGAGTGTCTGAGGTAATGTGGATTAAAGTTACTTGGATAATATGAAAATTAGCATTAAACGAAATGCGGGTATTTCAGATAAAAATTTTTCTTTAACTTGTAAGACATCACCTTATTCATGCCTCGTCCTAAACCTTAATAAAATAGTGAAATCCTGAGTGTCTGAGGTAATGTGGATTAAAGTTACTTGGAGAATATGAAAATTAGCATTAAACGAAATGCGGGTATTTCAGATAAAAAATTTTCTTTAACTTGTAAGGTACATCACCGTATTCATGCCTCGTTCTAAACCTTAATAAAATAGTGAAATCCTGAGTGTCTGAGGTAAAGTTACTTGGATAATATGAAAATTAGCATTAAACGAAATGCGGGTATTTCAGATAAAATTTTTTCTTTAACTTATAAGGTACATCACCGTATTCATGCCTCGTCCTAAACCTTAATAAAATAGTGAAATCCTGAGTGTCTGAGGTAATGTGGATTAAAGTTACTTGGATAATATGAAAATTAGCATTAAACGAAATGCGGGTATTTCAGATAAAAATTTTTCTTTAACTTGTGAGGTACATCACCGTATTCATGCCTCGTCCTAAACCTTAATAAAATAGTGAAATCCTGAGTGTCTGAGGTAATGTGGATTAAAGTTACTTGGATAATATGAAAATTAGCATTAAACGAAATGCGGGTATTTCAGATAAAAAATTTTCTTTAACTTGTAAGGTACATCACCGTATTCATGCCTCGTCGTAAACCTTAATAAAATAGTGAAATCCTGAGTGTCTGAGGTAATGTTGATTAAAGTTACTTGGATAATATGAAAATTAGCATTAAACGAAATGCGGGTATTTCAGATAAAAAATTTTTTTTAACTTGTAAGGTACATCACCGTATTCATGCCTCGTCCAAAACTTAACAAAATAGTGAAATCCTGAGTGTCTGAGGTAATGTGGATTAAAGTTACTTGGATAATATGAAAATTAGCATTAAACGAAATGCGGGTATTTCAGATAAAAAATTTTCTTTAACTTGTAAGGTACATCACCGTATTCATGCCTCGTTCTAAACCTTAATAAAATAGTGAAATCCTGAGTGTCTGAGGTAATGTGGATTAAAGTTACTTGGATAATATGAAAATTAGCATTAAACGAAATGCGGGTATTTGAGATAAAAAATTTTCTTTAACTTGTAAGGTACATCACCGTATTCATGCCTCGTTCTAAACCTTAATAAAATAGTGAAATCCTGAGTGTCTGAGGTAATGTGGATTAAAGTTACTTGGATAATATGAAAATTAGCATTAAACGAAATGCGGGTATTTCAGATAAAAATTTTTCTTTAACTTGTAAGGTACATCACCTTATTCATGCCTCGTCCTAAACCTTAATAAAATAGTGAAATCCTGAGTGTCTGAGGTAATGTGGATTAAAGTTACTTGGATAATATGAAAATTAGCATTAAACGAAATGCGGGTATTTCAGATAAAAATTTTTCTGTAACTTGTAAGGTACATCACCGTATTCATGCCTCGTCCTAAACCTTAATAAAATAGTGAAATCCTGAGTGTCTGAGGTAATGTGGATTAAAGTTACTTGGATAATATGAAAATTAGCATTAAACGAAATGCGGGTATTTCAGATAAAAAATTTTTTTTAACTTGTAAGGTACATCACCGTATTCATGCCTCGTCCTAAACCTTAATAAAATAGTGAAATCCTGAGTGTCTGAGGTAATGTGGATTAAAGTTACTTGGATAATATGAAAATTACCATTAAACGAAATGCGGGTATTTCAGATAAAAATTTTTCTTTAACTTGTAAGGTACATCACCGTATTCATGCCTCGTCCAAAACTTAATAAAATAGTGAAATCCTGAGTGTCTGAGGTAATGTGGATTAAAGTTACTTGGATAATATGAAAATTAGCATTAAACGAAATGCGGGTATTTGAGATAAAAAATTTTCTTTAACTTGTAAGGTACATCACCGTATTCATGCCTCGTTCTAAACCTTAATAAAATAGTGAAATCCTGAGTGTCTGAGGTAATGTGGATTAAAGTTACTTGGATAATATGAAAATTAGCATTAAACGAAATGCGGGTATTTCAGATAAAAATTTTTCTTTAACTTGTAAGGTACATCACCTTATTCATGCCTCGTCCTAAACCTTAATAAAATAGTGAAATCCTGAGTGTCTGAGGTAATGTGGATTAAAGTTACTTGGATAATATGAAAATTAGCATTAAACGAAATGCGGGTATTTCAGATAAAAATTTTTCTTTAACTTGTAAGGTACATCACCGTATTCATGCCTCGTCCTAAACCTTAATAAAATAGTGAAATCCTGAGTGTTTGAGGTAATGTGGATTAAAGTTACTTGGATAATATGAAAATTAGCATTAAACGAAATGCGGGTATTTCAGATAAAAATTTTTCTTTAACTTGTAAGGTACATCACCGTATTCATGCCTCGTCCTAAATCTTAATAAAATAGTGAAATCCTGAGTGTCTGAGGTAATGTGGATTAAAGTTACTTGGATAATATGAAAATTAGCATTAAACGAAATGCGGGTATTTGAGATAAAAAATTTTCTTTAACTTGTAAGGTACATCACCGTATTCATGCCTCGTTCTAAACCTTAATAAAATAGTGAAATCCTGAGTGTCTGAGGTAATGTGGATTAAAGTTACTTGGATAATATGAAAATTAGCATTAAACGAAATGCGGGTATTTCAGATAAAAAATTTTCTTTAACTTGTAAGGTACATCACCTTATTCATGCCTCGTCCTAAACCTTAATAAAATAGTGAAATCCTGAGTGTCTGAGGTAATGTGGATAAAAGTTACTTGGATAATATGAAAATTAGCATTAAACGAAATGCGGGTATTTGAGATAAAAATTTTTCTTTAACTTGTAAGGTACATCACCGTATTCATGCCTCGTCCTAAACCTTAATAAAATAGTGAAATCCTGAGTGTCTGAGGTAATGTGGATTAAAGTTACTTGGATAATATGAAAATTAGCATTAAACGAAATGCGGGTATTTGAGATAAAAAATTTTCTTTAACTTGTAAGGTACATCACCGTATTCATGCCTCGTTCTAAACCTTAATAAAATAGTGAAATCCTGAGTGTCTGAGGTAATGTGGATTAAAGTTACTTGGATAATATGAAAATTAGCATTAAACGAAATGCGGGTATTTCAGATAAAAATTTTTCTTTAACTTGTAAGGTACATCACCTTATTCATGCCTCGTCCTAAACCTTAATAAAATAGTGAAATCCTGAGTGTCTGAGGTAATGTGGATTAAAGTTACTTGGATAATATGAAAATTAGCATTAAACGAAATGCGGGTATTTCAGATAAAAATTTTTCTTTAACTTGTAAGGTACATCACCGTATTCATGCCTCGTCCTAAACCTTAATAAAATAGTGAAATCCTGAGTGTCTGAGGTAATGTGGATTAAAGTTACTTGGATAATATGAAAATTAGCATTAAACGAAATGCGGGTATTTCAGATAAAAAATTTTCTTTAACTTGTAAGGTACATCACCGTATTCATGCCTCGTTCTAAACCTTAATAAAATAGTGAAATCCTGAGTGTCTGAGGTAATGTGGATTAAAGTTACTTGGATAATATGAAAATTAGCATTAAACGAAATGCGGGTATTTCAGATAAAAATTTTTCTTTAACTTGTGAGGTACATCACCGTATTCATGCCTCGTCCTAAACCTTAATAAAATAGTGAAATCCTGAGTGTCTGAGGTAATGTGGATTAAAGTTACTTGGATAATATGAAAATTAGCATTAAACGAAATGCGGGTATTTCAGATAAAAAATTTTCTTTAACTTGTAAGGTACATCACCGTATTCATGCCTCGTCGTAAACCTTAATAAAATAGTGAAATCCTGAGTGTCTGAGGTAATGTTGATTAAAGTTACTTGGATAATATGAAAATTAGCATTAAACGAAATGCGGGTATTTCAGATAAAAAAATTTTCTTTAAATTGTAAGGTACATCACCGTATTCATGCCTCGATCTAAACCTTAATAAAATAGTGAAATCCTGAGTGTCTGAGGTAATGTGGATTAAAGTTACTTGGATAATATGAAAATTAGCATTAAACGAAATGCGGGTATTTCAGATAAAAAATTTTCTTTAACTTGTAAGGTACATCACCGTATTCATGCCTCGTCCTAAACCTTAATAAAATAATGAAATCCTGAGTGTTTGAGGTAATGTAGATTAAAGTTACTTGGATAATATGAAAATTAGCATTAAACGAAATGCGGGTATTTCAGATAAAAATTTTTCTTTAACTTGTAAGGTACATCACCGTATTCATGCCTCGTCCTAAACCTTAATAAAATAGTGAAATCCTGAGTGTCTGAGGTAATGTGGATTAAAGTTACTTGGATAATATGAAAATTAGCATTAAACGAAATGCGGGTATTTCAGATAAAAATTTTTCTTTAACTTGTAAGGTACATCACCGTATTCATGCCTCGTCCTAAACCTTAATAAAATAGTGAAATCCTGAGTGTTTGAGGTAATGTGGATTAAAGTTACTTGGATAATATGAAAATTAGCATTAAACGAAATGCGGGTATTTCAGATAAAATTTTTTTTTAACTTGTAAGGTACATCACCGTATTCATGCCTCGTGCTAAACCTTAATATAATAGTGAAATCCTGAGTGTCTGAGGTAATGTGGATTAAAGTTACTTGGATAATATGAAAATTAGCATTAAACGAAATGCGGGTATTTCAGATAAAAATTTTTCTTTAACTTGTAAGGTACATCAACGTATTCATGCCTCGTCCTAAACCTTAATAAAATAGTGAAATCCTGAGTGTCTGAGGTAATGTGGATTAAAGTTACTTGGATAATATGAAAATTAGCATTAAACGAAATGCGGGTATTTCAGATAAAAAATTTTCTTTAACTTGTAAGGTACATCACCGTATTCATGCCTCGTCCTAAACCTTAATAAAATAGTGAAATCCTGAGTGTCTGAGGTAATGTGGATTAAAGTTACTTGGATAATATGAAAATTAGCATTAAACGAAATGCGGGTATTTCAGATAAAAATTTTTCTGTAACTTGTAAGGTACATCACCGTATTCATGCCTCGTCCTAAACCTTAATAAAATAGTGAAATCCTGAGTGTCTGAGGTAATGTGGATTAAAGTTACTTGGATAATATGAAAATTAGCATTAAACGAAATGCGGGTATTTCAGATAAAAAATTTTTTTTAACTTGTAAGGTACATCACCGTATTCATGCCTCGTCCTAAACCTTAATAAAATAGTGAAATCCTGAGTGTCTGAGGTAATGTGGATTAAAGTTACTTGGATAATATGAAAATTACCATTAAACGAAATGCGGGTATTTCAGATAAAAATTTTTCTTTAACTTGTAAGGTACATCACCGTATTCATGCCTCGTCCAAAACTTAATAAAATAGTGAAATCCTGAGTGTCTGAGGTAATGTGGATTAAAGTTACTTGGATAATATGAAAATTAGCATTAAACGAAATGCGGGTATTTCAGATAAAAAATTTTCTTTAACTTGTAAGGTACATCACCGTATTCATGCCTCGTTCTAAACCTTAATAAAATAGTGAAATCCTGAGTGTCTGAGGTAATGTGGATTAAAGTTACTTGGATAATATGAAAATTAGCATTAAACGAAATGCGGGTATTTCAGATAAAAATTTTTCTTTAACTTGTAAGGTACATCACCTTATTCATGCCTCGTCCTAAACCTTAATAAAATAGTGAAATCCTGAGTGTCTGAGGTAATGTGGATTAAAGTTACTTGGATAATATGAAAATTAGCATTAAACGAAATGCGGGTATTTCAGATAAAAATTTTTCTTTAACTTGTAAGGTACATCACCGTATTCATGCCTCGTCCTAAACCTTAATAAAATAGTGAAATCCTGAGTGTCTGAGGTAATGTGGATTAAAGTTACTTGGAGAATATGAAAATTAGCATTAAACGAAATGCGGGTATTTCAGATAAAAAATTTTCTTTAACTTGTAAGGTACATCACCGTATTCATGCCTCGTTCTAAACCTTAATAAAATAGTGAAATCCTGAGTGTCTGAGGTAATGTGGATTAAAGTTACTTGGATAATATGAAAATTAGCATTAAACGAAATGCGGGTATTTCAGATAAAATTTTTTCTTTAACTTATAAGGTACATCACCGTATTCATGCCTCGTCCTAAACCTTAATAAAATAGTGAAATCCTGAGTGTCTGAGGTAATGTGGATTAAAGTTACTTGGATAATATGAAAATTAGCATTAAACGAAATGCGGGTATTTCAGATAAAAATTTTTCTTTAACTTGTGAGGTACATCACCGTATTCATGCCTCGTCCTAAACCTTAATAAAATAGTGAAATCCTGAGTGTCTGAGGTAATGTGGATTAAAGTTACTTGGATAATATGAAAATTAGCATTAAACGAAATGCGGGTATTTCAGATAAAAAATTTTCTTTAACTTGTAAGGTACATCACCGTATTCATGCCTCGTCGTAAACCTTAATAAAATAGTGAAATCCTGAGTGTCTGAGGTAATGTTGATTAAAGTTACTTGGATAATATGAAAATTAGCATTAAACGAAATGCGGGTATTTCAGATAAAAATTTTTCATTAACTTGTAAGGTACATCACCGTATTCATGCCTCGTCCTAAACCTTAATAAAATAGTGAAATCCTGAGTGTCTGAGGTAATGTGGATTAAAGTTACTTGGATAATATGAAAATTAGCATTAAACGAAATGCGGGTATTTCAGATAAAAAATTTTTTTTAACTTGTAAGGTACATCACCGTATTCATGCCTCGTCCTAAACCTTAATAAAATAGTGAAATCCTGAGTGTCTGAGGTAATGTGGATTAAAGTTACTTGCATAATATGAAAATTACCATTAAACGAAATGCGGGTATTTCAGATAAAAATTTTTCTTTAACTTGTAAGGTACATCACCGTATTCATGCCTCGTCCAAAACTTAATAAAATAGTGAAATCCTGAGTGTCTGAGGTAATGTGGATTAAAGTTACTTGGATAATATGAAAATTAGCATTAAACGAAATGCGGGTATTTCAGATAAAAAATTTTCTTTAACTTGTAAGGTACATCACCGTATTCATGCCTCGTTCTAAACCTTAATAAAATAGTGAAATCCTGAGTGTCTGAGGTAATGTGGATTAAAGTTACTTGGATAATATGAAAATTAGCATTAAACGAAATGCGGGTATTTCAGATAAAAATTTTTCTTTAACTTGTAAGGTACATCACCTTATTCATGCCTCGTCCTAAACCTTAATAAAATAGTGAAATCCTGAGTGTCTGAGGTAATGTGGATTAAAGTTACTTGGATAATATGAAAATTAGCATTAAACGAAATGCGGGTATTTCAGATAAAAATTTTTCTTTAACTTGTAAGGTACATCACCGTATTCATGCCTCGTCCTAAACCTTAATAAAATAGTGAAATCCTGAGTGTTTGAGGTAATGTGGATTAAAGTTACTTGGATAATATGAAAATTAGCATTAAACGAAATGCGGGTATTTCAGATAAAAATTTTTCTTTAACTTGTAAGGTACATCACCGTATTCATGCCTCGTCCTAAATCTTAATAAAATAGTGAAATCCTGAGTGTCTGAGGTAATGTGGATTAAAGTTACTTGCATAATATGAAAATTAGCATTAAACGAAATGCGGGTATTTCAGATAAAAAATTTTCTTTAACTTGTAAGGTACATCACCGTATTCATGCCTCGTCCTAAACCTTAATAAAATAGTGAAATCCTGAGTGTCTGAGGTAATGTGGATTAAAGTTACTTGGATAATATGAAAATTAGCATTAAACGAAATGCGGGTATTTCAGATAAAAATTTTTCTGTAACTTGTAAGGTACATCACCGTATTCATGCCTCGTCCTAAACCTTAATAAAATAGTGAAATCCTGAGTGTCTGAGGTAATGTGGATTAAAGTTACTTGGATAATATGAAAATTAGCATTAAACGAAATGCGGGTATTTCAGATAAAAAATTTTTTTTAACTTGTAAGGTACATCACCGTATTCATGCCTCGTCCTAAACCTTAATAAAATAGTGAAATCCTGAGTGTCTGAGGTAATGTGGATTAAAGTTACTTGGATAATATGAAAATTACCATTAAACGAAATGCGGGTATTTCAGATAAAAATTTTTCTTTAACTTGTAAGGTACATCACCGTATTCATGCCTCGTCCAAAACTTAATAAAATAGTGAAATCCTGAGTGTCTGAGGTAATGTGGATTAAAGTTACTTGGATAATATGAAAATTAGCATTAAACGAAATGCGGGTATTTCAGATAAAAAATTTTCTTTAACTTGTAAGGTACATCACCGTATTCATGCCTCGTTCTAAACCTTAATAAAATAGTGAAATCCTGAGTGTCTGAGGTAATGTGGATTAAAGTTACTTGGATAATATGAAAATTAGCATTAAACGAAATGCGGGTATTTCAGATAAAAATTTTTCTTTAACTTGTAAGGTACATCACCTTATTCATGCCTCGTCCTAAACCTTAATAAAATAGTGAAATCCTGAGTGTCTGAGGTAATGTGGATTAAAGTTACTTGGATAATATGAAAATTAGCATTAAACGAAATGCGGGTATTTCAGATAAAAATTTTTCTTTAACTTGTAAGGTACATCACCGTATTCATGCCTCGTCCTAAACCTTAATAAAATAGTGAAATCCTGAGTGTCTGAGGTAATGTGGATTAAAGTTACTTGGAGAATATGAAAATTAGCATTAAACGAAATGCGGGTATTTCAGATAAAAAATTTTCTTTAACTTGTAAGGTACATCACCGTATTCATGCCTCGTTCTAAACCTTAATAAAATAGTGAAATCCTGAGTGTCTGAGGTAATGTGGATTAAAGTTACTTGGATAATATGAAAATTAGCATTAAACGAAATGCGGGTATTTCAGATAAAATTTTTTCTTTAACTTATAAGGTACATCACCGTATTCATGCCTCGTCCTAAACCTTAATAAAATAGTGAAATCCTGAGTGTCTGAGGTAATGTGGATTAAAGTTACTTGGATAATATGAAAATTAGCATTAAACGAAATGCGGGTATTTCAGATAAAAATTTTTCTTTAACTTGTGAGGTACATCACCGTATTCATGCCTCGTCCTAAACCTTAATAAAATAGTGAAATCCTGAGTGTCTGAGGTAATGTGGATTAAAGTTACTTGGATAATATGAAAATTAGCATTAAACGAAATGCGGGTATTTCAGATAAAAAATTTTCTTTAACTTGTAAGGTACATCACCGTATTCATGCCTCGTCGTAAACCTTAATAAAATAGTGAAATCCTGAGTGTCTGAGGTAATGTTGATTAAAGTTACTTGGATAATATGAAAATTAGCATTAAACGAAATGCGGGTATTTCAGATAAAAAAATTTTCTTTAAATTGTAAGGTACATCACCGTATTCATGCCTCGATCTAAACCTTAATAAAATAGTGAAATCCTGAGTGTCTGAGGTAATGTGGATTAAAGTTACTTGGATAATATGAAAATTAGCATTAAACGAAATGCGGGTATTTCAGATAAAAAATTTTCTTTAACTTGTAAGGTACATCACCGTATTCATGCCTCGTCCTAAACCTTAATAAAATAATGAAATCCTGAGTGTTTGAGGTAATGTAGATTAAAGTTACTTGGATAATATGAAAATTAGCATTAAACGAAATGCGGGTATTTCAGATAAAAATTTTTCTTTAACTTGTAAGGTACATCACCGTATTCATGCCTCGTCCTAAACCTTAATAAAATAGTGAAATCCTGAGTGTCTGAGGTAATGTGGATTAAAGTTACTTGGATAATATGAAAATTAGCATTAAACGAAATGCGGGTATTTCAGATAAAAATTTTTCTTTAACTTGTAAGGTACATCACCGTATTCATGCCTCGTCCTAAACCTTAATAAAATAGTGAAATCCTGAGTGTCTGAGGTAATGTGGATTAAAGTTACTTGGATAATATGAAAATTAGCATTAAACGAAATGCGGGTATTTCAGATAAAAATTTTTCTGTAACTTGTAAGGTACATCACCGTATTCATGCCTCGTCCTAAACCTTAATAAAATAGTGAAATCCTGAGTGTCTGAGGTAATGTGGATTAAAGTTACTTGGATAATATGAAAATTAGCATTAAACGAAATGCGGGTATTTCAGATAAAAAATTTTTTTTAACTTGTAAGGTACATCACCGTATTCATGCCTCGTCCTAAACCTTAATAAAATAGTGAAATCCTGAGTGTCTGAGGTAATGTGGATTAAAGTTACTTGGATAATATGAAAATTACCATTAAACGAAATGCGGGTATTTCAGATAAAAATTTTTCTTTAACTTGTAAGGTACATCACCGTATTCATGCCTCGTCCAAAACTTAATAAAATAGTGAAATCCTGAGTGTCTGAGGTAATGTGGATTAAAGTTACTTGGATAATATGAAAATTAGCATTAAACGAAATGCGGGTATTTCAGATAAAAAATTTTCTTTAACTTGTAAGGTACATCACCGTATTCATGCCTCGTCCTAAACCTTAATAAAATAGTGAAATCCTGAGTGTCTGAGGTAATGTGGATTAAAGTTACTTGGATAATATGAAAATTAGCATTAAACGAAATGCGGGTATTTCAGATAAAAATTTTTCTTTAACTTGTAAGGTACATCACCGTATTCATGCTTCGTCCTAAACCTTAATAAAAGTAATGTCACTGATAAACAAATAAAAATAAATGTGCAATTGCTTTTGTACGTACCATTTATAATTTTGCTTGTAATATCATTTATAACTAATACGTACATACACGCGAAACTGGTGTTCAGAGAAAAATTTACACTGCCAGTTAGAGTGTCTGAATTTCACTGTAGTGTATTATTTTAACTTATGATAAATTCTATCTCTACATATAATAAAAGAAAGAGTCTGTCTCTGTATCTTTCGTTCGTGCTGCGCGTAAGCTAATAGATTGGGGGCTATGGAATTTATTGTATATATTTGGTATATAGGTGCATCTAGACAAGAGGCATGCACCTCGAAGTGATTTTTTTCAAAATTAGAATCATATTTTTTTATTTTATCTTTTCGATTTTATCGTATCATTTTGAATAGTTTCATTCTTTTAGAAATGTGGTTTTGGCAACAGTTTTTCATTTAATGCTTTGTATACTGGACTGCTGACTGTTGAAAATATGAGATAAAATGCTGCTGTTTTTTTTTTTTTTTTTTTTTCCCTTTTGATTTTTGGACGCGCAACACGCATATCGAAATCTTCTTATTCTGACGCGCAAGTGTCTCGCGAGGCACAACAGAAAGAATTTCCTTTTTTTTTTCCCTCTCTCTCTTTACAAGCTAATGGCAAAGAGGTTTGTATATTTTAAATTATGTCATCCACAAGACAGTATTTTGATTGGTTATTGCTTTCTGATGATAGTTTCATTCTTTTAGAAATGTGGTTTTGGCAACCGTTTTTCATTCATTTCTTTGGATACTGGACTGCTGACTGTTTTATGTTGAAAATATGAGATTTATTGCTTACTTCACTGTAAAATTTTTATATTATGTTTTAATTAAATATAATTTTAATTATAGAAAACGTTTTGCATGATTTGTTTTAGGAAACAAATTTCTTAACTTCCTTTATACAATTTGAATTCTTAAGATTTTGCAGACGGGAAGTTGGTTAATTTATTTATTAGGAAAATTAATATTTGTAATAAGGGATATTACTTATTTTATTGTAATTTTGTCATATGTAATACACTTTTTTTGATGAATTTGTTCTGCAGAGTAAAATTCCGCGCAGTTTTTAACTTTAACGTTTGGTGTTCCCTTTAGGCATTTTTCCGGTAAATTTAAAAGCAGACGAAGGCTGGCCGCGTATTTGCTAGTTAATAAATATTTCAGTTTTATAATGTTCTGCTCTTTCTGAAAGATAACACTTTGCAGTTAAAGTTCGCTATTTATATATTTTTTTCGTTTGCTTAGTTATTCTGTAAGTGCAACTCTTTTGTCATGAGCTTTGCAGTTTGTAAAGTCTACAAATATTTTCATATTATGCGGTGTAAGTCAACTGTCACAGAAGTATCTTAACGAAGAAAAACAAAAAAAGACAGAATTTAAATCAGATTCACACGAAAGCTTATAAACATTTACTTGATTTTCTGGAAGAGAAAACGGAAAACTAGTTTTTCTTAGAATTTAAACATTCGTAACTAACACTTCTGTCATTTAAGAAATTAAACGGTAAAATATTCTACTTCCAACTAAATAGTAAGCAGTTATTATAAATGAACAGAAAGGAAAACGTAGATAGTTAAGATAGCTGTGCTCAAAATCAAAATTTCCAAGAATATTTCAGAGTAATAATATGTAAAACTAATTTATTTAGCATCTCGAAAATTATACTGAAAGATCTGAAAACATTACATATTTTTCTTTTAAAAATAGTTTTGCAAATTCACATTAGTTTTTGAATATAAAATGCATTACAGGAATAAAATGCCCTGATTACTATTTTTCCTCATTAATATTTGAATACATAATTTATAGATGGTGCTAATAATATACGATATACTATAGTACTAGTTTATGCAAGTCGTAGTATAATATACACTACAGAAGTAAACCTCCTAATTACCGTGCACTATTATTATTAATAGTATAAAATACATAACCCTGAAAATCGTGCAAACAGTATAAATGCAGTTTCACTGCTTAGAGTTTTATATCTATTTAATATCTGAATTAAAAAAAATATTATTGTATCTTTCCACTCTGCAATTGAATTTTAGTTATTACTGTAATGATTTGATGAATTAGGGATATTGTAATGATTAGCAGAATTTTTAAGAGGAGTGAGTGCAATATATTTCTAAGGAGATCCAATAAATTTGAAATGTCTTGATCAAAGTCTTGATCTCTCAGCTTCTACCTGTTTCGGTCTCTAGGAGCAAAGTGGATAAAACCGCTAAACAATTATAATTTGCTATTTTAAAATATACAGTTCAAGATCGCAATAAGTCTCCCTTTATTTATGAACGTGATTTTATCGTCATTACCACAAACAGGATTTCCGGGAAGTAGACAGGTAGGGGACTCGACCATCTTCCTTAGCAGAAGTGATCATAGTTACGAGGCAAGCCAGAAGGAAGAAAATGCTCTTGGAGTGCCTATTTTAAAGTAACAGTCTAGCAGTTTGACACGATTTTGAGTCAGGACTAAGGGGCTTGGCTGTATAGATCTTTTCTTGGTTCTCTTTGCGCAATGTATGAGTTAGCTTCTCTTATGAAAATGTTTTCCATGAAATCGCTTATTCCCTTAGGCAAGTACCACTTGCACACTTTGTCTAAACTGACTAAGCAGTCAAAAATAGTCCTGTGCAAACACCACGAATGTTGCTAAAAGCTTCAGCTAATAACTTAAACTATTACATTTTTACTTTAGTTATGTATTTGTTTATAAGTGAAAATATTTTAAATATTTAAGATTTGGTTTTCAGATGCAGTGATTGCCGATTGACCAATAGCGTAATTAATACCCATTAAATTTTTTCCCTCTTACTCAATCATGACTGAAAGCTCTATTCAAAATAATAAATCACTTAAGATTTTTCAGGGAGCCTTTTATCTTTTGTCATTCTCTGAAGAAAAATACCATTAACCTATTTTTTCTTTCTATATTCCGCTCACAAAACAAGACTTATAGTTAAGCCCGATAAAGTGCAATATAGATCGAAACAGACCTTGAGAATTTCTCCACTTGTTATCATTGTCTATTAAGCAAGATAGCTAGAACTGTTAAGATTGTAAAATTCTTTAGCTGAAACTGTTTTTTTTTTTCTTTCTTTTTTTTTTTTTTTTTTTTTTTTAATCAAAAACATTTCTAAATATTTTAGTGAAAAAACAAACCGACTGAGAAACTTCATTTGAGAATTTCATTCATTTGAAACTTATTTCAGAGTTGAATAGCTGATATTTAAGCTATTTTTATATTGAGCTTGGATAATGAAAATTTATGAAAGTGATACAAGGTACAAATAATTTTCTTTCTTGTATTTATTAACAATGCGAAAAGTAAGTACAAGTAATTCTTTTTTCTTGTGAGAGGAAAAAACAGTTAATAATTAGAATATACTATATACATGGCTACATACACATAACATGGATACATACTATATACATCCTACACACCATACACTATATACACCATACACAATACATGGCTACATACTATATACACCATCATTGGCTTTAACAGTACAGTATACACTGTACATATACACCTCAATTTAATCAGCATTAACTATACAGCTCTGCTACAGTTTTAAATAGAACCTCCCCGGGGAATTTTAGCTTAAAAGCCGAGTCGATGAGTCATTTGGCCATCTCATTATCGAGAATGTTGCTCAAGGTGCACCACAGAGGCGACCGAGCCCTGTAAGACTGTAAAGGTATAGTTATCTTAGAAAGTAACTATACCTTTACAGCCATTGGAGAAATTCTGGTATTCTGCCACCTTCTACTTATAATTCCTTCTTGTACTTAAATATATCTTTTTCTAGCATATATAAATAAACTTCTCTCATTATTATATAACTTAGCAGAAAAATATACATATATATGGCATATGAATAGTATTTCTTAATTATTAATTATATTATTGCCATAAATGTAAGAAAGAATTAATTGTACTTAATTTTATTATAACTTAAAATAAATATACGAAAGAAAATATTTCTTTATTATGTCACTTTCATCAATTTTTATTATTTAAGCTTGCCACTAATGGCTCAAATTTTTGGTGTTCCAATAGTATCGGAAAAACAGCTCAGGGATCCGAGGGTTTTCATGTCTCTCCTCCACCCCTCATTATCTATCATCAGACCTATCGAGAGAGCTTTTAACTCTCCAGCATTTTTAGTACTCTCATGTCGCAGGGATACTGATTTCATTTTAGCATTTCAGCATACAAACAGATTAATTTAAATTTCGCTTACCTGTCAGACGAGATCCATTCAGTCGAAGACGTTAATTAAGTCTAAAAAATTTTTTGACTTCACGAACACAATACAGAGCAAAGTGGCAGAACATATAAAGTTATGATTCGCGTTTACATTCTTATTCAGGTTCGATACTGTTCGCAGTATCGAAGGTGCCAATATTCTGAAACAATTCAGATGCACAGCGCCATCTGGCGGTCTCCTTTTTAAGTTTTTAACAGACACTGTACACTTACAAGCATCTGTACCTTCTTCAGGATTCGAACTAAAGCCAACAATAGAGAAGCCAGCATCGCTAACCAATGCATCGATCAGATCTGTACTGCAATATGCAAGAGTTCTAAATTGCAAATCAATCTTAAAAATATTTATATCCAAAGGTAGAAAAGATTTCAAAGTTTGATTGATCAACGGATTGAAAAGTATCAAAATAAATCATTTCAAAAGAATAAAACTGGAGTGACAGACCAGTCAATAAATAAAAACATGAAATCTTGCCAAACTCAGGAATGTAAATCATAATTTCTTATCAGGTCCAAAATAAAAGTAAGTCACTGTAATATTGAATAATAAACAAATGGAGAGATTTAGCGTAAAATTTATCACGAATAAATAAATGTAAAAGAGCTTTGAGCGATAAGAACTGTGGACTACTGAAAACAAAGCATGTAAATGAACATTTATTGTACTAACGTTTATTTTTAATTTCATCGAAATGTACTTTCAAGGCATTAGAAAAATACACCGAGAAAAACATTCTTAAGATTTTAAACTCTATCTTCAAGTACCTTAGGAAGTAAGTCTCATTTCATCCTAGTAACCTCGGAAACAAGTTTTTGCTCTAGCGTACTACAAATAGCCTGATAGATGTCTCTGTAGACCTAAAGAATACACCTTTGGGAAACATCGGATATCCTGTACATTTCAGCCTCAGCATGCCGAACAAAAAATAGAGTTCTCTAACCATTTTCTACTTTCTTCTTTTATCGGCACCATAAAACTGACTCTACTTTTATTTTAACTCCAGAAAACGCATTTCGGCATTTTACTTCCTAAAATACTTGTAACTGTCTTCTATAGAAATTTCGTTCGCATCCTGAGGCAGAAGAAATCTGCTAAAAAAGGATAAATCTCTGAGATGCTGGCAAATTTCCCGCTTACAGGGTATTTCCGAACGTTTTTTACCCCAGGGGTCCTCTTTTCGAAGACGTATTCCAGCTCGCATTGTTTGTTTTTTTTTAAATGTTTTCTTTAGTTTTTCTTGTAAGTTAAATGTATCGTTACAGTTCTGTTAAAAAATTCCAAAAATGCGCATATCTGTTACAGGTGTTGCGTTTTTATTACTGGTGGTTGTTTCTTATTTCGTTTTTCATTTTTTTTGATAAAAAATACACCTTTATCTCAATAGCAAAGATGCAAAAACATTTGATTGATGTTCCATCAAAAATGCCATCTTTCGACTTCGAGATAATATGGCGGAATTTTATGGATTGTACACAATTCATGAGTAAAAAATGTTTTAATTTTGCAATTTTACGTATTTCAGTTTTATATTTTCACTAAAAATTTCCACATAATTCATATTTATTTTCTTTTGTGACATTTATTTGATAAATCATATTTTTTATCATAATCCATAGCATCTTTTTTATGAAGGTAAAATGAAAATAGATAGCTTCAAAACTCTTGGAAATAAATGGCATATTCAAAATTCGAGTTTGTGACCTGTTTTTAATTTCTTTACCATTTACTATTTTTAATTTAAATGCATGACTAGTCTTCCGGTAGTGATCCTTCACTAATTGAAAAAAGTACGAGAATTTGTAAATTTATGATAAATAAAAATGAGTTAAGCAAAAGAGTAAATATTAACTTGACTGACCAATTGAGTTAGGTAGAATTTAATACTTAGCAATCGCATATTATTACGCTAGAGGTTAATGCAGTTCATACTGATTGATTCTACGCAAAATTACTATGAATAATTAAGACAGGAATCCAGAAGGTAGAAGCATCCTACGGTAATTTAACATAATTCTGAAATCAAGTAGGATTAAAAACAATTAAGATAAGTTAGGGTAAAAAGCAGAATTTAAGATAAGAATATCTAAGATAAGAGCAATTAACAGTTCTACGGATTATGCTAGAATGTTATTGTAAATTGAATTAGATTTGAATTTTATGTTTGATTTTGCTGCAAATTATAGCATTTCTGTTGATTACGTTTGAATTAGTTTTATTTTATTTAATTTACAAAACTAATATTGCTTCATTTTGCCCCGAAGTTTGCTCGTTTCAGAATTCATATAGATTTGAATGGCAAACAGTTCTACTGTAAAGTTAGCCCGTAACCCGAGCTTATGAGAGCTTTGGTGTGGATGCTGTGTGTCTGACGCGGCAATTCTCTCTGATGATCTGATAAATCGCAGCTGTCATATTACGTTACTTTTCGCATCTAAAGAGAAAGCTAACTCAGGTATATCTCAATTCGCGTAGAACTAATGACTCGCACAACAATAACTAAACAACTGAGAGCACATGCTCTCTTTTTGGCCTTAAATAATTTTCAACACGCCTCCGAGATATTTCTAATACTTTCTGCTTCTCTAAATTACTGGAAAGCAATATGAGTATAGAATTACAGTTACAGCTAACATAGTTGTCAACTACCTTTATTCAATTTTAATACATATTACGGTGACACAGTTACCAAAATGACCAAAATGACGGTAGATGGGCGCCAAAACCGTTGTCAGCTTAAAGATATCTCGCCAAAGTACCGAGATACCCATTTACTCAACAAAATGTCTTAGCCCCTGTTTTCTTACTTTTCCTGCATAGCCTTCTCTTAAAATTTGTTTCGCGTTACATTACACAAAAAAATACAACAATTTCACAGATAACTGCACTCATTATCTATATATGTACAAAATTCATAACATTATTTATTTGCATAAGGCCAAATAGAATATAAAATAGTGAAAAAAATATACATATGTGATGACTAGCGAATACTTTTCTTTTTACAAATAAGATTTGGAAGTAGTTCTAAAGGGTGGCCATCTAACTTTTGGAATTTGAATCGGCTATAAAAAATCTAATTCATATTTTCTCAAAATTATGAGTTTATTAGAGAGATTGGACATTTTCATTTAAGAATGAAACACAACATCATTCAACTGACTGCAACAGCTGGCTTGACAATATCCCGTCAGTTCAACCCAAATTTTCAGTACATTTTTGACTATTTGGGCTCCTATCGCATGAATGGCAACTTCGATTTTGTGTGTCAAGGTATCAATCGTCTCTGGGTGGTTAGCGTAACACTTATTCTTAAGAGGAATCCAAAAAAAAAAAAAAAAAAAATCCAATTTCGTCAAAGTGGTTTTTGGTCCCGCGGAATCATTAGGCCATTTTTCTTCGAAAATGAGCAAGAAACCGCCGTTACCGTCAATAGCGAACTTTACTGCGCCATGCTAAACAAATTTTTGTTTATAAAAATTGAAGAGGATGACATGGGTGACATTTTCAAATCACTTGCCATGCAGCCAACCTTTAACCACCGATCTTTTTAACACTGCTTTTAGAAATCGAATAATCATCAGAAATGCTGATGTCAATTGGGCGCCTTTGTAATAACTTACTCAATGTTCCATACGCGGCATCGGTGGATCGTGATATGTTATGATACCAAATAAAGACACTTTCCTTTAACTAAAGCTATTTATGAATCAAAGACTATGTACAAGTATTATATACAGATTACAGAATATCTAGTTTATACCACTCTCATCAACCTCTCAACTCTCTCTCCTGAAATTTCTTAATTACCTAAACATACGGGCGGTGCAGTGACCTCTATCTCTTTTTCTACATCACTCCCCACTTGTACTCTTTAATAAGAGTACACCAACTTACTTACATAACAATACTAGCATTAATTAATAATGGTTTTATACTAAATAGTACGGCATATATAAATGAATAATATAAAAGACTAATCTATACTAGTATATATCAAAGCCACAAATGAACATAATAATTAATAATATAATAATAAAAAACTCAATTATATCAAAAGTTCTAAATTAAATCTCGAAAGGATATAACATCTGTATCGATTTTCTGAATTGTTCTTTGGGCGTGCGAACGAAGCACGCTCGAACATGTCCATCTCTTCCTATAATCACGTTTTCAATTTCACCCATGTCCCAAAGTAGTTTGGATTGTTTTGGTCTTTCTACCAACACAACTCCAGTCTTAAGGTTCCACTCAGTTTTAGGATTAGCAAAGTTATGTGCATTTCTGAGATGGAGTAAATATTGCTCTTTCCACTTGATCCAAGTTAATTTTAAGAGCCTAGATTGGTAAAGCTGCCTCCTAGTTAAAGTCTCTTTGTCGAACACCTTGTTAAAAATTTCAAAGAAATGCTCGGGAAAGGTAAATGTACCACGTTCTGGCAATAAAAACTGTGACGGTGTGAGCGGGCGAGGTTCACCCAGCTCGTTGCTCTCGTATGTGAAAGGTCTATTATTTAACACACACTCGAGTTCAGTTAATATTGTCGAGAGCTCTTCGAAAGTCAGTAATGCTCTCCCTAAAAGTTTCTTCAGAGGTTCCTTGATGCTTCTCATCAAACGCTCCTAAAACCCTCCCCACCATGGGGAACGCTCAGGTATGAATTTCCACGTTATCTCTTTGGATGTCAAGAAATCTCTTACACTTAGCTCTGCTCTGATTCTTTTAAATCCTTTAATTATTTCACATGTGCAGCGGAAATTCTTGGGATTATCTGAATAAATCACTTTGCAGCTACCTCTTCTTGCTAAAAAACGTCGTAATGAAAAAATGAAACTTTTTGCTGACATATCTGAAACCACTTCAATGTGTACAGCACGAGTGACGGCGCATGTAAATAAGGCTATGTACACCTTTTTGTGGATATCTGCTTTTTCTCTAATAGTAACTGCTCCCGTTAAGTCGATGCCTACAACTGTAAAGGATTACTTTGGACTACACGATCTCTTGGTAACTGACCCGTTAACTGTTTGGCGGGCTTCAGTGCGAACATTTTACACACCAGGCAAGCGTTAATAACCTTCTTTACTACTTGTCTTCCTTTAGGTATCCAAAATTTATTACTGACTTTCTACAATGTTGCCATGACTCCTGAATGGAATACTTTTATGTGTTCACTAAATATAACTAGTTCGGTGAACTTCGTTTTCGGCAGTATAATGGGATGTTTTTCGTCATCTATTAATTCTGATTGTTCTAAACGACCTCTAACACGCAAAATACATCTACTGTCCAGATATGGTGCTAAACTGTAAAGCTTCGAATCTAGTGCTATTAGATTATTCTCCTCTAGTTGTTGAATATCCGAAAAATAATTCTCTCTCTAGACTTGTTTTATCCAGTACTGCTCAGCTTCTTGGAACTTCAATACAGTAAGAGGACCTTCTTCAGAGGTACGTTTTCTTAGCTTGGCGACAAACCGCTTTACCCAAGCTGTAACTCTCAATAAATTTTCCAGACTGCTGAATTTGGTAATGTTTAACGCAGTTTCTCCTTCTGGAACCATCACCTGAACATAAGTGCTTAAACGTTCCAAACTTTGAGTGTCAGTTTCTACTTTAAACTTCTGCTCAGGCCATAGATATTCATAATTTTTTAACCAGTATGGGCCATGCCACCAGTTATACTTCACCAATGCATTTGCTGTTTCACCACGAGTTAATTTATCTGCTGGGTTTTCCAACCCTGGACAATGAGTCTGTCCACAGAACTAACATATTTACCAAATACTGAAACATTTTCAATAAATATTTCCCTAACCTAGCTGCAACTACAGCCCCCCATCAATTTAAACCTAGGGAGGGACAACTTTTTTAACGGAGCTATCCTACTTTTCGACATTATAAACGACGTACATACCTCTCCTCTCTTATTCTTATATCTAAAATATGCCACCGCTCCATATGCCACTACGGACGCATCACTGAAAATATGAATTTCAACCGAATGACCGGAAAGAACTTCTGAAAAGTAGTACCTCTCTATTTTCATCGCGTTTAATTCCTCAATTTCAGCGCACCACTTTATCCATTCGCACCGTAACTCTTCTGGCAACACTGAATCCCACTCCAAACCTCTCTCCCATATTTCCTGCATCAGTCTTAACTTGCACTACAGATGGAGAAATAAATCCGACTGGGTCAAACACCTTAACTGCTGAGCTTAACACCGATCTTTTGCTATTTCTCAACGATTCTAAATTACTCAACAATGATGTAACGTCTACTCTCAAACCATCCTCTTCTAAGTTCCACACCAAGCCTAACACTTTCAACTTACTATCTCTCTCAACCTACTTTCTTCACACAACCCTTTCAGAAGCCACAAGTCATACAGCTCTCTAGAATTAGTGTTTAGATTTCTCAAATTGAAACTCGCGTCTCTCAAAATAGATACCACCTCTAACGAAAGACTGAAAGCTGATTCTACACTTTCCCCTCCATAACACAAATCGTCTGCATACAGTGAGCTATTTAACATCTCGACACAGTTTCTGTTTGTTTCCGTGTATTTCTTTAAATGATATTTGATCGTTGAACTCAATAAAAACGGTGAACAATTACATTCAAATAATACTCTGTTCATTTGCATAATTTTAAAGTCCTCACTGTCATTATCAGGATACTAGAGAAATTTTAAATATTGCCTATCTTCCCTTGCCATCCCAATCATCAAAAACGCCTTTTCTATGTCACCGCAGAATCGAATTTTAAATTTTCGAAAAGCAAGAATGACATCCAAAATATTCGGATTTAGGTTTGGGCCTTTTTCGAAGCAATCGTTTAACGATAGCTTTCCCCTTTCGCAACTGCTGCAATTAAATACCATTCGAACTTGGGTGCTTTTTTTTTCTTTACGGACCACTGCTCGGAAGGGCATAAAGTATCCCTCTCTCGTATCCTCACACTCTTTAATAATGTTGTTTTGTGTCTGATTTTTAATTATTTCTATAAACTGTTCCCTTACAAAGCTGTTACTTTTTAACTCTCGCTGCACCCTTTCGAACTGCCTTTTCGCTAAACCAAAATTATTTTCCAAATGCTCTGGACTCCTATTCCACAACAAGCGAGCCTCATACCTCCCGTCTACATATTTCAAATCATCTTCAAATTGTTTAATTATTCGCTTATTTGCAGCGATCCTTTCCGACGCGCACTCAAAAATTCCTAAACTTTCAATCTTCCAAAGCTGATTAATCTGTTCCGATATTTTTAATTCCTCTTCTCCGGTTTGTTTTAGATCTTTTTTAAAACAAACCGGTGGAGTCTGACCCTGAACTTAGCTTCTTACTCCCTCCCTCCACTCTACCACTCAACGTCCAACCGAACATGCTTTCGTGCAATACTAAATAGTCTGTTAAACGATGTGTTTCCCCTGTTAAAATGCAGGTCAAATAATCATTCCCAATTAAAATCTGTACCTCTGCCACTTCACTATCGCAGCTGTCAGATAAGTCAAATACTTCTTGGCGAAGCTTGTGTATAATTTCTGCAGATGGCCTGGGTAATGCATTGGAACATATAGTTTTTACTTCGAGTACTTCGATGATTAGAGTGAACCCGGTCTTATTTTTTAAAGAAAGTCTTTTCCTTTTAAACTCTCGTACTGGCGGATTCGAAAATGCAAATGTATGAATTCTTAATCTTTCTCTACCAATAGTTGGTAAACGTGCTTTCCTAGAAATAGACTGACAAACATAATATCTTTCGGAAGCAGAATCACACTACAACCTAACATTAAATGTGGAATTATTTCCGAGTAGTTGGCCTCTCAATGTTTGATAATAAATCACGTCATTAGGAATTTGCTTACTCGGTGTTTCGAGGAATAGTGAACTAACATTCGTCTCTTTTGCTGCGCTCGCAGTATTTTTTATGGATTTATTTTCTTGCACATTTGTATCACACAGGCTCTCTAAATGCGACATAGATTTGCAAATATTACATTTAACCCACTTCGCCTTACAAAATGGTATTTGGTGATCTTTTTTAAAACAGCGCTTGCACTTAACTTGATCGTTTAACGCTTTGTGTTTCCCTGAAATACTTAAGTCGCAGTCTTTCGAGAAGCGTGATTTAAGACAAAAGTCGCACATAATTTTTGACTGATGTATTAAGCGTCGCCGCTGATACCATTTTCTTTTTAATTGGAGCAACTCTCTTACGATAGTTGTCGGTATTTCTTTCGCTTGATTTCGAAAGTATTTGTTGATTAAAACCCAGAGTTAATGACTTTTCGCGCGCTTCTACTTCTCTCTTTAGAAACAACAATAAATCTGAGTTCTGTCGACTCCGTGCCGACCTTTTGCTCCTTACTAAACTGTAACACTAAATCTTGCACTTATATAAAATAGGAAGTAATATATTGCCGTAAGAATTAAAATTAATATCTAATGTCTCTAAACTTTTTGTATGAATCGTTATTTCATCACATAGTTTTCACAAACTGGATATATCACTTGAACGAAGTACTGGCTCCAAATTTCAGTAAATTTACATAAATCTCAGCTGAAAGTTTCTAAACTAATGCGAGGTAATTTAGTATTATAATTAGTTTTGATTTCCGAAACTTGTGAAGTTGTTCCGGTTTTACCCACATTTTGAATATATCTATTGACTTTCGATTTACATCTAATGATGGATTCGCTGTATCTAAACAATGTTCTACTTCTGTCTCTAATTCCTGAACGGTGCTTTGAGCATTAATAACTTCATCATATTTTAACAAGCTAGTTTCTCTCTCGATTAACACTGACCCTCCTGCAACACTTCTAGGTTCGGATTTTCGCTTTGCGATTCCTCTTCCAATTTCCTTATTAATTTTGTTACACTGGTACGAACCGAACCTCTAATTTTTCTATTCTCTCGATAGTTTCTTCAAAACTTCTTTTCAAAAATAAATTGCATGCAGATAAATGAAATGACTCACCTTCTGCCCTTATGCTACCAAAAACTTGTTGTATGTAATAACTTACTCAATATTTCAAAGGTGGCATCGGTGGATCTTGATATGTTCTGATACCAAATAAAGACACTTTCCTTCAACTAAAGCTATTTATGAATCAAAGACTATGTACAAGTATTATATAGAGATTATAGAACATCTAGTTTATACAACTCTAAACCACTCTCACCAACCTCTCAACTCTCTCTGCTGAAAACTCTTAATTAGCTAAACATACCGGCGGCGCAGCGCCCCCTATCTCTTTTTCTACAGCCTAGAGCTGTCGTTTGACTTCGTTCGATTTTTTTTTGTGAGTCACCTTTAAGGATAAGTCTTACTCTAACCACCCAGAGACCGTTGATATCTTGAAACACAAAATCAAGGTTGCCATTCATGCGACTGGAGCCCAAAAAATCGAAAATGCATTGAAAAATTGGGTTGATCGGATGGGGTATTTTCAAGCCAGCCATTGCAGTCATTTAAATGATGTGTTTCATTCTTAAATGAAAATGCCCAATTTCTCTAATAAACTCATAATTTTGATAAAATATTCATTAGTTTTTTAATAGCTGATTCAAATTCCAAAAAATAGATGGCCCACTCTATATAATGAATGCTACAGTTTCCTGCTTATCATTATCATAATTATCAACAGCTCTGAATACAGAAATAACTGTTTAAACAATATTTTAAAATAAATCTTTGTTCTGGCTTAGAAATATTCAATATAGCATCTGAAATTTCATACAAACTATTTACATCAATTATTACTTTAGAGAAATTGCTTACATAGTATCTTCAATACTGAGTTGCCAATGAGAACACTACGATTTAGATTTTGTGTTACTATTACTTTATGTTGCAATACTACAGAAGCTTCACTAATTGATGCAGAGTGAGTATTATTAATAAAAAAAGGACTTCACCTTTTTTGAAAATAATTGCCAAAATATTAAGAAGTTTCTTAAGTTTTATGTGCAACAGAAATTGAAAATATATAAAAACTAACGGGCAAGCCCGCCAAATGAGCAAGCTTTTCAAGCAAACAAATAATTCGTGAAAGGAAACAAAAATCTGAAAGGTTTCAGACTTTAAATTACATGCGAAGAAGCGTTTTTTTAACGTTTTGTGTGTTTCCTTTATTTATTAAATATCATGTTCTTTGTGCTTAAACCATAAAATTCAGTTCAACAGCAATGTCGCAAAAAATTTTTAAAATGAGCATATGTTTAGAATTTTCGATACACAGTCTCACACGCTGGAGATAAAACGTTTTTTCTCCCCTTAGAGTGCTGCCATTGCTCGCTTTTAAATCGTTGAGTCCGTTAATCAAAAATTCGTTAAAGTTTTACAAAATATGAAATCAATAATAAAACAAATTCCGAATTTCAAATTTGGGCTTTCTAATGCCCATATTCGCAGTAAGATTACATCATTCAAAAATGGATGGCCTCCAGGTACCGTTGTTTTATCACAATGTGGAAAAACATACATATATTTATTCAGATTCTTCATTATTTAATTTCTTCAAATATAATACAGTGTGATAGTATTTGGTGGCAACGAGTTGAAAAGTGATACAGCCTTTTAAAGTCTTTAACGAAAACAATAGCCCTTCAGGGACAAAGCCCCTTTGGACTAATCAATTTTTTGTTGCCAAACTAGCGTTTCAGAGTTTTTAATTAATATCTCGCAACAATCAAAAATTAATGTTTCCCGCAATCCACAACCAAATAGTAAATAAATTGTTTTGCTGTAAAATCATCGTTTTCAGCGTTTTTAATATCTCGCAACAACTCGCAGCAATCAATGATTAATATCTCTCCCAACCCGAAACAACGAATTCGCAAATAAATTTTTTGTTGCCATTTTTTAGAATTTTTAACTAATATTTGGTTAAAATCGTACAAAGACTTGAATGGTCAAAATGGTTTCCCACGAGACAGACGCGTACAGATTTTTTATAGTAGACAGCGGGGGCTGCGACCAAAGCAAAATTTATAATTTTTATGTACACCTGAAAAGAAAATGCATAAAAATCTTTCAATATGAATAAAATTATTCTTTCCAAGAAACAACAAATTCGTAAATATTTTTTTCTTCCCAAACCGGGAAACTAAACCTTTTCTTACTTTCGGTTAATACGTATGACGTCATGATTTAATTTAATGTAATATAACATTTTTTTTTTCAATATAAATAAAAGAATTAACATGGCAAGAACATATCGCGTTAATTATCCTAACCTGAAACAAAAAGTTGCCAACAAGACTTATTTATTTTAAATTGCTGACATAAGGGAAAACCTTTCGACATACAATGATATCACATACAATGCGCTTTCCCCAACGTCAGAATAATACTGTATATAATAATAATGTATAACCTTCGCAATACTAATTTTATTTCAGATTTTGTAAAACTTGAAAATTTTTGATTAAAAGATTGTACGATTTGAAAGCGAGCAGAGGCACCATTTTTCGAAATAAAACATTTTTATCTCCAGGGAGTGCGACTCTTGCCACTCGGAAAAATGTGCGCCAAAATTAGCGTCTTCGGAGTTTTTAATTAATATGTCGGTTGATTAATTTCGTACGAAGATCAACATGGTCGAAATGGCTTCCCAGGAAATTTTAGAATCTGGGGGTACCTCTCTCGAAGCTCAACTGTCTGCCGATCCGGAGGAGATGATGTTACAAATAAAAAAACACAGACAGTTAGACGCGCGCAGATAGGTTTTCTTTTTATAAACTGTTTTACTCGTAAGACAAATGCAACCTGTAACTTATTTTTATCAATTGGTCTTTGCCCTCATAAGCACTTTCTTCAGAAACTGAAGACTTACTTGAGAAATATTTTGGACAGTCAAACAGTTGTGAAGGTAAAGCGTTCTCTCGAAACCTTTGACGAACCAAATTAATTTTTATAGAGGAAGACAAAATGAGAGATCTAAATTTTTATATGTTCACCTGATCCTAATTATTATATTTAGTAAACTTTTACACTCTTTATAAAAAAGTGAGACACAAAACATTTACCTCTCGTACGATAAAAACAGACCGAGATATTTAATTTCGACTTTTGACTTTTTTTTGATTGACTTGACAGGTTCGTTAAAAATGAGTTAGAATAATTCAAGGCTGAAATTTTTAATCTTTAATGTCATTCAAAGATATTCTTTTGTGATGTATTAAGGTTCGTTAATTTATAATTTTCTTACATGTTATACGCCAAAAGAGATTTTAGTAAGTGGCTCAAGTAATTTATAAGATTTTAAATGATATAAATATGTTATTAGCATTCTCAGGCAGTTACATTACTTTGAAATCACAATGTAATAATTGTACAAACAAATTAATTAAATTAGAAATAGGCTTTTAATTTTAATATATGCAAATAATGTTACCTATATGCCAATATTGAAGACTCCTACCGTATTCTATAGCGCGAATTCCATAAGAATGTCTGAATAAGATCTCCTTTTTGAAAAAAAATGAGAAGTAAATTTGATCACTACTTTTTAGGATAGTCTCCGTACTTTATTATTTAGTTCTTAAATAGAAGAATTTTTTTCTAAACTGATGTTATATTTTAATTTTACGAATGCAAAATTTTGTTCTTCTATTTGTTTACGGTCCTTGAACATGACCTCAAACAAAATTAAATAATTGTTAAGTTGGCGTCGTACGGGAATAACCCACTTTTTCATAAAATGTTTGTTTAATATAACTAAATATAACTGTAGGAAACAATGGGCAGTAAAAACGTTAATTTTGCCATTTTTACAAAATTAACTTTTAAAATTTAAAAATTCTCAAACATGAATATTTTCATTATTTAAAGCATTTTTGTAATCAAAAGCAAATCCATATGATAAAGCAGTTCTAAAAAGCCGCTTAAACCATTTTATACACACGTATATATCACTTTTAAGGGAGAAATTAAGGGAATAACTGCGAAGATTAAAAAAGCCCATACGAATATATGTACTAATATTCTTCTCCTATATCTATCTCACAAAATAAATTATAGTTATTGCTTTCACTATTGTTCTTTTCATTACACAATGCACTTTGCTATAAATTCATACTATGGTCTTTGCTATTATAAATATGGAGTTTTTATGCCATATGCTAAATTATACAGAGAGAGAAATAAGGCAACAGGATAAATATGTTTGATTTTACGAGTTAAGTACAGTGTTATGAGAATTTTTGTTTTTAAACGTTTTATTGCAATAAACTAAAGTTGTCCACTATTTTGGGAATTTTGTCGTATAATCATGCATAAATAATTCGGTCAACAGTAAAAGAAAAAATACTACTCTATACGATTAATCTTTAGCGTCAAGTTCTTACAAAACGACTTAATTAAAGCGAAAGTTTTCATCATTGAAAATTCTACATCAGCTTTCAAAAACTTCTGCGATAAATTCACATTTGGAGCAGTTTATTTAACAACAGCATGAACCTGTTTGCTGCAAACTCGTTGAGCTTCGGGGTAAGACAATGAATAATAAAACTGTCGTTGCCATGTTTACAAACAGAAATTTCCGTGAGAGTTATGCAAAATTTTCCTAAACTCGCACAGAGGAAGCTCCTTGCATAATGGCCCAAAGGATAATAACGCTCAAGAATTGTCTAGACGTAGCCTCCTTTTAAATGCAAGAGGCATAAGTAATTTGAATAAACAGCTTAGGTGAGAGAATAGGAAATAAGGTATCTGCAACCGACTTTCCCATCTAAAATTTAAGAAGCGTGTTACAAACTAAGTCAGCACGAATCACAGATTTTGTTTTTATATTAATTTGAAATATCAAGCTAAATTATATACTGGGGATCTGTCAGATAACTGAATAAATTTTTAAATTAAGTACTCTAAAGGATTTTTAAATATTCTTCTTGAGCACATTAGCAAACTTCAAAATTCCTGCCATGTTAAAGAAATGAAATGAGGTCATTTTACATTTAACCAGATGTCGTATCAACTGAGAAACGAGACGGAGACATGTGACATGTCGACTGGCGAAATGCAAGTATTTCGAGACAAAGGTTATTACGGTATAAATTTTCTCAAAATAAAATTATACTCTAGATTCTTTTTACTTCCTTGTACGAAGTAAAAAGGAAGTATTGTAATCGCGAAAAGTTTCAGGCAGCATATTTCAACGAAAATATCCATTTTGACCGCTATCGAATGCAATTTAACGAATGTTTTTGCGTGATATCTGTACGTAAGGACAGAATAAAATACTCTTTTCCTTCAAAAAAATTATAAAACTGCTTTAAAATTAATTCTGAAGAGAATTTTTCCTGGCGTCTGTACGAACGTATGTACGTACGTACGAACGTACGTATCTCGCATAACTCAAAAACGAGTAGCCTCATAACGTTGAAATTTTGTATCTAGGACTGCTATAACATGTAGATGTGCACCTCGTATTTTGGTTACAATCGGCCGCACCAAACGCATATAAATATATTTATGTATATATATCCACTCTGTTACCCGGCTCAGTGATCTCAGTTTCTTTACTCTTATATGTCTGTAAATTGTACATTTTTTCTTTTAAGGAATGACTGTATTATGTTGTTTTTAATCTCCCGGAAGGGTTTTATGACTTTAGTAAATCTGTATGCAATATTTTTAGAATTATCAACAATTTTAAAGTTGTCTAAGTGCCTCTAAGCCTTTTTTTTATGGCGGCCATTGATGTTTACATTTGAAACAGGAGACTAGTGGATTTGTTGCCAATCTAGAGAAACTTAGCTTCGCAACAACAAAGAACGCATTCATTTATTATTGTCAATTAAATCATGCTTAATTCTTTCTGGAATGTTTTCGAGGAAATAAGTGTTTCAGATTTATTTCGTAATTTTTAATATAGATATTTTGAGTTTTTATGTATTTTTACCTTCTCGCGAAGTGAGAACTGAATTAATTGAATGAGAAATACTCAATCGTCTGTGAAAAACTGTTTCTTTTTTGTTTTGTTTGCTTAATTTCTTTTATACATCATTCTAGCTTTATTATAGTATTTGAATAGAACATGTGGCAACGATTAGATAATTCTATTCTTTAAATGATATAAAGTTTGTGCATTATGAGTTATAATATGAACGAAATATATAAGTTAATTGTTATATAATTATTGGATTATATAACAGTTAACTTAGTTTCCGTTATATAATTATTATATAAGTTAACTGTTATATAATTATTTATATTCTTAAGTGAATCTAGCGCCAGAGTGTCGCTATGGTAAAAAAAACTAGAGTGAATTTTAAAGAATGTATTTATTCTATTGTGGTTTATGCGCTGTCGGCGAAGTAGATTTAATTCAATCCAATAAGTTTAAATGAAATGCAAGAAGAAATGCGTATAATTTAACATTCCGTACAAGGAAGTCATGTGGTGTACACATCAGATTTTTTCATTTAATGCAGACAAACTATATATTATATAAAACACATAAAATATAAAAAGCCTAATCTTTTTAAAAACCAGTTGTTTAATTTCTCTTACCTTTGACGAATATTTTGTGAAAGTCTGCTAGTTTGGTGCACTTTTCTTAACGAATACTACACCAAACTCATTCAAATGTTGCATCTTGGTTAAAAACACATCATTTATACACTTTTTTACATTTTACTTAAAACATGTTAACATATATTAGTAAAATGTTTTGAAAATCACAGATGAAAATATTATTAAATCTTTAATATATCCAAAACTAATGATAGTAAATTTTATACCGTATATGATTTCAAAGAATTAGTTAAGATAAATAATCGTGGAAAATTTAAATCTCACAGGCTGAACAGGTTTCAAAAAATGTGTACCGAAATATATAAAAAAATATAAACATTTTGAGAAAAACTGAAAAAAAAAAACCCATTTAAACCTTAAAATAATTTATAGCAAAAATCATTTTACTATTTTCGTGCCAATAATCATCTTGAATTGCCATTTGTACATCAAGTTGTTATTGTTTTAGTAATTTATGTTTCTTTTTGGCCATTTTAGAAAGCTTTTGGTGAGCGAGATGGGCCTCACGACTACTATCACAATCTATTTTTCGCAAAGACTTTACCGTATAAAATCTGGTTGTATTTCTAATTATTTCATTATTTTATTGAAGCTTTGTACAAACATAAATAAAATATATTATCGCATCTAACAAACCTAATTTTAATGTAATGACACTCACAAAAACAGTTTTTGATATGCGTGTCCAGATGCAATTATTAAACCTTCATTCGGATTTTGAGTTCTTCCAGGAATGCAATTTGACAGCAGTTTTTTTGTCAGAGAAACTTATAAACACACTTTTAACAGCTAAACAGGTTCTGGCAAAGAATATTTATGAAGATACTTTTTACCAGGCTTTATCGTGGCCACATCAGACATCAGTCTTTTCTAAACCGGTGGACCTGCTAGTGCTTCTTTACATTTTGTAACGAAAGATTTCGGTCTTTTAAAATTTCGAAACCTGCATATGTTATATATTTTTAGAATCGTCTCAGTATACTTTATTTTTTATCCCAAAATTAAAAATTTCTAAATTTCAAAATTTTTATGTCAAATGTCCCCTTTTCCCTGAGCGGCCAGGGTTTTCGGTAAGAAAGCCCAAATTTCCCAAAACTATTATGAGAACAAGTTATTTTCTTTTGATTTTAATGTAAAAATTCTCCTGGTATTTCATACCTGGATTTGTGTACTTTTGATCTATTGCCTTAATTTCTTTGACATATTTCAATATGCACGTGCATATACATTCTTACAGATGTCACAAAAAATATTCTAGGCCGGCCTTGCCGCTTAGAGGGTTAAAGAAATGAAACGAGATCATTTTACATTTAACCAGATGTCGTATCAGCTGAGATACGAGATATATCTCACGGGAGAAGACAGGAAAACGTTGGTGGGAACCCAGTATTTCATCAGTACCCAGTAAAATTATAGTCTTTCGCACAAACCAGCCTAGGTTTGATAAAAAAAACACCCAGGGGAACGGATTTAAGGATTTCCTACCCCTCTTTCCCTATCACCGAACCACTTGCCGTTCGACAGCATTATAAATGTCCCCATGCCACACAGTTATCATACTAATTCAGATATCTAAGCATTCTCCGGGATTCGAACCTGGGTTCAAGGATACGGCTGGCGGTATCATAAATTGCTAGGAAAAATTAAGAACCGCAAATGAATATTTATTTTAGTTTAAAAGAAATAAAACAGTTTTTTTAATAGAAAGAAATGTTTCACGTAATTTAGAAATGATAATGTATTTTTAGTCCAAAGGGGCTTTGTCCCTGAAGGACTATTGTTTTCGTTTTGCGATTTTGCGTCGGACTCATAAACGTCGGTTCACTTTTCAAACTGTTGCCACAAAATGTTAGAGTCCTGCATTATATTTGAAGAAATTAAATAATGAAAAATCTGCATAAATGATTGTCTATTTCTCGCATTGTGATAAAACAATGGTACATAGAGCCATCGAATTTTGAATGACGAAATCCTACTGCGAATATGGGCATCTGAAATCCCAAATTTGGAATTTGTTTTATTATAGATTTTATATTTTGTAAAACTTTAACGAATTTTTGATTTACAAACTCAATGCTTTAAAAGCGAGAAATGGCAACGTTATATAGAAAAAAAATTCTTTTATCTCCAGCTCGCGAGACTGTGTATATCAGAAATTCTAAAGATATGCTTAATTTAACATTATTTTGCGATATTGCTCTTGAACTGAATTTTATGGTTTAAGTGCAAAGAACATGATATTTAATAAATAAAGGTAACACTCAAAACGTTAAGAAAACTCCCCTTCGGACGTAATTTAAAATCTGAAACATTTCAGATTTTTTTTATAATTAATGTAATTATAAGTAGTATATCCATGGCAGTAAATCACAGAAATTACAAATGTTCTGAAATTAAATTGTTTAAAATTGCTTTGTGTCAATAGGAAAGAATTAAAATTATGAACCCTTCAAGAAATTTAAAACCTGAAACTACTAATTGTTAGAAAAGCGAGTTGCAGGCAATTTCTCCATCCACATCGAGAGGTATTTCAAAAATATAATTATTCTTTATTACGATGTTAGCTATGGAGCTTGCGAACAGCAGTTTGATTATACCTGTTATATCTGTTTTTGTTCTTTCAAATTGTTTTCATGGGGTCAGAATATTTCTGAACTAGCTCAGGAAATGTACGCATGGAAAAGCATGTCTTTCGAATGCACAGGTGTCGCAAAGCAAACGTCATTTATCTAAATGACCTGCAGAGGGTGTTTCAAAAATAAGTATCTGTTTTTGTGAAATGGGTAACTTAAAAAAATAAACTCGAATCTATTAATGTTTATCATGTTTAATGTGTACTAAAAATTAAATAAGTTTTATCTTTGCACTTGCAAAATTTTTAAAATAAAAATTTTTATTTTGTTTTTTATTCCTTTTCACAATTCTTCAATAATGAATACAGAAGAACGAATCTTTCTTGTGATTTTCTGTATCAGAGGAGTAAAACTAAATTAATTAAGGGAAAAATTTTAAATAAAGCAGACTCAAACCTACAGATAAAGCAGTAGATAAACTTGTGAACCAGTTTAAGAGATATGGATCCCTACACACCGAGGTAAGAAAAAGATGGCCAAGAGCAGATCCCCAATTAAACTGAACAAGTTCGAAATTTTTCCAAATGAGATAGTAATTTAAAATAGAGAAGTCAGCTTGAGACTCAACGTGACTAAGACTTTTCATGACTTAAGATTTCTTAGGGGTTGACTTGCACTCAACCCTTAAGAAATCATATTCATATTTATTATCTTTATTTAGTTACTGCTTTCTCTGGATTAAGAAGAGTATATAAATCGAGCAGCAAGACCCTCAGAATCTGCACATCAAATGAAAATGAAAGCCTATTGGATAAGACATTATTCAATGATGAGGTGACACTTACCACACTTGTGGGAGAGTGAATCAACATAATTGTCGTATCTGGACAAATAAAAAAACTAACTGATTGAATGGGAAAAGGACTCTCCAAAACATAATGTACTGCTCTGGAGATTTTTCAATCTCTTTTTTTATGACTCAGTCTTTTTTGTAATCATAACTGAATTGCAAAAACTATATTTTTTTAAAATCTGTTAAAATAGATAAATAATTCTGAAGCATAAAGTAAAACTTTTGGAAAACCTTGTACATACACTTTTACCACATTTTACATAAAATTTAATACACTTTTATCAAATTTTTAATATGATACACATTAACAGGCAGAGAGTTTTTTAAAGCATCTGATTTCACAAGAATAGGTATTTACTTTTGGGACACTTGTATGGCAGAAAATGTGTGGAAAATGTTTTCAAAAGAGTCGAATGGTACTTAAGTTTTACCTACATAATATTTATGCAGTCAACGTGTTCCACTACTGTTTACAAATTGTTCGACGGTCCCTTTAGCAATACGTAAATAATAAAAAAGACTAATAACTGAGAATTTCCTGCGTATTTAAAATCTTTTGCTTAATAGATGTGTATGAATGGAACAACCTTTATTCTGGCTTTTTTTACTAAAATATTTTTTAATTCGAACAGTTGTCAGAGGTACAAGGCTGGAAGCTTTATCATAGTGGAGCCTGATATTTTTTCATTATTGTGTAGCAGCGTGAAAATATCGTTAACAATGTATCTTCTCTAAAATAGCGATTTTTTAGAACATGAAATAGCGACCTATTGTAAAAGATCTGTTTTCTTTACTTCTATCTGATTAATAAAACTGAAGCAAGAGGTAATTTTCATACGCATTTAAGCGACATTTCTTTATTGGCAACATAGGCAAACATAGCAGTAATTTAAAGGACTCACGGTGAATTTTCTGTTTTTTGATAAATTTGTTTGATTTTCTGTTAAAAAATAATTCGTTAAGTATCCCATAAATTTGGACATTTTAGAAAGGTGTATAAAATCAACAAATTAATGTACCAGAGAATTTGAATATCAGATGGGACTGCCCCTATAACACTGAGCAAGAGTGGAATTTTAAATTTTCAAAAAAAAATTGCTTTTGGGGCTTCATGATACATTGCTGCATTATTAGTAACATTGTAACAGGCTTTCTAACCCAAAAGAATAAACGTTATATAAAAGTTATTACACTGGCATACTTAGCTTATCGATAAAAATGTTAATTAAAATATATTCTTATAGCAACAAAAATCTGCCTCTGTAATAATCCATCAGAGTACTCAAATCGTACTTTGATGGATCGATTTTATAAGATTTTTTTATTTCTATGACACCCTTTTTATGCCATTACATACCTTGTTTTACAAAGCTCCCCAAATAAAAAAAAATATGTTATACTTAATACCTTCTCATTCTAAAAATATTTTCTTCCTGTACTCCAACAAGAGTCTACGTAAGTACTGTTATTTTCAAAAAAGAAGATATTTTCATACTCATAAGTTATTTCTAGGCAGAAAATAAGCCAACAGAGTAAAAATATAGCAAAACTGTTGAACTAGATATGGAGTACAAAATCAAAATTTATTCAATCGCTTTCACTCGGCGGAAATCTACGCCATTTGTTTAAAAAACAAAACTTGCATCTCGCCAAGCTTTTAAAAATGATTTCTACTTCCGGATGCTTTTAGAATAAGAAATAAGGTTATAGAGTGGGTAACAGAAAAAGTAAACAAAATGAAACAGAAATAAAAGGAAATTTAGAATGACATTTATTGTTGTTTATGTTGAGTGAAACTTTCTCAAAACAAAAAATGAAGGAACAAATAGAAAATCTTAAATTTCAAATAAAGTCGTTATAACGCAAGGGATGTAGCTAACATAAGTCCGCTTATGTTAGCTGCATCTTATGAACGAAAGGTGAAGTAAAAATATTAAATAAATCGGGAAAACGCAAAATATATACAATAGAAAACACTCAAAAAGTGAATAAATAGAATCCCTTTTTCCCGGCTGCGACGGGACCTCGCGAATCCCAGGTAAGAGATTACTCGGATTAATTTAATATATATTTCTCGAAAAGTACCTGTTCATGATGTATGAAGTCATCTATAAAAGTTGCAGTATGCAAAGTCTGTTGACCTTTGTTTATCTGTCGATCACAATTAAAAAAAAATGTACAAATATCCGGTACTTACGCAAAAATGCAAGCACCTTAGTGCAATTTGGTGATTGAATACATATGGAAAAGTTAAAAATTATTCTTCGGGTGTAAGTAGGTACTTCCACGAACTGTTTTAGAAAAATTCCCAAAGTATCGCTAATTATTGTATGTCAGCAGATATTTAAGTATATGAAAAATACATACTTTAGTAGTTCAATAACTAAAAGGATTACGTGATACATTATAAAATAAAACTTTTAACATTCTTTACTAAATCTTTCTGCAATTTTTTTTGCGCTATTCTTCTCTGCAAGTATACAAAGGCTGGGTTTCGTTTAAAAATGCATCACAGAACTGCAGAGACTCCGCTTTCCTTGGCAACATAGACTATCTACCAACCACATCTCCTCTTTGTACCCTTTAGAGAATTTGCAGAAAATTCTATATTCCTGCAAAAATTTGACTGAATGACTTTACATATAGTGCTTCCATTGTTGGCATATTCCAGAAGTGCATAGTTTAAACTTAAGTTTAAGGCAAAAATATCACAATTTGCTATAAAACCCATTGGAACATAGAATACAACAAAAGAGCGCATACGAAAATGGCGACATTGCTACGAGTGAAGGGTAGTTATGAGCATAGTTGCACCAAGAATGATTATGCGTATGGTTGCCATTGTTTGACACGTTTTGAAAATCTGACGACTTCTAGTAAGGTGGTAAAACGCAGGAACCCAAATTCAAAAGATTATTTGAAATTGAAACGTAAATATATGATTTCATATGTCAGAAAAACAAAACTGAGCAACATTTAAAAATTACCATACATATTATCGTGTAAAATTTGCGAATTTCTTAGAGTATTAGAACCTAAATTCGAATATCTGCCTGCTTACGAGATGCTTACGAGATTGTCTCTGTAGTTTTAAAAATTTGCTGTGTACTCAATGAAGCTGTATATCATTAATGTAGTAATACAAGTGAACAGTTCTTGGCAAATTGTATAAGAACCTGGAATCCATCGTTAGATTTCTTTCTCGTAACATTCTTCCCTGCGTGTCGTTTTTGTCTTCATACTCCCCGTCATCATCATGTATCTCCTTTTGCAATACATGTCCTATTAATTCGCTGTTATTTAGTGCCATCTAGAGTGTGATAGAATAAGGAGTTGTCTACTTACACCGAAGCCATCTCCTTTTCACTAATAATAACCTTCTTCGAACATGTAACTAAATGAAAGATGTTTGTCACTGGTGCTGGACGTACTCGTTAAAATCAAAAGAATCTTTTCATTACTCGTCTGTTTATCTATGAACATCATCATGGATCAAAATTTAAGCCAACAACAACAATTACGATATAACGAGCTTTACATATAGTGCGACCACGTATCAGGAACGCCTCACTTCACGAAATAATTATCTGAAAAACGCTTCGGATGGCAAACAGTGTCTCGTCTTACGAACATTCAAATGGACAACAAAATTTTGCAAATGAATTTTAGAAAAACTTATTTCTCATAGCTAACACTCAGAGACATCTGGAAACATCACTTTAATATTTTTCATTGTTTAGTTATTATTACTTTGCGGTTTAAGACTTTTAACACTAGGTCATTATTCCATTATCTATGATACTAGGCACAACCATAGGTTAAGAAATTAACAATCAAGGTGTGGAGAAGTAAGTATTGGACCAGAAAACTGAGCTCAACAAAAAGAGAACTACAACTTCAAAAGCAGCAGCTTGAGGAGATTTTGGAAGTAATGTATTCAGACGATAAGAAAGAAATATTACCCTAAATCTTTTATCCATAAAATTCGTGCTAATAGGGAAAGGTACAAAGCTGTGAAGTAACACTATCACTCTGTTAAAGGTATAGCAAGTCAGAGCATAAGCAATTTCAAAGATAATGCCATGTCTCACTTTATAAACGTTTTAAAGTTTAGGTAACATCAAATTATGCTGAATTTCGAGTGAAATAGAGATCCATTGCATCTTAAGTAGAGTAAAAATCCTTTCCTTTTCGTTTCCAGTAAAAATCCTTTCCTTATTTCAATATAATGAATATTGAATCTTGTAGGAAGAATAAAGCTAATTTTTCAGAATAAACAAAATGCCTTTATTTAAATTTTAAAACAGAACCAAAAAAATAAATACTGCAGCTCTAAACTATCAAAATTTTAAACTCTTAATTACTGCAGTTAAAACTCTTACAACTAGTCAAAAATTAAAAACATTCAACTCTCTAAACAAAAATATATATAAAAATCTTTCGAATCCTCTTCTTGTTGCCACACCGTAAAATGCAAGTTCTTGTCCTATTATTTATATTTCACGTTCTCTTTAAGTCACGATCTTCACAAGTCATGATCTTTACAAGTCACGATCTTTACAAGTCCCGATCTTTACAAGTCTCCCCACAAGAAGCACATTCGTCACCGTAGAGACAATGTTGCTCAGAGTTCATTGAGAGAGAAAGAGTTAACAGCTAACCTTGACAAAGCATCAGCATTCCCATGTGAACTTCCTTTGCGGTATGTCACAGTCATGTTATACCGTTGTAACGCTAAGGCCCAACGAGACAGTTTAGCACCATGAGGGGCGCTTTGGGTCAAGTAGGTGAGGGGATTGTGATCAGACACAATCTGCACTTTGGCACCGAAAATCCATGTGTCAAATTTTTTCAAGGCTTCGATGACACAAAATGCTTCTCGTTCGATGGTTGACCATCGTTGTTGACAGGGCGTTAATTTCTTGCTGAAAAATGCTATGGGCATTTCTTTGCCATGTTCGTCGTTTTGAGCTAAACACGCTCCAATTGCGAAAGCAGATGCATCCGTATAGAGTTGAAAGGGCTTGCTGATGTCCGGAGTATGCAGAGATGGCATTTTAATCAACTCTTCTTTAAGTTTGTTAAAAGCTGCTTCTTTTTCAGAGTCCCATGGAATATTATTTGGAACACTCTTCTTTGTAAGGTTTGTTAGAGGTAAAACAATCTCAGAAAAATTTGGGATATAATCCCTATAGTAGCTTGCTAGCCCTAAAAGACTCCTGACTTCTTTTTTAGTGGTAGGCTTAGACAGATTTCTGATGACTTCTACTTTCTCAGGATCTGGAGAGTGAGTGCCAGAACCTATTACATGTCCTAGAAACTTCACGTGGCTCTTTCCGAAATCACACTTTTCTAGATTTGCGGTTAGACCTGCGTTTCTCAGTGTCTGAAACACTTGGTCGATGTGATAGAGGTGGCCATCCCAAGTTTCAGAAAATATTGCCACATCATCAATATATGAACGGTAGTAGTTCTTATGGTTTGCAAGCACCTTATCCATCGATTTTTGGAAGGTACTTCCAGCATTTTTCAAACCGAAAGGGAGAACTTTCCATTGGTAATGGCCGGAATGAGTGATAAATGCTGTGTAGGGTTTAGCTTCTTCTTTCATAGGAATTTGCCAATATCCCTTGGTTAAATCGAGAACTGTTATGAATTTGGCTTTCCCTATTTCGAATAGTAAATCTTTAGCAATCTTCATCGGATAGGCGTCCGGAATTGTGAAGCTATTTAAAAGCCTGAAGTCTATGCACAGTCTAACGCCGCCATTCTTTTTTGCAACACATACTATAGGATGTGCCCAGTTACTGTCACTGGGTTCTATAAGATCCCATTCTAACAGTTCTTTAACTTGACGATCGACTTCCTCTTGAAGTGAAACAGGAACACGGTAGGGCCTCAATCTTTTCGGATTACATCCTTCTGTAACCTTGATGTCATGACCATCAACATTGGCTTGACCAGGTTTGCTACTGAAAACATCTACATAAGATTTTAGTACTTTAAATAGTCCTTCCCGTTGGTAATATTTTAAGTCACCTTTCAAATTTTGTAAATGGGTCCAGATATCATCAGCAGATTTATTCATAAGATCTGCTGGTGCATAGTGGATATCTCCAAACTCTTCATCTTGGTCAAAAATGATACCAACGTGATCTACACGAGCAATATATGGCCTTAACTTATTTATATGGAGTTCCCTAATACTTCCGTTTTCCATTTCGATTTTGGCAGAGTGTGGCCTGGTAAGTTTGGTCACGGTAGCTGGTCCTTGCCACGTGTTGAGCAATTTATGTGATGATGATGGCATTAACACGAGGACTTTGTCCCCAACATTGAAAGTCTTTTCTTGAGAACGTAAATTGTATCTTGAAGTGTACTCTTCTTGAGATATTTTGGAATTTGCTGATGCAATGTCATGAGCTTTTCTTAATTTTTCTAAAAGGTCTTGTAGATAATTTTCAATTGAACGGGAAGCTGTAACTGGAATGCTACGTTCACCTGTCCATATTTCTTTCAGCAAAGATAATGGTCCTGGTGGTATTCTTCCATATACCATCTGGAAGGGAGACAAACCAGTGGTGCTATGTGGCACTTCTCTGTAGGCAAACAGGAGATAGGGAAGATTCAAATCCCAGTTTCTGCCATGTTCTTGGATATTTTTGTTCATCATCTCTTTTAAGGTTCTATTCCAACGCTCGACAGCACCCATACTCTCGGGGTGTCCTGGAGTGGAGAATCGTGGAGACACACCAAGTAAGTTCTCAAAGGCTCGGGTGAGTTTGGCTGTGAAATTAGTTCCCTGGTCGGAACAAATCACTTTTGGAAATCCAGTTTGAGTAAAAAACCTCATCATAACGTTGCATGTTGTTTTCGCACTTATGTCTTTGACGGGGGTGGCTTCTGCCCATCTGGTGCATAGGTCAACTGCACATATCACAAACCGATGACCTCTCCTGGATGGAGGTTCTAATGGCCCGATACAATCCACGCTCCATACTTCAAAGGGTGTTTCCGGCCTAACAATAGGTTGAATTGGGATTCGATCTTTGTACGTAACTGTTCTCCTCAATTGGCATTCTTTACAACTTTCACAGAATTTTTTAACATCTTGCTTAATAGTAGGCCAAAAGAATGAGTACTTGATTCGTTGAATTGTCTTTTTCTCACCGAGGTGGCCGGCAAGAGGGATTTCATGTGCCATTCTTAGGACTTCCCTTCTTTTTTCTAAAGGTAATACAACTTGCTTAATGTTTTCACCACAGATATATTCGGAATGAAGTAATATGCCATCATCGAAAGTATATGAATTTTGATTTTTATTTGCCCATTCAAAGCATTTTTTTAGAGTTTCGTCTTGTTCTTGATGTGTCTTGAATTCTAGTCTTACCTTGTTCGTTGTTTTCAGAGACTCTATGTTTTCTTGGGAAATCTGATTAACAACAGCCAAATTTGTAGTAATGTCTTCAACTGGTGAGGGTTTATCATCTGTCTCTTTGTACTCTAAGGGGGATGCATCCCAATGACGATCACAGTTCCACAGTTCGATATTTCCACTGAGTGTTTCATAAGCTGAAGAACTCAATAGCAAGTCGGTAACTAGCTTTTTTGAAACAGCACACGTAATGGACACTCTACCGTGAAAATCATCGTCAATTTTCATCTGGAAAATCTTTAGTGGAGTAATTTCGTTTTCACCAAAAGCAGAAGATATCTCTATTTTACTTTCTCCTTCGCAAGGTATGTTGTCAACCAATTTCTCACGGACTACTGAAATTTGTGCTCCCGTGTCTACGATTCCATTTAGAATAATATCTCCACATTTAACTTTGACCAGTTTTAATTCATCTATGTTTCTAGATACGTCCACTGATTTTGAGACAGGAATAGAGATCTTGGCAGTTAGCACTTCTGGTTTTTCTTTTTCTGCTAGGGGTGCTTGTGTTTGTATTAAGTTGTTTTGTGCTGTTGCAGAAGCACTTCTTGGTATCCGATTTTTGGTACATAACTTAGATGTATGACCTTTTCCACAATTATAGCAAGTTAATTTGAAATTAGTCTTTTGTGGTTCGTCACTCTTACGGGATGGGTACACTCTTGGCGTGTTTTCAGCGTACAGCGATTTATTTCTGAAAGCTCTTTCTGGAAGTGGAGAACGAGGTTGCCATTTTTTATTAGTTCTGTCTGCTGATGGATTACCACCATTCTGTTTTGAGATATTACGAACACTGTCATATTCGTCAAGTTTATCAGCTAATTTGGTTGGAGAAACGAATTTCGCCCAGTCGTCAAGAAGATGGTCTCTTACTTCATAGGGTACTCTTTTCTTAATTTGGTCAGTAATAATCAAGTCTTTTAACGCGGCAAAATTTGTGATTTCAAGACCATTGATCCATTCTTCAAAATAACTTGTAATTTCGTAGCAAAAATCTCTCCATGATTTTTCAGCGCTCTTTTGGTGCATCACAAATTTTTTTCTAAAGCTTTCAGGATTTAATTTAAATCTCTTCAATAAAATGGCCTTAATGTACTCATAATCTTCAAAATTTTCTTCAGATTCCCTACCAATTAATTGAATGATTTCAGATGGCATTAAAGTCAATAAACATGAAACCCAATCTTTAGGATCAATCTTTGTCCTTTTAGCTTGTCTTTCAAATAAGGATAAATAAATCACAATATCATCGTGTCTTAAATTGAATTTGGGAATAAGCTTAATTAAATCAACATTATGATGTCCATTTTCATTTGTTGGTGGAGTTTGTGTTAGTCGAACACGAGATTCAATTTCGAGTTTCCTCAATTCAAATTCCATTTGCTCTCTTTTCTGCTGTGCTTCTAATTCTTCTTTCCTTCGTCTTTCCTCAATCTCTTCTTTTTCCTTTCTTCGGTGTTCCTCAATCTCTTCTTTTCTTTTCCTCTCTTCAATAATCGTTAAAAACACTTCTTTAGCAAATGCTTCATCATATGTATCACTTTGAATTATTTCATTTTTTATCGCCACGATTTTCATACTTGGATCTACTTGAATTTCTAATTCAGCAGCTAAAGCCAGAAAATCCTCTTTTTTCCCACGTCCCATAAAAGCCATGTCTCGATTTTATTCAGCCAATAGACTCTTAGTTTTATGAAAAGCTATTTTTTTTCTTTTCTTTTTCTATTTAAATATAATTCACAATGAATTTAATTTTATTCGACACGAAAATCAATCAGTAGAATCAATACTTAATGTGTTGTTCACCTACTCTGGCGAGTCAAACGAAATTACATTTGAACACTGGCGTATTCATTACTTTGAAAATTACATTTGAACACTGGCGTATTCATTACTTTGAAAATTACATTTGAACACTGGCGTATTCATTACTTTGAAAATTACATTTGAACACTGGCGTATTCATTACTTTGATAAGTAAATAAACTAAGATTCCATGACGGAAACAATAATTAACTTTTCATAATCTTAATTAACTATTTTACGTTTCCAAGGTAAATTGATCTCTCACCTGAGTTATTTTGGTTCGTAATTATATGCGGGGAAACTCCGATCCTACCGGCTGCGCCAGTAAAAATCCTTTCCTTTTCGTTTCCAGTAAAAATCCTTTCCTTATTTCAATATAATGAATATTGAATCTTGTAGAAGAATAAAGCTAATTTTTCAGAATAAACAAAATACCTTTATTTAAATTTTAAAACAGAACCAAAAAAAAAAAAATAAATACTGCAGCTCTAAACTATCAAAATTTTAAACTCTTAATTACTGCAGTTAAAACTCTTACAACTAGTCAAAAATTAAAAACATTCAACTCTCTAAACAAAAATATATATAAAAATCTTTCGAATCCTCTTCTTGTTGCCACACCGTAAAATGCAAGTTCTTGTCCTATTATTTATATTTCACGTTCTCTTTAAGTGACGATCTTCACAAGTCATGATCTTTACAAGTCACGATCTTTACAAGTCCCGATCTTTACAAGTAGAGTTGAATGGTGCTTAGAAATAAAGAAAAGATAAAAGAAGATGCTCCCTAAAGCCAGTTACTTGTTGTTTTCACTGAACGAAATTTTGCTTCCAAAAAATAACGTCTTCCTAATCATTTTCCACTTATGGGGACAACTCTTCTTGATATATATTTTAGGTCCCGCTATCTTTTTTGTTTTATCTTTAGTGATATTCATTGGTTTTGGCTTATGATCCTGTGCACAAAGCACTGCTGTTAAATTTACATAAACAATCATATGAGATCCAGGAGCAGATTAATCCATTTTACATTCTCTCCTAAAGGCAAAATTGTTTCAGTTTACAAATATTTCGGGATTCTTTTGGGATGGAATTAAACTCGTGAAACAAAGTCTCACTATATTTCCAAGCAAGAGAAGAGGTAAATATGGACATCTTTCAGTGTGAACTATTTTCTGATTATCATGAACGCTGTTTTAGAGGTTCACATATCGACTCATAAAAAGGGCTCGGTAGTTTCATCCTTATATTCTGGATAACTCCTTGGTTCATTGGTTGAGTAAAACTTACTACTTGGGGAAGGGGGTTAGGAGCATAATATAGATGTTTTTCACATTTAAATCTTCACATTGTTAGTCCATTATATATTTTCTATACCAGAGATCTAAATTTTGGATCTTTAGATCTTTAAAAGTGCTGTTATTTTAATTTTACTGGGTAATTTCGCGTTAGTTAAAACAGAGTTTACGATATGTGAACATAGTACTGTAGGGTTTCCCTTAGTTCACTGTTCAGTTATTTCACTTTTAGTATCTTTAAAAGGTATTTCTCCCGCCTTCTTAGCATGCTTTCATAGTGTAGGGATCAGCACGCTCGGCGCTTGTTCGGGAGTTCTGTGGTTTGAGTCCCGGCGAAGGCACTACTCCTTTTTTAACTCACCTGCTTCGAAATAACCTAGTGCTTCTACATCTTTTCTGAATTCCCTATTTCTCCTAGCACTTCTTCCTTAGGATTTAAATTAACTAGGTGAAAGATAGTATTTAAACGAACCCTTTCAGGGGCGGTAGTTTCGCTTTCAAACCGCATTTTCAACATTTTTTTTTTTTTATTCAGAAAATTTGGTTTTTTTTCCTCAAAACCGCTGCTAAAATTAAATTACTTCTTAAAGCTGATAACAGATGGCAGCAGCAAACCTTTCTGGGCATCCATTAATTGATACGAATCATTCAAAAATAGCTTCTTTTGAACACTACTCTTTTTGACCCATTTTAAAACAAAAAACCCAAAAACTTTTAATATTTCCACAATATATTTTATAAGCAGGCATCAATGAGTAATGAAATGTCCTTAGTTCACAAAAAAAAGTAATGGAACCCTTTTAATTTTGAATGTTTTCATTGCAGTTTCAATATGAAACCACCGCCCCTCTGGGACATCGAAGAAAGGATCAGATGACGCAGTCGCGAGATTTTTTGCAGTTGTGTTTATTGCTTTCGGATCACTGCTGTAAACAGTTGCACAATATCTTCATTTGAGTGGCTTCAAAGATGAGGATTTATGGAGCTTTTGAGAAAGGGAAAACATTTCTTAGTTTTTACAACGACACAGAGCACACTGAAAAACACTCACAGTTGCGTTTTTATTATGCTTCTCTTAGTGGTCGCTTTTCTCATGCTTCTAGTTCATAGTAAAATAATTGTATGCATCTTAATTTATTTTATTTTTACATATAATTTTCTTAGTTTTAAACATAATTTTTAAAAATATTTCATAGTTTTATGCAAGTAATTTAGTGCATTATTAGTTACTTTTTGTCTCATACTTTTTTGTTTCCTGTTTAAAATTTTTTATTTATAATTAAAAATGCGTGTTTATGCAAATATCACTTACTTCATTAGTTGTTCAGTAATTTACTAGTATAATCTGCAATTTGGGTTACGTTCAGATACTTTTCAGCAAAGTAAAGATAAATAAGCAAATGTTTAGTCTTAAATGCTCTAGACGGGCGCTGGTTTCAAGGCGAAACTGGTACCCTTTCCATAAAGGGGGACGAAAAAATTTTTTTTAAACTCATTTATGTTGTCTATAGGACCATTGCATGCCATTATGCTTACTTTTTCATAACTTTTTAAAAATCATAACATTGCGCCCCTGAAAGGATTCTCTATTTCTCCTAGCACTTCTTCCTTAGGATTCAAATTAAGTAGGTGAAAGATAGTATTTAAACGGTTTAAACGAATAAGGTTAGAGAGAGAGAGAGAGTGAATTTGCTAGTGTAGCGCACGTTTGTTATTTTTGTCCTCCAGTTGTTAATGTCAATATCGGCTATGCACTCCAACCGTTTAATTAGTCTAACGGCGGTGTAGGTTGCTGAGTCAGCTCGTTAGGATAAATTAAATTAAATTCTAGCATTACTTCTTATCTTTCGAATTTATTGTTAAATTTACTATTAAGTCAGTGTTTTGTGAGCACGAATTCCGTCCCTTTCTGGTAAAAAGTTGTGATAAAAAAAAAAAAAAAAAAAAAAAAAAAAAAAAAAGACTTTTTACACTTTTTCCCTGTTGTGTTACTCTTCACACTTCACGGGAGACAGAACGTTTGAGACCTAGACACATTGTATGAGAACTAAAAAGAATATATTCTTTTTAGCGTATTTTTAGCACATTGTATGAGCTAAAAGCACATTGTATGAGAGCTAAAAGTATTCTTTAAAAAGAATATATTCTTTTTAGCTCTCTATAGATCTTATAGTATGTGTATTTAAATATATTAAACATAATCACATTTTTATTATATATGATGTATAAAACAATTTTTCAGAAACATTCCCTAAATTTTCGGCTTTTATTTACCTGTGAAAATGAAATTTTTATTTACGAATAACTGCACGCTTTACCATGGATTTCTTATTTTAAGCTTCAAAAACCACTGCTTCAGTGTATTCTATTCTTTACTTTCACCCCTTTTCTTTCTTTCTTCTCGTTTTTAGCTTTTTTCTTCATTCTTCTTATCCAACCAAGAATGTTAAATTCCTTGGATGACAAATTTGATTATTTTTTCTGTTAGACGAGTTATTTGGTATTACTTTCTTTAGAAGTTTCTTTTCAAGCAGCATCAGCATAAAATCCGAAACTGTAATTATCGAGCTGACTGAAAAAGGATACACTTCCTCTCTATTTCTGTCTATATATATTACTGCAAATATTTTAGATTTTTTTCAAATTCTCAATAATTAGCCAAGTAAACAAATTCAAAGTTTTAATTAAATCAAATTAACCGTAAACCTTTCTCACAGCACAATAAAAGTCAAAGTTTATAATAATTAAGTAGCAATAGCATAAATGCTAAAATAAGAAAAGAATGTAACATTGATTCAGCAATGCGCTTTCTCAAGGAGATAAATTTAATTAATCTTACGGGCCATTTTACTGATATCCAAGTCAGGTGAATTTGAAATGTAATTTGGAAATCATTAACGTAAATATTCAATTCAAAAGCAATTTATAATTTATTCATTTGATAAAATGTTATGTCTGAATTAACCTTTCTTTTTACAAATAAAAAATGAGGAGATAAAACGAAGGGAACGAATTTAGTAGATTTAATTCCTAAGTTTCTAAGCCAAATACTTAGAAAATCACTGGAAACAAAATTTAAGAGTGAAAATATTCATATAATCAATAAAATTCCATCAGTTAATAATCAGTGAATGCAATTTATTAACTTAATAAAAGTCTATGCTTAAAACTAAAATAAATAAAGAAAGAAGAAAAAAAATCTTAGCATTCACAAATGCACGTATACTCCATATACTGAACCCTTTAGAAATGGCTAATTCAGCAAAGTTGCCAAACAACGAAAGCTAAATTAAGCTTAATCGATTTTAGTTGAGTACGGAGGCCATGAAACTGAAAAAGTGGGTAGAATTTGGTGGATTAAGTTTAAAACAGTAAACATTTGAATGGGCTCCTGTAATGAATTCTCGATTACGAATTTGCGAAAAAAATTAGGTAAAAGAAGTGAAGTTTGTTTTTAATTTGTAAAGTAGGGTAGCCTGAACTTAATATAAGAATGTACGAAATTCTTTTAATTTAATGTACAAAATGATTATAAAAATATACTAAAATAACATTTTATGTTGTTAATAAAGATTTATAATTGAAACTTTGGATTATAACGCGGAAATTTTAAAGTGTAAAAAGGAAACAGAAAAGAAAAATTAAAAATCAAGTGCAGGGTAACATAAGTTATAGGGGAATATAAGCTATAGAATATACATTGGTGCATCTGTTAGTAAAAGAGACAGACAGTTGAAAGTTTACATATTTACATAATGTTATCCGTCCTCCTGTTAAGGTTCAAATTAATCTCTTCGTTTTCAACATTAACTAAAGGTGTACTTAACGTTAACTTAATGGAGTTTATCTAGGTGATTTTGGAATTCTACTTCCCTTAAGTGTTGTATTGTCCCTTAAGTGTAAGTGCAAATTAATCAAATTCTGTGTATCACTGACTTCTGTGGAATTGTTTGCTGATCCACTTTTGAATAATAACAGTGTTTTCCATAACATCTTTGGAGATGTTTGAGTTCCAATTAATAAATTTAATGATTTTAAAGTCAGACAATCTTCTCTTGCGAAATAGCCGCATTTTTTACCTTCAATGATGCTTTCGGTAAGTCTTTCCTTATTAAAAGCAATTAAATTGTTTGTGTACATAAACATAAATTGAAATTTTTCTTTAATAGGGTCTTTGTAATTTTGCTTAAAATAAATTTGTTAATAAATAAATAAAGGTTGCACATTTATTAATCATTATTGGGATATAATCTGTTGGAAGATTTCACTGTTATTTTGAATATAGTTATCAGAATATGCAGTTGCAGGGAACATTTTTCATGTCCAATTACTTCTTTTAAACCAGGAAGAGTTTCATGCGCAATTCAATTAAGCTTTTAAATGTTTCGTCCAGAGGTACAGTAACATGAGATTCCTGAAATTCTTAAAATTAATATTCCTGAAAATTTGTCTAGGCTTATTCACAAACATCTGGCAGAAATGTAGAGGGGACCGAAATAAATAGATTTTGTGGTATAATTTATGGGCAAAATGGAACGTTGAAGTGATACCGTGCGCTACTGAATGAAAAGTAAAGTCATTCTTCTATCGTAAATCGTCACTACACTAGTTATACGCATTGCTAAACAAATGCGGAAAGCACTGACGTGCATTTCATGTAGAGTTTTACATCTAAAATGAAGCAACTACTTAAAGAAGGCACAGAGAGTGACTCAGGTACCTCCTTTGGGAAGCTGCTTTATTTCCACCCATCGCTCCATGTATAAAATGCATGTTCCTATGCTCGCTTCCTCAATGGGTGCAGTAGATTCTGAGTTCATTTTTATGGAGACAACAGTCCTCTATATGGGGCTTATCTGGTGATGATTTTCTGAAAAGCTAGGATATTAACCGGATGGATTGGACAGCCAGATCACCAGATCTAAAATTTACAGAACATTTAGGACGAGTTTTGCAAAAGCAACTGCAACTCGCTTGCTCCCTGTAGGAGCTCTCTAAAACCTAAACACAACGTTGCTGTAGAAGGGGGATAAACTACCAACGGGAATTATAACTACCTCATTTTCAGTATGAAATTATTTTATGAGAGCCTGTATCAGTGTAAGAGAAGATAGGCCCTGTTAGCATATTTTGTTGTTCGATTTTGCAGCATCTATTTTAGATCTTCCTGCGTTGATATGGTTTACAGACGATAACTGTTGCATTGCTGTTGTTACGCACGATAATTGTTGTATTGTGCTGTTAGACATAGTAATTGCTGTTGCGTACCATGACAGTTGTATGATTTATTTTTTGTATTTCATCGACATATATCCATAACAAATGTCGTTAAAATCAGACCATCATCTCTGGTGATAATCGACCAAATGTGAAAATTCTCTTTAAATTTTGAACATCAGTGTATAATTTACAGCTGCATCCTATAGAAGATTCCTCATATTCTTCTATACTGAGTGACCGAGAAGACAGGAACACAATCACTAAATCGTAGTGGAGATAAATCATAATCTATCATATTTTAGTTTGTTTGCAACTTGTAGTTTCCATTAGGCTTATTTCGGAGCAAGAAAAATGAAAACTCAATAATGCTCTAGCCAGAAATCGAGTTCGGGACATCCCGACTACTAGCCGGACGTGCTTCAAATAACACTATGACGATAAGGAAGGAGCAATTTCCTTACTAATTATTTCTAAGATGCTCAAAAGCTTTTATTGATAAGATTACGCACTCTCGGAAGCTTCTAGAAAACTCACTCTCAGAGCTTCAAAAATGCATTTTTTGTGAGGTTGCAAATGTCACCAAGCTTGCGAAAAATCGACAAGCATCGTTAAGACTCAATAGAAATGTCTTGTGCCTTTGTTCCAAATTCAGCTATCATTACAATTCATACGTAACAGAATTAAGAGATCGACACTATAGCACTCGAAATTTGCACTTAGTACGACAACCAGTAGCCCAGATTCTGTTAAACAATAATGCGCAGTAAAATAAATACAACTTGCAATAAATAAATAAATAAATATAAATAAAGCATAACTCTAAAAACATGCATAAAGACCTAAACTATAATTAAATAAACATAAATACTTACTTAAGTTACAATATTATCCTATTCCAAAAAAATTATTCTATTGTTTCAAACCACAAAATAGTAACCTTCTAAATAGAGCCTTAACTATTTTAATACCCGTGCACTTCACATTAAGGAGTAGTTAGTTATACGTGCTATCTACCATGAATCATAATTTAATTTATTAAGTTCCATTCTCCCTTCCCCCCTCGCTGTGGCGGATCCATTAATCACACTAATTCATTAACCTATTAATACCTGAGTCACGTTTATCTGGTTTGTTAGAATTCATGATGACAAAGGGCGGTTATTTCCACAGCACTCTTCAGTACTTAACTGTTGAGAGCTTAAGCACCTGTATTATTAACATGCTCTGTTTTAAACGAAAATGCTAATCTAATTGTTCTATTTCTTTTTCGTTTTAAAATTAGACAGTAATCAGCGTAATATTTACTTTATTTTAATATTTATTTCTGTAACAGATTAATTCTTTTGATGAACATTAATATATTAAGACGCAGAAAAAGATACATAGGAAATTTTTTTATACATGTATGAGTAGTTACGAAATCGATGCATAATATATCCACTATTGCTAGGGATCATTTTGAATAAAAATCTAATTAGTTTGCTTTTATTGCGTTTTAAAAAAAGGCTATACTAAGAAGTATTCGCTATTATATTTACTATTTTCGTAATGCTTATTTCCATGATAGAGTGAATGATTTCTTTGGAAGTTTAGTATATTAAAAAGCAAGAAATTGTAAAGTTAAAATTTCATTAAATCATGAGATGTTACGCATTTGCTGCATAATAGTGTCAATACTTATCTCTGGAATGTCCGGTACACAACAGAAATCGAAATATTTGATTTAATTTGCACCACAACCCGTTTGGATAATAGGAAATTCCGGATGTACCTCTTCTCGATATTTTCTGCATGATAAATATGCTTTAATTTCAAAGGAAGTGAGGTAATTTTGTTTTTTGTTTTATCATTTGGTGTAATTTTTTAATAAAGAATTGACAGTTAAAACAAAAAGCTTTTACTTTCTCAAAAGTCAACTCAAATATGCTCATTTCGAGAATTGTTTTTTAAAGTACATTATCAGTTTCTGTTTCCATTAAAATAAAATAAAAAACATCTGATGTGTGCACCACATGACTTCCTTGTACGGAGTATTAAATTATGGGAAATTTTTCCCTGCCCTTCATTTAAACTTATTTCCTCGAATTTCATTAGAGAGATCTTTCTCATTCAATTAATTCATTTCTCACTTAGCGACAAGGCAAAAATACATAAAAACTCAAAATATCCAGATTAAAAATTGCAAGATATAGAAAAACATAAAACACCAAATAGAGTTAAAAGAATTTAAAAAAATTAAAATCACAATTACGGGTTCTACGCAAAAAAAAGCAATTCGGACAGCGTGCAAGAGGGCAGATTTTTCGGTGCACAAAACTGAAAATTCACTTTTGGTCTCATTCCACAAAAAGATACTGAAGGCGTAGCAACTGACTTGATTTGTTGTGGACGCTGTGCTGAGTCAATATATGAGATACTTTAGTAACTGAAATGATAATTCCAGAATGGATTAAACATAATTTAATTCACAATAATAAAAGAACACTTTACTTTGAATTGCGAAGTTTAGTTTGTATAGCTTGGCAAAAAATCCGCTATTCTGCTGGCAACGATTGGCAACAAATCCATTACGCTTTTGAGTTATGCAAGATACAGACGTACGTAAGTACGTACAGACGCCCCGAAAAAATCTCTTCTGAATCCGTTTTAAACCAGTTTTATAATACGGTTGGGGAAAAGGAATTCTTCATTCTGTGCTTACGTACAGATGTCAAGCAAAAACATCGTTAAATTACATTCGATAGTTGTCAAAATGGATGCTTTCAATGAAATATGATACCCGACATTTTTTCCGATTACAATGCTTCCTTTTTACTTCATACAAGGAAGTAAAATGGGCGGGGGGTCTAAACGTTTACTTGCGTAGGCTTAAATCTTGGATTACTATTGCATTATTCAGATTGCGGCAAAGCAAATGAGAGCTAAGTACATAGTGTACTGAGCAGTAGAAAAAAATGTAATAACCCCTGCATCGAAAGCAGTACTGTTTATGAACGCCGGTGGTTAGATCCTAACTTTGATACCAGCAAGCGGACAAGCAGGAGAGTTTTCGTGTTTTTACTAATATGCAACACAAACTGAACCTGTTTCTCTTAAAAAAATCTTCCGTGAAGTCATTATTTTCCTTAAAACGTTCTGAACGGCAAGGCCATATATATATACGGCCTAGAATATATTTTGTGATATCTGTAAGAATGTATATATACGTGCATATTAAAACACGTCAAAGAAATTAAGGCAATATATCAAAATTACACAAATCCAGGTATGAAATACCAGGAGAGATTTTACATTAAAATAAAAAAAAATAATAATTTGTTCTCATAGTAGTTTTGGGAAATTTGTGCTTTCTTAGCTAAAACCCTGGCCGCTCAGAGGGTTAAGGTTGGAACTTTTATGAAGTGAGTGAGTTTGACTTAAATCTATCAATGACGCTCACGTAGCAAACACTTTACAGTAGGATGTTGTTATGCAAGTAGTGTTTTAGTTAAATTTTTCAAATTAATTTAATAAATATATTAAAGAAAACGATAGAATATCATCTAATCTAAGCAGAAAATCATTTTACATAACGGTGTGACATTTTTATACCATTACCCTCGTTCGAAAGAATTGCAAATTAAGGAGAGTTCACTTCACGTTTTAGGCATTCTAATGCGTACTAATATGTTACGCATTGTTAAATAATAGGTACTAATACGTTATTAGGCGGACCTTACAGGTTATCTTTTGCAATATTGTCCTAGTTATTAAAGTTATATATCATGTATCTAGGAATGTAGAATTATAGGAGTGCTATAATTATGTTAATATTAAACGTATTTTCTATTTTAAAATTTTGTATTCATCAAAATGAAAAATTATTATATAACATGAATTATAAAGGAAATAATAATAAACATGAATTCATTCATGTTATATAATTATTATATAACATGAATGAAAAATTATTATAAACAAGACATGCCCTTATCAAGGATTTTTTTATTTTTCCTGTTCAAAGATTCAAAAGACACAAAAGTAAAATATACCCATTTTTCTAAATTTGGATTACTTTCGTATAAGTTTTAATGATTTAATTTATTTATGTAAAATTTTATATACAGACCTTAGCAAAAACCAAATATCACTAAATACATCTTTTTAGTGATGTCTGTAAAATTTTCTGTGAGCTCTGTGTTTTATACTTTGTGCACTTTAAGCAAGTTGACTTTTGAATTATAAGATGCAACATCTCCCGTATTTTGGAATCCTCGCGTTTTTGTTACCTTAAAACACTAAGTTCATCTTGTAGGTTCTTATCGATAATATTAAACAGTATATTAATAGATGCTGTGCATGCTATATGTAAAATAGGCTACGATAATATATGCCAGAAAAATACTTATAAGAAAGAAAGTCACGAGAAAGAGATGGTAAATTAAAAATAATGCAATGCATTCTGTAAAATCATCGAAATCATACATTTAGATTGCTTATTTGCAAAATTAATTAAGAGAGGAATTTAAATTTTACTTAGACATAAACCTTGAATTACTTTTGCATTATTTAGATTGCGTCAAAAAAGGAGAACTATCTGCTTAAGGAAACGTGTCATCATGGAAGATATTTTAAGAGAAACAAGCTCAATTTATGTTACATATCAGAAACAAGCACAAAAGCTCTTCCATCTGTCCATTTGCTGGCGCTTGAATCAGGGTCTAACCACTAGTGTTCATCGATAGTACAGCTTGGAGGCTATATGCTGATTCTAGCTGCATAAAATAAAAATAGACTGGCATAATACAATAATGTATGACAGAAAAATATTTATAAGAGAGAAATCACGAGAAAGCGATAATACATTTATAATATTGCTTTGTATTCATTAAATCACTGAAATCATGTATTTAGATTGTTTATTTGCAAACTTAAACGTCTATTATTAAATATTTACAACAATACTCTCTTGTATTATAAGAAAAATGTAAATTTTATATACATTAATAGCGTTAGAAATGAAATGCAAAATGATAATGACAGAAAAATTGGTTTCAGTTGCAAGATCGCAATTAATATGATACAATAATCGCAATAAATATGATTATTTTATATTACTAAGTTCATGTAATGAATACGATATCTTTATGGGAGTCAAGCCTTTTTTGCACTAATGAAATATCGCTGTAAAGTATTATTAACATGCATTGTTAAATCATATTTTTACAATAACAATTGACAATTAAATGCAAATTAATAATTAAACATATTCTATATCAAGCAATGAAACACTTTTTTGAAATGTCATGACATTTCTCAGCCTTTTGACAGAAATTCTAGAGAAAAATATCAGACCTATAGCATTATTTGCCTTTATAAGAGCGTAATAAATACAAAATAACCAAGAACCGAAGGAAATTTAACACTTTGCCATTTTATTTAACTATGCTTAAGATTGCAGAACTATTGAGATGGAAACGATAAATATCATATATTAAGATAATAAAATTTAACTGAATTACGACTTATGCCATTCGTTGAACTCAAGCCAACTAATACTTAATTTGAAATTAATTTTATGACGGGTACTATTGAATTTCTTTTACGATTTATAATCCAGATAATTCGGTGTTTTCTCCTTTTACAAATTAGTCATTTTTACAGCACCATATTTAATGCTATAATATAAGTTTTTGTAATTATTTTTATTAATGTTAGTTATTTGGTTATTAATGTTGCATTGCTTCTTTTTTCCAATTTTTTAGATTCGATCTACTCAAATTGAAAATTATGATTATTAGATTCTTAAGCTTTTTTTATTGTTTATGATTTTGATACTACGAGTTTTTAAGAAAAATTTTAACCCCGTAAATATGGTTTCAAAATTCACATATGTTTTTAATTCTTTCATGTATTGGATGGCTTACATTTTACCTCTGTCTGCTCAAAATAAGATTTTTACGCTTTTAAAAGTTTGTTTATGTTTTCAACACTATAATTTTACATCTTACACTGCTTGCTTCGGCGTAGGATTTGGATTGACTTTGTTTTTCTGTGATTATTTTAAGTTTTGAACTTTAATTTATATGCGTTGGCTCAGAAACACTTTACTTCTGTAGTTGCTTCTACCCACTGATGACGATGCTACAAAAGATATATATTTCTTATTTCATTTTTGGTTTTGTCATGTTTTGGCCCTTTTTGCTTGCAGTTTGCCTCTTTGCTTCTATTATTTGGTTTTCCGATATGGCTTATTCCGAATGGAGTATAGGATGAATTTTAAACGAATTATTTATTTTGTATTATTACCAACACTTTTAGCTGCTTTTAGCATTCAAGTGGATTAGGTTCAAAATTTCTTACATTTTGTATTAAAGTGAATCGGACGAATTCCCACGAAAATTAAACAAATATTAATAGAAAATGATATCATAAATACGATCAAAGATTAAGAATCAAAAGTAAAGTTAAAATGGTTTATTTTAAGTCGCATAACCATTATAAGAATGAATCATTTTACTTTCCTGTTTGAACTACAGAGGAATCCAAAAAATCACTCACTTGAAATTTTCAAAAAACTGAGAGAATTCCAAACTGGAATTTAATGACAAATTATTTAAATAAATGACACCTCTGTACTGTTACGAGCAACATGTTATTTGAAATTTCAGTTGTAGCGTTTATGCTGTGAGTTTTAAAAACCTTGTTTAGTACAAGTTGGAGATTTGTTTAGTGCAAATTGGAGAGTTTTCTAAAGCATAATAATTTTTATGATTTAGAATTATTTAGAGATGCATAAATTTTACTGCGATACCATATTGCTGATAATGCTTGTTGCTGACTGCAACATTTTGTTCCTGATTTCGTACATTTTGTCCGAACTCAGGAGACGTGAGCGACTTTTAGGTTTTTTTTGGTGAACGCTTCTAATTGCTCAAAATTAGGTTACCGAGTGAAAAATCATCGTCTTATTAGGTTCACAAATATTTGGAAAAGTCTCTTTAAATGTGCCAATAACTTTTCCGTAGGAATGTACCGCGAATTAAATCAAAATTCGTTCTGCTTTGCAAAAACTCATCTCTATCTTACATCAAACGGTTGGATTCAAAAACTAACAGCTGAAACTGCAACTGAAGTTTCAAATGGTACATTACTTAATTACAAATAATACCCATTTTAAATATCATACCTTAATTAAATTTATTATACCTTAATTAAATTTACTATTAATACCCATTTTGGAATTTCCTCAATTTTTTCAATTTTGATGGGCACAACCTTTAGATCATCTTGTTCAATGTGCAGTAATGTCATAAACAGCTGCAGTATATTATGTGCAACACTATATACTGGATTAAAAAGTACAAAATATCCCTCAGAGAATTCTTTGAGTTTAAAATATTGTTTGCGTGATTGAATTAATTATTTTGACGAAGCGTAACTGTAATAGTAACTTCCAAACACATTTGTGTTTCTAAACGCAGTAAGACAAACTACACTTATTGAAGCAGATGTGACATATCCTTTTATCTGTTCTATATGCAACCATGCCCGTTAATATTTATAAGATCTTTATGATAATAATCCGTTGACCAATATTTACAAAAGTAGTCTTTCCCAAGTGAATATTGTGTGGACGAATTCATGTTTCTCATTTAATGTTTCATAACTTATACGTTATGTTTTAGCATTAATACAATACTAGATGTAATCCTATTTCATGTGATAGCTAGATTCTCTCCAAAGGATAGGAATTATTAATTCTCAATGCCTGTTATGTTGAGGTTTAGAAATGATTATAGGCTATTATTTTATAATATATGGTAGACCTCATCACTAAAAGATAGAAGCTGAAGGTATTATCGTATTGTAGTAGGAATATTATCTGTCGTAAAGTTCCTATCCATATTTGTTTCAACTTGTTCGAAACATTTAGCTTCATATCATTGATAATTATTGCCGAATTTTGTGTGGGCAACTATATAAATACATGGAAATATGAGGCTCATGTAAGCAAAAGACAAAAATTTATTGTTTATGAAACAATTTTCAAGCAGTTTTAAAAATTACTGGCAAACAACAGGATGTAAGCAGGGTTCTTGTGCTGCCCAGATAACTTTTATAACATTTTAAATTTTGAATGTTCAAAAAAACAAAACATAAGTGTTGGAAATAAGAATATTTTGTATACTCAAGGTGAAACACGAGATAAATTAGAACATAGCAATATTTTTACATATTTACTACCCTCTTTGCTCGAAACATATTTTAGTTACCTCTAAAAATAAGCGCTTTTTATCAGAAAGCACAACCCATAAACTAGTAAAATTGACAAGAGTTAAAACAGTTAAGCAATTGAAATAGTATCTTGGGCCTTATGCGTGAGCAAATAATTTGGGTTAGCAACATTCAGAAACTGACGATACATACAAAAGAAATAAAAGGTTAATACCATTAATAACAAATAAAATAACTAAATTTCGAAGATTTATTTTTTCAAAATCAATAATACTTTTCCTAAATTATTGGTCTCAATCTCTTTGTTCAAAACAATAATATAAAAAAATTGGAATAAAAATTATAAATTATTCTTCATCTGGTTGAGCAGAATGAAGACTAGAAATCCGTCGAGTCATTTAAGTGGATTTAAAAAAATTAAACAGCTTCTATGAATAAAACTTCCAGATTTTTCATAACTAAAAATTGCCACATTACTGTGACATTGAACTGACTTGGCACAGTGCGAGTTTTTTGTCTTTGTACACTAATGTACAAAACGTAAGCAACAAATTCATGTTTACACATACAACCAATTGTTGAAAACGGCATTTTGCTATCAGTACAATGAAAACTTAACTTAGTACAGCGATGATGCATATGCACATATCATTACCATGGGGTCAGAGGGTATGCTAAGACACTCAAAACGCGAGGAGTCAGCCGAATGAAGTGCAAGCTTACTTAAAATAAAGAAAAGAAGGTCCATTTCCAGTTATTCATCTGCCAAGAAAGTGAGAATTTACGTGCAGTGTGGCTGCAAGAGACCTCAAGACGCCTTTACACCTGGTAGATCGATTAGCATGTTTGAGGTAGCGTAGTTTCACATCAGTCGCCGCAAAAGTTTCGAATTTATAAAAGTGTTGTTTAATGAGCTTGGAAAGCCTTCCAAACGACAGGTACACCTATAGGAAAGGTAATCTTCCGCTGAGTATTGACAGACAGTGCAACGCAGCCATTGCATTTAAGAGAGGTCATATACCTTACTAAAGATTTTTGGTTTGTTGTTCTACCTTTTGGCCAGACAGTTTTGTGCCAACGTTATTCTAACAATAAAGGATTTTTCTATTCTTGTCATACTGTAAGTGTCCTCTTCATTTTTTTCTATTATACTTTCCTCAACCTTTAAAAACTATATTGTGTCTCTAAAGTATGAATTTTATGTCACCGAGCTTGATCTTTTGGGGAATTACGGCCAAAATCAGAAAAGTTATTTAAGTCTTGCACATTAATGTATATTAGCGTAGAACTAGTGGTACTTATAGGTACTATATTAAGGTTAAGATTAGCAGGTAATTAAAAAAGGATAATATCTCAAGGGGTTTTATGCCAACACTCTTGCGTGCCTATTTCAATATGTTTTGCGCACAAAGGTCTTTACAATAGTATAGAAAATAACACTCAAAATATAACTTTTACCCTTCTACAAAATACGCCTCTTATTTTTACAAATGGTTTCAGAAATCATGACCGTAAATGTCGGAGATGTCTTTATAATAATAAATTAACATGTAATAGAATATTATTGGAATAGTCATTTCAACAAGGGAATTATCGTATATCAGGCTCTAGTAACGGCTGCCAATAAAACGAATAAATTCGTTTTAAATACTTTATATATAAAATATTTAAATCAGTTTAGATAGCTTATTTGTGCTTTATGAAAATTTAATTTCTTATAATGCCTATCCAATAATTGTTAGATTTAAATACTTATTAAGTAAATAAATTCTGAAATTTCAGATTAATTAGGTGGAAATAAAATGATCATAAAATTTTGAAGTCAGTGCTGGAGAAAGCGAATTCAACTTCACTTTTTTTGAAGTTTGAACCACCTGTATTTATTTGAAGCATCAGCTTATTGCTTCAAATAATTAATATGCTTAGTGGGATTTTTTCAAATACTGATATATTCCAGTTACACTCAAACAGATTCCAAGATTTCAAACGATTTCTATCTTTTCTCAAAATGGTCGCCTTAGAGAATATAGATATCTATAATTTTCAGTAACGATATTTAGTTACTTTCTCAGATACAGCATGTACATTTAGAGATGAAAGGTTTCGCTTTATTTATTATCTAAATCTGCGTTTTTTGCTGCTGTTGTTCACAACATACTTTAATTATTAATATTAAATATTTAAAGGGAACATGTTTATTCGGACTGTGAGCAAAATGTTGCTAAATTTCCATCGATTTCGTTTTAATACTCGGACAATTGTTTAATCTTTCAGGTATCAAATGAAATTTCATTATATTTATTAATTGAAATATACATCTTTCGCTGAAATTGTTCTTAGCAAATGGAAAACTGCTGTTAATTACTAAAAAATTAAAAGAAACATACTCATAGTCATTCTGACTGCAGAAAAATCTTGCCCTGTTTCATCTTTATGTCTTATGTTCAAATGTTTTAATAACTTTCGTATTATAATTCATGAGTATTATATTATTTGACAGAATAATTTGTATCAGATAATATGAGAGCTATTTTTATCAAAATTATTTCTTTAAGTGAAGCTTTTGTTCGCGTGTTTACATTCTACAGTATTTTCAGACGGGATTCATTTGAACTCTCCAAATGATGTGATTTCCTAAATCATTTTTTAAGGGTGAAATTCCACTTCAATAGGAAATCAGAAGTTCTTTCCATTTCTTTGTTTGGACATCCTGAATTCAGTAAAACATAAAACAAGAATATTTAATTATTATTAGATGATATTATTTGATATTTAGAAAGATGGAATATTTTATTATTGAATATATTTATAATCCCACATAAACACCTTCATGAAAGTATGGAGTGGAACTAAAAAAATATGTCAATTATATTGCCGAAATCAGAGAATATTTACAAAATGCGAGAATGCGAGCAAATTCTGAAAAATGTGAGGTTGTAGTGTATAATCAATCCGGGATTTTTGATCATGTAGTTAAAGAACGTGTAACATTCATGATAATGAAATAACAATTACATTTACTGAAGGAGCTGTAGATAATCAAAAGTGCAAAAAAAAGGTCTGGAATACCTTGGATAATGTAAAATTAACATCTGGTAATATTGTATTATCTTAAAATGTAGTATTACCAGAAGCATGCAAAAACGTTTATTATAGCAAATGTCAAAAAACAACTGAAAAAAAAAAAAAAAAAAAAACGTATGACAGCACATAACATAACGGAAAGCGTCCTTAGCTTCGTGGCACGAGAAAAGGAAGAGAAATTTCTTAATGATCGCAAGGTATCAAAAATATACATAAGCATCAGCTTTTGAATTGCATCATGAAACACTATTTTAATGTAGAGATATTTAAGTAATGTAGAGGAAGCTGAGTGGGATTTCAATGATGACAAAATTGGGTGTCCCGAATGAGTGATAAATTGAGAATGTGAGTGATAAATAGCAGAAATAAAGCGCCGAAATAGAGTGGTAAATTACCGAAACAAAGTGGGATTTCAATGTCGATCCCACTCTATTTCTGCAGATGCACTCTATTTCTGCTAAGTAGTTTTCAACTCCAAGACAGTCCAGCAGGGCAGATCGGCTGGTGCAGAGATCCCAGACATACCTCAGAAACTGACAGCACTAAGTATCAAAATCGACCGACGGAACTGAAGATGGAATACTTTATTTTCTTTTAAATCTAGCCTTCATATCTCTAAAAGCCATTTCTTATTTCCCACCCTCCTTCCGAAATGGAAGTATTTAAACTCATTTCTATATTAACGAGATAATTCACACAGAAAAATATCTGATGTGTACACCACATGACTTCCTTGAATATTATTTAAACTTATTTTAAACTTGCATTACATTTAAACTTATTGAATTGAATTAAATCTACTTCCTCGATAACGCATAAACCACAATAGAATAAATGCACTCTTTAAAATTCATTATATTTATTTACCATAGCGACACTCGGGCGCTAAGTTCACTTAACAGCGTTATATCTCATTAATTTTATAACTCAGAATGCACAAAAATTATATCATCTGAAGAATTATCTATTCGTTATCTAATCACATGTTCTATTTAAATGCTATAATAAATCTAAAGCGATGTATAAAAGAAATTAAACAAATAAAAAATAAGCGATTTTTCGCAGAGGATTCAGCGCCGTTTACGTGCTTCTCGTAAACATTCTTCTCTGTCCGAGACAAACTGGCAACAATATTTGCTGCTAATACGAAATACTTATGTCCTTTAATTCCATTAGAGATATAGTATTTCTCTTTCAATTAATTCGGTTTTCAGTTCGTGGGAAGGCAAAAATACATAAAAACTCAAAATATTTTCATTAAAAATTGAAAGATATAGAAAAACATAAAACACCGAATACAGTTAAAAACTTTTTCAGCAATTAAGATACTTAGAATAATTTGTTCCCTGAATAATTCGTTAAAACTAGTTTTTCATACCTTGTTCTGATTTTAAACGAGTTTCTTCAGATTTAAGCTAGATTACAGTCGAAGGAATCTTCTGAATTAACATAACAGATTTTAATTCACAGTTAACACTACTATATGCACACAGCAAAGAATTTAAACGCGATCTTTATAAATAGAGAGTCCATATTTAATTTTTCTATTATATAAGGCAGTATTCTCAAACTCGCAGCCTACGGGTCGCATGCGGACCCCAAAACAATTTATTAATGAGGCGTGCGAATTTTATTTTTGTTATGGATTGGTTTAAAATACGGTGCTTATTGCAGACCCAAAGATAAACTGATCTTATGCTGACGACTACTGCTGAAGCAAAAAATAATGAACATATTTGGGGATTTGTCACTGCAAAAAAGGAAAGTGCTTTATCATGGCACGCATATGGCCGAGCGGTAAAGTCGCTGAATACTGGTAGTTCGGTCCGAGGTTCGAATCCTGCAAACGGGCTGGCTGCAAGGGCGTTTTCGTGGTTTTCCCCATGTGTAACGTGTATACGAGCCAGTTTTCCTTTGAAAGTCCTCCACGAAGGCATCCCTCCCCTTAGGCAGATAGCCCTAGTGTGCTTTGCCATAATTAAATACACCAACACCAACACATGGCACGCATATAGGGTAATGTGGTAGAATTTCTCTCTTTGATAGAGTGAGTAAGTTTAGTTTGCCAGTCGACAACTTGTTTATGAGGCACTTCAGTGTTTTGAAATTTCCGGTTTAAGTAAGTTACTTAGTGATTAATTCAACATATTGGAATTAGCTGAAATAAATGTCAGTCTAAAATTTAATACTTAGCTGCCAGGGCGTTTGAATTACAAAGTACAACCGGTTGAAATTTTCGGCAGTTACTAATCTTTAGACCTCAGATGTACCTGAAATATAGAGATTTATATTTTGCTTCTGTAGAAACAAAATAAAATTAGTTTCTGTCCCTTTGTGTTATTATCTTTGTTTATGTGCATTTTGATAAATATTCAGTAAGTGAAATTTAAAACTTATTTTACTTCACTTATTTATTAAAAGAATATTAAAGCGAAAAAAGTAAATAACATTTTTTTTTCTTTGTTAAAAATATTCTAAAATTTTGTCAAAAAAATTTTCTGGCCCTTCAACTGCTTTAAGATAAAGCATTTGCCCCTCACGCAATTCGAATTTAAGACAACTGATAGAGAGAACACAGTATGGTATTTTTCTTTTATTCTTCATCCAGTAAATTTTATTTTTATAAATTATTAGTTTCAGGAATGTTTTTAATGCTTTTACTAAAACCGTTCAATAAATGAAATTAATTTTACGAAAGCTAATTTGATTAGAATTTTAAAGATTCTTTGCTTATCATTGAGATAAAAAACTGATTTGTTTTGATAATAAAGGAATGATTAATTCCATTTAAATTAGGCAAATTATATTTTCTAGAATGAAAAGTAGTAGGGAATTTTATAGAAGTTATTAATTTGTAATTTGTGGCTGATTTAGTTATTAGTTTTATGAATGTTTTACGAATGCTTTTATGGAAATCGATTAATAAATGAAATTAATTTTACGAAAGGTAATTCGATTAGATTTTTGAAGGCTCTTTGCGTTTAATTCAGGTAAGAACCTGATTTGTTTTAGTAACAAATTTATCCTTGATTCCTTTTAAAATGGACAATAATGACTAAAACTACACTTTCTATAATAAAAAAGATGTATATGCATTTATAGAAGTTATTAATTTATAACATTAATTTATAATTGTCATTGGGGTTTTCATCTTTATTTAAACTACACTTTCTATAATAAAAAAGATGTATATGCATTTATAGAAGTTATTAATTTATAACATTAATTTATAATTGTCATTGGGGTTTTCATCTTTATAAGATTAATGGAAGAAACAATTAGATGCTTTAAAAAACACTGATTTTATAACGAATAAGTAAAAGCAAAATATTGCTTCTTCCTCAAGGCTTTTGCTTTATGTTTTCAATTAACAATTCGGACAAATAAAAAAAGGAAAATAATGGCGTTTTCCTTTGAAATTTTAAAATGAAGATAAATCAATGAGCAACTCCGAAGTTCAGGGCTCTCCAGTATCTTTAATCTAGCTCTATTGCTTTTGAGCGCCCACCAGCGGCCGAGCGGTAAAGTCGCTGAACACTGGTAGTTCGGTCCGAGGTTCGAATCCCGCGAACGGGCTGGCTGCATGGGCGTTTTCGTGGTTTTCCCCATGTGTAACGTGTATACGAGCCAGTTTCCCTTAGAAAGTCCTCCACGAAAGGCATCCCTCCCCTTAGGCAGATAGCCCTAGTGTGCTTTGCCATAATTAAATACACCACACCACACCACACTATTGCTTTTGAAGACAACCACAGAGGAACTTTATAACTTCATAAAAAGGTAAAAAATTGCGTAATTTTGGTCCGCAGTTGTTAAATGCACATTAGAAATAGGTGGCCGATTGTAAGATTTGGCGAAATAAAACCAAATTTCTGCACCTTCTTTCCAAATTGTTGATATGTTTGCTGGTTGTCGAAATTTGGTGTCTTAAAGGCTGAGACATTTGCAAACTGTCAGTTGTTATATGTAAACGTTTTGCAAATTTATAGAGATAAAACAACTGTGCAGTGAGTTAAAAAAACATTACAAGTCATAAAATTTAATAAAAAAGAGTAATAATATAATAGCAAATGTACACGAATATAAAAATATCAAATATAAAATAAATCTGAACAAATCAGTTTTAATAACAAAGTTAGCAAAATCCGGGATAACACAAAACAAGCAACAAAACTTCGCCAAATGTTGGAAAGTTTATTACTTTATCGCCTAAGTTTTCTTAAATTTATATGACTTCTTCATTCGTAATGGATGTTACATGCATATATTTTTATAAACTGAAACACAGTGGCATAGAATACATACTAAAATGCAACGTAATATACTTGCCAAAATAAGAAAATTAAAAGAATTTTAAAAATGCAAATAAATATTGTTAAATACGGAAAAAATGTACCTTGTCTTGACAAGTCAAATATACCGTTGTAATTAGTAAAATATTTTCACATATTTATTACATGGAAATATTTGTATTAGTTTTACACATTATAAATAGGTATGAGCATTATGACCGTGTTATACATAAGTCATAACATTTATATTATTTTTAACAATGTGAAAGTAATTTATTACATTAACTCAATGGAACTTTTCTCAACTTTTGAATACTGCAGCCTCATAAATAAATACACTCCGCTTCCTCAAAAGCTAACTAAATTTACAGTTCTAAAACTCTCTGTAACACGATTTTGTTTTAGAATAAACACACCGACAGTGGAATGCCTCGTTAATTTAAATGAATCTCGTTTTCTGCCCAGAACCGCAATTACTTTGCGGTAACGCCGATATTTATTTTTGTTCAATTCGGTGGAATTCTTCGTTAGCAAAGCACGTTACTAATTTCGGACGCTGCTAATTTTCATTACGATGAGAGAGCAAACATTTTGCAGCTATGTTGGAATTTTGTTACGATGTAACTGTACCCCCGCTATTTTGATAAAGAATGCTCGCTTCAATTGAATTTATGGGCTAAGTATGAAGAGAAAATGTAAGCATATTTGATTTTGCCGAAAGATAAGACAGGAAATAAAGGTAAGTGTTTTGTTTTAGAAAATGATATGTTATTTTACGCAGTGATTAGAACGCTTTTTTTTCATTCTCAACGTAGCTTCGAGCTGTATTTTTAGGGAATGATTTTGCTCTCAAAATATTGCTTATTTTGCAAAACTCTAAACAACCGAAGCTAATCAATGAAAGTGCGGAATTTGGAATTAGAGTTGAAAATTTTTGTTATGCTGTTATTTAGCTTAATTAGATTACTAAATGTTCGTGACATCGCTATAAATCATCCATTTAATTTTAAAGTTCAGATAAGAAATGGAGTTTGTTTTCGAAATATCGAAATTTGCCCAGCTAGGAAGTGAATTCACGTAAAGAGAAAGGAAAGAAAACCTTTTTACTTCCTTGTACGAAGCAAAGGATGTACTGTAATCGCGAAAAATTTTGGGTATCATATTTCAAAGAACATATCCGTTTGACTGTTCTCGAATCCATTGGAACAATGTTTTTGCGTTACGTCTGTATGTACGAACAAAATAAAGGATTCTTTTCCAAAACTGATTCTAAAATGGATTTAAAATGGATCGTGATTTTTTCCGTGACATCTATACATACATAACTCAAAAACGAGTAGCCTCAGAACTTTTTAATTTTCTGTATGGAACTTCTATAAGATGTAGTTGAGCACTTTTCTTTTTGGTTGCAGCCTGCTGCACCAAAAGTACAGAAATATTTATACATATACATATATATATATATAATAGGAAGCTTTGTTCTATCCAGAAATATGATGAATGTGATCTTACTTCCTAGGTGGCTGTTTAGCGGCGTGAAATGACTAATACGGCTTATGAATAACTCGAATATTTAATGGAAACACGAATAGCTGCTACTAACTACAAGGTGATTACATGGCAGGAAATAGACGAGTCTATGTACAGGTGAAGCAAAACTAACGTCTTTTACACATATGCGTCTTTTAATACCGTCCTTTATATATACACGTCTTTAAATGCCGTCATCGTCGTCACGTTCTTGCTAACGTCCTTCATCGAATGATTGCGCAGTTCCCTCTGTCATAGCACTCGGGATCCAAAGGTCCTTTCTCTACGGCTTGGCACTTCATCTACTCGATGACGCATTCCCATAACTGCTCGTTTCATCCTGATAGAATGCGGCCTCGCATTCTCGTAATACCACCATCTATATCTAGGGATCTGAAAAAAATAAAACTTAAAAAAAAAAAAAAGAAAAAAAAGAAGTTTTTAGTTAGTATTGAGGGAAAAGTCGTCTTAAATGGTTTATTTCTGCCATCTTCCCTCATTATCTTAACATCTTCAGAAATAACGGTTTTAGCTCTTCTTCAATGCTCTTTCAGTATTCGTTCATCTTGAACAGTCTATCTTGAATGCATATATTTCACAAACACGTCTTCCTTTGATGTTATCTGGAATAATTCGTCTCCGCACATACGTCTTCTTAAACATCGTCGGACTACGTCTTCTGGATACGTCTTTTGAGTGCGTCTTAGATATCTCAAGATCCGTCATTCGAATGCGTCTTCTTAAATTCGTTTTCTTTAAGCCATCTTCCTTCATATATATCATCCTTATGCATCATCTTCATTCTTCTTAAAAGAGTTCATTAGTCAAATCGGGAAAAGTCTATAATCAGGAATCATCAAAATCTGTATTTCATTACCAAAGCCTTTTGGTATTCTTCCTGGATCTTCTGAATCTGCTTTTTCTCTTCTTTTTTCAATCTTCTTCTCTTCTTCGATGGTTTCTCTAGTTTCTTCGTTTCCAGTGGCTTCTTTTGCTTTTCTATTGTAAGGTGTTTGACTGAAATTGTTCTAGTGGAATTCAAATTTGATTCATCCAGCTTTAGCAAATGACTCTTCTTTGGGAAAATGCTTCTCTTAAGAATCTCCTTCTGCAGTGGCATTTCTCCTCGTTGGCTTCGAATTTGAGTGTATTGTGTCTTTTTCAGCTTCTTCTTCCACTAATTCATGGTTCACAGCGACACTTTCATTCACCACTCTGTAAAGCACGCCATTTTGCAAACAATAATCTCCATATGGCCTAGACTTCAAGACTTCGTTTATAACTTTTATATTTTCATCAGGTTCTTGAGCTCGAACGATCTTAAATGTTATACCATCTTGAATTATCATACATACAGGATTTCGACTAAGAGCATCCACATGCCTTTTACGGGTACCAGATCTGTGTTCTATTGTGTAATCATAATCTTGCAACATTAATCCCCATCTAGATATTTTAGTACAACTGTCTTTCTTGCTCATAGATTGTTTGAATGCATTACAATCTGACAAGTCTGAGTTACTGGTGTTACATTTTTAGCATCTTGGATATTTTTAGAAACTATTTTGGAAAACTCTGCGGCTTTGTGTCCAAATAAATTGCATTTAAAACACTTAAATTCTTTACTCTTATTGTTACGTGAGTTAGATTTATGACCTATACTTCCACAGTTATAACACCTTGGTTCTTTGCTCTTATTTGGTATAGTGCTTGCTTTATTTTGTATATTCGTACTTGAATAACCCTTATTCTTCGTGTCTGGAACGCGAATTTTGTCATAAATTTTTAATTTGTCTTTGAATTCAGAAATAGTTTCACATCCATACAAAATAATTTTGTTGCTACTGTGATCTGGTATCCCATTGATTACATAATCAAGAATTAATGAATCATCAACAGAACCGCGACTGGCTATTTCACTCATGGCAATTAAATATTCGGAAAGAGATTCACCAGGTTTAAAGTGTCGATTCTGTAATAAATTATGAAGTTGTGCGCTGTTTACTTTAGAACCAAATTCAGATAAAAGATTTTCTTTTAATTTGTCCTATGACATTATACCTTTCAAAGACCGAATAAATACTTTAGCAGAACCAGTAAGCAATTTTTTATCGAACACAATTTTCTTTAATTCCGATAACTTAAATAATTAAAAAGATTTTTCTAAATCGGTAATGAAGGATTCAATTGGATATGTATCAGTGCCATTAAATTCAGAAACAGTTTCTAAGATATCACGAAAATGTAGGGAAATATTGCTAGGCATTATAATGTTTTCATCCACTGAATTATTTAAATGAGGTGATTCTCTTCGAACTAAATTAACATCATAATTTTTATCAGAATCATAAAAACCTTCGTTTTCAGATAACATATCAGCGTAATCACTTTCGGAATTTAGAAGCTTAAAATCACAAAGACTATTCAATATTAATTCACATTTTTTATCAGAATTTGAATCATAATTAAGATGTAACAAATTACACACAGAAATAAAATTCATTTGAAGTAAGAGTTTTAAGTAATTTTTGTTTTGTTTTTTCAATATTAAAATCAGATGGAAAACCACAAAAGTTGCGCAATCTCTCTCTCTATTTTTTCGATCACCCAAAGTTCCACACACAATTTGATGTAAGAGTTTAATTGACTTAGTTGGCCCAGTCCTTATAAAATTTGAAATTCTAGGAATAGAATTTAAGGTAGTCATTTTAATTCACAGTATCGTAGAACATTATTCTTAGAAGTAACAATGTAGAAATAATCGAAAAAACGTACTTCTTTTCTTTTATAATATTCCTCATAATTCTTCCTATGATTCTTCCCAGGCTCATTGCGGCTGAAGCACCCATGATTGTAGAAAGCTTTGTTCTATGCAGAAATAAGATGAATGTGAACTTACTTCCTAGGTGGCTGTCTAGAAGCGTGAAATGATTAATACGACTTATGAATAACTCGAATATTTAATGGAAACACGAATAGCTGCTACAAACTACAAGGTGATTACATATGTGGCTGGAAATAGATGAGTCTATTTGTAGGTGAAGCAAAACTAACGTCTTTTACACATATGCGTCTTTTAACACTGTCCTTTATATATATGTTACCGTGAAAGACAGAAATTGTCGACTTTCACCGGAGAATGTCAACATTCACCAAATACTTCGGTGAAAGATCGAATATTGAATTAAATTCTTGTACATTCGGACCCTCACCGGTGTATGTCGACAATCACAGATACGCTGTGGTGTAGGTCGAAAAGAGAGGATTATATGTACACGCTGTCATTGCAAAAGGAAGTGTTCCACAAATAAATGCAGTTGTAAAAGCAAGGGCCTCTTGTGAAATTCAAAGTGTCATAATAGTTTAAGTCGTTGCAATAAATGAGATTTGAATCACATAATTTAGTAAGTTTTTAACTTCTATTATTTTCCTTTCTCATTTTGAATGTACTGTGTGTTTAAGTTCTTATATTCTTAAATTCTTATTTTAAATCTCAAGTGCGTTTTTTTCGCGACTGAATTGACGGAGAAGAAAATATAATATTCTTATATGTTCAACATTCACCATTAGTACATGGTGAATGTCGACATTCACCGGTGTAAGTCAGGAATAAGGGTATTTGGAAAATATTTCGGACATACACCAAGCGACTATGTGAATGTTGACATTTACCGGTGAAAGTCGACATTCTCCAGATTTCGGTGTTTCACACTAACATTGTAAGGATCTTAAGTTTTACTAACGTTTATTTTATTTTAAATCTTTACTATCACTTCTTATTTTCTACTTCCGGCCAGAATTATAAGCGTTAAGGTTTTTATGCAAAGTTTGTCTGGCGAACGCCAAGTATTTAAGTTGTGGCTTTTTGCCAAGCGAGAGAGAGGAAGCAGTGAGTCAAAGCAGGCCGCTTACCTTAGAAGTTACTTAGTTGCTGTTTGCCTTCCAGGCCAGAGGTTTTAATCCTCTTGATAAATTTAAACGTATTGTAGTGTTCACAGTCTCTGTACTACATACGCATCCTGTTAATATAAGGCCAATCTTCCACGTTTATTATTCTAAAGTTAAATTAGAGTTTAGTTTTATTTTTATACTTTTACGTTAGACCCCAAGTAGCGGGTCAGTGTATTCCGAAGTACGGAAGTTATTGTATATAGAGAAAAATAAAGGATTTTGTATACCCTTCGTCTGTATCCTGTCTACTTACCACAAATAGTGAACATAGCTTTAGTAAGCTCTCTGTTCCGAGTCAGGTCCTTGTATGTTCCCGAAGAAGGTAAGAAGGAACATTGACCCTGATAGTGGCGCCCAACGAAGAAGAATAACCATGGCCGAGTTTCAAGAAGAACCTGTGCTGCCTGCAGAAACGGCTCAGAATCCAGAAATGCCAGCTGCCGCCCTGGAAGGATTTGGTTACATCGTCCAGACCATGCGCGCTTCGATGAAACCAGAAGCAACATTTAATGGAAACTCACCGGTAACCAGTTTTTTGGAAAAATTGGATGACCACTTCATGCTCTACCCCGTGCACGAGTTTCAAAAAGTTACCTTAGCTACCAGCGCTTTGAGGGGCCAAGCGCTTAACTGGTTCAAATGTATAGGCAGAAGTCTCTTGGGTCAAGCAGGAAGTCTCACCTATACTTACGAAATTTTCAAGACTGCCCTACTAAAAGCCTTCCCTGTTGTAAGGGATCGTGCGAAATTAGAAACGGAACTTTTCAGTATATATCAACAAAGAATCGAAAACCTCTTGAGCTTTATTTTAAGAAAAATTCACGTTTTCAAGCTCTTGTATGGAAACCGTCCGGATCCTGAAATAATTCAAGTGATTTTGCCGAGGTTACTACCCCAAGTGCAAGACTTTATTGAATTGAGAAATCCGACTACATTGGAAAAGTTATTTGAGCTAGCAATCCAGTTTGAAAGTAGAAGAACGGCGGACGTCGAAAGAAGACGCCAATATCAACAGCGAAACCAATTTGGTACGCCAAGACTACAGCAAACTCAAGCACACGTCTACGGAGAAAAAGCGAATCAGTGGGCAAGGAAACACGAGCATTCAAAAACAGCCGGCGAACGTCGACAGTTCAATAGGCCAGTGGAAAAAGAAGGAAAGCACGGAAATGAAAAATAATTTAAACTAAAACGGATTTCTGCTGACGGGAGGGTGCGGAAATCCGAAGGCCAAGAAAACCCCTCTTCCTACAAGTTAAATACAGTAATGGTGAAAAATCTGACTCTTCCGAAGATTGAAGTCTTGGTGAATAATATCCCAGCCACCGCACTCCTGGATACAGGCGCGCAGTGTTCCTGTGTGGCAGAAGATTTTTTAGGAAGTATTTTCGCAAATACCGCATATATAATTCGGATAATACGACAGTGTTAGCGGCGCAAGGAGAAAAATGTAAGTGCGTAGGTAAAGTACCGTTGTATATCCGTATCAAGGACGAACAAGTAAAGGTGATTTTTTTATAGTAAAGAATCTGCAAGCACATATAATTTTAGGAATAGATTTTCTTTCAGAGGCACAAGCTACGCTGGATTTTAATGAAGCGTCCCTTAAGCTGACAATGAAACCAGTTCGTACAGAAAACGCTTAACCGCCGATGTTAAAACTTGACCACCTCTCTAATGACGAGCAAGGAAGAATCCGACAAGTGGTAAGTGAATTTGCTTCGTTATTTAGTGATATTCCAGGATTTACTCAGGTTACTAACCATAGTATTGACACCGGAGATGCAATGCCAGTTCGTCAAAAACCATACTGGTATGATAAGAATAAGGAAAAAATTATAGAATGGCATATTACCGATATGCTACGTAAAAAGATCATAACGCCCATCTCAAGTAGTTATGCTAGCCCGGTGGTTTTATGTAAGAAAAATAATGACTATCCTTTGACGCATCCAAAATGATGGAGTTCGCTATTGATTACCGTAAATTAAACTACATAACTAAATATCCGGTATATCCGTTACCGATCATAGAAGAAATTTTAAGGAACATAAAATCAACCAAATTTATGACGACTTTAGACTTAACGACTGGTTATTTTCAAATAGGGGTTAGGCCTGAGGACGTGCCTAAGACTGCTTTTATAACCAAGTCTGGCACTTATGCATTTTTGCGTATGCCGTTTGGCCTTTCAGGGGCCCCGGCAACATTTCAGCGATGCATGGACATTGTGTTAAGACCTGTTCTTGGAAAGTCCACATTTATCTATTTAGATGATATCATTATTACTAGTGATAATCTCGACCAACATGTACAGGATTTAAGACAGGTGTTTTCTTTATTAAATGAGGCCGGTCTAAAAGTTAATGTGGAAAAGTGCAAATTCGCAGCTCCTGAATTAAAATATTTAGGTTACAAAATATCTCAAAAAGGGATCGAGACAGATGAATCAAAAATAATCGCTGTACAAAAGTATCCGACTCCAAACACGGCAAAGAAGCTCTCTTCTTTTCTAGGACTTTGTTCATATTATAGGTCCTTTATAAAATATTTTGCGGCTATCGCTGAGCCATTGTTAAAATTAAAAAGGAAAAAGGCAAGATTCTCGTGGACGGCCGAAGCCAATAGTGCTTTCGAAAAATTAAAACAAGCATTAACGCAAGCCCCTGTGTTGAAATTTCCTGAAAAGGATGAGAATTTAGAAATTTCAGCGGATGCTTCGGATTATGCGGTAGGAGCGGTACTTTCGCAAAATCAGCAGCCCGTGGCATTTTTTAGCCGAACTTTAAATCAAACACAAAGAAACTATTCCGCGACCGAGAGAGAGACACTTGCAGTTCTGTTAGCAGTGCAAAAGTTCCGAGTCTATTTTGGAAAGGCGCAGATAACAGTGTACTCTGATCATGCGGCGGTAACTAGATTGTACTCAGGGAAAAATTTATCCCCAAGGTTAATAAGATGGGCACTCAAGCTGCAAGAATATAATCTGGTAATCAAGCATACCCCCGGAAAGGAAAATATCGTAGCAGATGCCCTATCAAGAATTAAAATAGACGAACAAGGTAATACCGTAAAGGTGGCAATGCTTACAGCATGTACAATAAATTCCCGAGAAACTGTAATAACTGAACTGGGTAAGGATCCTGAGTTTGGAAGTATTTATGAGTATTTAAAGGATCCTGAAAATTTTAGCCACCAAGATATTGTGGCGATAAGAAATAGGGCGGCCCATTACGAACTAATAGATGGTCTATTATTCTATACAAAAACTACGAATTCCAGCAACGAATTTCGACCTGTTATCCCAGCTAGTCTTAGATTAAATATCTTGCAGGAGCTCCATGACAGCCGTTTAGCTTCTCATGCTGGTATTCGAAAAACTATCCAACGCGTACGCGAGGCAGTCTACTTTCCTGAACTGCAAAAGTTAACAAGGGCGTATGTCCAGTCCTGCCCAACATGTCAAGCAGTTAATTATATTAATTTCCGCCCGACCGGGTTTCTAAATAGTATTAAATCCGAATTTCCAAATGAAATAATTGGCATCGATTTATTGGGTCCTTTCCCAAAAAGTCAGTTAAATAAAAGTCGCTATCTCCTTGTTATGGTTGATCATTTTAGTAAATGGACCGAAATTGTTCCCTTAAAACGAGCCTCCGCGAAATTAGTTACTGATTCTATTTTAAATAAATATATTTTAAAATACGGGGCGCCCCTAAAAGTTATATCGGATAATGGTCCTCAATTTGTAAGTAATATATTTGAAGACATGTGCCAAAAACTGGGCATACGTCATTTAAAAATGGTCCCGTATCGGCCGCAATCAAATATAGCGGAACGGGTCAATAGAAATATAGTGAAAATTATCCGTAGTTATGTTAAAAATTTTCATAAAAGCTGGGATAACTATGTCAATGAATTTGCTTTCGCCCTTAGGACCGCAAAACATGATACAACGGGCAAAACTCCTGCTGAGTTATTTTTAGGCAGAAAGATTATATCGCCGTTAGATAAATTATTTTATGTGCAACAAAGAGCCCCATAATTTAAAATGGGTGATATAGAAAAACTAATTAAGGAAGCAAAGAAGAATACGGAAGTAGCACAAAGAAAACAGAAGCTCTATTATGATTTGAAACGACGGGGAGTAACTTATAAAGTAGGGGATGAAGTTTTAAAAATTAAGCATTCACTTTCTTCAGCACCAGAAGATAAGACTGCCAAATTTTTTCCTCGATTTGAAGGACCATATGTTATAGAAAAAATAACTCACGCTGTAGTAGTGTTAAAAGCCAGAAATGGTGAAACCTGCTCCGCAAACATTGATCAAATCAAACCCTACTTCGATCGTAATAAAATGCAAATATTTTCAGATCTTTTGCAGGATCCGGCACGGCAGACACCGCAGGCACAAGCTCCAGAGGTGGAAAAACGACAAGTACTAGGGCAAGCCAGTAAGAGGCAGGAGCAAGTGAAAGAAAAGAAAATTTCCCCGCGGAAAAATTGAAGGGAGCAAGAAAAAGAAGCCGTTCCACCGTCCTGAAAAGAGAGTTCACGAACACCCCCAGAATGAAGAAGGGAGAAAGACGACGCATATGAAGAGAACCAGGAGAAATGACGGCAACTATAACCCGGCTCTAAAACGGAAGATCTACTCATCCGACAGGACTCTCCGCAGTAAATGTAGCCGAACTGCGGAAGGGCCATCAGCGGCGGAGGAAAAGCTACAAGGAAAATTTGAACGGCCAACAACGAGGTCCAAGCAGGAACACGACAGAAGTTTCCCGGTTCCGCCAAGACCAGCAGCCATCAAACGGTCAAGACCACAAGCAGAGGAGAAAAAGAAGGTATTCAAGGGTAACCGAACTGGTGAAAAAAGGAAGCTTCCAGAGGAAGGCACTGAAGGGCGAGCCCGTACAAGAAGGAGAATAAATCACACAACTATCTGCAATACCTTTAATGACTGGGCCCAGAAAAGGATGTCCGAATATCACAAAGATAAGTAAAATTTTATGTTACTTTGCAAACATTAAGTTAATCTTTCATTCTTACTGCAAGTGGCAGATTTCAAGAAGTTTTACCTCATGCGAGGTCTACCTTTATCGCCAAAAGAGCGAGAAATCAGTTGTTACCGATTTTGATATTATGTTTTTCAATTACTCGCGCGTAAAACTAAAGTTGATGTATAATAGCGTTGTGTAAAGACTTAAATATTGTAAAAAGTTATTGTATAAATTTTATTTAAAACATTCTAGCAAGAAAGAAGTTTAGTCTGAAAGACTTTTTGAAATGTAGTATTTCAATGTAGAAAGAATTGGCACTTGCTTTGAAAAGAATAGAAGTTAACAATGTACTACTAATGTATGTTTTAAAATGTATAAAATTAACGGCATGTTAATATGTTCTTATACACAATGTGAACTGTTATTTTAAATGTTAAGAAATACCGTGATATAGTAAAAGTGAATGTTAAAATTTTTTTTATTCGTGTGACTGTAAAAAGACTAAAGCATGGCGAATATGTGTTAAAGGTTGAATGATGTAGTTAGGCTCTCTGACGCTACACTTTAGAGTTAGCCACTTTTAGAATAGTACCTCAGGGTTTAGAGTTGAAATTAGGGTGTGTTAAGAGGTCTTGTTATGTTGAATTTTAGGACGTTAGTGTTTTGATTGTAGGAGGAAGTGTGGAACACGTAGACAGAAACATATTCGTGTTTGGTGTTCTTTTACAACACATGTCAGAGAGCACGGGGAGAGATAATTAAAATAGTCATGAATGAAATAAGAATGTTAAGTGAAATATAATTATACATGTTACTTGCCATTTCATTGTGTAACATTTCATTAAACTAGTTTTCCTTCCAGATCTCTGGAAGGAACCAGAATTGAATAAAAGCTCCTGTTTAGATGCAGTACAGATGAAAAAAAAGTGTGTATCCTGGGAGCTGCTATTGTAAAAAAAAAATTCTTTCTTTTAAATTTCTAGTTTCTAGCGAAAAATATTTGTAAAAGATTAGCCTCGCGTTAGATTCTAGAGCTAAAAGTTTTCAACAAGGTCGTTTTAGACCTCAGTTTCAAACTAATTAACTCTGGCGGGAAGTATGTAAGGATCTTAAGTTTTACTAACGTTTATTTTATTTTAAATCTTTACTATCACTTCTTATTTTCTACTTCCGGCCAGAATTATAAGCGTTAAGGTTTTTATGCAAAGTTTGTCTGGCGAACGCCACGTATTTAAGTTGTGGCTTTTTGCCAAGCGAGAGAGAGGAAGCAGTGAGTCAAAGCAGGCCGCTTACCTTAGAAGTTACTTAGTTGCTGTTTGCCTTCCAGGCCAGAGGTTTTAATCCTCTTGATAAATTTAAACGTATTGTAGTGTTCACAGTCTCTGTACTACATACGCTTCCTGTTAATATAAGGCCAATCTTCCACGTTTATTATTCTAAAGTTAAATTAGAGTTTAGTTTTATTTTTATACTTTTACGTTAGACCCCAAGTAGCGGGTCAGTGTATTCCGAAGTACGGAAGTTATTGTATATAGAGAAAAATAAAGGGTTTTGTATATCCTTCGTCTGTATCCTGTCTACTTGCCACAATTAGTGAACATAGCTTTAGTAAGCTCTCTGTTCCGAGTCAGGTCCTTGTATGTTCCCGAAGAAGGTAAGAAGGAACATTGACCCTGATAACATATACACGTCTTTAAATGCCGTCATCGTCGTCACGCTCTTACTAACGTCCTTTTGCGAATTGATTGCGCAGTTTCCTCTGTCATAGCACTCAGGATCCAAAAATCCTTTCTCTACGGCTTGGCGCTACAGCTACTCGATGACGCATTATGCACTGTGATCTATGTGTAACAACTCTGTTACTCGGCTATTCTTATATGTTGGTAATTTGTGCATTTTATGCTTTAAAAGTGATTGAATTATAATGCTCTTACGTTCATTCATACATGTTGGAAAACTGTGCATTTTCCCTTTAAAAGTGATTGTTAAAAGTGTTGCTTTAAAAGTGATTGTTAAGTGTTCCTTTAAAAGTTGTTTTTAAGGTTCGGTGAAGGTTTTTATGCTTTTAGGTAATCTACTTGCAATAGTTGTAGAATTATCGACAATTTAAAAGTTGTTTAAGTGCTACTAAGCCTAATGAAGCCGAAATCTATTTACATTTGAAACTCTTACTAGAACAGTGAATTAAGTCCGTTTCTACGTCAATTTCAGTGTTTTTTTTGTCGAATGGGACCAAAAGTAAACTTTAAATTTTGTGCACCGAAAACCTTGTCTGCCCGCTGGCCGATTGCTAGTTTTTGTTTAGAAATTTTAATTGCAAAAATTGTTTTTTAAACATTTTTAACTCTATTTGGTGTTTTTATGTTTTTTTGATTTTTCATGAAGATGTTTTGAATTTTTTATGTACTTTTGCCCTGTCGCGAAGCAAGAACTGAATTAATTCAATGAGAAATATATCTCTAATGAAATTCAAAAAAATGAATTTAACTGAAATGTTGCAAAAATGTGCGCAATTTAATATGACGTGCAAGGAAGTCATGTGGTGTTCACATCAGATTTTTTTCTAATTATCATCAAGAAAGTGCTTATTCTTGTTTCCTATATTATACACATGCCACTCCGGATGCACTAGAAATACATCTGAAGATTTAATCACTGAATTCCGTTCTTCATGTAGTTCTTTGCATTTGCAACATCATCCAGCGTTTAAAATGCGATTTCCAGCTTTTATCTTTTGAATACATATCCAAACAACTACGATTTCAAGAATATGGATTTGTTTTGATTTGATTTAAAGGCAAGGACTCGAACAATCTAGCCAAAGGAATGTTTAGCCATAAAATATTACTTAGGCCAATCCGTGTTGCAACAAGTGAAGGAAATAACTTATCCCAAATTTCACTATATAAAATAATATGAACTTTTGATTATGACTATTATTATTATTACTGCTTCTATATTAATTATTACATAAACAGTCATCTAATTAGTATGAATTCTGTTCTTGGTGTACTAAGGCTAATCTAAAGCTAGTTGATCTAATAATCGATAAAAGATTCCTATCATAAAACATCCTAAACGTCTGCGGATATAACGAAGTCACACCATTAAGACTACATGCACAGTTTAGTAGTATTTTGCCTAAAGTACGATGTTTGTTTATCAACAATAAAGTTAAAAGTAGTTTCGCTTTGTTAAAAGAAGAATCTTTCATCTTCTTATTCAAAGATCAAGAGCAAAAACTTGATTAAACATTATTGCAGATCTTGAAAATTTGGCATAACTCTCCTCAAAATAATATTAATTAAGGGGTTCAGGATAAATATATAATAGGACGTTTCATAGACCTTCCTAAACTACATATTTATGTCCTAAATTCGTAATATATTTGTTGAGAAGTATTGTTGTAAGGTATAGTTGTTTAATTATATTTTAAAATCTTTGCAATAAACAAATTCCCATCAATCGCTTAGTTGTAGAAGCCATGTAAAATACTGGTAACATGTTCCAGGCTTAACTCTTAGTGGCTGAATGGGCTGCATTTAAGTAAAATGCACCGCACAGTGAACACTGGGAAAACAATCTGCCCTCGTGATTGGTCACATTGGAAGAGACGTTTGGATTTTCATTGCTTTCGTTGAATAACATGAATTGCATTAACACACAGTGTTTTCATTGATTTCTTTTCATTAAGTATTAAAATCAGATGAAAATATTTATGAGCTTTCTGTAGCTGCTTATATGAGGTTTCTTCAGACACCCCTCTTGATTCATGGCACCTAAGATTGTAAAACTAACGAAAGTTGCTATTGATACAAGAAGCAATCTGAAGTGCTTAGAAGACATTAATCGCGTGGTTGAGGATTTTAATGCCGAAATGAATGAGGTGAATTAAGCTGCCATAAAAGCTAATTGTTTTCTGTTTAGACCTCTATTTAATTTCCAACCTTTATTATTAAACAGTAATGTCTTAATACGTTAGTTACGTACATAAGTTATTAATATTTAGCTTAACTAATAAAAATATTTTCGAACGCTACGCCATTTTACCGATCTTCCCAACGCAGATAAAGAAGAAAGAGTCTGTTTTTCTACAAAAGTAAAATGGATAATTTTTGCTAGAGAAAGGAGGATTATAAATTCCACAAAGAATAATATTCACGCTACTATATTGAAACTCCTTCATCGAAGGTCAGTTTTCAGTTTGGATAGCAGAAAGTAATCATTTCGAGCTAAATATGGAGTGCAAGGGATGGTAGTAGGAGTGCAAGGGATGATGGCCATCTGCTCGAGGTTTGATGTTCTGTCACTTAGCTTTTCTTCCTGGACGTAAGCAATATTTTCTGATATCAATACTTCTAATAGTAAATATTTATGAGAACCATCGTCTCTATATTATCAGTCCATGCGCAGTCTTTTACCCATTGTTTCAGTACAAAATAAGAAGACGAATCAGTATACACATGATCCAGTGCTTGTTTAGTATTGGGGGAAAAAGACAGTCTTTAGCCAGAAATTTAATCATAAATGATATTCAGGTTTAATATTTCATAATATACTGGTATGTCATTTAATTCAGTAAACAATTAACAAAGAATTCATATGATTTCTCTGATGAAACTTTGAAATTTATTCATTTAGTCCACAGCATATTGGCAAGATGAATTTATTTCCAAATAGTTTCTAATGTGAAGCTAAAAGCTTTTAGGTTTACCTCTTAGCTGCATCGTGTTGTCGTTCACCGTGGGAAGTTTTTTTTCTGATTGGTTATCGATAAAGTGGTTTGAGACCCCCTCTACACTGTAAGATGACTTAAATGCGGTTCTATAAAATGCCAAAGTTGATTGATAACTAAGAAATGGATGGCTAATGAAGACACTGTTGTAATTTATGTGTAATTTATGTTTTTAGTTGAAGAGTGTTCTGATATCCATGCTGTAGCAAGGTGAGTAATCTAGAAGAACTATTCAATTTTGTATTTTGGATCTTGAGCTTTACAGGCTTTGGTTGTCTACTGATTAACAACCCAAGAACCAAAATGCTGTTATGAACTTCAAATTTGGGTAGAGCAGTGTAAGTTAGTAAGTAAATGTAATCTAATTAATATTCAAGTCGAAATTGTTCCTTTTTAAACCCAACTCTTGAAGAAAAAAAGCTACTGGGGATAACAGCAGGAAAGGATTATTTACTTCTGAAAATGTACGATAACAGAAATCATTTTCAGAGACATTAGTTTTTATTTTGAAGCAGGAAACATGAAAAATGAGCAATGCCCTCGACGGGACTTGAACCTCGGACCTCTCGAAAACGCGCCAAATTTGCTGACCATGCTAGAAACAAAGGCATGCAAAAGCACCACAAAGGCATGCTAGAAAGCGCGAGAAATACCTTATATACTCCCCCCTTTTAAAGGGCCACTTGGGATTAAGGGAACCAATCGCCAAATCCTGGTGGTGAAGAATCATCATTCAGCCCTTTTTTAGTTCGGTCGCCATTCTAGAGTCATTAGGTTGTTTTTGAAGCAGGATGAAACATGAAAAATTAGTAGTGTCCTCGCCGGGACCCGAACCTCTGACCTCTAGAATACGCGCCGAGTGTGCTGACCACGAAGGCATGCTAGAAGGCGGGAGAAATACCTTATACATTTAATACCGCCCTAAGTTAGATGGAAGCTATTTGAAAACCATAATGCCATTCGTCATTTAAATTAAATAAGGTTATGACAGTAATCCAGAGAGAAATAATACCCAGACCTAGACCGTTGAGCAACCTATACACGATTAAAACGTCCAAATCTCAAGAACTTATCGGGAAAAGAAAATCATCTAACGATAACGTAGCCCCAGTTAGACTTAAAAGTACCGCTATGAGTTTCAACTGCTCCTGAACGAACCACTGTAGGACATCATAGGATAAGAACCACCGTTATGGAAGCAGCTAATCTCTTCCCATAGTCCACCATATCGACAAAGCGAGTGACCAGCTCGGGGGAGGGAATGTTATGACAAAAATCGTATATATTAGAGTTATCAGGAGATGTAAATTCACTTAAGATAAACAGAACAACCATGTTAAAGTGGCTCATGAAAATGGAGACATTCTGAAAGATTGTGTAGTGTGATTTTTGTCTATAAATAATAGAAAATTATTGTCTATAATAATATAAAAAGACAGGTGTTATGCTTTTAAGCATACTAATTCTTTTACTGTTCTTACTTTAAAAGTTGTGAATTGTTCTTCATATCTCCTGTGAGATTTGCATTGTTATCTAATACGTAATTTATATGAATGGAATATCTATTAATTAACCATGTCTCGTTTTTATCAACACATACAGTGCATGAATGTGTTATTCATTCTTACTAGGGAAGGGACTTTTCAATCTTCGAAACTTAGAAACCAAGAATAAAAAAAAAAAAATATTCTAGATTTAGAAACTCGAAACTTAGTGAAAATTTTTCCCGTCCTAATTTTTCGAATACTGATTTAAAAATCTGCTAAATGGCTAACAGACATTTTGGAAACGTAATTTGTTTCGACACTGAGTGATCATGACATTCTTCAGCTTTGAGAGAGAAAAGAAACTCGATTTTTAAAGTTTCAGTGGTATCTGTATCACCAGCATCATCTCGTACATGCCTTAGCAGCCATACGATTAATGTTCTTGAAACAATTTAACGTGCCATGTTTATCCATATTTATTGCATGCTTATGTACGTTAATTTCTGAAATAATCTCTTCTCTCCTGTGCACGTGGTTTTTTTTTTTTTTTTTTTTTTTTTTTTTAAGAAACTGGTAGAAATATGAAATATTATTCAAATATATTTTCTCAAATTATATTGGAAAAATCTCAAATTTGAAGCGTTTTAACAACGTATTTGTTTTACAAAATTTCGTTTGTATCTCCTTAATAAACGTTGGTCTATTTTTGAAATTCTTTTCTTAAATCTGTCTCCCATTAAATCCAAATCTCAAATTTCTCTTAAGCTAAGATCTCATAATGTACTAAGTATGCTTTTCTTCTTCATCTTATATGAAGGATAAGAGAGATTTAAATTTCGAAAGATTCGAAACATTTGGTAATTTTTTAATATGGAATACGAAAAATTTTGAAGTCAACTCCTCCTGTAAGTTTTACTTGTAATAAATTTTCTGTGCCAGTTCTATTCATTTACTGTGGATTGGATGAACTTGGTATAAATGTGTCTAATTTCAATAAAAATGATAAATTTATTGAATTTAAACATTTCTTTTCATTTTAATTCTATTTTCATTTCCATTTTAGGTTAAAAAATTCTTCAGTCTTTTCATATCCCTGAATCAAGTATAACGTTATCTTTTGTTCATTCTATGCATAATCTATGCCGAAATTGTATTGGAAAATAAATTCATAAAACTGACAGCTCAGTTAATAAAAATTAATGAAAGTGAATAAATTAAGTCGAATTTATGCAAGATAAAACAGAATGTGTTTCTCGAAACGAGGTTAAACAAACTTTAATCTAACGAAACTTAATTAATAATTTCTCATCTAATCATCGTAAAACATTAGACACTCAGTTTCTTTGAAATAAACGTTTAAAATATTTATCAAAGTTCAATAGAAAACACTTTTTAATCAAGACTCATGACTGTCGAATCGAAATTAAGTGCTATTAAAATGTCATAAAAATGGAAGCTCATTTTAAAGGCTTCACGAACACGAATTCTCTCTTATGACTTCTGGCTGAAAGCAAAAATGAAACAACCATCCAGAGAAGCTGTTGCCACGAACTATAAAGAAACTGGCCTGGGAGATTTCTGGAGGCCTCCTGGGAAATTTTTACTTTGTAGAATGTTTGCCGGTCGATCATGGAACTCATCCGGATCATATGTGACGGGAGGATAAAACTTTATTTTTTATGAGAAGGCAAATGCCACTCTGAATTTCGTATGAGATACATGACAAAGTTGTTTCATTTTTCTACGTGTTTCTACCAGATGTCACTTTTGTTGAGATATTTGTTAGCGATAGCTATCGAACGTGCTTATGGCCCAGGAATTCATAATTTATTAGTCAAATGCATGCAGTGTATTGGCAGAGTGTAATGCAAAACGATGCTTGCAACTTTCTTTTCAAAATGGTACATTTTATTTTAGTCTTTAATCATTACTGACTTTAGAAACGTCTGAATATCTCATTTTTTGTTACGTCACGCTGCTTTATAGTATTATCACCACATTAATTCGAATTATGTGCTTGGCAAAATGCGGTTTTGGAGTTATTGCCAAAACTACGGAATTGAATCTTTAATTTCCCGTATAAGCCCTACAGCTCGACAATGTTCCAATTTATTAGGGCGAAGCGATTTTTTTTTATAATTAATGAACATTTATGTACATGCACAGTGATAATAATAAAATTAATTAGAAATATACCTTCCTTTAGCAGAAATGATCTCTAGAATGCACTGGGGCACTGATTTGACTACTTTATGCCTATGTATTTTATTTCCTTATCATGGAATCACACTTTGATAGCGTTTTTAATCGGGCTGTCTTTTGTGGTACAATTGATTTTGCTAAGATGTTTTTCGGGAATGTGAGTTTTCGATCGCATTTAAGCCTGGTGATTTTCAAGGTCAGTCTAGAACAAGACATTTGTTTTTCAATAAGAAATTTCTGACAAATTTTGAACTGTGGCATGGAGCTAAGTCTTGTTTAAATAAGCTTGCAAAGAGTTTCAAGAATAGCACACTCCTGCGTTTTCAAACTCTGCCGAGAAAAACCCCTAACATTTGTTTGCATTACTCTGCCGAGATAACATTTCCTTTTCAGGATATTCTACGGTTTGTTGGATATGTTGAGGTCTTAATGATTCACCCTCACTGCGTCTAGCAAAGTCTAACAATGTGCAGCCATGAACAAATAAATAAAGCAACAAAAGCTGTCGCTAAAAATGACCTTTTCTCAGTCATGGCTTAAGATTTGTATTTTTTTGACCCTCAATAATCGTTTTGATTTCTTTAACATATAATAAGGTATTTTTTGATTGGCTTTGTCGCTTTCTATGATTAGTCACGCCACACATTTGAAGGACGAAATCTATACCACTAGGCAATGTATTGCTTTTAAGGTGTTTGCTAGTTTTTGTAGGATTGATAATGCTATTTTGATGTAGGAATGGATCAAAATTTGGAGTAGTTTTAGTTTTTCCTCCACATTTGCCCTTTCTTTCTGGAGAAAATGATTCACTCTCATTGTGTTTCCTAAGAATTCGAGAAACGATCGATCATAAGCCGCTGAAGTACTATATCTTACAATTATAAATTGACTGTTAAGTGCAATAAGCTTAATTCTCCTTCTTGAAATTATATCCTTTTACACTAAAATAGTCGAATGCAAAACGTATTTAAAACGCATGCAAACATAATTTCTTCTTCTCACAGAACCAAGCATAAAATGGGCAATTATTAAAGTTGTATAGTAATTTATTGTCTAAACCAGTTCTAAGTATTCGAAAGTAGATATTCATACCCCATTTAGACAAATGAATCTGCTCTGAGTAATTTGCTGGTGCCATCTTTTAACCAGTTTCAAATTCTGAGAAAGAAATTGATTTGTCTCAATTAATTTGTTCACTATAAGTACATTGCTAATTATTATTATATTATAGTGCATCGCATTAGACAAAGATTAGTAAACGATATGTGCATATGTAATGAATTTTGATATTGGAAGTAGATGGAATTCTATTTTACATGATTCGAACTTCGTAAACCAGCCAGAAAAATACATCAAGAACGAAAGGCATCCTTAAGTGAATGCCTTCGTAGAGAATTTCGTAACAGAAACTGACTAGTGCTTAAGTTACACATGGAAAAAACACGAAAACATCCTTGCGGTCATAAAATCTGCTGGCATTTGAAGACAGGTAGAGCTATTAATATTTATTTTTCTTAGAAAGTGGAATGCTGGTGAACTTTAAAATTTCTAGTTTTAACTTTTCAGATTAATTAAGGGTAGAGGTAAGATTGCTAATATCAATTAATAATATATATATATATATATATATATCGTGTCATGTCGATATAATATATATTTCTTATCATGTAACGCTCCCATCGTCATCTTTTTGTTCAATCATTTATATCTTATCCAATCATTTACTATCATTTAAAATTACACAACACTTTGCTTACAACAAAAGCAATGGTTTAAAGTAATCTAGGCTCACTAGCGGCTGAGCGGTAAAGGCTTTGAACACTAGTAATTTATCCCGCAGTTCGAATCTCGGTGTAGAAGCGTGCATGGATGATTTCGTGATTTTCCCCATGTGTAACGTGTATGCGAAACAGTTTTCCTTTTAAAGTCCTCCACAAAATCATCCTTCTTAGGCAGATAGCTCTCGAGGGGTTTGCTATTTTCAAACAAACCAAAAAAAAAAAAAAAAAAAAAAAAAAAAACCTTTAAATACTATATACATTTTTAACGGTTTGTTTTCTTGTGAGCAATATTAATAATGTTACTAACGCTTTAAGTATTATTTGTTTAATAGTATGCGAATACAAGGTTTGTAGCATACAGGTTTTACGAGGCTTTCCTGACTTTATATATTATGTACTTCCGTTACAGAATTTTTATAAATGTCACATAATGTAATTAGTAAAAGAATTTCTAGCACTTAATATTTTTGCTCTTCACTTACAAGATTTGTGCACTATGACTCTTATATATTAATCATAAAATAAAGAAGATTCAAAGAATTTCCTGATCAGTAAGCGAAAAGTGCTTCAAAATGCCTACTTTCCGTGGTATTCAAACTATACATCTAACTGATAAATTTATTATGCATTTAATTTCAAATCCTGATAAATATTTACATCATGCCTTTAGTGAAGGATATTAAAAAAACATAAATTATGTATCCCAGATGCTGAATAATCTTTTGTACAGCGCATAGCAACGAGTTCTTCAAGTGCGTCTTAAATAATTTTTTTTTTCTTTTTGACATTAGAAACGCCTACAATGGAGTCTTCTTATTTCGGTGTCCCAAAATATTTCCGTTACGTTATATTAAATAACCTGACCAAGCAAATTGCCAGTTCTAAAAACAGTTGCTATTCTTGCCATTTCCAGAAAATAATCAAATCTAACAGCCACTTCTGGGCTTTGCTTCATGGCTTTTGGGAACACTTAACTGAACTTTTGTTTAACTTTACCATAACTTCTTTTATAATTACTTACTGATTTTAATTTATGATTAATTGTTTTATAAATAATAATTTTAACCTTAATTTTATTTAAATCTATAATTTTAACTGTATGTTTATTCAACTCATTTAATTTTAAATGTTGAGAAAATATATCCCTCAAAGTATATCATTGCAATCGAATGTAATTTAAGTAATTCAATGCAAATATTCAAGGTGCAAACACATTTTTATAGATTTTCAATGGGAAACAAATACTAAATTAAAAAGTGATTGACTGTCACTACTATGAAAAAATTTGATTACAAGCTTCTCATATAGAGAAAATCTCCATTTAGGGAAATTTCAAGCTATTCATTTGAGGAAATTCTCGGATCGATATGTTTGATATGTTGTAGAGCCATTAGGTTTATTGGAAGCAGAAAAGATGAAAAATATGCAACCGCCTTCACCGGGAATCGAACCACGGATATCTGGAATACCGGCCCAGCGTGCTACTGTTACACCACGAAGGCACGCTAGGGAAGTGGGAGAAATGCCTTATAATGTTACGCTTCGCATCGAATTCTTTATCAATGTTGTCGTCATTTCTTCGGAATGCTTCTCATATTCTGACTATGAATAATAGAAATGTTACTGGTGCTGTTATCAATGCTGCAACATTAGTAGCCACTAATACTTCAAATTTCTCATCCTCAGACGTAATAGGCTTCATCACTTATTTAACGGTTGTCTTGTATAAAACATATTATTTTGCCTTTTCTAAGCCATCACTATTATTCAGTAGTTGCAATTCATCAGAAATGTTAGTTTTTCTTGCTAACTCACTTTTACTTACATTCATGTTTTCCATTTATAGTTGATACCATTCATTTCCCACGATAATGCATTGTCACAATTCTAACAGTTTTTTAGCATGCATTTTAGTATGCTTTTGGGGAAATTTTCATTATATGTCGTGCAATTAGCAGCTAGAAGAAGAATACCGTTAATTATTTCATCGCACCAGATGAAAAGTTTTTTTATTTAAAGTTTCTGATATTTTTCACAACTTTTAAATTGCAGTTTTGGTGTTCAGTGTTCTCTTTTTTGATGTTATTACAGTTGAAGAATATTTGTATGCTAATACATTGACAGTACAAGTGACTTGCTATTAACAACAACGTTGAAATCAATATCTTTTTATCTATAAACACGAATGATTTTATTCGATTACGGCAAAGCACTGTAGGTCTATCTGTCTAAGTAGATGGATGCCCTTCTAAGCGAAAGCGAGCTTGTATGCACGGAGAAAATCATAAAAATACACACGCAGCATGCTTATTCGCCAAAAACTAAACTTGAGCCGGAATACCAGTTTACAGAAGTCTTATTCACTCGGAGATTGGAGATGATAAATATAAAAGACTTTTACAGCTTAGTAGCAATATCTGAATTATGATGATAACTAACCATACTAAGTATTAATTATTGTACATTGCATATATACCGCATTCACTCCAGGATAAGACCTGCTCTTACTTTTTCGAGGAATGGAAAGTAAAAATAAATAAATAAATAAAAAATATAGTTGAATATTTGATGATAGTACAATTTTGATTATAATTTTTGTTTTTGATTAGAATGAAAGGCAAGCTACCTAATTGAGCACGCTATTTTACTATGGTGCACTCTGAGTTCTTTCACCAGCCTCTTTTGTATTTGATAAAATCGATACTAAAAATGCTACTTCCTCGCAACACGATAAAATGATGCAGGTCAGTGAAAACTGAATAAACAGAAGGGCAACGATTAATAACTAAGCATTTTGTGTTCCTTGTACGAAGTAAAGAAACGATTGTAATTGCGTAAAGTTTCCGGTATCATATTTTAAGGCAAATATCTATTTCGATCAACCCCAAATCCATTTACAGGTCTATACGTACGAACAGAATAAAGCATACTACTTTTATCCAAAACGGATTGCAAAATGGATTTAAAATTGATTTTTTTTCGTGACATCAGTACGTAAGTATGTACGTATCTCCCATAACTCAAAAACGATTCGTCGTAAAACGTTGAAATTTTGCATATGGGGTTGCTATAGGATCCAATTATGTACCTTTATATTTTATTCTAATTGCTAGAGCCAGAAATATATATATAATATATATATATATTGCAAGAATTTGCGGAAGGTGCAACCAGTTCATTTTTTAATCATGGCCGAATAAACTGCTGCGTAGATTTGACTAGAGCGTATATCAGAACTGGCTTCATGGTTAAATCACCATGTTTATTTTGAACAGGAACAATTACTCAGAAATACAATTAGTTTAATTTCGTACAACACTAGGGGTGTTAAACGCGCCACACGATTTCTATCATGTATGCAGTTTACATCTTAGATTGTAGGAAAAGAAGCTTAACAAAGAGAGGTGACTTTCCTTTGCAGAGCAAACAACAGAACAATGCCAGGTACTAATTGCAGTAGCATTTATAAGCTCAGAAAGTCTTTGTTTTATTCCTGAGCGGCGACTGGGCAAAAGATTCTGCAGGTAACATGCAGAAGAGTGATGCAAAATGGTGAAATGCAGAAGGTACATGTTTAATTATAAAACTATGAATTTAAATGTCTATCGCTAGTAGGTTCCAATTAAGATTAATAATTTGGTTTCATATCATATATATATATATATATATATATATATATATATATGTAGTGCCGATCGCTTGGAGCTGTGATGAAAACCAGATGCCGTGACGTCATTCTCTCTACGAGCTGCGAAGGCGCCAAGCAAAAATTAGGGAAATTACCGTTTTGAGATGATAGACGATTGACGTGGGAGCAGAGACGCTGCTTCTGTTCAAAAAGAACTTTGACGAATCATTAGTTGTTTAATTCTCTTAAATGTTAAATTTATGTAATAATCGTTTGTCTAATTAAAATGTCTTTCGTTAATTAATTTGTTCATCGTTTAAAATCCCCACAAAAATTTTCTCAGAAGTGGGATAGCACTTCAGCACTCGAATGAACTGTAGTTTTACCTGCTTTCCTGGATTACTACCGGGTTTGAAGAATAACTGTTGCTGTGCTGGACTGTTTTACGATGTATAATCAACTATGTTTCGCACAAAAACCTCATCAAACTCCTAGGAATGTATGCTGATTTACCTGAACTGAAACTGTGTAATAGTGAGTAAATAGTGTGCGGCTCTATTAAGGACTGGAATTAATTTTAATAATACTGGATGTCAAGTGTCAAGACGTGAATTGTGGCCAAAAATCCATCGGACATAACCTGTTTCTACTTGCCTTTTGTCGACACCATTTGTGATCCATTGGATGGTATGGAAGTAATTTGTTTCGTTTCTGTTTCCGGATTATAGAGCCAGGAACATCGTGGATTACCATTATATGAAGTGAGTGATTTTATCAATTTTATTAACTATGTTTCTAATTGATGTGCCGGGAATGGAAGATGTCCTGAAAAGTGAAAAAGCGCATAATATAAAATTATTACACAAAATAATATTTAACGATGTCGGCGACAGAAATAATCGAAAAAGATTAAGACAATTTAGTGGTTTCTCTTTAGAAGAGAATAGTAAAGAACTTAATGAAAAACTCGAAAAAATAAAACAAGATTTTCAGGCTTATGAATTAATTTCCATTGCCAATGTTTTATGCATTGATAGCTCTGGCACACAAGATGACTTAGCAACCCGAATTGTTTCTTATCTGAATAATTTAGAATTGCTTAAAAATAATGTAATTTTAGAAGAAAGTGAAAACGAAAGTGATTTAGAGGGTGTGGATGGTGGGGATAAAAATGAAGTAGATGATAATGTTCGAGATGAAACGAAACTAAGAAACAATTCTGGTGCCATAGTGAGACAACTTCCTTCCCAATGTGCTAATGATAATATTCTTAGTACAATTGAAAACAAGTCGATTGTATTTCATAACTGTAGTATAAATGTTACTATTGAAGACATCAAATCTTTTGTTGCTCAATTTGATGGCCAAAGCCACGAAAATGTCAGTAGTTGGGTCGAAAGTTTTGAAGATGCAGCTACCATTCTTCAGTTAAATGATTTACAAAAACTGATTTTTGCTAAACGCCTGATGACAGGCAAAGCAAAACTATTTGTTCTTAGTGAACCAAAGTTGAACTAGTGGCAAATTTTTAAGAATGCTATTCTTGATGAATTCCGGTCCAGCTGCAATTCGGCCGAACTGCATGAGTTATTATCAAAACAAAAAATGAAGAGCAATGAAACATTTAATGAGTTTTTTTTAAATATGAAAAGAATTGCTAAAAATGGTCAAATTGAAGATGTTGCTTTAATACGATATGTTATAGATGGTATACCAGGCTCCGCGTTTAAAAAATCTTGCTTGTATGGGTCACAAACATTAACTGATTTTAAGAACAAATTGAAGCTTTATCAACAGATATGTGATGATGAAGAAAAGTCGCGAACGTCAAAAACAAAATTTGAAAGTAAACAAAAAATTGAATCTAGACATAAATATGACTCAAAAAATTCTGTTAACCAAACAAAGCGTAATGTGACCGATAGTCGAGGAACAATTCCTGAAATTAAACGCAATACAACCTATTTCAACTGCGGTGAAAGCGGTCATATTTCCAAACAATGTGTTCATAAAGATAAGGGAGTCAAGTGTTTTAAATGTAAAGAATTTGGGCACCGAAGTTTCGAATGCTCAAATACGAATTCGAAACCAGAAGTATCAACCGTGAATATTGATGTAGTCTCGAAGTTGACCAAAGAAGTAAAAATTAATGATGTATATGTAACCGCGTTAATAGACACAGGAAGTCAAACTACTTTGTTACGTAGATCGACTTTTGATAAACTGAATATCGAAGGCCTCGTGCCCGTAAGTTCAACGCTGAGTGGGTTCGGTAAATGTCAAGTAAAACCTCTAGGTTTCTTTAAAGGTAATATTAAAATTAATGATTTCCAGTGTACTGCAGATATTTGTGTTGTAGACAACAATGTAATGACACATGAAGCCATTTTAGGCTTAAACGTAATATTAAAAGGTGAAATATTAATAAATGAAAATGGGGTTGCCATAAAAAGTAAGTCACAGAGTGTAGAGAAAGTAAATATTGTATCTGTTTTACCTGTTGACCTAGCTAGTAACGAAGAAGAAATAAACATTGCACCTAGTGTTCCAAACTACTTTAAAGAGACTGTTCAACAGTTAGTTTCGAACTATATGCCATGTAAGACCAAATCTACGGACATACAGTTAAAAATTTTCGTTAAAAATAACGAACCAGTATCGCATCAACCGCGTAGATTACCGTTTGCGGAAAAGAAAATTGTTGAAACCCAAATATCCGAATGGCTAAAGTCAGGAATTATAGAACAGAGTTCTTCGGAATATTCCAGCCCATTGGTCATTGTTAAGAAGAAAGACGGGACACCAAGAGTTTGCGTTGATTATCGTCGTTTAAACAAAGTTGTCGTAAAGGGTAGATTTCCCCTTCCCCTGATTGAGGATATCCTAGACCGCCTTCAAGAAGCACGTATTTTCAGCACTATTGATCTCAAAAATGGCTTTTTTCACGTGGACGTCGAAAAGGAAAGTCGGAAGTACACATCATTTGTTACGCATGAAGGACAGTACCAGTTTTTGAAAGTGCCGTTTGGACTCTGTAACTCACCAGCTGTATTCCAGAGATTCATAAATACCATTTTCCGACCGTTAGTTAACGATGGCATCGTTTTGCCGTACATGGACGATATCATCATTTTGTCCGCTTCATACGAAGAGGGAATCGAGAGGCTGAGTCAAGTTTTAAATCTAGCGAGTGAATACGGATTGGAAATAAATTTTAAAAAATCCCAATTCTTAAAGAAACGAATTGACTTTTTAGGTCATGTCATAGAAGAGGGTAAAATTTTCCCATCCACTTTGAAGACGCAAGCTGTTATAAATTTCCCTGAACCATCTAATTTAAAACAGATCCAAAGTTTTCTTGGGCTGACAGGGTATTTCAGAAAATTTATTAATAAATACTCTATAATTGCCAAGCCACTTAGCGACCTGCTAAAAAAAGATAATAAGTTCGAATTCGGTGAAGAACAAAAGATCGCATTCAATCGTTTGAAATCAGCGCTAGCTGAGAAGCCTGTACTTGCAATTTATAACCCTAATTATGAAACCGAACTACACACAGACGCCAGTATAGAAGGATATGGGGGGATTCTAATGCAGAAACCTCCAGGTGATTGCAGTTTTCACCCCACTTATTTTATGAGTAGGAAAACCTCTGATGCAAAGAAAAAGTACTCAAGTTACGAGTTGGAGGTCCTCGCGATCGTAGAAGCACTGAAAAGGTTCCGTGTTTACCTTTTGGGAATTTCATTTAAGATAGTGACGGACTGTTCAGCATTTCAACGGACGATGGAAAAAAGAGATTTAGCGACGCGTGTTGCTCGTTGGGCTCTGTTGTTACAAGAATTCGATTATGTTATAGAGCATCGTAAAGGTGCTAGAATGCCACATGTAGATGCTCTAAGTAGAGCTCCTGTAAACGTCTTATGCATTTCTATTGAAAATATCTTACCTAAATTAAAACTTTCTCAAGAAAATGACACTGAAATAAAAACCATTAAGGAATTATTGAAAACCTCAAGTTATGAAAATTATTGTAATAGAAATGGCGTACTATACAAGTTTATTGACGGTAAAGAATTGATAGTCGTACCGGAAAGTATGCAGACTGAAATCATAAAAGATGCTAACGAGAAAGGGCACACCGGTATCAAACATACAGAGAAACACCTGGATGAATACTATTTCATTCCCAAACTTCGGCAGAAGATAGAAAACGTTATCGCGAATTGCGTTCATTGCATCTTAATAAATCGCAAAGCAGGGAAAAGGAAGGATTTTTACATCCGCGATTCAAAGAGAACATTCCGTTGCATACCTATCATATCGATCACTTGGGTCCTCTGGAAAGTACCCATAAAAACTACAAGCACCTATTAGTAGTGGTCGACGCCTTTACTAAATTTACTTGGATTTATCCAACAAAATCTACGACCTCAGCCGAGGTGATAGCGAAGTTAGAGAATCAGAAGGCCATTTTCGGAAGCCCTTGTCAGATCATTTCTGTTAGAGGAACGGCTTTCACATCCAGTGAGTTTTCTGACTACTGTGCTAAAGAAGATATTAAACATCATCTAATCACCACAGGCCTGCCGAGAGCAAATGGACAAGTCGAACGAATCAACCAAGTCATTATATTAGTATTAGCGAAACTGTCCTAAAAAAACCAACCGAATGGTATAAACATACATCAGAGAACTCTTAACTCAACATATAAAAGAAGCATTAACACTACTCCGTTCGAATTACTCTTCGGTACTAAAATGAACAGTAAGGGCACCGATCAGCTCGAACTGATAGAAAGTGAGTTTCAATCTCAATTCGAGTCTCAAAGAGAAGAATTACGAAAGCAAGCCAAGAGGCAAATTTTCCAAGTCCAACAGGAAAATAAAAAGACATATAATGCCAAAAGAAGACAAGCACAGCCGTACAAAGTTGGTGACTTAGTGGCAATCAAAAGGACTCAATTCGGACCACACTTAAAATTAAGAGCGAAGTATTTTGGACTTTATAAGATCAAGAAAGTTAAGGGTGGCAACACCTATGACGTAATAAAGGAAGGATGCCATGAGGGTCCCATATGCACCACCACATGTGCCGAATTCCTCAAGAAATGGACGGCGCTTTAAAAGTTTTCACGAACACTTATTTCTGTTGTATATTCTTGCTTGTTGCTTTTTTTTTTTTGTTTGTTTGTATTTTGCAGTGTCCTGGAGGGCCAGTCCACCCTCGGATGGCCGAAATGTAGTGCCGATCGCTTGGAGCCGTGATGAAAACCAGATGCCGTGACGTCATTCTCTCTACGAGTTGCGAAGGCGCCAAGCAAAAATTAGGGAAATTACCGTTTTGAGATGATAGACGATTGACGTGGGAGCAGAGACGCTGCTTCTGTTCAAAAAGAACTTTGACGAATCATTACTTGTTTCATTCTCTTAAATGTTAAATTTATGTAATAATCGTTTGTCTAATTAAAATATCTTTCGTTAATTAATTTGTTCATCGTTTAAAATCCCCACACACACATATATATATATATGAAGAGAGAGAGAGATTTGTTGAGGAATAACCTTACTTTGACTCCAATTTACTTTCATCTTTTGATTCTTTAAGTCTCTCTCTCTTCTCTCTCTATACATGTGTATATACATCCACTTCTCTTACCTGTCGTAAAACCCGGCTTTTATTTTATTATTTTGAACCAGGAAAGATGAAAAATGAGCAATGCCTTCGCTGGGATTCGAACTTCGCACCTGTCGAATTCGCTTCGAGAGTGCTGACCACTACTCTACGAAGGTATGCTAAGAAGTCGGGAGAAATACCTTATAAGTTAAATGTAGCATAATTAATCAAAGACATTTCCTTAACGATGTGGTATGCATTTTAACCTCAATTCGATCAAGACCTTCATTACTATCTTTTGCACCGAATACTGAAGAAGAAAATTCCGTACTGGATGCAAATTGCAGCCCTCTAAGTATTTCTTACTTTTTTACAAACATCATTTAATGGTTGATTTGAAGATTTTGACTTTATGACAGAGTAACGATGAGTTTCATTTTTATTTTAAAACTAATATTTTTAACTTATTTATTTTATTTCTTCTTCCCCTATTTCAGTGAATATACTCCTAGAATTCAGAATTTTGACAGTACCCATTTAGTTTGCATATCAAACAAATATATCTTATGATAAAAAGGTATTGTGATTTTGTGACGGACTGGCATGTTTCTCCAATATAAGAATGAAAGTTTATGATACTTTTCAGGTCTTAAGCTGAAAAGCACCATAAACTTGTATCTTGCTGAAAGGTATCATAAACTGAAAGATCAAATGGAACGTTTCTTTTTATATATCTTTTCCCCTTAAAAGAAAAACCTTCAGACTATCGACTGCAATAAACATTCAGTTTACTTCGCTGCTTAACCAAAAAATATCCATCTGACATACTTGAATTTTTATATAAAATATAAAGTATATACATCATAAACAATTATAGTAAGAATATTTATATGGGTTGTCATGCTTTATAATTCTAACGTTTTCAAATGATTTTCATTGTTCTAAAACATGCATATTTAAGATCAATGATAAGCCAGGACTTTTTTTTTTAGATTCTTTTTCTGTATTTTATCTGCTCTTAGCAGGAAAATTTCCTCTTGAATTTTTAAGGGACTCGTTTATCTTTTCATTATTGTAACACACTTTTAAGTTAAGATTACATTCAATAACTTTTTTGTTAGCATAAACTTAAATGCGCTTTTTTATTTCATAGCTATCAAAAAACAGCTATAGAATGTGTATTTTAGTTTGAGTTGGTATCTTTATAAGCTAGTTATCGAGCTTTTAACATGCTATGTTAGCCGCTGCTGTTAATACCACATTCAGCGCAAATTAAAGGCAAGGCACTTTAAAAATATTTACAGACAGTTAAAAACTTCCACGCCTTTTGACATTTATAATAAATTTATTGCCATATAAATACTTTATCTATTACTATATAACAAGTATGCAGACATAGAAAATACTCAAAAAATGTAAGAATTCTGATAACAATTTGAAAGAAACCTCAAAAACCAAACTTTTTTATGTAGTTATCGTATAACGTATCTCTACTGCCTTCTTGGCATTCCTTCGGGGTGTGTTGGTCTGCACGCTGTGCGCGTATTCCAAAGAACCGCGGTTCGATTCCCGACGAAGGCGTTGCTAATTTTTCAAATTGCCTGCTTCCCAAAATACCTAATGTCTCTACAATAGTTTCGCATTCAATTAGACAAGTTAAATGTCCAGGATAATTATTTGACGTTAATGAATGATTATTAGACAATAATAAATTATTATTTAAACAGTTGTAGAGACATTAGGTTAATTGGAAGCAAGAGAGATTGAAAAATTAGCAATCGCCTTTGTCGGGAATCGAACCACATACCTCTGAAATACCGGCTCAGTGTGCTGACCACTACACCACGAAGGCACGCTAGGAAGGTGGGAAAAATACCTTATAAAGTATTAAATAGTAAGATAATAATTGTAGTCCAAAGGCTAAGAAATGCAACATCTGTCTAATTTACTCCTGCAATCTAGAGCAGATAATTCTGCAAAATTTCGCAGTCTAATTCTGTTTGAGGAGCGTTTCCACGAATTATCCGTTGAGTTTCAGATGCGTGCGAACGAGTTCGTAATGTATTGAATGCACATAGAACCGATAATAGCTTGATAAAATTTATTTTCCCAAAGAAAACACTTTACATTTCAGGAGCTTTCACGAAAGAAATCTTACAGCTCTTCTTAGTATCTCAAAGAATAATCAGTAGTTTCCCTTCAAACTACTCAGAATGCTAAACACAGTGAAATGCAAAGCTCATATGAAAGACGAAGCTCGCACGGAGATCTCAATAGTCTGAAGTCAACCCTGAATTAAAACAGACAGCTGATGCTCCCTCTGGTCTTATATAGTTTTCCTCTGCCGCTGAGAAATCTTTAGTACCTTCCATTTCTCGATATTTCTGGAAAGCATACATAGTTAAAATGACATTATAAGGGTCGGATATGATTGTAGGTACATACAGGGATCAATTACAGTTATTCAGCTACATTACTAATAACAGTTATACTGGAAGGGAACAAAATGTAGCAACATGGTCGCCAAGTTTAGTAACTTTTGGTGATTTCTCGCGAAATTTGCCACAAAAAGTAGTCGCCAAAAGATCATTAGCTTTTCGATATCTCGTCAATTCACCCACATAGCTATTTACCTCAATGATAAATTGACTTGCTTCTATTACGTTTTTGGGAAACCTCCGCTTTTTCAAGCCTTTCATGTTACATTATACAAAAATACTACAATTTTACCTATAATTCATTACAATTCTTTACATATATAAAAAGCTCTTAACAACAGAAATGTAATGAGGTGGAGGGAGGCATATTGTATCGTTAAGATGTTCAGGCCGCTTTACATATCTTAGGAGTTTTAGTTGCAAATCCTGCAGTACAAATTGTGTGTTCTTCCAGGAGGTGTCCTTTTAACATTTCTTGCTATTTCTGTTCATTCAATGTTTGTTTATTTGTAGTCCAATTAAAAAAAAAAGAAAGTTTTGCTGACTGGGTTTGCCCCAAAATGACTTTTTGATTTCATTTTCTCTTCAGGTTTCAGATATTGCTTATTCTTTCTATTCTATTCTGAGATAGTGAAAATAATGAGGAAAATCACTTGCTGAAAGAAGTTGAAAAATCTTTCTGGCCGTTAAATGCAGTAACTACTTTCTTCCCATAAAATACAATATTTACCTATCTGCCCCATTTCATATGATCATGACATGACTTGTAAGCAGCTATATACTAAAAAAAATCTGATGTGTACACCACATGACTTCCTTGTACGGAATACTAAATTATACGCACTTTTCTTGCATTTCTTTTAAACATATTGGATTTAATTAAATCTACTTCGCCGACAGCGCATAAACCACAATAGAATAAATGCATTCTTTAAAATTCACTCTATTTGTTTACCATAGCGCTAGGTTCAGTTAATAGTATTATATTTCGTTCATATTATATCTCAGAATGCACAAAATTTATATCATTTAAAGAATTATCTAATCGTTGCCACATGTGCTATTCAAATACTATAATAAAGTTAGAACGATGTATAAAAGAAATTAAGCAAACAAAACAAAAAAGAAACAGTTTATCACAGACGACTGAGTATTTCTCAATCAATTAATTCAGTTCTCACTTCGCGACAAGGCAAAATTACATAAAATCTCAAAATATCTGTATTAAAATTACTAATTAATAAAAATTAATAAAATCTGAAACATTTTCTCGAAAACATTTCAGAAAGGATTAGGCATGATTTAATTCGCAATAATAAATGAAGGCGTTATCTTTGTTGCTGCGAAGCTACGTTTCTCAAGATTGGCAACAAATCCACTACTCTGCTGTTTCAAATGTAAACAAGCAATTGCCGTCATCAAAAATATTCTTAGGCTTAGCGGCACTTAAACAACTTTTAAATTTTTGATAATTCTAAAAATATTGCATACATATTTACTAAAGGCATAAAAACCTTAACCGGAAGATAAGAACAACATAATTCAATCATTTTTAAAACAAAAAATGTACAATTTACAAACATATAAGAGTGAAGAAACTGAGATCACTGAGCCGGGTAACGGAGTGGATATACTTATAAATATATTTATATACGTTTGGCGCGGCCGATTGCAACCAAAATACGAAGTGCACATCTACATGTTATAGTAGTCCTATATACAAAATTTCAACGTTCTGAGGCTACTCGTTTTTGAGTTATGCGAGATACGCACGCACGTTCGTACGTACGTACGTACATACGTTCGTACAGACGCCACAAAAAATTTCTTCAAAATTCATTTTAAAGCACTTTTATAATTTTTTTGGAGGAAAAGAGTCTTTTATTCTGTCCTTACGTACAGATATCACGCAAAAACATCGTTAAATTGCATTCGAAAGCGGTCAAAATGGATATTTTCGTTGAAATATGCTGCCTGAAACTTTTCGCGATTACAATACTTCCTTTTTACTTCGTACAAGAAAGTAAAAATATTCTTCTAAATTTGATAGCTGTATTTAGAGCATATTGTTAAGTTTTTATATTCTTCAGACACCAGTTGTTACGTCATTTTCTTCCTTCACATTCGTACGGGTTTCGTTGATTTGGAGTGAATAACGACGACACTGGATGAAGTATGGAAACACACTTTATTTATCAATATTAATCAGGGCAGCTCCAAAACACTTGTCGTCGAAGATCTACTGTAAACACGCTGAAACAATCAGCGACACAGCCTTCACACTGTCAGGCAATAACGGTGGAGACAGCTTCCTGCAAAGCACCCGACTCTGCTTTCCGGAGTACAGCTCCCGACTCTGCTTGGTCGTTCTCGGAACTCCACGTACTCTCGAGGCTCTCCACGCTACAACTCGCGATGCACTCGACGACACACGAGCACAGCTCCCGACTCTTCGGTTCAGTCGTTCCCGGAGCTCAACACGCTCTCTTGACGATTCACTAACCGCGATATACTAACAGACTCCTTCGGTGCACTCGACGACCCACTCGGCACTCGCTGCCCGGCTGTGAACTCGATGGACTCCACAGTGATTGAGTCGCTAGACGAGACACCAACTCGATACTAATTCGCCTCGCACTCTAGACGAGGCACACACACACTAACTGACTGCGAACCAGCAGGGTTTATATAGCTTTCGGCTTGTGTTCGAGAATTCTGGGCTAAACCGGTAAGAATTCGTTCCAGAAGGTTCTCCATCCGTCCATGGCACATCGCCAATTTTGTCGCCAACTGTCGCCAAATGGGTGATTTCCCGCCAAATATGACAACCCTGCCTTCCCTTGCCATTTTATGGCAACCCTAAAACTGCTTTGCGGGGAAGCCATCTCACCGCGCCATGACATTTCGTAACAATTTTTTTTCCTCAAAAGAAGTAGCTATATTCATTCTTTTGAAACTGAATGTCTGCTATTTATTCTGGCATAGTCATCTGTTTGATCTGTTTTTTCACGAAGCAACAAAGAAGTAAGAATATTTCTGAGCCCTTTTCTCTTTAATTTTTTTCCTTTTTTGCTCTTTAAAAACTATAAGCTGTGGACTTTCGTTTCAAATTAACTGTTATATTTATCTAATGATTTTTTAGAAACCTTTGAAAGCTTATTTCCAACGTTAGCATGTATACAAAATATTTTTCACGAGATATTTCGATTTATAGTAAGTGTTTGTAAATATAAAACTACAGTTAGATGTCCAAAGTATTTAATTAAAAAAATAATAATACGATCTTATTCCCAATGTAATTTTGCATAAAATTAAAAAACATAAGTTATTCTGATGGAGTTTTTAACATTTATCTTTAAAACGAAATGACTATTTTTAATAAAACCACATATGCTTTAATCTTTTTGAGTTTTTACTGAAATATTTATTGCTTTTTTAATATGCGTTTAAATGATCGGGAGTTTTTCCTACAGATTTTTTTATGCCTGTGCGAAGGGTTTCTTTGAAACTTCGAAGAGCATCTTTTTATATACTCTCTCTCTTTGTCTGCCATGTAAATACGAAAGGTTTAATTTGCTCTCACTGAGTTTAACCTCAAAGGAAATTTCTGTAGAACTTTACTTTTATCTAGATCAGAGACACATTGTCAGAACATCCACAGTATCTGGAAGTCTGAAAAGAATCGCAACTCAATGGGTTTATTTATTAAACTCATTATGATGTTAATTAATTGCTATTTTAACTGATGTACTTAATATTTCTGCTTAAATCTGTGTGCCTTTTGGAGTTTGCAAATTAAATCGGAAGTATTAGAAATTAAAGGATGTACCAAAGTAAAAGTAATGGGCAAATAAATGCTTAAATTCGAAATCTTGAAATTTTGGTCCACCTTTTATACTTTAATAATAATAATGTTTGCAGTAAAAATACTTGTAGCTTAAAAATGAATCACTCTCTTAAGATTTCCTTTCTGAAGCACAATTTCGTTATGCAGTACGTTTCATACAATTAAAAATTAATGCAAACCCATTTAATTTGGTGAGACCATCATTGATATTTGATGTTTCTCACTTTAAAAATCCTAATGGTCTTTGTAGTATCGTCTAAATTAACATGTAATGGAATATGAGTCGTCACTATCAGTACGTTTTCGACTGAGTCTCATATTACTTTCTAATCGCTATATAAAATGAGGAAAATAGAAGCAATTATGTGCTCTTTTGATATTTGATATAAAGCTCAGCTAGAAAGTGAAAAATCCATGGTTCGAATCTTGGCAAATTTAGAAATTCAAACCATTGCAAATTTATGGGTTGAATCAAAATGCTTAGGTCACTGTTTATTTTTTATGTTTCTGTGTTTCGTATAATTCAATGCGCAAACATATATTTAAATCTGCAGGTAATAACCATATTAATGTTTACTATTTAAAAGAGAGTATTGTTTTATTATTTACCTTTTACACGACTCGAAAATAAGAAATAAATATTGGAATTTATCAGCTAGCAGGTGACGAAAACCACATATTTTGTCCTTCCCAAAATATTTTCTCATTTTGTGGGTATTGCTACAAAAGAATTTCAATTTATAACCCATATTCGAAAGACCGGCTATGTGCATTTTTAAATGTTAACAAAAAAAAAAAAAAAATACCACGGTATCTATCTCAAACTGTCTTGTAGCATTTCTATATGTTTAAGGAAAACATAAAAATTTTGTTATTATACTTTCGTGGTCTATTGTTGGACTTGAAATATCTTCTACATGCTTACCTCACAGTTATCCCAAAGGGGCTTTAAACTTTTCAAAGAAAAAATATTTATCGTTTTTATAGAGTTTCTTTTTCTAGAACAGCAAATCGTTTATCGGTATTTTGATCATATAAATATGTACATTTTTCTTCCGGTTTGCGATATATTTTGAGATAGGGGTGAAGTGATATTTTACGTTTCCTTTTCACTCTCTACGATTTTTGAGCCTTTTACAGGAAAAGATATGGCTACTTTTTTAGGTTGCAGTTGTAAATAGGATAAGCATATTTCACTATCATGAAAGATATCAAGTTACTGAATTTTTGAAAGATTTATGGATTTCAAAATTCAAAGATAATATAAATATAACTGCTTCAACTTTGTACTTCTGCTGTTACCTTTAGTTTCGTTTGGATAGATATTCTGAACACCTTGGATTTGTGGCTGTAAATCGTTATAAATTGCAGACTCTAGGTTTTCAGCAAAAGCATTTTTAGAAATCTATAAAAATTTTAAAAAGAATTCTTCACGGATATTTCTCCAAGGCAAGCACGTGTGTGTCTGTAAGGTATCGACTTCAGTCATCTTTGCGAAGTATCACTGAGTAATCACTAGTTAAGTAACGGCTGTCAAAAGCAGTTGCCAATTTAAGAAGAAAATTAAAGTAGTAAAAGTAGAGAAGTTAACAATGGGGCAAAATTTTCTAGGTGTTTTTAGTGTGTGAGGTAAAATTTGCTGTGGTAGCTTACCTCATTTGTCTCACCTACTTACATCAGAAACACGAATTTTATCGTGACGAAGAGCGCAGGAGTCTTGGGCCATGACCAACTACAGAATATCAGACCATCCTTACTCCCTCAGTGCAAGCATGTGAGATCATCAAACTTGGGACGAATATCAAAGCTGCCATTCATTATTATCCATTAGCAAGTTTTAGTTTGTAAAGGCAGCCATCAGTGGGCAATAAAATAATGGAAATTCATACATTGGTTTATACTATTTAATTCTTCACCATAAAAACTGGTGAAGATCATATAGAATAAAGTAACATAAATTATATCAGTAATTATTTATGAAGCATGTTACCGCGTTCATTCTGACGTAAAGACTGAAATATGAAATGTAAGTCAACGCCTTGTTCTCAATTAAATGCACCATCAAAAACTAAATTACAGAAGTTTAGATACAGGGTGCTTAATGTATCTGGAACAAGATATTATAATGTAATATTACAGTAGTTTGAAACTAGTGACCTTAAGTAATTTCGCACGGCCTGCAAACTCATTTCCTGTAAATTAATTGACATTATTATGAGAAGAATTTGAAATTAAAATTTAGGACGTTATTGATTTACCGCTTTAGAATTACAATTATTTGTGAACAGTTTTTTCCCTGAGTTGAAATTAATAAGTCTGAAAAAAAGGAACCAGATTGACCAATGAACATCTACAGTACGTGATTAAGATAGTTTCTGGTAATTTTTCTCCAAGATTTTAAACTTTATCAAAACCGAAACGCTGTGAGGTGTTATAATTTGAAGTTATAGAAGGAAACTGACAAGTTTTTAATTATATGCGTAAAAATAATACTTATTCGTTTTTTAATCATCAAGGGAACATTTTCGGTAGCACACTCAGCGCGTATTCGAGAGGTCTGGGTTTGAGTCCTGGCGAGAGCCGTGCATATTTTTCACCTCTCCTGCTTCAGAGAATGCTAATGAATCTACATCTAAATACTAAATAAAGGAATAAAAATAGTTTTGTTTCACTTGGACAGCTTTCGTAATTCGTTTATTTTAAGTTAAATGTTATTTAGTGGTTAATTCAACGTATTAGAATTATTTGAAATAAATGTTAGTCTCGAAAATTTAATATTTAGCTGTCAATGTGTTTGAATTACAAAATATAATCAACAGAAATTTCTTAAAGCTTATTATTATTAAAGTTTGTGTAGGTTTCGATAAGTATTTAATAAATAAAATTTAGTTAAAAATTTGTCTCTGTAATTAAAGCTTTTTTATTTTGTTGAATAAAAGATTTGACTCGTCAACTGCTTTCAAACTGTGCATTCAGTTAATGTGCTATTTGAGTTTGAGATCACTGTAATATTATATACATAATGGCGGTAAACAAATTTTTGTTAGAACATGAAAATGAGTTTTTAAAAGTGAGTACCAAAGGCAAACTGATTGTTATTATTATCATTTGTATTTAAAAAAGAGAAAAATTGATTGAAGAAGAGGGATGTAAAAATGGGCATTCTCTTAAACAAGTATACGACGTAATTATCTGGGATGTATTTGACACATTATTAAACTATTATTGCAAAATTAAGAGAAATTCCTATAGGTGTGTAAATAAACAAGACTTTGCATTATCACATATCTTCTTATAATGAACGAATATGAAGTTTATTTCAGGCAAACTGTTTTTGGGCTTCCCAACGTTTTGCAATGCACATTAAATGATAAAAGTGTGCTAGTGTCAGGTATTTCTACGCTGTTTCACTACCTCGAAGTTGCAATCAGTTTAACGTCGCTTTGTAATTCTGGAAACGTGCTTCAGATATCTATTTTCGTTATAAGAATTCTTTATAATGATTCTTACGCTTTGTGATTGTAATTCATGGTAATTCTTTGATCATGATAAACCTTTATAATGCAATGATAATACATAGAGAAATAAGATTGAATTGTGTTTAGTCTACTAAGTAAGCTTTCTTTGCTCAGTTAACTTTTTTATTTGTGATACGTAAGAAATTACTGGCAAATATTTAAATGAAATACAAGTCTTTATATTTTTAATATAATTAGCTTGATAGTGGCAGAGCACAAACTGCTTTACAGTGCATTTGATCTCAAACTAATTCAGCGATGTAAGACTGTTTCAACGAAGCGATTATCAACAGTGAAGCATCAGAACATTGACCTGATTTGTAGTATGAAAAAACTTCAAAAATACACATGTAATTAATCAAATTGGTTATTAGAAATTGAGCCTATTTAAACAAAATCTGCCGGCCAATCGGGTGGTGGTTAGTGACTCTGACTGCCATACCCAAGGGTTTAGGCTCGAATCCAAGAGAAAGCAGGGATGCTTGTAAAAGTACAGTGTCTGTGCAGCATGAGGGCACTCTAAATATCAGCTGAAAGTAGTTACGAGAGGTTGGGTGTAGGGGAAGAGGGTTGGGAGATCCTCATAGCCATCTCCTCGGGATGCTCTCCGTCAAAATTGAGGGCGGAACTCAGTAAAGTCGTACTGTCACCTGTATAGTGCTCAACGCTCTCGCCAAAGCCAGGCGAAATCTTGAACTCCTTGCTGCAATGAATTTGTTCTGATGTCATTGTTAGACAAGTGAGATACGTCACAGCAACAACAACAACAGATGGAATCTAAAATATTTAGTCATTCGTTCACTGACAGATCAATGATCAATAATCTTCTTTCCAATAGCTAAATCTTTCAGTACAGCTAATAATAAAAGCATCAAAATAATAACTACATGATAATTAACATGATCTCCTACGGCTTTAGACCAAACTGTAGTAAATCTAGTATATAGATTAGAATTCATAACAACAGCTATGTTTATCTTTCTTTCAATAATTTAGAATATATAATAGTATAAGTAAAGCGAGATTAGAAATGGAAGTTACTTTAAATACGAATTATTACTGCCTTTCATTTATGAATTTTATATTATAGAAATGAAAATATTTATATTAATGGCAAAGATGCTGCATCTTTGGTTTTAAATTAATAATACCAGAAGCTAGTTACATGTTCCTCAAAGAGCCCTTTACTAATGATAATAAGTGATTTAGTAAATTATTTACAACAATGACTGATTAAACGACAGGAGATGATTTTTTTTCGGGTGTAGGGGAAGGAGAGAGTTTCACGGGAGTACTATTGCATTTACGCACTTTCTCAAAAAAAGCAAAAATTTTGGAAATACGATCACTTTTGAATCTTTTATTGATGCCTGTTTTTTTTTTTTACTTCTTATCATAGCAAGCAGATCAAATTAATTAACCGAAAACTAATTAGATATTGTTCTTTTTCTGCTTCATGGACATTTGGAATACTGCCAGCATAATCCTCCATCCTTAGAATTATTTCTAGTACCTGTACTAAGATTGGTAATTTGAAGAGATAAAAAGAAAATTACGTTGTTCCTCACTGCTAGTATATTTATTTTGGCTGCAAGATACATTTGATCTAATATTTATGCCTTTGAAATTTCAGATGATAAACTTTTCGCTTCATCTGCATTCAGAAAATTTTGAAACAGGCATTTCTGCATGGATGAAAGTGAATCTGTAAGGCAACTGTTCAATGCTGAATTTATTTGGTTATAAGAATCACATTTACGGGAATAATTTTTAATTACGGAAAGCTTTAATTTCTTAAAGCATAAGCGAAACTTTTTAGAGTAAAATTCATCTCTTTTTCGTCTTTACCATTATCATTTATCATTTATCTTTATTCACCTCTTTTCTTTCTTTTTTGTCCTTTTCTCTTTTCGTCTTTATTTTCTTTATCTTTTCTTCTCTACCTTTTTTATCATCTTTCCTGCAGGAAGTTTCAAAACAACGGATAATATCTTCTTTTAAGGGATGCACTTGTAAAAGCTTTTGCTTAAAATACAAATGAACAAATAGTGTCCTGCTTTATAGAAATTTTAGAGTTTAAATTTTTCTAAAAGTTCTAAGAATTTAGTTCAATATTTTTTGCAAACATAAACTAAGTCTAAACTCTTAACAGACTTGGAGCGAACTATTGCTTTGTCTGAGAAGAACTGCAAAGTCTTATGAAGATTGAACAAACTTTTTTGTTACATTAGACCTGCAACATAAATGCATGATGCCTGCTTACAAATCAGTCAAACGCTTGTGGTGCTATAACTTAAGAAAGAGTAAATTCAAATTTAAAACTTAGTACCAAAGCGTACAAACTTAGTAGCACAAATGATTTCATTCGAAGTTGGCACAAGCTTCTCCCGGGCTGAGCAATTTAAATGGCGGCAAATTTAATGCAAAGCCGAAGAGTGCAGTGTTAATTGAGCTATCAAAATCCAAGAACGTGGCCTCGAAAGACAGAAATAGGCTGTATCTTACAATCCGAAAATCTCGTCTAAATTACCCTCAAACTAATTTACATTCTGGCAGCGAAATGGAAAGAGAAGTCACAGTAAAGATTTAAATCTTAAAATAACTAGTTACCCAAAATAACAATAAACAGATTAGTAGATTCCAAAAGCATGATGATTCTTTTCTGCATAGTGACTTCTTCCTGTACCTTCCTCTCAATCAGACTTCCCACAGAAGGGTTTGTTTTTTAACTTTTATTAGAAAACAAAGCTTTATTGAAACTTTCCTACTTCATTTTAGCAAACGAAACAGTTTTCTTAAGCAAGCAACCAATTACTAAACACGAAACTTTTAAAATACTGAGCTTTCTGAAATCTATTAGTCAGAAGTGCTTTCCCCCTAAATATGCTAATCATATTACCTAGATTATTTTAGATTTAGATTGCATTTACATTCCTTGGTTATTTACCATTTTCATTAATTACTTAATCTTAAACTTAAAGAATCATTTCCAAAGAAATGCAGTGTTATAATATGTAAAATAAATCAAACGTAACACCAGCAACTGAAACCATAAATTAAAACTCGGGTTTACAAACTAAACCAATATAAAATCACTATTTCTACTCAAAGTTTGGTATAAAACAATCTAAATATAAATTAATTTTGTAACAAATTAAGTACTACTCTGGAGAGAATTTCTGTTCTACGGCATATAATTTGTAAATAAAGCAAATTCACTGTAAAATATTTATAATGGCCTAATTTGTAATAGTATAGAGAAGGTTAATTTTTCTAGCTAATTTAATACTGACTTCAGAAATTATGATATACAGCTCCTGCATAATATCATAATTTTATAATCTCTCGTACATACAGTTACTCATAATTTTAGACTGAGTATCTAAAATAATAAGAATGGATAAATCAGTGATAACAAAATTTAGATTGTTAATTATAGCAAATGTACTGAAACAGTTTTATGTGTCGAAAGTTTAGTAATTATTAGAATCAATTTTCAGCTGTGATTAACAGAATTTGCAGAGCCGTTAAGTCTTTCGAAGCAGCAAAGATGAAAATGTTGTAACAGAATTTGCAGAGCCGTTAAGCTTTTCGAAGCAGCAGAGATGAAAATGTTGAATGACTTCACCAGGATTCGATCTCCAGACGTTCCGATTGCTAGACGAATGTACTTCTAATAACACCATGAAGAGAAAGAAAAATACCTTCAGTTGTTCCCCACTTAAATGGCGACTGGAGACGGAAGTACAACTGTTCAATTCCTAGTGGTGCCGACTTATCATCCTCTGTAGATATTTTTAGAGTTTGTATGCTGTTGTAAAGATTATGAGGCATTTTATTTACGAGCATGTGACATGAAAATTCTACAATATACTCACCAGTATTCGAACTCTGTACCTTCCGATTCCTATAACGCCATGAATGCCCGGTGTAAAGAGGATGGTTTGGTTTAGTTTATTATGGCAGAGCATACTAGGACTATTTGCCTAAGAGGAGGTATGCCATTCGTTGAGGTCTTTCTAAGGGAAACTGGCTCATAAGTATATTATACACGGAGAATACCATGAAAAAAACCTATGCAGCCATCCTGTTCGCCTGGATTCGAACCCAAGTTGGAATTATCAGCATTCAGCAATTATACCGCTCGGCAGCTGGTGGACCGGTAAAGAAGAAGAAAAGTACCTTACAATAATCATTTAGAGATAGTCCGTGGTATCCAAAAATGGATAAAATTGCAAATTCAAAATAAAAATTTTATTATTTAAGTAACATAACTTAAAAATAAGTTGCTATACATACATAAAATAAAATTCGGTGTTGTAAATCTTTATAAATTGATAGAACTTTGAAAGAAATCAAATTAATACTACGGTTGCAATTTATATTTCTGGCCTTGGGAAAGGTAGGCGACCGCAGACGATTCCAATCGAAAGTTTAATATTTTTAACCTTAACTTCTTCAGAAGATTTTGCAATTTTAGTGTGATTTCTGCTGTTTACAGTAAATTGAAAACTTCATCTCACGCAAAATATGGAACTGACTCGTGAACAAATTTGTACGATTATTTTTCATAAGTTTTCGACATAGACTATCAAGGCAAGAGTACTTCGATGAATTTAATTCTTTATACAAAGATCCTATACCGTCTTACCGTCTACCGTTATGCCAGTAAAAAAACTGGTATAACGAATTTAATCGTGGTCTAACGTTAGCTGCAGGGCGAATTCTGCAAAGGTCGTCCACAAGAACAAGGTAAAACAAGATCGTCATGTGGTATGCTTTGAGACTGAGGCTAGTATGGTATGGGTCTATAAAGTATTACATGAACATTTGGTTGTAAAAAAGATTTGTTCGCGTTAGATCCCACATAATCTGGCAAAAGCTCAAAAGGAAGCTCGTGTCGATTGGTGAAAGGAAATGTTGGAAAAATACGTTCAGTGTGCATCAGAGGCTGTGTATAACCATCTACACAAGTGATGAATCATGGATCTATGCATATGAGTCTGAAACAAAACAGCAGTCGACTGTATGAGTCTTCCAAGACGAGCCAAATCCAACAAAAGTTGTTCGCAGAAGGAGCACTATGGAAGCAGATAGTTGCTTGTTTCTTCGGCATTACCGGTCACGTCATGACAGGTGACGTTAGAGTAACGAAGGATGGTCAATTTCGAATGTTACGCGACCATTTATTTGCCAGAAGTCATCGGAGAAATTCGAGAAAAGCAGAAGAGGCGAATTATTCTTCATCTTAACAATGCGATCTCTCACACATCGGCTGAAACAAAGGAGTTTTTGACGGGCCAAAACATCGAATTGATCGGTTATCCACCGTACAGCCCTGATTTGGTATTTAGTGACCTTTATTATTCCCGCACATCAAAAATAAATTACGTGGTGAGTGATTCGCGACACTCGAAGAAGAGCTTGGTGCATTCAAAACACATATTTTGGAGTTACCTCAATCCGAGTGGAAAACGTGCTTCGAAAATTGGTTCAAACGTATGCAAAAGTGTATACATGGAGAATATTTTGAAAAACACTGAAACCAATTTCTGTCATAAACGTTTGTTTTTAATTGTTAGGACATAAATATAAATAACAAACCTCGTATAACTTAAAAAATGTGTTTTATGAGTACACAAAATGCGTGAAAAGTATAAATTAAATGAAAAAAAAAACCTTATTTTCTTTACATTAACTGCAGCGTTTCTTGAATCAATGAAGTTACATATTAGCATTGAAACTGGGTGAAAAAAATCTTATTTGCTTTACATTAACTGCAACGTTTTTCTAATAAATAATGGTAAAAATTTTAGTATGATGTGCAAACAATGGTTAAATAAATTGATATATCATCATAAATTTTATTCTTAAATATCAAAAGTATACATGAAAGACAGAATTCAGAGCACATACGCTATTAAACACTAAATGTTTTTATTAAAAACAACTGTAATAAGCAACCAATTAATTAACAAATAGCTCTTATTTTAAAAAATTTGTTTTAATGTTAAAACTATATACCATTTTTATTTTATTTTCCAACTTGCATTTTCTCATGCATCAGAAAAAGAAACAAAAATATAAAAAACAAGTATTATTATTTCTCTTCTGAAAAACAATTTAATTTTCAGTCCATTATCCCTATTATTTTCAACAATTATAAGAATATACCAAAAATGTAATATACTTAATTAAAATTAAAAGGTTTTGTTCAATTAAATTTTTCCATTCCACATTATCGGAATGCAACTAAAAATATTTAAATGCATATAACTTTAGCTATCGCAAAATATACTAATGATGACTGCCATTGTTTCATTAATTAAAAAATAACGTTCAATTAGTGTACTGCTCTGCTTACTTGACGGCTCGGTACTTTTTTGTTACAAGATTTGAGTAATCAAATTCAATTTCGATCGCTATTGGGAGAATGGTAATTAAAAAATGATTATTTTTTCTCTTCTCCTACTCTAAGTATAGCTAAGTTACTTAAAGATATTCATTTGAAGAGGGTTTTGCCATTTCGAAGAGTTAATCCTTTTCTGATTTTCCCAATCGGAACTAATTACTTCATTTCTTTCATACACATTGTTTCAAAATCTAATATTTCTAATGAAGATTGAGAAAAGAAGGCGAATAAAACGTGATGAAGCATTTTATGTGTGTATTTTTTTTTCAGTGTCTAATGTGAGGCGCATTATGGCTCGAATTCTGTTAACAGTGAATGCATTTGAAATAACTTTAAATTGTTACTTACTAATTGCAAATAAAGAGGTGCCCTCATTTTTTTATGTTAAGCTAGTTGTTTGACGATTCTTAATTAACCAAATATACGTGTACAATTTATGAAATTAAGCTTTATTTAGAATTAAAATGTGATTTTTAAATTGAAAGCAAGTACAGTGAGGATATGATTTCAGGTGTTTAAGTTAAAAATGAGTATTTTAAGTACTTTACACATTATCCATTCTTAAAAGTCAAAGCAATTTAAGATAATGTATAATACTTTTAGCATTTTCTTTAATTAAAAAATATATATCTAGATTCAAATAGAACTGTTTTTGCAACTGATAAGTTTAATAAAATTTAGTAAGAAGTTTAATAAGAGCAGGGAACTAAGGTTTGAGTTTGAAACTAAAAGAATAATACAACAGTACTTTACTCTGCAATAACACGAATTCGCTTAACGAGTGTCCCCACATGGCCTGGGACATGATATGTCTCGCATTGGAAACAGCACTTGAATGTCGTCAAATTACTAACACATTAAAACATCGTCTTACTTTTGGCTTAGGTAATAACGGAATATAGAAAAGTATGGTTATCTAGTGAGCAGAAGGACGGACAAGAAAACATATTCGTTAATTTAATATGAAGGTTAATTTTCCACTGAAGAACTGCAAGCTGTCTTTTAATAGAAATTCATGGAAGTCAGAAGATTGATTCTTCTATCAAGGAGGAACAATTAATCTCCAACATGAAGTTATGAATTATTTTATAATTTTTTGTATTTAAGTTTTGGAATATCTGATGGAATTTAAAAAAGTAGATATTTTGGTTTAAACTATTATTGTTCACATTTTATGGAATAATTTAATAATGATTTTTTATCAGAGAATTCCCAAAGTCAATGTTATACCTCTGCGCCATTTTAATTTTACTATTATCACTTGCGTCCATATATATGTATAATATCCATCCATATTTAAGTAGCGCAGAAAAACTAATTGCTTTGAAATTACATCTCCTACCCTATCATTGCTATTTAAGTGTATTTATTAACAGCTTGTTTACACTTCTTGCAAACTGTTAATGCTTCCAAAATTTAACTGTGATAAGCTTAAAATACATTTTAATAAAATGGTGAAAGTTTTTAATTTAATTACAATTTGGTCTTTCATTAGGATGTTTAAAACAGTGAAATTTATATACATTTACCTGTAAATTATTAGATTTACTGGGCAGATAAATACTAGCAGCGTAAGAAAGCTTATCAGCAAAGATATTTTAGTCGATTCTTCAATGAGAATTGCTGAAGCTTCATATACTTTCTTCCTTCATAAGCTCAACCCCGCTCAGCTTCTCGTAACACATTGAAGCACCTTTTCTTATAAAGGCAGGAGAAGTCGTATGACCATGGGGTTCACTCACATTAGATGGCAGAACACTATTGCAAAGTGCCTCGTCTCTTTTATCCTGCTCAGCTTTCTTCTCGCTGGATAACTCATTTTCTTGCACGCATTATGATGTCAGGCTCTAAAAGAGGTGAACTGAGGTATATGGCAAGAACGAAAAATATTTTCTCTGGAAACCAGAGTATCGAAGAATCCATGGGAATCCACCATGGATCCAAACTTCGGACCTGGCTAGAATCTTCCATAGATCCTAACCAGGTCCGATGTCTGGCCATCTCTACACCTTCTGGAGGAGGGAAAAACCTACTCTTTCTATACATACCACAAATAGTGCGGAGTGAACACACCATCGCCTAATGATACTCGTTTTGCAGCATAACCTCTCCGGAGGATGGAAGCAGGAACCTGGTTCAGAAACAGTGTATCAGAGGTCGGTGTGTATAAAAATTGTCACGTTTATGCTCACGAATTCACGATTCTATTTTTTTTATATAAAAACAAAACATTTAATGAAGAGCTTATGTACATTATTTACATTATTGAAAGCACAATCATACATATATTATAAATTTTCCCATCATAGGGCCAATATTCGTTTATCAAGAACAATTACCGCTATGCAGCCAAGATCAGATCATTTTCAAGGCGTCGCCCTCAAGCTGACTAAAAGATAAGTGTAATACATTCCTTCTCTGCCGCCAGTCACGTGACCTAGTCGGCGACAGACGATAAAAAATAAAAGAAAAAATGAATCCATCGGAGGGAAAAAGAAATAATTTCAACAGTCGGTAACCTGTGGCTCTTTTGATATAAACTTGCGGCTCTCAAGTTCCATACGAAAAAATTAAATATTTTTTATCAAATCCTACAAAATGAAAAGATATATTTAAATACCTATTGTTTGTACTTGAACCATTGTTTTGTTCTTAGAGATGAGACTCCGTGACCATGTTTTGCTTTTATTTTTTCAACCCAATCTCAGCATGACATCTGCTAAAAAAGGAGAACTAAAAAGGAAAACCGAGAATTTAATCATGATTAGACGGAGTCGTTTGCATTCATATGCAACACAGATGGCCGTCCGACTGGTATAATTTGCCATGAAAAACTCGCACATAATAAGAAGTCAAATTTGGAGAGACACTTCACTATAAAACATACCCAATTTTTTAGTAAATATCAAACCAGTAAAGCACGATAAAAAGCTGTTGAAGAGCTCAAAAAAAAAAAAAAAAAAAAAACAGTAATTTTCTATGTTAAGTAACTGGACGCAATCTTCCAGTAAAGTAAATCTGGCATGCTCTGCAGTATCATCAGAAATTGGAAAAAGAGGGAAACTATTCACATATGGTGAGTACGTTAAAGATTGTTTCATGCGTGCATCTCAAGAACTGTTTCGTGACTTTAAAAGCGAAGCACGAAATCATGAAAAAAAAATCAAAGATTTGCCATTATCTGCAAAAATAGTGTAAGATAGAACTGCTAAAATGTCTTCAAGTGTAACAAATATGCAAGTGGAAGACATTCAACTGGCTTCTGCCTTATCAGTTGCTATAGATGAGTCTTGCGACATAAAAGACACATCACAATTTACCCTTTTCGTCAAGTATGTGTCGTCCCAAGGTCCAAATGAAGAACTGCTAGGATTGCAACCCTCTGAAGGCAAATTCGTGGAGGGAATTGTAGAGACATTAGGTTATTTCGAAGCAGGAGACATGAAAAATGAGCAACGCTCTTGCCAGGACTCGAACCATGGACTTCTCGATATACCCTGATTGTGCTGACCACTACACCCAGAAGGCATGCTAAGAAGGTGGGCAAAACATCTTATAAAATATAGCAAATGCTATGCAAAAATGTCTGGAAGACAATGGAATCGATATAAATAAAATCGTCTCTATAGCAACCGATGGAGCCAGAAATATGATAGGAATACATAGAGGAGTAATAGCAATTCTTCAGAAAAAAAGATAAACCACGAAACCCTAACGTTTCACTGCATTTCGCATAATTCATAGAGAAGGGCTTTGTACCCAAACATTTCCGGCCGAAATAGTTGAGGTCGTGAACTCGGTAAATAAGATTATTAACAGCATCTTGGCAAACGCACTCTACCATCGCCAGTTTAAAGATTTCCTTGATAGTACCAAGCAGTTCCTTGACTCTACCAAATAAACAGCAAGTTTTCTTGACGAAATAGATAGCCAATTTCTCACAATAAAGTGCGATGGCTTTTCAGAGGTAACGCATTGCAACGTTTTGCTTTGTGCTTACGTGAAATAAAAATATATCTCAATGAAAAAAAGTGCTGACCATCCCGAATCGGAAGAAGACAAATGGCTGCAAAACTTCAACTTCATGGTAGATACCACAATGAAACTAAATGTTCTAAATCTAAAGCTTCAATGAAAGGGCAACCCAGCCTAAGCCTTGCTTGAACAAGTAGTTTGTTTCAAAAAAAAAAAAAAAAATTCTTCTTGTTGAAGACACGGAGAGCGGTAAATTACTTCATTTTAAAAATCTAAAACAATATCGCGATGAGATCAATGCAACTATTGACCCAAACGTACTTCAGCATAGCTCTACAAACCATTAAGGATGGATTCGCTGCGAGATTCGAGCAATTCAAAACAAACAAAAGTACTCTCGAGGTCATAATAAATCCTATCAACACAATACACATAAGATCAATATTGAGCGATTTGGAATTGATTGTGGATCACTTCAAATTGCTTGGTTTTCAATTGCTGGATTTGAAAACGTGAGACTTCAGTGTATATGCACATTACAATTATAAATAATATCAGATTGTTTTTAACCTTTTGACGGGCGCGATATTATTTTCATAATTTCTTTTAACTAAAAACTGTAGAAATTGAATATTATGATCCTAGAGACAAATAATATATGAATTAAAAAATATCTACTCTTGCCGATTGTTCTGTGGGTGGTGGTCGCATTGTGAAACCACCGCGCGTCTAGGACTTTGAAACTTACTGATGTAAGTAGGAAAAAAAAAACCTACCATTTTCCGCGCGCGTTTCCAATAAATGACGAAATTTAGGGATTTAAAAACAAAATATGCAAGAATTGCGTTATATATAAATTTTTGCATTATTTTACAAAGTAAATCGTCAGAAAAATTAAAAAATAAACATTTATGTAATTTTTCTATAGCAGTGAAAATATAAGTACCTACATATAATGAGGACATTTGGATAAATGGATTAAAAAACTCAATAAAATAAAGATAAGAAAAGAACTCAGTGTTTTTTTTTTAATTTCAAAGAAAAAAAATTTTTTTTTGTGACACTGTTCAAAGCATGTTTTGTCTCTTTGGTACATGCATAGATCCACATTGCACGTTTCGCACATATATCTTGTCCTATGAGGTTTCTTCCTTGTGCTACAAAATGTACACTGCCTGGATTTAAATTTCACTGGTATATGTCCAGCGTTATTTAGTTTCTTTTCATCTGGCACATGAAATTTGTGGTTTTTTATGTTAAGGGGGGGGGTTGGTCTTTTTGGCTTTGTACGGATCGTTCGTTTCCCATTCATACGTATTTTAGTCGTATTTCGTCCCAACATATTCAGAAAATATTTTTAATTTAAATAAAACTTTTACGCAATTTCTATTTTAATTATAGCAAAGAATATTTGCATTAAATTTAAACCACAGGAAATAATTTATAAAATCACAATACTAGCTTGGGGAGCAAGTGTGTTGATTGGGCAGGTGCATGTATTGTTTAGTAATAAAATAACCCTGCCGGGTAAAAATAAACATTCCTAGTTGAAAAGCAAGCGAACGCCATTGAGAAGCAAACGCCAGTGGTTTCAAGGCGCGACCACCGAGCTTCTAGAGGATTGTAAGCATTGTGACACAATGCTCTAGTGGTGCAGCGGTCGCGCCCTGAAACCACATAGCAAATGCCATACATATAGAGTTTTTTTTATATATGCAGTTTAATTACTGCAATTTTTTATTGTTTATGATAGAAATCATGATGTGCGATGACTAACTTTTGAAATTTAAAGTTGTTTATATTAATAAAAGGAAGTTATTTTGTCTCATTGAAAACGGATTTTAAAAGGCATCCGATCTGAAGTATTAATACCTAAAACATATATAATTCTACAGTCATTTTGTGTTATTTAGATGTAAAAGATCAGTAATCAATTCATTTTCACTCAAAAATTTCGGAAAAAAGAGAAGAAAAAAAATTCGGAAAAGGGGGGTTTCAGGGCTCGACCACCGAGCGTCAAAGGGTTTTAACAAGAATTATCAAAAATAATGTGGAATGCTTCGCGAAGTTTAGGCAAGTGGATTTGTAAACATATAATTTTTTGAGATAGTAATGCAGTTTTTGACTTTGGAATTTATCTGTTTTTGATATGCATTTGGAAGTGCATTTCGTCTTTAATGTTCATGTACTTTGAAAATGAATTCAGAAGGCTCAGGTGCTGGGCACTTCAGCAGGCTCCTAGGCTGGGACAGCCATATCCTATGCAGAATTCATTGTAGATAGGCATATCTTTCCTGGCATAACATATTGAAGAGTGTAACAGAGGAAGAATAATTTTTCCTCAAGAGAGTTCAGTGGTTGTTGTATCATGGCATAGGTAAAGATAAGCAATTCCGTACGATAGTCAATTCATGAGCCTTGCGTACATACAAATCGTAAAGTCAGAACGTCCGTCAAGAGAGATAAGCGTAACAGTTACTGCTTCGACGTCCGGCGCTCAAATGAGTGAGAAACAGGTAACAGGGCAGGTCCATGGCTGGATGGGAGGAGCTACTGGTCATGTGATCCAATGGGAGTCCTGGAAAGAGAGTGTATTTTCTTGCTCGACAGGCATTGGTGGGGGGGAAATTTTAAAGTTTAAACTTGGTTGAAATCCTGAGTACATTTATTTGATATAATAAAAAGAGAGTTATCAAGATACAATACAATAATGAGAAGTAAAGGGATCCTGGACTGAAATAAGTTGGCCTAATTTTAATGCGTTCTGAATAATTTAAGTATTAAAATAAGATATATTGTAACATACAAGGTGTTGGTGAAATGAATTAGTGATTCTTATTCTGCAAGACAGATGGCGACACATGAGCGTGTGCAATAAATCCGTGTAGAGCAGAGTTTATGATAGCTGCGAGCGGGAATAGAACCGGCGATCAAGAATTTTTTCTGATAAGGATTGAACGTCACATATTTGCAATATTAGCACAATCTACTGACCATTTTCCTAATGTACCTACTGTAGGTTATCAGTTTTGAAGTTCTGTGAGACATTTTATTCCTTCTCATGAGTGTTTTTGTGTAGGAAATCAAGTCCCCAAATCAGTTATTGCATATATTATCTGTTATTATATCATCATATCTGTTACATCACATCTGTTATAGCGCAAATATTTATAACGTTTCAAATTTGTTTCTTCTATTATATTATAACATTTGACGAGTGACTTCTAACTAATCAAACATTTTCTTTACTATGGCGGCGAGTTATCGCCTTTAATTTAAACTGAAGGTGAAAGAAACGTGCATGTAAAATATTAACTTTATTTTCTCAACACTTGAGAGGTAATTTAAGTAATAAAACAACGAAACTAAAGTCTTCTTTGATCTACAGCTACTGTTTGGAATATTCAATAAATTAACTGGTTAATCAACACCACTACTCCTATTCGTCTTAGATCCAATCTTAACTGGATCTGAGAACCTACCTAACTCTTATCAAAACAGTGTCTAATGCTCAGAGTGACTTTTCATCTAACGTGGCACCAACTAAGAAAAGCAAGAAGACAGAACATCAGCAAAAGCCAAACCTCTGTACTACAAGTCATACTTACGAGCCGTCATCTCAATTTAAATTATCTCGCTTACTTTAAAATTTGCATAAATCTCTGGATTGAGCGAGTACGGGAGTTTAAATGAAATGTCACAATGTTTAGCGAACTGAAAAGGTGACTATGAGACTAAAAATGTCTATCTTCAGGATGTGGAAAAGGCAAGCATTTTCAAATGTTGTCTTTATTTAACCAGATATTACGAGAGAGAAATAGGCTCTTGACATCATGCGGCGAAGAATAGTTCAACGCTATGTTGAGGTGTGCAACCCTCTTTCAAAGCTATGCATCTCTAAGTGTCTTTGGCAAGCGCACTGCCATCAGTGGTGAATCAGCTCAAAATTGCTTCCTAGTAATAGGAGACGGTAGCCGAATAGAAAGAAAATTGTAATTCCAGAGAAACTGTTCCTAAACGGAAGGCACGTTTCCTTCAGTTTTGTGAAAACTGATTGGATTCGGTTACTTAACATACCTTGAGCTAACAGAAGCTGCGCAATTTGTTAACACATCTGAGTTAATACAAGCGGAAGAATGGGTGAAGGTGGATCTCAATATGAACTTCGTAATTGAAACAATACTTTCAAAGAGTACTTCCATCAAAATATACTCTCATCCCACTAGAGGGGAGTCACGGCTTTACAATTCATTACTACTCCTAGACATTTCTTTATTGCTGTTTTTCTCCCGTTCCCTTCTCTCAGTTAGACCGCAGTATATTTAAAAATGGATGACTGCTTAGTATTTTAGTTGCAGTTATTATTATCTTTTCATTTTACCAAACCGAATAATTTTGAAGCATGCGATTCTAAGGGTGCTATTCTTTAAAACGTTGCTTTCGTAGTGCTTAGTAGATCCTCCTAGCGATTGTAAGATTCGGATCCAATTCCTAACGACAGCAACGTTCTTCAGAGCTTCCTGCCCAAGAACGTAATGACTGTACAGAGGCACCGAATTAAAATGAAAATATTTTGTTGCCAGTTTGATGTGGTCAATTAGATATGTCTTCTGTTTCAGTTGCCCTCAGCTGAAAACTGAACGATTCAGTTCATTTCTTTATGGCAATAGTTGATGTTTCAGGATATTTTGTCCAAAGAACGTTTATCCAAAATAAACGTAGTTCTTTTACATGATCTCTACGTTTTCTTCCAACTACATGTTTTGTTATTCAAGCATGTACTTTCAGGAGCTAAATGGAATTAATTAGATTAACCATTTATGCATTACATCTAGATAACTGTATTTATAGACACTACTGGGAAAATTCGATTTTTGTGATATTTTATGACATCTTTCTAAAAAGTTATATTTTATGACATCTTTCAGATAAAGGAAAATATGTATATACACTCTTAGACAAAAAAAAAAAAAAAAAAAAAAAAAGAACGACGCACGAAGAAGGAGTTATCCGAATGGGACGAAAATCGGTAGAAGTAATGTACATGTACAGAAAAACAAATGATTACAGTTTGAGAAAAGTTGGATGATTTATTGAAGTAATACAGCTTCACAACGTGAAAAAGTCAGTAACGCGTTTGCCCACGTCTGGCCCTTATGCAAGCAGTTATTTGGCTTGGCATCGATTGATAGAGGTTGCGGATGTCCTCCTGAGGGATATCGTGCCAAATTCTGTCCAACTGGCGCGTTAGATCGTCAACATCCCGAGCTGGTTGAAGGGCCCTGCCCATAATCCTCCAAACGTGCACAATAGGTGAGAGATCCGGCGATCTTGCTGACGAAGGTAATGTTCGGCAAGCACTAAGAAAAGCAGGACAGGACAGGACTAAGTGTGGGAAGCACCAACACATCGCCATTGGCAGAACTGGTGTCGCTCCTTCACACTAACCGTCTTGAGATGAACACCTTCCAGGACGTACTTACGCCAGGCATCGGTGTTAATTGAAACGTTAATCATTAGGGTATAGAGAACTTGTGGTACGGGATATACAGTTGCTGATGACAATGACATTACAAATACAATACTGTACATTACAGTTGATGGTGAAATTATAAATATAAATATATATACACAAATAAACACAAATAAACAAAAAGAAATGAATGGAAAAACATTAAACATTATTATCTTGGCGGCGGATATGATAGTCTTCTGTTATTGGGCATTGAAATAAATAATGGTCTGGATCACCCAGATTGCCACAAACTTATATTTCAGTCTCTGAAAGGTTTCGTTCATAGAAGTACTTTGGGTACGATCCATGACCAGAGATATATTGAGAGAGATAATAATTATAAATAGTGCGCTCAGTATCGACACATGGGAGAAGTGAATGCATGCGTCCTTCTGCCTTGCGGTCCTTGATCCCATTGTCTCTGCCACTGTTCTTTGGCCATCACCTTTAGAGTAAACTTAAGTGTGGAGCGTGGCCATGGGATGTGGATGGTAGTGCCTGACTGTTCGAGGGCTGCCTGCTTTGTCAGGAATTCCGCTCTTTCATTCCCGGCGCAATTGCTATGACCTTTTTTCCATGTAATAACGAAGTTCTTTTGGCTGGAATTGATAACTGTTAGTATTTGACGGGCTATTGGTGAATTTGTGCAGGGATTGTTAATAGCATAGATTGATGATTGGCTGTCACTGACGATATGGACTGTGTCCGTTGGTAGTTGGCGGAGCTCTTGCATACTGTAGGGGATTGCTGTCAGTTCAGCTTGGTGCACGCTGTTTAGATCTGTAAGGTGCCTTTGCCATTCTGTGTGTGAGCTAAGGTTATATTGTATGGTTGCAGCGCTGCCAACCTTTTGTTCGATCTTTGATACGTCAGTGAAAGCCGTTGATTCGTTGTGGGTGGCGGTTTGTCGAAAATGCAGTGCAGGTTTTGGAGATGCAAAGCTGGGTGATGAAAGTACTTTTTAGGCTGATCTTCGTAGTCTCTTAGGTAGAAAGTGGTGTCATTAAAGTTAGTTGTTTTCTTGAGTTGGAAGACTATTGTGGAGAATGCGTCCATTTGTGCTTGGATTGGGAGCGGGAGCACACCTGCCAGTGTCTGTAGGGCGTTGTTAGAGGTAGTTGAGTATGCTCTGGTGATATTTATAAGGAAAGATCTTTGTATGGCGTTTAGAGCTCGCACCTTTCTGGTGGTCATAGGTATTGCCCAAATAGCTGCATTGTCTTCACAGCTTGTGCTATTTTCATAGTGGTGAGTTTTTGTTGTGTGTGCTGAATCCAGTTGAACTTGTTATTCAATGGTGAGGCCGAGGTAGTTAATCGTTTTCACGCATCGGATCCTGTTGTTGTCTATTTTAAATGTGGGATTTCGAATATAGTTCGTACTGGTTTGTGGACAATCAGTGCCTGCGATTTTTGGTGTGAGATCTATAGTTTAATTCTTTTGCATAGAGCGTTGAAAATTTGAAGGGTGCTATTGCAGTTACCTGGAGTTGTTCTCTGGAGCGGCCGTTGATGATGAAAGAAACATCGTCTGCAAATGCTACGATTTGTGTGTGGGCAGGCCAGTGATGGTCGATAATATGGTTAAAAGTGAAATTCCAGAGGTCCACGCTCACTGGCGCTGAACACTGGTAGTTCAGTCTAAGATTAAAATTCCGCGAATGGGCTGGCTGCATGGGCGGCTCCGTGATTTTCCCCATGTATAACGTGTATACGAGCCAGTTTCCCTTAGAAAGTCCTCAACGAAGGCATGCCTCCCCTTAAGATAGCTCTCCAGGCTTTGCTGTAATCACATAAACAAAACCAAACCTAGATACTAAAGGTATTTAAGGTATGGAATTCAGTTTTAGCAAGGACATATTAACTTTTTTCAATACGTATGAACTAAAAGAACAGGATCCCAATTCAATGTTCCTTGCCCTATGAGCTACCTAATATTCAAAAGCAAGGGATGCTAAGAGAGTTTATGATACCTCTTGTATAATATACGTGAGAAACATTAACATTTGTAAGTTAAAGATTTTATATTTGCTTTTACAGAATTTTATATAGGTATTAAAAAGTATTATGCTATAATGGGAGTTAAATTTGTAAACAGAGTTATTACTCATTGGATGAAAAACATATAATGTTTAATTTATTAATATTATGAAAAGTATTATGAAATTATTTATGAATATAATATTATGAAAAACATATAATGTTTTTCATAATATTATTAATTATCTTTTGTAGTGATTATTTTAATACAATATTCATGTTGTTTGAGTATGATGATACGAATAATAACATCTTTTGTAAAACGATGTTCAATTTAGTAACCTTTTATATGTTCAAGCCTGCATCCCAAAATTCAATTTCGTGTCGAAGGTTAGAAAAATTCATTTGAAAGGCAATCTTTAAGATATTAATGCTAAGAAATCAGTTCGTAGATTCTTCTTTGCCATTAGGGTCAAAGAGCATTCAGAAGAAAAAAAAATCTTCTTGGATAAAGAATGCTTTCAGTGCTTTCTATTTATTTATGAGGAAGCACAAAAACGTCAGAAACATCACCACCCTCGAAGCGATCAGAAAAGCATTTTCCATCTGCACTTCAGAATCAATATCCGGTAAGGGAATACTCCTGGCGCTAAATATATTTCCATCAAAATTTCAGCTTTATCAAAGCGTGCTAGAATTCCTGCAGAAATCTTTTTTCCTTATCTCTGAGAAGTATTTGTCATATAATATAGCGATTTTTTTCTCTAGGTTTCAAACGCGCTTCAAAGTTTTTCATCGAAAATGGGGATCGATTATTTTTAACAACTCTGTAAAAATATCCATGTCAAAAGATTACATTTGATAAGAAACTAAAATAATCTATGTAAATTATTAATAATTAAATTTTATTTTATTCAAGCAAACCCGCTTGTTTTGAATAGCAAACACGAAAGTAATTTCTTAGAGTAATATAAAGTACATTACCCGTGATATAAAACACTGTAAAATTAAGTAGTTCAATAAACAATGTTTAGCGTTTAAATTCGCAAAACAAGCATTTCTTTATAGAAAAGCAAAAAAATATAAATACGTACACAGGCACATTATATAAAATGTGTGACAAAACTAAGTAAACAAAAATTGCAATTTTAATTTGTATTAGTTCCAATGTAGAGATTCCTTTATTTTTGCATAACAAATTATTTTAAGTTTGATACCTCTTCTAAACTCCTCATCTTCCCCACGAATTTCCTTGCCAGGATGTAAATTTAAAGTTAGGTGAACTAAGTATTTAAACGGGTGAATCTCTGAGTTTATTCAGAGCTTTTTGCTATGTGATGTGAAAGTGACGACGTGTTTTGAGAAATCGAAAGAACTCTACACTGTTTGCGATGCAGCTTGATGTGACACCATCCATTTACATGATGCTCCGAACTGATTTTTTTCATTTTATTTCTTTCCATTCTTTCTGTGTCACAATTGTGCTAATTATGTGCGCGTGTTTATATATATATATTTAAATTAAATATTTTATTTTTATTATTATCGCCTATTGGATATCACTCTCGCACTCCCCTAATACACACTGCCGGTAATTTAAACAGCCAGCGCTACATCTCTGAGGTGTTGGAGCCAGTTTTCTTTCTTTACCTTCAGAGCTTGTCCACAGCCATATTTGAATAGGATAATGCGCGACTACACGTGGCACGCATTATCCAAGGGTTCGTCGTCAAATGCCAGATTGAATTGCTTCCCTGGCCGCCTCGCTCTCTACATCTTTCGCTGATAGAAAGCATGTGGTCCATGGTTGCTGAACGATTGACCCAGATTACATCACAAGCTACCACACCAGATCAACTTTGGCAACGTGTGGAAGCTGCTTAGTCTGCTGTACCCCAAGAACACATTTAAAGTCTCTTTGAATCAATGCCGAGGCGTGTGGCAGCGGTGATCTCCAACAATGGCGGCTACTCTGGCTACATATTCTGGAAGGAACCACACTTAACAGAAGTCTATAAATTTAATCATTTGATACTTGGTCAACATATTATCTAGTAAATAAATTTTGTTGTGATATCTCTTGTCTTTCTTGGTTTTGCAATTTGGGTGGCCAGCAGTGTATATATGCAAAATTTGTATATCAATTGTCCATACACCAGTGGCTGGTTGTTTACAACAGCTGAATACTATTAGTTGAATCTGATATGGATTCTATCCCAGGCAAGCGGGTTGGCTTCATGGTTGATTTTTGTGGTTTTCTTCATGTGTAACATGAACATAAGCCAACTTCCGTCAGAAAGTCCTCGATGAAGGCATCCTCTCGTCTTACGTAGATAGCTTTCGTAGCTTCGAAATATATTTAGTGTAACCTAACCTGTATATCTGTTATTTACACTGCATGATGTTGCAGTTCTGTTCTGCCATCTCAAGTCACTGGTAAGTTAAAAAATAATTGCTTTTCACAGGGTGAACTGCTTTCAAAGCATTTTCTACGAAAGCATCACTCCCTTTACGCAAATAACCTTCAATGGCTTTACGGTAATCCAATAAATAACTTCAGATGATGATAAAAAATCCTTATGTGATGTAAACAAACACCAAATTAAAAAAATATTTCATCTGTCCATCAACTGGCAACAGAGCTGTGCTCAGTCAGGATTGTTGCGAATAGTCCCAGTAGATTATAATGAATTTGACACAAAATCTCTCGATTTCTAAGAACATGTGCAGATATTTGATAATTCTGTAAATTTCCATGATAAGTTTTGCATTTAAAGTTTTAGCTCCTTTTCTGTTACGGATGAAACGGCACAAAATTGTTCACCTTTTAGGAATCCGTGCAATTGCGACTGTTCTTGATACTTCTGTAAACATCCCAGACAGGTTTTCGACTTAGATTTCTGTTTCTATTACAGCTGTGGATACACGAAATACAAAATCATTCATTTTCCTGAAATGCGTATTTCCGTATCTGCAAGTATTCTTGGAAAGCAATATCTTAATAAAAATAATCTGTTGGTAACAGCTGAATCTAATATTCCCCAGAGGATTTCGGCTAAAGAAAGCATATTTCATTTTGTTGGTAAGAGCTCCGAGTGATTTCATCTAGAGAACAAATATTCGGGATCTGTCACAAATAACGTAAAGTAAAAACATAAGAGGTAAAATAATAAGTGGCCGCAAAACATCTTTTTATATATTTATTGGAGGCCAAAACAGGAAAAACTGAAAACATCGGGGATTCGAAATCCAGACTATTTGATTGGCAGCCTGATGTGTTTCCAAGCATACGACATGGCAGAAAATTTAGCATATTTTCAATACTTAAAAGATAACCAGGGAGGGGAGGTCTATTGGGTATTTACTAGAAGAAGAAAAAAACAGCTGTCTCTTTGGCAGGATTCGGAGTCCGGACTTTCCGACTGCTGATCGAGCAACAGTACTATAAGGCACGCTGTGAGATAGCAGATAATTTATTATAATGAATTATATATGAAGGATATATTCTTCTCTCTTAAAGTGCGACCGGGCAGAAGTCTATTTAGGTATTTACTAGAAGAGGAAAAATAATTAATTTCTTGGTAGGATTGGAGGTGCGGATTTTCCGATTGCTAGATGGACGATCTTCCAATTACACCCCGAAGGCACGTGGCGAAGAAAGAGAAAAGTCTTGGTAAAATTAAAGAAAAGAAATTCTAGTCAGGAGCTATTAAAGACCTTGTTTACCATCTAACTAATATAAATTCAGTCAAAACCGTTTAGATCTCCATTCTTAAAATCTGAAAGTAAATGTGTGTTATATACTACATATTGCTTACGTATTATTTTTATGCTGTCTGTATATTATCAATTTCGTTTATATGTTATATTCTAAGCTCTGAAACTGTTTTCAAACACTTTTTTTCTCTAAGAAGAGGAAAAGAGGCGTGTGTGGTTGCAGCAAACAATGATGGCTATAGTTAACTGCTTTTCTGCAAAAATTAACTGATCGAAATTAGGCAATATTTTAGTTGCATATAAAAAAGTGGTTAAATATCCTGAAGGCAAACGTTTCCGCTACAGATTGATTACTCAATATTCAAAGGTTAATAGTTTTAATTCATGCAGCCTTTTATTGGGGACTTTATATAAATATTTATTTAAATAACAAAAAGAGAAAATAAATTAAAAAGAAAACATTATATAAAATAATAACGAGGAACAAATCTCATTACACAGCATTTTTTCCTAAAATATGAAAGCAAATTAAAGTAAGTAAGTAAAGGAAGTTATGAGAAAGTAAATAAAAGTAAGAATATTTATAGGGAAAGTTATTTAGAAGTTTTTTAAATATGCTTTCAGTGAAACATTTATTACATGAGTTTTCGATTATCAGAAAAATAGTTTGGGTGATTTGAAGTACTAATTTCTCGGATATTTGTTTCGTTTTCAGGTGGAAAACTGCCAGTATTTCATTGTTATTTCAGTCACCATTTCCTAGGCGTTCATCTGCTGCAGTCACGTAGAGCAGATAGCTATAGCAACGTGATCGCATTCACAGATACTGAAACCTGAGACCCTCTTAGATGCTCAAGATTATCCTGGTTTCCTCGATCATTCATTTTATTAGTCATTGTTTGAGGAAATCTTTATCATAACACTACAAACAGCATAGAATCTTGTATGTATAATGCTTCTAACCGGAAAACGTGTATGATATTTTTCAGATTCAAGATCAAACAATATATTTTGATAATCTTTACTAGAGGCCACAAATACTGAACTTTGAAAATAATTGTAGAATTTGAGACTTTTTAGGAATCCTCATAACAAATTTCCTCGAAAATGAAATTTGAATTCATAACTGGTTCAGAGACAGAAAAAAAATAAGTGAAAGTTTTTCTTTTAATTGAAATCGCTTAGCTTTTGCTTACAAACGAAATCAAATGGAAAAATTTATTTACAATTTAAAAATTAAATAATAAGAACAAAATTTTCGAAAGAAAACATCACACATCCTTCTGCATATCAAAATCGTACTGGATACATCCATCAAGCTCCATTCCAACTTTGATCAAGAATTCCGCAGGAGATGGTCCGAGGGCCTCCTATCTTTTTCCTCTACCTCTAAACCATTCGAGAGAACTTTCGACTTCCCTCATGCCTCACCTACACTATACACTTAAAAACATTCAAGCCTTCTCCGGGATACGAATCCGGGATCAACAGTTTAGCATCGATACCGATCAGGGCGTTTTACATCACTACAGAAACCCCACGACATACTTAACAAGAGAGTTATGCAAATCTCAGTTACGTAAGATCTAGCAACCTAGCTTTATAACATCTAGCGACGCAAAATGCTATACGAATATTTAAGAAAAACGCGGTTCTCTAAGATTTCGCTTATGTAACCGCAATATTTTAATACTGCGGGGAGAAAATTGCAATGCTCACTTTGTCCTGCATCAAGTCTCTATGCAAGTCAGCCGAAAGATATGCTTTTGACAAAAATCACGGGAATTTTTCAGTGTGGTGATATCAGTGTTTCAGAATTATTAATGTCGAGACCAAACTAATCAACTTAGTGGCGACCATTTTTAGGCTTTAGTGTATAATCACAAAACAAATTAAAATTTTGGTTTTGCTATTATACAGGTGTATATATATTTTTCATTTCAAAACTTTTGTTACTGTTGCGTTCTACGTTTCAACAACTTCATGCGAAATCATTTATATTTTATTTTTTATGTTATATTTTTTAAGATCAAATATTCATTTATTTCTTTTATTTTTACATATGTTGGATCACTTCTGTTTAACATGTTAATGAACTCGGTTCAATCATATTACATATATATATATATACGTTTTTGCTTGTTTATGATTTATGTTATTATTTTTGCTTTTGAACCGGCATGTATGTTTAAAAAATTTGCATATAGTTTTATTATTTCCAGTTTTTGATTAAAAAATTTGCATATGCCTTTGTTTTTCCTCAAGTATTCGATTATTATTTTTGCAAATATTGTTTTTGGACTCGATCTACTCAAAATACCTTAAAAAATTTTTCCATTATTTCCCAATTTCATTTCTTTTAACCTGTCTATATTTTATGTTACATGTTCCAGTTTTAATACAGCTGTCTGTAAAGGTTTGTAAAGGTTGGACTGATAGAGACAAAGATTACTTTGATTGCTTTTCTATGATTATTTTTCAATTAAAAAAATAAACTTTAATTTGTGTCTTTGTCTGCTTAGACAAATGCTGATTTTTATTTACTTATTTCATTGCACCAACCTCGTAACTAGGATGCAGGGAAAGATGTAAATTTCATTCTCCTTTTTGTTTTTGGCATATTTTGTATCTCTATTGCTTGCAGTTTCTCACTGTGCATCTGTTTTTAGGTTTTTACACGTGGTTTATTCCGAATTGAACGTGGGATGTATTTTAAACGTTTTTATCTCAAATTTTATTTTGATTTATTATCATCATTGTTTACTGCTATCAGGTCGCAGTTCGATAGGTTTTGGAACGGTCTTTTACTTTGTATTTATTCATAAGTTGAAGGATATACGTATAAGGTAAAGGAGTCTATCTACTATTTTTGCTCTTACTAAAATATAGTGTTATATTACTTTTTCGTTAGTTATAGAACTTCAGTGTTATCAGAACTTTTCCTCTTATCGGAATCTACTTATTCGGTTTCAAGCGACATTCTGGCATCTTATCTGTAGGTTTTCACAAATTTAAGCGACGAATTAAATCGCTTTTTCAACTATCTGTGGTACAATACAATAAAATGATATTTGCGCCTTTTGCATATTCTTTTTTAGTACACTTGGAAGTTGGTAGCAGCAAAAATTACCACTAGAGGTGTTATATCAAATCTATAAATATATATTTATTGTTAGGGTTATGAGTTACACAAAAGGTACTTGTATATTTTATATGAATAAAGCATTTTCTTATGGTTTGGAATTGAATTGACATTTCCAATTTCGTTAATTTTCAGCAGGATGCACATGAATTTTAACTATTTAAGGCAGTGGTTTTGAGTATATAAAGTATTTTCTACCTCCTTTACTGCACACATTTGTGGTGTAAATGGATATCACGTCCGACTGACAACATAGAGGTCCAGCGTTTGAATTCTGAGGAGACACATTCTGATTCTGCACATTTTACTTGTTTTTGCTTCGACATAACCTAAAAATCTTACGAGTGGCGCCCAAACTAAAAGGTGGTGGACAGTTATTCGTCATCATTAGAATTTAGCGATGAGGGTCCCCTCATCCTTTAAAAGAAGAAGTATATAAGATATTACCTGCCTTTTTAAGGCCTGCTCTCGTGGTGAAACTAAATAGCTCCTCTGGCTAGCAATCAGAAGTGCCGAGTTCGAGTTCCAGCGAGGGTGTTGCGGATTTCTTTGGATTCCTGGCTTTGTAAAAATTCGATATGACTCTACAAGACCTTGAGGCAGAGAGTTTTATTCCTAGGTTTACTTCCTCTCGCAGGGTTACTTCGCTCGCGGGTTTACTTCCTCTCGTCTAATTCTGCTAGGTTAGGATTCCGTCATTAGCCATTTTGCTAGCTGAAGTTAAATTGCACCAGTAAATGTCTTGAACTAACGCTTGGTTACGCAAATTCGTGTAATCCCAGTCTAGGAATCCATTTCAAATTTCAAATTAAATTTTCTGTTATTTAATATCCGCAGGTGTTGGACTGCATGCACAACTTGTGCCTTTGTTATGTGCACTTTCATAAAAAGGATTATTTAATATCTTGATAGGGCTTCCATGCTTTGGCAGATGATACGATTACAGTCTTGAAAGGACATATGAACTTTTAAGTTAGGATTAGACAAGTTAGGTTCCTGTAAAGATTTACATAAAGTTAGAAAGAAGTTTGAATAATAATTGATTGTTAAACTACATAAGATCTATACTAAGTAACTTTATCTTATTTTATTAGGTATACAAGTAAAACACATACACCTTTTCTCAATTCTATGAAATTAAATAAACTATTTTTTAAATAAATTGTAGGAAATAAATATTTTGGAGGAAACTGCTGCTGATAATAATTTATATTTTAGATTTATATTTTTAAAAATTTATGAACGTGTAAATTGCTTCATCTTTTTTCACAAACAAGTCGCTCTATCTTCGTTCCTAACTGTAAATGGATATAATTTACTCTAATTTGCTTCTTCAGGAAATGTTATTTTTTCCTACATATAAAAAAAATTAAGGCCATATAATGTTTCTGAAAAATACACAGAAAGCTTCTAATTCCCGAATCCCAATAAATAAATATTATACTTGGAGAAATAATTTATCCATGAAAGAAACATTTTGCACATAAAGGAGGTTTTTTCCTCGCTTTACTTATCTAGTTTTTAACAAGAATATGCTATCACTTGTAATTTGATACATATTGCATAGTGAAAGCAACTGAGACTGACCATCTGTCCCTAAAGCAATCTGTATAAAGCGAAAAATTATTTCTCTGCCTTAGATCTGTTACCAAAATGAAGAAGCACTTATACATTACAGTGAATCTCTAATTTCAGCGAAAATAATCTAAGGGAAAATCTCTTTCAACTCTCCTTCAGGAAGAAAAGAAATGAAATTCCTTTGAAAAATCTTTTGCATTCAATAACATGACTTACAGTTTTCTAGATTAATTCTATTTAAATCTTATTTTCTTAACAAAGAAGTTTCGTAAAACAAATCTTAACCGAGGAAGCAGTTTCTAAAGAAGATAATGGGAAAGAACCGATAAGATTTGCCGGATTTTAACTCAGAAACAAAAGACGCTAAAATGTTTTGTATTCGAGGATTAATGACTTCATTACAATTATTCAGATAATAGAACAATCATGAATAAAGTGGTCAGATAAAATAAGCGCATAATTTGTCATATGATGAATAGAGTAATCTAGAATTAAGCAAGCTCATGTGCCAGAAACAGATATTAGGAATAAAATAAGTATGCAGTAATGAATGTGACTTTCAGAATTTATGATAAATTATATATATATATAAGTAAACGATATTATTTATACTATGTAACTCAAGTTTAAAATATTTACATTCGGGTTCAAGTATTCAGAATTCTAAATCAAGGAAGTTAAAGCTCTCTTAAGCTCTCCTACGTGAGGAATATTATAAAGCACTTTTGTAATTATTGGGGTTCAAACTGTGGTGAAAGAGCAAATGAACCATCTAGTTTGTTAGCTGGACATCCTAACCACTTACACCACAAAACCACTCAGCAGAGAGTGGGATAATTCCTTATATTTCCTCCCACTTAAAAGTAAACAAGGATGAGGCAAAAGGACCAGTCAAACAAATGCAGATACCCACCCTACGTTGTATTTTATGTTCTAGTGCGAATACAAGACCATTATGTTAATGATGAGAAAAACATGAACCTCAAATGTGTCCTTTCCAGGGTTTGAACACAGATCTTCCATCTGAAAGCTGGATGTGCGTACCCTTGAAGATCTTTTGGGAAGTACGAAAGTGGATATTGATAATTCATTGTAAGTCATGTAGAAAAATCAGTCATTTATTAAATTTGCGAAGAATGTATGATAACTTCTTTTACCTTATTTCATTTTCTGTCTTAAAAGTCTCTAATATAAAAAAAAATCTAATAAAGCAGTAGCAATTCCATTAGTTTCGTTGTAGTAGAAATACCAGAAAGCATAGTCTTACAAATGCTGACGTCAGTGCCCTCAAGGGTCGATATTTACGAGAATCATCATGTATGGATTTTTGGTTTATGCGGAATCATTTTATTCATTATTTCACTAGAGAACAGGAAGAAAAAGAATCAGCATACACATGATTCAAACGTTTTCTTTTAGTTGGGATTAAGACCTTCTTAAAATATTATCACAGAACTATGCACAGTTTTAAATATTTCAGAATAAACCAGCACATTACTTTGTTCAATAAGTAATCAAAAAAGGAAACATATGATTTTGATAACGACAGCTTGCAAGTTATTCATTTAGTACTGTGATTACATGTCTGCAAGAGAAATTTATTGCCAAAAAATTCCTTATGTATTTCATGCCAAAAACACTTAAATCTACCTGATGTAAAATCCCTATAAAATCCACTGCTATTAAGCCAGCAACAGCAGAGTCTTTGTATCATGTTTTCCCCACGTATTACGATGAATATATGCGTATTTTCGGTATCACGTCTTCTATTTAATGATGCCTACATTCCGGTACGTAGCGATTGCGTGTTTCTTTTGTAATGAATTAACCGACCAACCGTGTATACGAAGCTAAGTACGATGTTCTTAAAACTAACTCTGAGAAAATATGCATGGTTTTATTTATCTAATGATTTATAAGGTAATTTCTCCCTCTTTTTTGCATGCCTTCGGGGTGTAACGGTCAGCACACTCAGCGCGTATTCGATAGGTTCCAGGTCCGGCGAGGGCATTGTTCATTTTTCATCTCTCCTGCTTCGAAATAACCTACTCTACAGATTAAAAAAAATCTTTCTTTGATACAGCGATTGGTGATAATCCCTTTACGCATTATTCGTACTGAGTATTATCTGGGTAGGATCACAAAAATGTTTTATTTAAAAATGATGTTCAGTAATCTGTAATATTGTAAGAGAAACTAAAATTTTTTAAGACTTAGAAATTTTAGAAACAATTACTAAAATTTTATAAGGATTAGAAAAATAAATAAAAGCTGATTCATGTTTGATCTGCGTCAATTAATATCGTTAAATTAATGCTCTAAAGTAAGAAGATGCTAACAAAGAAAACATAAAAGCACTTTCTCTTAAATAAATCATATTTCCGTTGCTCGAGATGAAGTGGAAATATGATTTATTTAAGAGAAATTATTGTTGAGAAATTATTATTGAGAAATTATTTCCATTGTTCGAGCAATAGTGGTTTCAAAAAAACAAGAATAATAGCAACTGAAAAAGAATGCAGTAGTTGAAAAAGAATTAGCGGTTAGAAAGGAATAAACGTATAAGTAAGAAGAAAATGAGATAGTATCTAAATAAACTCTATTCTCACTGGAAGTGAGAAGCGAGTTTGAGATACTGGAATGCACAAATAATGTGCTAGCGTATAAAACTAGTTGCAGTTTGAAGACTGAACAAATTGAGTTTGAGTTGAATGACGATGCATATTAGCGCAATGATCAAACATAACATAACGATTAAAGGCTTGGGATCCAGCGACACCTCTCACACAAAACGCTCGCTTTAAAGTGATCTCGTGATAATAACAGCTCGTCTTCAAACAACGGAGTACTGCGCTCTTTGCAGATAAATCATTATTTAATCTTCAGGTCAGTATCCCATGGATACTGCTTCGGAGAATGTCTGGAAATCCTTATCACGTGAGTTACATCGATAACATTTAAGCATACAAAAACAGTATCTGATGATTTGGACAGATTGTTGTCGGCGGCCGCACTGATACACGTATTTTCATCGCTCAGTGCAGTCTCTCGCTATACTGTTCCTGCATTATCGTATAAAGACCATATCCATACTCAATATGTTCAAGCATTTCTTGCAGTCACACTTTGATACCAGTTATATGAATAATAATTCTCGAATTCATAAAGCTGTCTTTATCGGGCAACACCAAGAACCAAAAATATTGTTTCCCATAGATTCATTATCGAGATCATTCGACTCAATCTCGCTCAAACGTACGTAACACTCTCGAATGACGTTTAATTTCTATCCAACACTCGCCGTAGAACAACTTGCAGGATTTCTAGATATGAGTCAACTTCGTCAGACATTCATTTCCAGGAGAGACAGCCAGATTCTGTAATGACAGATATCAAAAAAAAAAAAAAAAAAAAAAAAAACTCCCATTTTGCCACTGAAAGTTGTTTTTCTTTCGTTTAACATTAACAGTGTTGCTTAATTAATTATTCATCATTTCTTCTGCAGTTCCCTACCCTAATGTCTAAATCAAGATTAATAAGAATCTCAATGAAAGTTTTTTAGGATAAATACTTTTATTTTCAACCGCCTTTTTTCACTTTGTTGCCTATCCCTTAGACAAGAGTATATCTAGCGATATCATAAACAGACTTTATCTGCACTTTACTCTTTGAATAACAATAATTTGGTTTAAAAGGGGGAAAAATTAGAATTGGTTTAAACATATTTAACTAAAAATTATCATACTAATTTTTATTAAAAGCTACTTGCATATTGTGCACGTATTCAGATTGTGTTTGATAAGTGCACATATATACTGCTGGAAATGAACTATTTTTGTCGAATGCGAAGGTATTCGAACACCATTGACTTAGATTTATTGATGTCCTTTACTCAGATGTATACTCCGCTCGTGTCTCCAGTGCTGCAACTTTACCATCAGTCTCATACCAAAGAAAAGAACTCTTGAGCAAGTATCAACACTTCTTTCTGTAATTTCAGATGTCAATTACTCTCCTTGAAAACATTTTGAGGAACTTCAGCTAATTAGGTACGGTGTGATGGGCTGATGTAATATTAATGGCCTACGATATATGTTGTTTGTGATATTCCATTTTCGTCGCACCATATTGTAGAGACATTAGGTTATTTCGATGCTGGAGAAGTGAAAAATGAGCAATGCCCTCGTCGAGATTCGAACCTCGGACCTATCGCATACGCGCCGAGCGTGCTGACCACTACACCACGAAGACATGCTAAGAAAGGGGAAAAATACCTTATACACTCTGCCTTTTAAAGGGCGACTGGGGATTAGGGGACCCAGTCGCCAAATCCTGGTGCTGAAGAATGATCATCCACTACCTGTATTAGTTCGGGCGCCACTGTATATTTATTAGATATTTTTGAAAACAGGAGAGATGAAAAATGAGCAATGCCCTCGCCGGGACTCTAACCTCTGAACTCTCGCATACGCGCCGAGCGTGCCGACCACTACACCACGAAAAAATGCTAAGAAGGCGGGAAAAATAACTTATGCGTTTTTTGCGGCTCTTTACAGTTGTTTTCTGTGACTACTGGGGTCGGTGAAAGAAATTCTCCACACTAGCAATGCCAAGCTTTAAATTTCAGACCATTCATATATTCACGTTTGACTCATACACCTATTAACAGACTGAAATCTCATACAACGATGAAGCTACATAGTTTTCACTGCTTTGCTAAACAAGACTATCATAAAATTTCACAGTTTTTGGTGTATTATCGACTGGATTTTGCCCTTTTGTCGACCTGTTACCTATGAACCTATGTATGCTGCAGATGTGCTAACACATTATATTCGTAGTTTAAGGCCATTGTCTTATGTTTTCTGGCTCAACAATGATATCATTATTGCACGCTAGTTTTAATATAACGTTTCCAGTTTCCTATTGCCTCAAAATTTTCATATTAAACCAGTCATTTTCATTTGTTTATTTAAGCTTATTCGATAAGCTTTTAAGAATAGCTTTTATTATAATGTCGTTTCAAATTTATTTATTTATTTAGAAATTGCTTTCCAATAAAACTGAATTATTAATTTTGTTAAAGGTTTCTTTCAAAATAAGCATTAAATTTAAATGTAATAATTAAGTGAACGAGTCTTGAATTTGCTTTTGTTAAATTTATTTATTTAGAAATTGCTTTCCAGTAGCTTTTATTACAATGACGTCTTAATTTAATTTATTTATTTAGAAATATGCTGTCTTTTTTCATTGCTTTTAGAGAAAACTGAATTATTAATTTTGGTAAAAGGTTTCCTTCAAAATAAGCGTTTAAATATTTTTCAAAATAATTTGTGTTTGTTAAATTAATTAATAATAAAAACTCAGATCTTTTGAGCCGTTAAAATAATATTAAAGCAAGGAAAAGTATTGTTAAAGGTTTATTAAAATATGTGTATTCGTTCTGTTAGAAATTTTTTACAATATATTTTAACAGCAACAACTGCTTAATACATAAATGTTACTAATTGTCAAATCCATTATTGAAAGGAAACACACATTTTTCATAATAGACATTTTTTCAAAACAAACATTATTCATAACAGAACTATGCATTTCGAGGATATATGTCATCAAATCTCTTCTTCGGTGAGTAAAATTATTGTGAATACTGCTTTCATATAATAGTATACGCATTTCATAGTTATTTTAGACGGGTTTATCTTATTAAAGGTGCAAAAGTATTCGGGCTTGGAGTTTATTATAAAATCTATTTGCATTTCGAAAGAAATTGGTGCTGATCTGTGGTTAGTAGTTGGGTTAGTTAATTAAAGCTAAGCTCGCGACGGCTGTTTGCTTTAAGGTAGGGAAGCCTTTGTGTGGGATTTTCCAGCGGAAACAGGCTCATATTTATGATACTCGTATCTATGAAAAAGGGAAAATCCCATGTACTCAGAATGTTCCCAAAAATGTGAACCGAGGTTAACTAGCAGTGCTCAATGGCCTTATCCACACGGCTAATACTGGGCTGATATGGGTTCCTATTATTTACAGATTAGGAAATAAATATTTTGCACGAAAAATGTTTTTCTAGGAAGATCATTAATCTAAGTCTGGGTTTTGCATTATCGTTAGATTTTTTTGATTTTATATTTAACAAAGAATATATTATAGTTTAAAAAATTAGCCAGTATAATAAAAAGAAATTAATAATCATCTATCTTTGGAATACTATTACTTTTAGACGTTAGTATAAAGTTGCTTAAATAACTATTTTTTTTCTATCATTCAGGGACAAATTACGTATACTCCCTCCTCCCTCGAAAAGAAAATTCTTTTTGAAAATGTTTTGACGCGAGATTTCGATGAAAGAAGTTTAAACTAGTTATTTAGATGAAAAGAAAAATCTGAGAATATCGACATTGTTACATGTTTTTTTTAAATTTTTATTAAATTTTGTTAGCTTTTCCTAGCAAAGTGGGATTAGTTAAGAGTCTAAGAAAATATAAATTTTGGATTTGCTGAAATATTTGTTTACGTAGCTACGAATGAAAAACGCCTTGAATTATGAAAATATTTTATTAAACATAATAATATTAGAAAAAGAGAATAATGATTTTCTGACTACAAAAAGTAGGTGTATTTATTTTCATAAAAACAGGTTTTTAAAATGCGAATTTTTATTAATGATGACTTTAAAAATCTTTTTGCCGTAATGCTTTTTATGATGTTTTTGTGAAATAAATTTTTGTGTTAGAATTTTTTAATAATTCTAACACAAAAAGTTATTTAAAAGGTGATTAATCATGATTTAGGTCTAGGTCGCTAATATATTATTAGATTTAATGTTTCGTACATGAGTAGAATTATTATTATTACTAAAATAGAAAAACAAGTACTGATAGTTTTTGCATCAAGGGTCTAACATTATTTTTTGAAAAGATTAATTTGTAATTAGTTAAGACAGAAATTCAGAATTCTTAATTTACACTTTTAAGTCAGTTTGGTATGTTTGGAGGAGAATTTCATAGCAATTTCTCCGTACAGACATTTCCAATTTATAACACAGATATATCTATAACTTTCTATAAGGTAATTGAGTTTTTGATGAAAAATAATAATTTTGTTAAACTCATCTTTTTACTATAAGTTATTTCTCCCGCTTTCTTAGCATGCCTTGTAGTCTAGTGATCAGCACACTCGACGTGATTTCGAGAAGTCCATGCTTCGAGTCCTGGCGAGGGAATTGCTCATTTTCATCTCTCCTGCTTTAAAAAAATACCTAATGTCTCTACATTACAATTAATCTTAATTCTAAAATTTATAAAGAATCCGATATGCAAAATGAAATTTTGTATATTATATATATTTCATCTATTTGGATCAAGATAAAAATCACTTAAGTGACATTTTGTGATGCATTGGAATGCTGAATTATTCACAGAATTAGACACAAGTATTCTAAATGAAAGTTTGAAAGGCAGAGAATGAATGTCCATTGAATAAAAGAACAACGTCCTGGGTATAAAGATACACAATGATTAAAGGCAGTAAAAGTAAGAAAATTTAACAGAAATCGGCACAGTTTGTAGAAACACAAAGAGGAATATGACCTGCTTTGGGGCAAATATGAAAATGAAGAATAACATTAAAAAATATCAATCTGAAAAAAGTGTATTTAGTGTGGAGTAGAATGAAGTTTTAGACATATACACATGAATGGCAAGAACAAGATAATGAGACTGTTTATAATATCCTACTTCAATAAGCCTCATTGTTTGATAAGTGCCCATCGTAACATGCTCGTTGGGAGCGAAACTCACTGTCTATCAACTTGACAGCAAAAGCAGTTCTTAAATGCTTTTAGGTTTAAGTCTCTCTCTCATGTCGTGCTGAAGTTTTAAAATTAGAAAGGTTGGAGTCCTGCAGAAAGATATCAGTAATTAAAAATTAATAATTAAAGGTGAAAAAATAAATAAATATAATAATTAGTTTTTAAAATTGAATAAAATATAACTGAAGATGAAGTTAAATTAATGATTAGTAAATCAAAATAGCCACGCTCATTTTATTGGGTGTTCCAAATAGAATTACAGCTTCAGTAAAGTTCTCATCTGAAAAGTGCTGGAGCTAGAGTCCAGGGGGCTCCCGCTGAATTTAAGCCCTACTCATATGAAATTTAGGTCTAGGTAGCTAATATATTCTTCGAGCTACCCAATATATTCAATAACTCATGGCTATATAGCTGGCATAAAATTAGTCTCATGGAAGATATTGAGAAGTACAATTTCGTTTGGATAAAAGTTTACATCAGATAATGGGGAATTAGAGCCTTCAAACGAAATGAAAAGTACTTAGGTTTGTAGACCATCATTACCCCACACATTGAAATGATGTCCTTGGAAAAGGGCAAGGATTTGTGGCCTTAGCCAACGCTGATAAGCTACCGCTTCTAAAAGAATCTTCTTAGATCTGATGGATGAGACTACTTTCTTGTCTTTTTTCGGATAAATTGACAATGGTTATCACTGTGCAAAAGAAATCATGGTTCAACAACCACCTCTTCATGAATGATGATGCATGAAAAAGTTCAAACAAGCTGGAAGGGAAAAAAAGATCTACTAATCTTTCAACATAAAAACTCACATCTTCAAGTCACCGATGTATGGTTCGTCCTGTTATATTTTTACCAATGACATGCAAAAGGTTCTGAAGATAGTTTTTTAGTAGTAATGCATTGTCGTTAATAGGTATAAAGATCATTTGCGTTGCATACCTTGTAGCACCTTGTAATTCTGTTTGACGAAGCTTACTAAATATCGCTGATTTACTGCACTCCCGCTCAATGCGCAAATCTCTTGAAAAACTGAGTTTAGGAATGTGCATCTAAAAAATTATTATACTCAAGCGAATTACTATTGTATGATACAATATTTAGCAGTATAATACTGTAATAAATAGCAATAAGTCGTTTTACAGTATTTATATACGGTAATGTATTATTACGTTTCAAGGAATGAAACCTGAAACATAAGTACTATATAGCATAAAGAATGTTACTACAAACTGAAAACAGCTTTTTGCATTCATTGATAATGAAAAAAGTCCTGTTATTTTCCAGTGAGATTATGTTGGACTATTTATTTGCGTTCATCTCAGTTTCTGAATCTCTGATAAGTACATTTTCTATATCTGAATATTTCTAATGAGTGTTTGCATATATGACATTTTTGTTTCATTTGTACACTAGTTCTAATGAAAGACTTAAATATGTAATTCAGAATTTAATTTAGGAGTTAATTAGTAGTTAAAAATATCTTAATTGTGTTGGGTAGACTGCATGTTTTTATCAACCTCAAGTATTACACTGGTGTGCAAAAATTAACGACGAGACTGTTTTTTCAATATAACTTTGTACAAAAGCTTTCCAAATCAACACATTTAATACCGTAAGATCCCCAATACGTAAGGACATGAGTAATGTAAGCAACACTTACTAAAAGAGAAATCAGAGGGATAAAAAGAAGCTTTATTGAAAAAGTAGCATGGAGCGCAATGCGACTGAAGGCCGAAACATCCCTGTGATGGGTGTCCAGCAAGAAACATCCGGTCTTTAATAGGGGATATGATCTCCCCTGACTGCTAGGCATTTTTCACAGCGTCTGCCCATGCTGAGAATGAGGTTATCAATGAGTTGTTGAGGCATTGCTGCCCATTCGTCTTGCAGCGCCAATCGAAGCTCCGGAATCGTTACTGGTAAGGTACGAGCTGCCAAGCATCTGCCTAGAAAATACCATACATGTTCTATGGGATTGAGATCCGGAGATCGTGCCGGCCAATCCATACGTTCAATATCCTCACTCTCTAAGAGCTGTTCGGCAGCTACTGTGCGATGACGTGGTGCATTGTCGTCCATGAAAAGGAACTGCGGACCCATAGCGCCTCTAAAAAGACGCACATATGGAAGAAGAATCTCGTTATAATAAAGGGTCCCGTTGACTGAATCTGCGTCGAAGATGTGAAGGTCTGTACGACTACCAAGCATGATGCCTCCCCAAACGAGAACACCGCGACCTCCATACCTGTCCCTTTCAATGATGTTCGAGGGATGATTGCGGCTTCCCCGCTCTCTCCAGATGAGTATGCGATGAGAATCGCTACTCAGACTGAATCTGCTCTCATCTGTAAAGAGTACTCGTTCCCATTCATTGTCTCTCCAATTCCGGTGTTCCCGGCACCACAGAGAACGCCTTCTCCGATGGGCAGGCGTTAGAGGTACACACCGTACAGGACGTCGTGCAAACAGACCACCACCGTGCAGTCTTCTGGCCACGGTAAAACGCGATATCGGTCGTCCAGTCGCCTGTGTCGTGTGTCTAGCGATTTCTCCCGCTGTCTGCCGCCTGTTTCTTCTGGCCTGTAAGACAATATACCGGTCATCTGCGGGTGTGGTTCCTCGTGGACGACCACTACTAAGCCCCCGGATAGCTGTTCCTGCAGTTTGAAATTGTCTCCAAAGTCGTGAAACGATGCTGTGAGCAATTCCGAACTCTGCAGCCACACTTGTCACACTGCGGCCTTCCTCCAACTTCCCAATGATTCGACCTTGGGGAAAAGCATCCAGATGTCGTCTAACAGATTGATTATTTGCCATTTTTTGCTGAGGCAGCAACTCGGTGTGATTTTAACTGCTATACGGCGTGCAATCTCTTTGCCAGAAATACTGATCTTACACCGACAACATGCTTTATACTACTCTGACACTCCCCCATTACGTCTACATGCATATCTGCGCATGTGCTACCGTACATCACTTTACGTAATCTCCTGACTGGTCTTTCTGTCCGCTCTGCCTCTTCGTTCAGCTGATATGCTAATTTTTCGAATTCGTCCTTACTTTTTGCACACCAGTGTATATTCACAAACAATAAAGCGAATGTTGCAAAATGCATGGAGTTTACATTGTCAACTATTTGGCTATTGCAAAAAATGATTTAATATGGCTATTCTTTTAACCATAAATATGAAAGTTCATATAAAGATTAATGCTGTTCTTATAAATATTACAGTGAAAATATATTATAAATTTACACAATAAAACTGTGTGAAGAATGTATTTTAACACATCGTTATACATAAATTGTAACGCAATAAAAATTCTGTAGAAACAGAAGATATAAGCGAAAAATATCAGTATCTATGACATATTTTTATTGTGTTTTAAATCTGTTGTGTTTTAATTTTTTAGAATGGAGAAAATTCTGAAAAGCTTTTATTCAGCAAATCCAAATTAGTTTTGTTATCTCTGCCTTGTTTTAATTAATTTTATGTAACTTAATAATTTTCAAGAAATTAATATTTTTTTAATCTGTTCGCAATCCGGTTTTTCTTTTGACTTTGGCCGCAACGGATTTATATTATTAATTAAAGAAAAACTGGGAAGAAAACATATACAGACTTATTATTTTGAAATATTTACAAAATATGTCTATATACATTTATATTTATTTTCTGTAATATTATAGGAAATTCGTGTTTTTCACATGCAATTTATGAAGCTTATTATAAATTTGCTAAAATCAAAACTTAGAATATTCTTACGTGGTTTTAATTACTTCATGTTTACTCTATATTTATGACCCTCAGATTTTCCCATTACGAAAAAAAAAGTACTAATTTTTCATTAATTACGATGTTTTGGATCAAGAATGATGTATTGAAACAGAGTCTCTTTTCTTGATAAGTGGAACTCCTTTTCGATATCTACTTTTATAGAGAAAAACCCGGTTTGCTTCAGTAGTATGGTTTTAATGCAAAATTCTGTAAATGGATAATTTTCAACAAAAGTGACAATTAATTGAAACAACATTTATTTGCTACAAAATGTAGTTTCAAAATTAACACGAAAACTTATTACAGATTAAATCAAGACTTGTCAATTTAAATTTTAATGAGATGAGTGGTACTGCTTTTTATTGTCGCAGATATACTTAATATTAGGCTTTATAGATGGAATTTGAATTCTCATGTCTGGATCGATAGCAAGTATGTTGCAATATTTAATTTTTGTCGACACAGAAGCTCGGAATCCCGTTTCGCACATACTTGTAGCTGCATATTGTAAACGTGCCAATACGGCCTTTTGTGACAATTGAGGATATTCAGCTTTTAAATTGTACCAGAATTCTACTAGCAGCATTAATGTAAATTTTCTTGCAACGATAAATCAGATGTCATTTAAATAAAGGTTTCGTACTCTTTTGCTGACATGGTTGAAGGTCGTGCATTGACAATGAATGGACTTTTAATCTACTCATGCGTCATGCTTGCAGCATGTACGCTGTAGAATTATACTATATACTCGTATACTTGACTACTAAATTGATATTATGCTATATACTCGTATACTTGACTACTAAATTGATATTATGCTATATACTCGTCAAGCATACTATAGGACGTGGTAGGAAAGAAAATTATTCAGTTATTTTTTTAACAAAATACTCTGCTTTGTCGATCTCGTGACTCAAAGTGAAAAATGGCGTTAAGAATTTGCCACTGGATTGAATTCTGAATTTACGAAATCTTCTTCGCGCTAAAAAATATTATGATGAACGAGTATTAAAAACGTTCAAATTTGTGAAAATGAGTGATTATATGAAGAAGCACGAGGGCTTGTTAATGAAAGTTGTAGAGCCGAATCGGCGGGGGACAAAATGTTACCGGATATATCTTGTAGACTTCAATTCACGCGTGCGGAGTATAACACTAAAAAGGGAAAAGAAGAGGAAAATTGGTCTATTTGGGTAGTCTTTCGAGACAACGTCAGTTGTCACAGTCGAAATTTAAATGAGTGAAAATGTGAGGCTTCCCTTCATACTATGGATGATGCAGTGGCTACTAAAACAGTTTTGGACGGCCTTTTTTAATAAGCTGTATGGCCTTATTAATTCCACGACTCACAGTTTTTGTTCCAACAACACAGATGTCACTAAAAGATATCAGTGCAGTTGTTCCATGGTATTTTATGCTCTTCAAAAGAAGAATTCAGGAGACCAAACATACCCATTCCAGTAGTACGTGAGGCATGGGATTTGCATAAAAGAAAAATCTTCCAATAATACGTTTTATGCTGATACCTATGAAGATAACTAAAAATGCTAGTCCAGGTATATATGTAGATTTATTCATTTGTACCATTCAAAAGGGCGACCTAACTACTTCGTTTGCTGATTTTTCATACATTTTATCATCTTTACAGCGGAAGGTTTGACACGATTTTCCGCAATTGATTAAGCTTGATCACGCTGAGCTATCTGATAATTGATTAAGTAAGAGTACTCAGTTGATTTTTTATTCATCTTTTTATGATTTGTACCATATGACGTACAGCCATAGAGCTGTTTGGGAGAACTGCATATAATATACCGAGAATTACTGTTATTGTTCAAGAATACTAAAGACATACAGCTTTCAACGTTCTTCCTAGATTTTTTGTGACCATTTTAGATTGAATATATGCAGAAGCGTTAACTAGCCTATCTGCTGTGGCAGTTTAGTAAGCCACCGTTCCATTTCGCAATAAAACACTGAAAACGATTTTAAGATAAAAAATACAGTGACAGCTATCTTTAAGACCTCCCCATTCCGTGAAAGCCACCTTGAAGGATTGAAAATCTTTGTGAAAATGAAAAGGATTTTAAGATAAAAAAAATAGTGACAGTTACCTTTTAAAGCTGAATAAAGATTAAATGGTTACTTACATTGGTAATAATGTTAACAACTGAATATAAAACACAAACAAACTATTAATGCAATTTCTAGTAGAAACATCAAAGACAGAATAAAACAGTCCGTCTCCATCTGCCCAGTCATCTGCTGCGGATCACGTAACAGGATAATATTTCAGTTGAAAAGTGCGCGCGATAGAATATAACCGTAATTTGGATTCTTTTTGTACATAATTGCTGAAAAATAAACGTTTATCTGTTTCCTTGGTAGGATTTCATTACGATTTACATTATAGCCCCTAAAATGTGTTTTTACATCATTGTACGAAGTAAAGGAAGTATTGTAATCACGGAAAACTCCAGGTACCATATTTCAATGAAAATATCCATTTTAACCGCTGTCGAATGCAATTTAACGATGTTTTTGTGTGACATCTGTACGTATGGACAGCATAAAGGACTCTTTTTTCCACAAAAAGAAAAATTATTAAACTGTTTTAAAATGGATTCAGAAGTGTATATAGGACAGCTAAAGGACGCAGTTGTACACCTCCCTTTTTGGTGGCAATCGGTCGCGACAAAAGTAAATAAATATATATATATACATATACCCACTTTGTTTCTCGGCTCAGTGAGCTCAGTTTTTTAGTATTTTATGTTGGTAAATTGTGCATTTTTTGCTTTAAAAATGTTTGAATTATGTTGTTCTTGTCTTCCGGTTAAGGTTTTTTATGCTTTAGTTAACCTGCATGCAATATTTGTAAAATTATCAACAATTTAAAAGTTTTTTAAGTGCGGCTAAGCCTAATATTTTTACCATAGCAACCATATTTGTTTATATTTGAATCCTAGCAGAATAAATGGACTTGTTGCCAGTCTAAAGAAACTAAGCTTCGCAACAACTCTTTCTTTTTTATTTGTCTAATTTCTTTATTATATCGTTTCAGATTTATTATGATATTTGCATAGAATATACGGCAACGATTAGATAATTCTTCAGATGATATAATTTTTGCACATTCTGAGTTATAAAATGAATTAGATGTAACGCTGTTAAGTGTCGCTATGTAAATAAATATAGTGCATTTTTTCTATTCTGGTTTATGCCCATCGAAGTAGATTTAATTCAGTTCAATGCGTTTAAATGCAATGCAGAAAAAAATGCGTATAATTTAATATTCCGTGTAAGGAAGTCATGTGGTGTATACATCTGATTTTTTATTTCTAGTTTTGTGGAAGTGTATGTGTGTGTTGATATTATAAGAGCCATTGAAGGTTAAACTTAAGCAAAAATTTAATACGAGAAAATTGGAATCAAGTTGTATTTTATAACACACATCGACAAGGGACTAATATGCCCGATTGATGCTTTGATACTTATGTTTAGGCTGGTGTCAGCTGAAAATTTATCACGCTATGACCAGCACCTCAGATAACCCAGATTAGAGGAATAGATATATATATAAGTTTCGCAAATAAGATTCCCTATGGGTGAATTGCAGGGAATTTTGGAGGCCCAAGCCTTAGTAAGCTTGCTTGCAGTAGGAAGCAAAGGTTAAAAAATAATGAGTGCAAGTGAATTAGTGTCAATTTCAAATTGAGAACTAGCTATAAGAAACACAGAGAATTGGCGGTGAAGCTGGGAAGCCTCTGGGAAATCTGACTCGCCGAAGCCAGTCATATGGGTGGTCAACCTCCTAAGTACTGACCCCAGGAAACGTTGCTTGAAAAGGATGTAACTGTAAATTCAAGACGGCAATCAGGGCAGGTAGGAACGAGCAGATACTAAATGTCGTAATTAAATAGAGAATGTAAAATAGAGCAAGCTGCAATTATACATATGAATGTAAGACACAGAGAAATGAGTTGAAATTAAAAATGGTACCTGATCGGCACTTCATTCGCCGACGCAACTCACGTGTGTGGTCTCCCACCAAACATGCCCATCTACTTGAAGTACCATCTTACTATATTCAAGTATACGGGATTTCCTGTGTTTTTTTTTTAAACTGCGGGATTTCCCAGTGCATTTAGATCTGTTGGATTCTCCTTTTGTAGCGGTCAATAAAGAAATCAGCTGGGGAATCACCGATACTAGAAATTCCTGTGGATGTTCTAGCGCGGTTGTTATAAGCTAACAAAAATTGCCAGTCGGCGCCGTCACAATTCGCGTCGTCAGATTGTTGCATTTTCATCGATTATTCAGATTAGTAACTGGAAGAGAGGATTAGTTCTTATCCTGTTTTTTAAAATGATGTAAATGCATTAATTTTTATTGCATTTTTTAAGTTACTTTCTTGGCTGTGGTGAAAGGGGGGAAAAAGTGGTAAATTTTGAGTATTGTCACTTAATCCGTCGCTAATAATGCATATTTTGTTCATGTAATATATCATAGATTTGGGGTTTTCTTAGTTTAGTCCGTTTCGCTTTTTGCACATAGTACTTTATTTTTTTTTTTATCTCAGTCACGAATTTAATAATATTATTATTTGTTTTAAGCATAATTTTTTCAAGTATTTTTTGTTTGTATTCTTTTATATTCTAAAGTTGTTAAAGCCTTTATTTAGCTCGTTATTCTTGAAACTGTAGAAAGTGTAGCAAAGAAATTTATGTGCTTGATAGAATTTCACTATAGATGATTATATATTATTTATTTTGGGAGTTTTTCTCCGGCACCAGTCAAATTAAAGTTTAAAGTTTTTAAAGCTAAAAACCCTTAATTTTCAGCAAGGCAACAGTCCGTTTCGCTTTTTTCGCATAGTACTTTATTTTTCATCTCAGAACTGCATTTTTGAAATTTTTTATTCTTCTGTATCTTGCATATCTGAATGTATCTTGCTTATAGTGCTGTTTTGTGCATAATTTAGATGAATCTTGTTATTGTTTTATTCCTGCCTGTCATTAATGCCGTGTTCTTGCCATTTTCAGTGATTCTAGATTTCTTCCTTGTATTTTGTCATCTGGAATCATCTCTCCAGAGCTGTATCCGGACAATGATCTCTAGCTCTCTTTAGTACGTTCTTGACTTCCATTTGAAGGATTTACAAATTCATCAGTCTTTTTAGACATTATTCTATAGAGCGAGTGTTGGACCGTTTAGTCCTTGGAATTACGTATGTAATGTTATATTCGCATATCCGCAACGGTCAGCCCATTTTGCAGATGGACTAAAACCTGTGCGCTAGAGCGTACAAGAGCCATACAATCTCATAGCAGACTATACCTTCTTGGAAGGAATATATATGTTTTTAAAGTAATTTGAAAATCTTTTTTTTTATTACCGATTACTTGCATGGCATATCCAAGACTTCTTTCAAGTCCTAGACGCTCAGCTACCATGAGATGAAGACATCCTCCTCCTCGTTGCTGCTGTCGTTGTTACCTTTCTAATATCATTTTGATGTTTTACTGAAGTCAGATAAGATACTTGTATGATGAAGGTTCGCTCAATATGCCTTTGTTATTTATCGCATGGGTATATACATAATGCCGCTGACAGCTCTTCGTTTTGATATTTACTCACATAGAACCTTCGCTGGAAGCAGAAATAAACTTCTTAGGCCAGTTCGTACACTCTCGTTGCCAAAATAAACTTCAAATACTTTACCCGAATTTAAACGAATTATTTCTGTTTAATTATTTACCTCTGATGTCGTTAGTTAAAACGGGATTGTTTTCCTTTCACCAGATTAGCTGTAAAAAAGAAAATGCTGTCAGAATAAATATTTGCAAATTACTTTACCAAAAGCGTAATTCGTTTAAAACAAATACTCAAAGTGAATTATTCAAAGTGAAGGGTCAAACACTATATCGAATAACTGAGAAATTCATGAGATTCTATAAATATTATTTCTCCACCCACTCATATTAATGTTGCAAAGTCTTTAATACTGAAAATTTGTTTTTTAATTTTTCATTGTATCTATTTGTTCGAAGAACTTTATGTTTTGATTTATTCTCACTTTAACACAGTTGCGATAGTAAGCTATCCAATTTATATAACAAATGAAGTAACGTCCAAATTGACATGAAATGCAGAATAATACCTGCATAAGCTATTTATTTGAATGACAGCGACACAACTCGGCAGTTCTCCTTTTCTGCTAAGAAGTGTCACGTAAACTAAAACTAAAAAATTCCAGAATTCCATTTATATGGGAGCGCACAATAAGGCTGCGATAAATGCCAAGACTAAGATATTTTCCCGTGGGAGGCATCGTATAACCCCTTCACAATCAATTTCTGAAATCGTTGAATGGAAGACAGGAACATGTGGGTTCCTCTTTCAGACCGCTGTGGTTCACATAAAAGAAGACTTCTCCCTTTTTTCCTTCACGTCGACATATCTGGGTTTCTCCGAAGATTCGATAACGCATGACACCGATACAGAGGAGGTGTCCAAATATAAATCAAACTGTCACAGCAGGGCTGTTCGAAGATCCGAGGACACAAAAGGATCTAATCGGTGCTTCCTAACCTTGAGAATAGCCAGATTACTTTGCAGGAATATCTTCGCATGAAGAATGGATGTCAGCTAAGTTTTAGAAAGCTAAGAGAGAAAAGAAACTTTGCTAAAAGTTAAAGTCTCGCAAAAACTTTATTTCTAGTCTTCTTGTCTACTTGTCCGATTTGATGTCTCTTATGTAACTTATGACATATTTTCTGAAATATGCAGCATTTGATTAATAAGAACGTATCTACACATAATTACATTTTATGGACTGAATTTTGCCTTCAAATATCTGGAAAAAGTTCATAATGAATATTATGAACAGTGATACGTTTCTTAAGTATTTAAAAAAGACTGTTTTTTATAATGTTTTATATTTTGAAAAGATTAGAGCTACGACTGCAGCACAAATCAAGAACACCTTGTTATGTTCATGAAATATTTTGCTGAGATATTGAAAATTTTAATCATTTTCAGCTGAACTTCATTTGAAATGATAATTAGTGTTCGATTACCTTTTAGGGAGCTTTATTGTGGTGGAAGGGAGATCATGACTGCATGCGATATTCCCAACTTTCAAATTAGTGGTACAAATCATTTTCCATGTCTTGCCATGAGTTTTTATGTGTAAGACCTAAATACCTTCAATTTAAAAGGTAATGCCATGGCTTTCAAAATAATTTTAAAAAAGGCATTTTTGTAGGTAGCTTAATTCTGATGAATCTATTTGAGATGTTTTGATATATTAAAACTGTACAAAACGTTTTCAGGCAATTATTTTGCATTCGATTCATAGTGTTTATAAGTGTACGAGCTAGAGAAATTTCTATCAACCTGAATTCTGATAGAAATATAAAATATTTCTATTCAGTGGCTTGTTGATAAATTATTAAGCTATAATACTTGTCTTATAAGTAAAGAGCGGATTGGCCAAAAAAAAAAAATCATTTGGTAGGATCGTTATAAAGATGTGTAACTGTGATATTTGTATAATTAAGGAAATGATTTTCTATTTATTTCAAATTGAAGGGTCAATTGACATGATTTTGGACTATTTTTGTAAAGATGCATTACTATAATTGCAAGGTTTATCATCCTCTTTACCGCGTACCTTTGTATTATAACTAGAAAGCACGCCCTGTTAGCAATAGGAAGCAATAGAGCGATACGTCGGGCGTCTGTCACCGTTGATTTCCTCGGCCGATCACCACGAACCATTCTTAAAGCTGTTACTATCGTCTGGAATGTTTTCCAAGCCCATGAAATAATATTTTTATCAGTTCCAAACACCTGGGCGATAGACATCAAACTAACCTTTCTTCAAGTTTGCTAGTCATTCTACCACTTATAAAGGTGTTCTGATGTTTTTTTCTAGGCATACAGCATGTACAATGTCACTTTCAGTTGTAGAAGAATGCCAAAAAATGCGCCTTCCTTTCTAAGTTGTCTTTCACTTGCCGCTGACTAATAACGTTTTGCGTCCTCTGACGTCATGGTTCTGGTATCTGCATATGCATCACTTTTCTCCTGAATTGGCTTTTCATTAGATTGATCCTATAAATAACTTTTCAACAGTTCCATGCCTGTATATTGAAAAATTAATTTGTTGCTTATTAGTGTAGTTCCTTAAGACTCTCTTCAAGCGGACGTTAGATGGTGGAATTTATAAAATTGTTAGTGTCTATTATTTTAATTTTTTTATTTTAACTTAAAGTAATGAAATAATAATAATAGTCTGTCCTCGCTAGGTTATAAATTTCATGAATTTGGTTGTGGATTTTGTTAGAAACATTACTTTCTTCATCTCGATTGATAGTTTGCTTGAAACGCGTCTGTTGTAAGTGAGATCGTAATGTCTTATACGGACTGTTTAGCGCCGATGATTATTTATTTCAGTGTGCTAGTGCATCGCTCCCAACAAAGATATAATCTCACGAATTTCTCAGTTATTCGATATAGTATTTCTTTTAAACGAATTACGTTTTTGGTAACGTAATTTACAAATATTTATTCTGACAGCTTTTTCTCTTTTACAGCTAATCTGGTGAAAGGAAAACAATCCCGTGTTAACTAACGAAATCGAAGGTAAATAATTAAACAGATATAATTCGTTTAAATTCGGGTAAAGTACTTGGAGTTTACTTTGGCAACGGGAGAGTGTACACACTAGCCTAAGATATTTATTAATGCTCCCAGCGAAGGTTCTATGTAAGCAAATATCAAAACGAAGAGCTGTTAGCGGCATTACGTATGTATTCATGCGATAAATAACGAAGACATTTTTAAGCGTACCTTCATCATGCAAGTATCTTATCTGGATTCAGTAAAACATCAAAATGATATCAGAAATTAACAGCGACAGCAACGACGAGGAGAAGGATGTCTTCATCTCATGGTAACTGAGCGTCTAGGAATTGAAAGAAATCAAGAGAGGGTGCTGAACCGTCTAGGGAACATCACTGGTCTGAGAGGAAGTAAGAAGCCACTAAAATGCTTAAAATGGCAATGTGCATTAAAAACATACTTGGTAAATTTGATTTCTTAAATACGTTTGAAATAAATGTTGAAGCATTTCCTTAATTATACAATTATTACAGTATACACATTTAAAAGAATCATACCATATCATATTAATCGTCATTTCATATTGAAGGGCATATTGAAGCATTACCTTAATTATGCAACTATTAGAATTACTACAAAAATTATGCCAAATCATATCATGAATGATTCCCTTTATTATACAAATATTATTCAGAGATCATTAGGCATTTTATTTGGAGCAGGAGACATGAAAATATCCAGTGTACTCACCGGGATTCTTCCGAATGTTAGCCGAACATGCTTTCAATTTACACCACGAAGGCACTCAATAAGGAGGAAGAAAGTCCTTTCATTCTCCACCACTTAAATAGCGAATGGAAAGGCTGGGAATCAATCTATAACAACTGTGCAGATAGTTTCAGAACTTTTAAAGCATTAAGGGCAAGATAATCCGCTATGCTCTTCACGAGGCCCGACCTCCAATCAAGGAAATCAACGGTGACAGACGCCCGACGTATCGCTCTAAAGGCAAAAGGAGATCGAAACCGGACAGCAGGTAACATTGCTCAGAAGCTAAGCAGGACAACAGTATAACAAGCATCATGGGTTACTGTGGCCAAATGACTTCATAAATGGGACTTATTTACCCGTAGTTCAGAACGTTGCATACCATTGACAACAAGTCATCGACGGCCTCCTTTAGAGTGATGTACAGAACACAAAGCCTGAACACCTTAACAATTGAGTCATGTTCTGTTTACCAATGAGAGTTGTTTCAGTCTGAAAAACGATTCTCGGCGTCAGTTGATATGGAAAGAGGTAAGAACACGCTTTTATCCTCTAACGTCAGGGGAAAGGAGCGTTGGGGTGGCCCTGAGGTGCTTATATGGGGAGGTTATTGTGATGAACGGAAGGACGGAGCTCAACATTTTTGACAGAGGTTCAGTTTTCGGAGATCATTATTGTGATGAACTTATCCTCTCCCACATGAGTCCTTTCTAGGGTGCTATTGGTCTCGACTTTATTCTTATGAATTATAATGCACGGCCTCACAAGACTCATGCTTCTGATTAGCTCTTGAAAAGTTAACATATCCAAATAATGGATTGACCTCCTCTGATTTAAATCCCATTGAACATGTGTGCGATACTTTAGAGAGACGCTTGGCGGCACGATCTTAACCTCCGGAGAGCACCAGACAAGAGAAACATAACGCTCCTTGGTGAATGGGAACTCTTATCCCAAGAACAGTTTGAAATCTAATGCCGAGTGTCGATAGACGATGCATCGTATTCATTGCGATTAAGGGAAATCATATCCCTTACTGACGATCTTTAGTTTTTTGTTCTTCCTCTTTGTCTGACCGTTTTTTACCAACGCCATTTCTCAATAAAGCCTTTTTCTGTTCGATACGTTCTGTGTACGTCCTATTAATCTTTTTGCTACTATCTCATCCTTTAAGTGCTGCTACACTGTGCCACTGTAGTATGAATTTAATGTCTCCAAGTCGACGTTTTGCGGAATTACGACCGGAATCAGAAACGTTTGCTTAAGTTTTGCATGCTAATGCAATTACAGGCTTATAGTTTATTTACATTAAGTATTTAACTATATGCTTAATCGAATTTAAGCATATAGTATTCTATTTCTCTTTTCCCTAAAAGACAAACGAGATTAAAAAAAAGCAGAATCATATTTCTACCACTAATGAACAGATATTTAAGAATGCATGTTTTGAAATTTTATTTTTCCCGGAATGTATCAACACTTCCTGTTATTAGCTTTAAATGAGAGTAAATCTTCATTTCCAGATTACATTGTGACTTCTTGATCATGCAAAGAACGCTGCAAGAGCTTCTGCATGCAAATTACTCTCAGGCAATAGCGATCAGGTATTTTATTCCTCCATATTTGCGAAGAAATATAAAATTCTCCCCTGAAGAAAAAAGGAAGCTATTTGACTTTTAAATGGCCTTAGATGCATTTTTGCAAACGAAAGTCTTTTTCCGTGCAAAAAAGTTTCTCATCCTGAGGATAGAAGCATCAAATACTTTGCATCAAAGTCTTCAGTGCCCTTAAGCCACTTTGGCAAAAGGAATTCTAAAATACTCGGTCTACTGTAGATACATAAAATTTATATCGATATCTGGTAAACAGACCCATCAAGTATAGTCGTGCTGATGGTTTTTTCTGTAAATATCAGAAATCACAGCTAATAACGATTGTTGTTCATTTTTGAATTGCTAAGGGTAACAGATAAGAAAAATATTCACTATCCTGAAATGATCTGATTAATTCGAACTTTGATCACAATCCTAGTTTCTTAGTGCAAAAATTTGAGACAAAAATAAAACTGTTTCCGTAACTTGAACTAATTTTTTTCATGCTGTAAACTATCTTGATAGTTGCCAAGAGAGCTTACAACATTGCCTACAAACTAGTATAATATTTTTAGTTTAATCTTCTAAGACTACTGAGCTTTTTCGGAGCAATGAAACATGAAATTCATGTTTGCTTTCCTTGAAATTCGAGCGACAAATCTTCGAAATGCTAGCCGGACGTATTAACTAGGTACATTACAAGAACACGCACGGATAAATGAGGTAGATTTTTATAGTTTTTAACTGAAAAATTGAACTCCGAATTAAAAAAATTTGGGATCTTTAGACACGACTAAAACACCTGAAATGGATTCCGATAAACCTACGCATACTTTTAAATGCATTAGATTTAATTTCAATTAGTAGCCTTTCATTTTTTATATAATCTAAATGTATCACGACTGGCCGAAGGATTAAAACCATTAAATACTGGTAGTTTCACTTGGTTTCGAATTCAGGCAAAGAGGCTGGCTGCGGAGATGATTTTCGCTGGTTTTCTTATGTATGACAGGAATACTAGATAACTCCCTTTCGAAAGTTCTTCACGAGCTCATTCCTTCCGTTTAGCAGATAACCCTGATGTGCTTTACCATATTCCAATAGCTTAACTTAGTCACACATGTAATACAAATAATGAAATGCCAAAAAACCTGTTTTAAGAATGGCGCGCCCGACATTAATGGGATTATTTATACATATCGCATTTTTTTATAATAGTTAAATTCGAGATAAATATTAGCCTATTTATGGCATAAATATGCTAATAAATATTAGCATAAATATGATAAATATGGTAATAAATATTAGCATATTTATATTATTAAATATGGAATGTTTCATTAGGACGTATTTCAGCTTTTTAAGAACATAGTTGTTTTCATAATATTTGCGACAGATATTGTAATGCTACCCGCAGAAGTTATAGTGCTTTACAGAAAGAAGACTGATTGGGATCGCAATATGTTTTTCCAATACTTTCGGAATCACAGGAGTGGTAAGAAATTACGTCAGTCATAAGATTAATGTTGTGAAAAAAATTTTGCTTCCGAGAATTACACATTGAACAGTGAGTTAATGTGAGCAATAATTGCAATCTCCAAAATGTGATCTTAATTTTATTCCCAATAATAGAATACTTTTGTTATTTTCTTTTACTTCCTTCTTTTAAACATATCGTTTATGTTTCAGAGATGTGTGTTTTAGATTCTTGTGGAACCCTGCAAAAATTTGGCATGCATGCAGGGGATCAATACCTTTTATCGTTTGTTTCTTCTCCAAAGAAATCGATTAAGAATGGTGTCGCCTACATCGATTACAGAACACAGATCATTAGTTTTTTTCCCTAATGAGCCAAAGTTCAGATTTAAATACTAACTTCAATTATTTATGAAAGCTATAAAAGGAACAGACTTATTAGTGAAAATAATCTGAATTTCGACACATATAAAATGCATTGAACGATACTGAAGAGAATCAGCACACACATTTCAGCAGATTGGCCTTGAAAGATATAGTGCCGCCCAAATGAGATAGCGATTAGTTACGTTGACCACCGAACCCAGACGTCCGCGTACGAATCTTGGAGTAAACATCGATGTTTGTAAGCAAACAGTGTTTGTCGACAAGGGGACACTGAAAATACAAGGCAAGCCGAAATTCCGTCGAGAGCTTCGTGGTAGGGTTGTAGGGTTTATATTTATTTTAACTAACATTTATTTTAAGTTTAAACTATCTTTCCTGTCAAGCCTTACTTTCCCCTGGAACTGCCAATGCCAGAATATGTAAATTTTAGTAGAACGCACAAGGATTCAAATTATCAGCGGAAGTATTCTGAGTTAAATAGAATGGAAACGAGTTTGAGATGTGCTGTTCTTACTTCACGAGCGCGGAGGTAGTTAGCCAGAAATTGAAGAACCCCACGTTTCGGCCTGTATTGTTAATCGTTCATTCGAACCCCACGTTTCGGCCTGCCTCGGAGAATTGTTAATCGTTCAACGTGATATTCAAAGTTTGCTGAATTAGCAGCGGTATTGTAAAACGCGGTGAGGTTAGTTACGTTAGAGAGCCTCGTAGTTAGAGTCTTGTTATTATTTCTTTTCAGGTTCTTATTTTTATTTTACCGCCGGGTCGGCGTAGTTTGTGAGCGTCAAGAGCACGCAATTGTAATTTCTTAAGTTGAATAAAAAGGGACTTAAACCCTTAGCAAGACTCTGTCTAAATTCCAGTTTCAACAGTCACCTCTTGGTTGCGTGCAGGTTGGAGGCGCGCAACTCTACAGAGTAAAGAGCCGTTCCCGCTGGGGCTTATCTGAGCTAACGGAGTCAGTTCCCTGTGTCGACTAGCTCCGCTATGCCTGCAGTTAAAATTTTTCAACTTGCTGCCCAATGGGGAAAAACTGGTTTCGGAGATGGGTCGGCTACGTTAGTTGTCTCAGATAAAGCCCAGTGGGAACGGCCCTTTAGAGGCGTGGGAAAACCTCAAACTGTCCCGTGGGGTGTTCTTCCTCTGAATTCCAGTTGGGACGGAAGATTAGCAATTAGCAACAATAGGCGATACCTTACACGCCTACATGGATACCTTGCTTCAGCCTGTGCCTGCGTTCGATACAGTCCATGAGATAATGGTTTGATTTCTACAGAGAAATTATAACAAATTGCCACGGCGTGACACTATATTATTTAAAACAGAAATTCTATAAGAAGACATAACTAGTGCTACGAATTTTGCATTTAGATAGATATTTTTAGCAGAATTATAATTGAACTTATTTTATTTCCCTGTGCAATGCAGCGCGTGATAAATTTTAAGAGAAAACTACGCCGAGAAAGTAAAAATATAAGAGCACATGCATTTAACATTGAATAAATAAATATCTCTTTTATTTGTAAATTGAAATTGAATAAATGTAATTGTCTACTGTGTTAGTTGGTACCATAATTCTATCCTCTTGTTGGTTTCCAGAAATCTCGAGAAGCAAAGAAATTACTAGAACTCTCTAGCAACTGATAGAAAGCTTTAAAATGCCGGACAGAGACATATCAGCTCAGTTGCTTAGTTACTGTTAATACGATTTGAATAGTCCCGCTTGAACTGAGATATCTGAATTAGTTTTCTCTTTGAACTGCGTTGTATTTGAACGTTTTTAGTAGTTTAAAGTATAGCTACTGGTTTTGTTGCATTTTAATGTATTTGCTGTTCTACTGATTATTACTGCCTGATGTAGTGAACACGTTTACGAATGTCTGTTAGGAAAATTCCAACTTTTATATATTTCTTGTGATATAAATCAATTTATTAACCTTTTATCGGGCTTGTGCATTTAATCTATTACAAACCCGTACGCACGCAACACTACGTTTACAGGGCCTTTATTTTCCCAGGTAAGTAGATCAGTGAGCTATAGGCTTAGATACAACCTCTTAAAAACCCTTGCGGGTAAATGCAAGATCTCCTCGATTGAACTGAAAATTAAACGAAAATGTCTGATCTCCAGGAGATATTTGGGTTGATAAGTATCTTGAAAGGGAAGCCATCGTTTGACTGAATTAGTTGTATTTACTAGATCTAAATTCCGTTGGACATGTATGGGGAATGTTAAGACGGCAATTATGTTAGCTCTTTCCACTGAATCTTCAACGGGTGAACGCTGCGTAGCGTTAATCTCAGAGAATTTAATTTGCTACCTAAATGCAAAGTTATTGCGGAAAGTAAATTCAAGAACGTTACTACGATTTCTCTATATATGTTTATAATGATCACATAAATTATTGATAATTTTTATTTAGGACTATCCAGGTATCATTGGGTTTTTGGCTTTCATTATATATAGACAGTTCATTAGCAAATTTTTAGTTTGCAACTCTGCAGCCTGCAAGTAGCATAGTATGTTTATACTCAAATTATGCAAAATATGCAGCATGTTCTTTTTCTTAGATCACTAGATGAATTCTTTAAGTTACCTTTTAGTATTAATACCAGGATATTTCATTTCGCAGTTAATACATAGCTAACAGTTAATAAGTAATTACATAATTCGCAGTTGCTACATAGTACAATAATATCAGCTTCCTAATTTTCTCTGTAGATATGATCAAATTAAAAATCTGAAAATTAATATTAATAAATGCTAAAAATGCTTTTTAAAAATGCAAATTTTGGATAACTTAGGTGAATCTAAGCATTTTGAAAAACATATTTCTTCAGCAAATGTCTGGAGTTTTGTAGTTTTGTTCAAAAATGCTGAACAAGCATCCTGCTAAATTATTTGTATTCTGGAAAATATTTACTTCTCGCGTTGACAAATATTGCTGTTTGAATTGACAAATATTGCTATTTGAATTGACAAATATTGCTATTTGAATAGCAAGATCAACACTCATTTGTCTTCGAAGAAGGCAACTAAAATTTTATGCCTTCAGTTTTATTACTGTGATCGAAATGAAGTTACATGTTTATACAATAACATCCAACTTAGAAATATGTTGATAAGAAAAATAATAATTGCATGCGTCTGAGTTATTTTTTCGAAATTAAGCTATTCTTGCGTAAATTTCTTAGAGAAACAGATATCGACATAAATACTTGCTTTGCATTGTGTAAATTATCTGTATGAATTTGCATTTGAAACGAAGCCTTTTATTCAAGTAGATGTATAGCGTAATTGATTGAACCAGTTTTGTGCGAGTCAGTTAATAATTGTGCAGCTACTGACAGATCCTTTGAAGACAAATAAATTGCCATACATACATTTAACAAAAAAGTTTGTGGTCAGAAAGACAAGTCATAAATCACCACTACCCTTAAACATGTCACCTGATTTTCTCAGATGGATAAAATTTTCATGAAATAATAATCATTGTTTAGGATGAAGGAAATAATGCTTATGAGATTTTACTAAATCCATTTGGGTATTGATCTTCGAACACATCATTCAAAGTATTTTTTATTACGTATTTTGTATTTATGTAAATAATTTTAGTGCAATTATATGTGAAACTGCAGCATCTTTTGGTTAACGTAACACGAAAAGCCTAAAGAGACGAAGCTCTGCCAGAAACGTAAGATTACAGGGTGTGTGTGTAATTATGGCAAAGCCTCGACCGCTATCTGCCTAAGGGGAAGGATGCCTTCGTGGAGGACGTTCTAAGGGAAATTGGCTCGTATACACGTTACACACGGGGAAAACCACAAAAACGCCCATGCAGCCAGCCCGTTCGTGGGATTCGAACCTCGGACCGAACTACCAGTGTTTAGCGACCGCTCGGCCGCTGGTGGGCTAAGATTACAGGGTCAACTCTTTTTAACATTGAGATAAATGTCTGTCTCGTTAAACTGGAGACATATCCCCAAACTGGCGATGATTCTAGGACTAACTTTTGTCGCCAATTTGGCAAGAAAGTCACCAAACTTGATGACTATTTGGTGACATTAGGTTCCGGATCTTATATAATTGTTAATGGTACTGTAATTGAATAAATGTAATTGATCCATGCATGTAACTGTAGCAGCACTCGGCCATTATACGCTTTCCTGTAATTTCAAGAAATGGAAAGTACTAGATTGCTCTGCGTCCGGGGAAAAAAGTGTATAAGATCGGAGAGAACATCAGTTCGCAGTTATTTATTTCAAAGTTGAGTTCGGAGTATTAAGAGATCTCCGTGAGAGCTTCCCTTTTTCAGATGCGCTTTGCATTACGTTGCGTTTAACGTTCTTAGTAGTTTGAAATGTAACTATTTATTATACTCTGCGTTACTGAGAAGAGATGTACGAGTTTTTTTGAGGAAAGTTCCAGAACTGTAAAATGTTTCTTTTGGGCAAATGAATTTCATCAAGCTATCGTCGGTTCTGTGTACATACTATCCATTACGAATCTGTACGCGCGCAGCAGTACAGATTGCCCATTTATGGTTATTTATATTGAATTTCGAACAGTATTTTAACAAATATATATGAACTGGATACAACATATGTTACATTAATTATTATTCTTTAATGGGATTCAGAGGTACGTTTTAATGAAAAATATACTTCAGTTTTTTACCATTTTAATTTTCGTAAATAACTTTGTAGTAGATAACTTTGAAATGCGTATAGACACTAGTATTTTTTTTTTTTAATCACTAAAACTAAGGTATACCTTTGTCGTGAATTCAACCTCGAATTCTCCAGTAGTTAACGTAAGATACTTGCACATCTTCTCCTCCCCATTTAAAGGAAATTTGTGAAGAGGCACAAGACCCAAGGAATCTTATCCCGATGATGTTGAATATTTTTGCAATCAGGCTGGTTTTTAGATTCATGGTCCCGATTAATTATTAATTTGTTCTGTGTTTGTCGAAACTGTGATATCATAATGAAATTAAATAAATTTGTAAAAATATTTGTGACTATTTTATTTTAACGAATAATGAATATAACTGCACCCTCATCCAAACTTATTCTAATGCCAGGAATAACAGAAATTGTAATTTTGAATTTCTAAACTTTAAATTCTGCAAAGCGAAAGCGACAATTTTAGTTTAAAAGTTTTAAGATTAATTTTAGTAGAATTATCTAAAAAGAGTGAATGCATAGTTAGTAAGTTTAATTCCGAAAATTGTTTTAAAGTAACTTGAATGTATATATCTATATCTATATTATGTTATATACAATCAATGTATAAATTAAATCAAATAAATAATTAAAGAATTAGATTCATAAATTTTGTCTTGATGCTTTTTAAACATACTGTTTAAATGATAATTTAACTTTTAGTTAAATATGGTTTTTCCCTATGGAATTTTTTATAAAACAAAATGAAACAAACAGTTTATTAATTTTAAAATTAATTAATTTATTTATACAATATTTTTATAAATAATAAACAAGTGAAATAATAATAAATAGCAATAATAAATATGATTTAAAAATATTATTTTCATTTCACTATAAGTGAAGCAAAACAAAACATTAACAGCATCAAAAGAAAATACTTAAACCTTTTTATTTCCTAAGTATCTTAATTTTAAGATGTCTGGGTCTTTGAAATGTCTTTAAGGGTCGAGATGAATCATCGTTTACCACATTTTAGTTTCGTCGTCACTGTAGTGATATTTATATTTTCGAAGCCTCAAGATATGAGAAATCAAATTTGCTCACATTCGTATTCGAATCATGAATCTGCCAATTGCTATCTTGATATGCTACCCGCTTACAAAACGATAACCCGCAGGGTAAAAATGAGATAATTGCTTATAAATATTTACAAAGGTAGTTCGAATTAGTTACTTTTGCCTTAAGTCTTTATCGATTAGTTTAATTACAGTTTATTATATTCCTGTAAGTATTCACTCGTAAATTAATTAATTTTTTTTTTTTTTATATATATAAGGATTTTTTATTTTAAGTTAATTCCTTAATTTAATATTATAATTCATTAAAAATATACACGTCTAGTTATTACTAATAATTACCTTTTAACTATTTTTTCTGTTACATATAAGAATGAAAGGAAACGTAGTCTTTCGCTTTCCCAGGAAGGTAAATATGACACCCTTTCCTCGATACGTCTATAAACTTCTATGATGGGTCTACTTTTTTTGTTTTTCGAAATACATTTGTTCGTTATTCATACATACATAAAATAAGTTCTCACCATTTTACACCGCTGTTATCGAAAAGTTTATTTTGATGCCAACATTTCTTTGTTTCTTAATGAAAGATCTTCAGTTTTAACTGTGATTATAACACACAGTCGCTTTATCAAAGTTGGAGCATGAAAAATTAGCAGTGCCTTTGCTGGGATTCGAAATCTGTACCTCCCGACGGTTAGCTGAATGTGTTTCCAGTTACTTCACGACACACAATAAGAAGGAGAAAAATATCCCCCATGTAAAGTATTAATGGGGAGGAGGGGTCTCGATCGCCAAATGCTAGTGATGAATTATCTTTTCATCACATTTTAGTTTAGTTGAATCATCAGAATTGCCAAAGCTGGGAATAAAAAAGTCAGCAGTGCCTTGCCGGGGTTTGAACCCCGCTAGTATGCTAGCCAGACGTGCTTCCAAGAACATCACGAAGGCACACAGTGAGAACAAAAAAATACCTTACAATAACATCTTATTATATACACGTCTGCATGTTTATTTTTACATACGTATGTAAAATTTTATATATAGTAGAAAGGAGGTATTCGCAGCAAACATAAATTGCGGATTTCAGTGATAAACAGTATTTTGTAACCTTTTTATAAATGCTTGTAATAAAAACAGAAGAATCTGATATCAATCTTCAATTGATTTGGAGAGGCATTAGGTATTTTTTGGAAGTGGGCAAAATGAAAACTCTGCAACGTCTTCGCCGGGAATCGAACCACGGACCTCTAGAATACGCGCTCAGCCTGCAGACCACCACACCACGAAGGCAAGCCAAGAAGGTGGGAGAAATACCTTATAGATATTTAAAAAACTATTTGAACGGTTTTCATTAAGCATATTAGTACCTTTAATCCTAAATAAATCCTTAAATTTTCCAATTAGTGCACTTCAAAGTAATTTAAATAACATTTGTTTCTTTCAGCGTATAAAAGTACAAAGATGAGTAATAACACTTCCTATAACTTTAGATCTGTTTAACGAACTAGATTAATAATCTAAAGGAGTTACTATTTAAAGGGAACAGAAAACAATAACAATAAATGAGATAAAAACATTAAGCAAATTAAATTAACTGGCTTTATCCAAGCAAATTACAGATCTCAAATATAGAAAGCACAAATAGTGCATATCGTATGTTATTAATATGGCTTAAAATTATAAGTATAGGATAAATTACATATCAAAGAAATGAAGAGTGTAATTAAAGTGATGCGATATGCACTGAAAATACTTCTGTTTAGAATTTAAATAATGCACGTGAGTTTTTAATATATCCCTTAAAGCACTGGCCAAATAATACACTTTTGATTAAAACTGATTACGAAATCCATTTGCTCCTTTGATAAAACTTTTATTTACATCTATTCTTTTCACTTCCTTTTATGAAGTAAAGGGAGTATTGGAATCGCGAATTTCGGTTATCGTATTTTATCGAAAATACACATTTTAATCATTCTCGATTCCAACTGAACGATATTTTTGCTTTACATCTGTACTTACAGGCAGAATGAAGGATCTTTTTCAAAAGGGATTGTGAAATAGATTTAGAAGTGAATTTTTTTTTAGGGAACGTCTGTACGTACGGACGTATGCATATATCTCGCATAACTCAAAAGCGAGTATCCTCAGAATATTGAAATTTTGTATATGGAGCTTCTATAACATTAAAAGATGTGCAGCTTCGTTTTTGTTTGCAATCGACCGCACCAAAAGTACACAAATATATTTATATATACCCACTCTGCTACCCGCCGGCTCAGTGAGCTAAGTAATTTTATTCTTACATGTTGGCAAATTGTATATTTTTTACTTTAAAAGTTATTGAATTACGTTGTTTACGATGTTCCTGTTAAGGTTTTAACAAATTTAGTTAATCTGCATGCAATAGTTGTAGAATTATCAATAATTTAAATGCTTTTTAAGTTCTGATATCGTTAAGGACACCGCCATTTGTTCACATTTGAAACTTAGTAGCATAGCTAATTCAGTCAGTTTCTACACCAACTACAGTGTCTTTTTTCCGAGTGGGGCCAAAATTTTTTTACACTGAAAATTCTGTCTTTCTGCCTAATTTTAATCAATTTAAACTCTAATTTTAATTGTAAAAATTTTTAACGGTTTTTAACTCTATTTGGAGCTTTAGGTTTTTCTGTATTTCACAATTTTTAATGAAAATGTTTTGAGTTTTTATGTACTTCTTCCTTGTCCCGAAGTGAGAATTGAGTTGATTGAATAAGAAAGATATCTCTAATGAAATTTGGGGAAATGAGTTTAAATGAAATGCAGCAAAAAATGTGCGTAATTCAGTAGGCCGTAGAAGGAAATCTTGTGGTATCCACATCAGGTTTTTTACCTTTATTTTTTAATTTAAAAGAAATCGATAAACCCCGCACATTCAGTATGCACATAGATTAATGTATTAATATTTAGTACTTTATTTATCTTCTTGAACAAATGCTAAATTCTCAGGAAAAAAACACTTTTATTCTACTAAGATTTAATTAATTTATTCTTGCTTACATCATTAAATAAAAGCAGGCCTTGAATATAAATAATGCTCTTAAGATGTAGTTTGTGATTCTCTTTAAAGTACTCAGCATTCTAGCAGGAAATTAAATCATTTAACTTTCTCTTATTTTAACAAATCACTTAAGATTTCCAGCAACAGTTGTTTAACGAATTAAAGGGAGTTTCATTAATTTGTATCCTTTCTTGCATAGTATGTTTTTTCCCTTATGTGTTAATTAAAATCTTATGTCTTTCTTTGTGTCTTAATTAAATATTCCATTGCATGTCTAGTGCAATCAGATAATTCTTTTTTTTTTCTGTTGTTCTCGAAAGCAGGAGTTGCTTTTAGAACTCACTGATAACGCCTCTTATAATTCTCTGATGGCTCGTTTAATGTTAGTGATGTTATAATTTGATGTAGCTATTTTTATTTATAGCATAAATGAGTCAAAACGAATATAAAAATGTTTTAAGAACATTTTCATCATACACTTACCAGAACAGCATCATCTATATAAGGTTATATAAGAAGGTATTATCTACAATTTCCCAGACCGGCCAAGCGATTGGATTCGAAACTCCAAATTCTACAGAACTGCGGTAAGAATGAGGTGCTTTCTTGACTAAAATATTAAAATCCCTCTTGAGTTTTATTATCTGTGTGATAAGCTTACATAAAAGAAGAAGAGACTGAAGATTTATATGGACAAGGATGTCTCGTGAGCATAAGCTGAAAATTATTATTTTTTTTAACTTACAAATACGTTTTCAATAGTTGTTAAAATAGTCTTTATTAAATTAATTAAATCGTTGGCAATGTTAAAAACGCAAGCTCGAGAGCCACGAATTGCTCTCGCACGTAAAATGTATAGAATTTGATTTTTGTGATAGATAGGTTTTTCTCTGCAGAATTGTATGTAGCCATTTTGGTGCTACTTTGGTAGACGGTTGCACGGATTTTTGGCGATGTACGTTGGCCGAATTGTTGGCGCGATTTTTACAAACGTCAGCCATCTTGAAAAACGCTGTTTTTACGCATAGTAAAGTATTCGAAACTTAAAAAATAAATAAATAAATATAGTTAAAAGTAATTGATTAATTTTTTTGTTGAAAATGTCATTTTTTAAGATGGCAGGCAAGTGTAAATAAATACATTTACTATGAGTATAAAATACTAAAGTAAGGTTATTATTACTTTCATATAGCAAAGAAGAGAATAAAAACACCGCTATAAAAACATTGGGCCAACGTTTAATTAGATTAAAATATTACTGAAATTGAATATCGAATTAAAAACCATCATACCAACATTTAAAAGAATTAGAATATTATTAAATTCAAATACTTTAAAATACGTTATATACAGTGTCTCAAAAAAGTGATGGGACACTTGTGCTTTACAAAAGGAAACTGTAGTAAAATAAATTTAAAAAACAATAAAAATTTTTTGTGGGTGTGTTTCATACTTAAATTTAGTAACAATTATTACATAACATACATTTTCTCAAAATATTAAAATATTAATTTAATAAAAATGCAATTGTTTAGAAGGGAGCAAAAAAATGGCACACATAAGTGATGGGACACTTACTTTTCCATCAAATATTTATCCAAAAATTTTACTTCTTAAAATGTTTTAATATTTTGTTGAATTTCCTTTTCCTTTTAAAACATGATTTAATCTTCTTGGGATGGATTCCACTAATTTTTTTGTGATTTCTGGAGTGATTTTACCCCATTCTTCTTGAAGCACCGATTTTAATTGTTGTTTTGGAGAAATGGTGTGTTTGCGAATTCTTGATTCCAATTCTTGCCAAATATTCTCTATGGGATTTAAGTCTGGAGATTGTGGTGGTGTTTTTATTATTTCAGGACAGTTATACGGCATCCAGAGTCTAACGTTCAAAGTAGTGTGCTTAGGGTCATTGTCCTGGTAGAATTTAAAATTGTTATGAAGGTTCAATTTTCGTGCTGAAGATTTCAAATTTTGATTTAAAATGTCAATATATTTGTACTGATCCATTATACTGTCAATAAAAACAAGATTACCAACTCCAGCGGACGACATACACCCCCACACCATAACTCCTCCTCCACCATGTTTTACTGTTGACACCAAGTTCTGTTTGCGAAATTCTTCCCTGGGTTTTCTCCACACCAAGATTCTACCGTCAGAACCAAATATATTAAATTTACTCTCATCAGCAAATATAACTTCATTCCAGTAATCAGAATTCTTATTTATGTTGGATTTTGAGAAAGCCAGTCTGAGTTTTCTTTTCTTTTCACTTACGAAGAATTTTTTCCTGGCTGCTCTACCGTGATATCCAGCAGATCGAATTACTTTTCTAATAGTCTCAGGATTAACAATTACTCCATATAATGCTTGTAAATCAGCAGCAATTTTAGGAGCACTCATTCTTGGATTTTTTTTAATATTTCGAACGATAATTCGCTTTATTCCATTGGATAGTTTTGATGGTCGGCCAGGTCTTCTTTTATCCTGGATCATATGATTCTTTTTATATCGTTTAATGATATTGAAAACTGTTGAAGGACTCAAGTTAACTGTTTCAGCTGTTTCTCTAATAGATTTTCCACGTTCAATATGCAAATTAATAACTAATTTTCAAATTTCAGGCAAAGTTTCTTTTCGTTTAGCATTCATGGCTGCACAGAGCTAAAAAACACAAAAATTCCAAAACAAAGTGGAGAGAAATACTGCAGACGATTTTATAAATTATTGCCAATTGCTTTTGAGTAAAAATAAATACCCTAAAAGATATTTTTATTGCTTACTTCAGACGACTTTTGTTGCATAGTACGTAGTGTGCCATCACTTATGTGAGCCATTTTTTGCTCCCTTCTAAACAATTGTATTTTTATTAAATTAATATTTTAATATTTTGAAAAAATGTATGTTATGTAATAATTGTTACTAAATTTAAGTATGAAACACACCCACAAAAATTTTTACATGTTTTTTTAATTTATTTTATTACAGTTTCGTTTTGTAAAGCACAAGTGTCCCATCACTTTTTTGAGGCACTGTAGAATATAATTAACATTAAAACATATGGACAATAATTATCTCAGCAATTTCTGAAAATAGTGTATTAATTTTTTTTAACAAAAATTGAAGTATACAATTATAAAATAAAAGAAAAATATGTACTTACATTTTTTTGAGTGTTTAACCTGTTGTTTATTGATAAGTAACACAATAAAAAATCAGAATAATAATTTAGAAAACTAATAGTCCTTCGGGATTCAAATCCCTTTGGACTAATAACATCTTTGAAGACATCTTTGAAGGAATTCGAAGATATAAATTAAATTTTAAAACGGCGCGGAAATGCACAAATTGTCAGTAACCAATCAGGGAGCTGATTACAACTCGTTAATGCACAAATATTCTATAACCAATCAGAGAGCTTATTACATCACGGCTAGAATTAAAATTATTTAAAAATTCATACATAATAAAATCATTTTAAAAAAATGCAAAATTAAATTGTATTTTAATATTTAAGGGCCATAAATAATGTTTAAAACATTAGATTAAATTTATACATATTAAAACGAATTACTTTTAAAGTAAGGTGGCGTCATTATTACATCATCCACAACATAAAATCTCATAAAATATGATAAATAAAATTTTTATTTCAAATAAAAATGCAAAATTAAATTGATTTTTAATATTTAAAAGCCATAAATAATATTTTAAACACGAAATTTATGCACAATAAAACGCACTATTTTTTTAAAATAAAATGACAACAAAGTATCGGTTACCATAAATAACTTATCCAGCAATGGGTTTACCATAAGTTGTATTACTCGCCAAAGGAAAATCGCCAAAAAATCGCTAAAATCCGTGCAACCGTCTACCAAAGTAGCACCGCCATTTTTTTAGCATTCAATAAATTTTATTATGCTGTGTTTTGTTTTGAACCTGATGTCACAACCCAGGTTTTGCATAGCGGTTTCGGCCACTACACCACAGCAGTAAATATTAAAAGTTGGCGGCAGCTTTTAGGGATTGTTCCTGAGAGTAAATTTAGGAACGGACTTTTCCGTCTGTGAACAGTCAAGACTTTCTTCTCTTCAAGAACGAACTAATTTTGCGTGCAAGGACAGTTCGCTTGGTGAAGCCTCTTCAGTGACAAGTGACAGTGTGTCAGAAGGGAACGCCAGAGGAAGCGTGATCTAGTGCCACAAAATAGTAAAATTTCCCGGAAGAATATCCAAGTAGTGCCAGGAGAGTCAATCGAAAGCATCTTCAAAATTGGTGAGTACCATTTTTGTGATTTTGGAGAAGTTATGCCAGTTATTCGAGACTAGGCTTAATTTGGATATAGAGCAGGAAAAGGTTGCCGCTTAATTAGCATTTTTTAATGTACGCTTTGTTTGTAGGCATAGGTATTATCATTAAGTGTTGTAAGGCAATTTGTGCTGAGAATTGTTAGGGAATTGTTCAGTTTTGGAGAGATAGACCTGTTGTTGTTGTTTTTGTGTTATTGTTTTTCGGGATAGGTTATTTTTTTTTAAATTTTCCATAATGAGTGAGTTTATGAGGAAATTCACTAAAGCTCTGCTATTGGAGTTAGCGGGGGAGTTTGAAACAAATGTGTCTCAGGCAAATAGAGTAAGAGAAATTAGGCAGGCTATTCTAAATGCCGAGGACTATGAAGAAGAAGCTGCGAAAGAATACGCGGCAAGAATTTGGACTGCGGCTGAGCAGAGAAAAGCAGAAGAAAAAGCCGAGCAAGAGAGAGCAGAGCGGGAACGTGAACAAGAGAGAGCAGAACGAGAACGTGAACAAGAGAGAGCGGAACGGGAACGGGAGCGAGTTTTTGAATTGGAAAGGTTAAAACTGATGAATGTGGTTCAGACTAATAGCCTAGCTTCCACGGTTTCGAAAGTTGAACAATCTAGAGAAAAAAAGGTTAATTTGTAAGATCTAGTACCGCGTTTTGAACCGAGTAATATAGATATTTCATTATTCTTTATGCTATTTGAGAAACAAGCTCAAAAAGAGAACGTTAATGAGATTGATTGGGTCTCGCAATTTATTTCTTTATTACCTTACGATGTAGCCCATTTAATAGTGAAAGAACCAGCGGATAAAGGGGATGATTATCAGCATGTTAAGAAATTACTCATGCAGATATTCAAGCTTAGTTCTTGGGCACTAAAAACAAAATTTGAAGAACATTCTAGAAAAAACGGAATGTTATGGGTGGATTTAGTGTATGAATTGAGAGTGTATTTAGAGAGTTGGTTGGATTCAGTAGAAGTTCAAGATTTTCAAAGTCTTAAGGAACTTATGCTCACTGAGCAAATTAAGCGGCGAGTCCCTCTAGAAATAAGAGAGCACTACTTAGACAATTGGGAAGAATTTAAAACAGCTTCCATTTTAGCAAAGAAATGCGACAAATATGAGGCTTTGCGAAGAGATACGAGGAAGTTAGAACAGAGAGCGGGGTTAAAGAAAATATTTGAGAAAGATAGAGAGCGGTATGTAAATTCTAACTGTAGTTATAATCAGGAAAGTAGTGGTCATCAAAGAATTAAATCAGAGGAGCATAGAAAAGTGGAGGCTCCTAAAAAAAGCAAGTTTTCAATGAAGCAGGTTTCGAGAAACAGCGGAAAATAAGGTGTTACCAATGTGGAAAGGACGGACATATCCGACCTAACTGTCCTTCGCTGGAAAAGAATAAGGCTAATCTGGTGAATAATCTAGGAACGGAGAGTTTAGGAAAATGTTTTGAGCCGTATTTCAAGAAAGCAGTAATTAATGGGATAGAGAGAGAATATCTGAGAGATACTGGAGCTGGTATAGATCTGTGTAATAGTACTTGGATTAATACTAGTGACTTATTAGAGGAAACTGTATGGGTGAAACAGCCTTTGGACACAGAATGTAAATGTTTACCTTTGGCGAAAGTCACCATTGAAGGTGATTTTGGTGTGGTCACCACAAAGGCAGCGGTTACTCCGGTAGAGTTAGATAAAGAGTACTATCTGTTAGGGAATAAAACTGCACAGTTGATTGAGGAAATTAGGGAACGACCGGTTCTCTTGAATGCTGTGGAGACTCGTAGTCAGGCACATGCGGGCAGGAGTTTAGAGAGAGCGAGTGCAAAAGACTTAGGTTCCAGATCGGAAGAAAAGAAAGAGATAGAAAGTGAAAGGGCCGTCAATAATGAGCATTCGGAAGATAGGAAGTTAACCAGTAATACGGAGAAGGACATTAAAATTCCAGACATCAGTTTAGAGGAAAGGGCTATCCTTGCGGATGTTTCGGCAGCAGAATTCTCGGAAGCACAAGCAACAGAAAGTCATGATAATGTTCAACACCAAACAAAATTTATTATGTCGCATACTGAAGGAACACAAGATCTGCAGAATTCGATATTCGAAAAACCCACTTCTATCAAGACGTTTTCTTCTGAGAAATTGTTTCCAAATAACCTTGCTGTAAAAATGATGTTCAATTATAATGCTGAATCAAATACATATGCTATATGGCGTGCAATGTATAAGGAGACATTACCCGCCATTGGCGAGTTTTCTTTGGATGAACTGACAAATCATAAAGTCCGGAAAAAGAAATTGGGACCTCATCCAAATATAGTTGTAAATGTTGAAGAGTGTCCTATCTCAGTGATAGATTATTCAAGATCAGATCTACGGACAGCAGGAACTTTAGCATATGAAGTATATGGAGGAGCCAATCCTTTTTGTTCTGTAAACTGTTGTTTGAAAAATGATTTTTGTAGCGTTTTGGAATTATATTTTTGTAGATTTAAATTTGTTTGCATGGTGTGTTTCATTTTCAAACTGGTTAGAATCAAATGTTTAAGTATTAGCATTTTGTAAATTGAAAAGGTACTTTGTGTGGATTCAAAATTTAAATCATTTTGTTGTATTTTTGCATTTATGTTATCTAAAAAAACGTGCAGGGTAATGTAACTGGCTTCTCTATTATCACTTAAATGGTTACCACTTGTGTTTTGAAAGCAGTGAAATATATTTAGAATTTTTCCTTCCATAGTCAAGAAAAATTTCTTTATGAGGGGAGGAGTTGTGATAAGGTTACATAAAAGAAGAAGAGACTGAAGATTTATATGGACAAGGATGTCTCGTGAGCAAAAGCTGAAAATTATTATTTTTTTAACTTACAAATACGTTTTCAATAGTTGTTAATATAGTCTTTATTAAATTAATTAAATCGTTGGCAATGTTGAAAACCCAAGCTCGAGAGCCACGAATTGCTCTCGCACGTAAAATGTATAGAATTTGATTTTGGTGATAGATAGGTTTTTCTCTGCAGAATTGTATGTAGCCATTTTTTCAGCATTCAATAAATTTTATTATGTTGTGTTTTGTTTTGAACCTGATGTCACAACCCAGGTTTTGCATAGCGGTTTCGGCCACTACACCACATCTGGAAAACTTTTCTTTTAAAACACTGCTTTAATTTCTTAGACGTATTTCATGAAACACCCCTTTCTTCCTCAGAGGGCTGGATAAATATCAAAATCATAAACGTTAGAAGAAAAAAATTTGTTTTTCATTAAAGTTTAATAACAGGTATTTTTAAGAACTAATTAATGAAATGAAATCATTAATTCCTACAGTGTTTTGAAATGTTTTATATTTTGGGAAAAGTTGTAGAATTTCAGAAGCATTTTAATTTATTATTTATTATATGTATTTCGATAAAACATGCCGAAGCGGATGTTTTGGAAGTTACGTATTAATTAGAAAGGAAAGTATCTGTTATATCTGCGTATCATGGAAAATTTCTACTAAATCTACTCATTCAGCTTGTCGCATGCATTAAGCAGTGTTATGTCCTTGCCGTTTAATGGACCCAGCCCAAATTTATTAATTTCGTGAAAATTCTCCGTCAAAATTGGTTAAAGACCCATCTATTATTTTTGTAGTTGTTTCAAATTACTTTTTAGAGTCTCGTTCTCTTGCGTAGCGTAAACTAAAGAATGCTAAAAGACTATATGAGAAATTATCCTCAGGTTTTTAGAAGAACAGGAAAGTCAGAAGAAGGGTTTAAAACCCCTTTATTCAATTAATATAGTCTCACAGATGGCCCTCTAGGACTTACATAAAGCCAACACTTTTGGCTTAACTCAAACAAGTAATGTTGAACATAAAATAAAATGCATTAAATTACCCTAACTGCCCATAGGATAATTTAACGCGCAAGAAGGCTCTGACTCCTAAAAGCCGGCGGAAACAAGGTAAATGGCTAGAAGCACTCAAATCCGTAGAATCAAATCAATTGCAATTCAAAACACCAACGCAGCCTTAAAGCAGGTATAACTTGTTCTAAAATCACCTCCGATACTTTGATACTTGGTTTACCGACCAAGTATATCAAAGTATCGAAGGTGATTCACTGGCCTGCAGCAGCTGATAGTGTTTCCTACTCTTGCCAATTATTAAAAGAGTCCCATTGGGGCCTGACCTGTGATGTAATAGTAAAGAACATTCTCCAAAAGAAATAAGTACCTGACGGGGAGAACCACTTTCAAAAGCATTCTTCTAAATAACACTTCTTTTTATCTCATTTGAATACATGCGCGCTAGCCTTCATTCTGGCAGGAAAGCATGGGTGAAAGCGAGACTGGAAGGAGAAGTTGCTTTAACTGAAACTTAATTGTTAATCAAATTAAATAAATCCCCGTAACGCTTATAACAAAATATGTTTTAACTGAAACTGCTCCTTTATATTTTTATATTTTTCAATTACCTAACATTATTATTATATTTTTCAATTATATTTTTCAATTACCTAACATGCGTTTATGGGTTCTAATAATTTAAACCCTTCCCTTTCATCGACGTAGATGATCTGTAAATCTGTAAATGCATTAAGATGAGTTAAAAAAAAATAATCATCCTAAATTTAATCATCCTAAAAGAGTTATCATCCAATATATTTCTAACGAGAAAATCGTTTAAAGACATTTAAAAGGTTAACTAAAATTATGACAAATATTATCCGCCGTCTGTCGCTCAAGACACCGCATTCGTATGGGTAATTTTATTATTTTATTACTACTTTATTATTTTTATTATTTATTGCTTTATTACTTAATATATCAAAATCATAAATATTTAATACAGAGTCTCTCGCTGCTTTAAAAAATGTAAAATATTAGAAATATTCACTAGCACTTAGGTATTACGGGGTTAAAAAAATTATACTTCTGTATATTTCATCTTTCTTCTTCAAGAGTATGAATAGCAATTCTATTGAAGGCGAATGGATTATTTTTATTGTTCTGTTTTTACCTCTTGAATATTGCTAATGCCTATGCTGACTAAAACATCCAAATTTAGACACTGGACTTTTTTTATCGAATGCCCTTTCACAGCTGTTATGTTGCGAATTTCAATTATTAATATGTGTTTTAAGTTATTACTATTCTAATATTTTTATTTGTATTCATGTATATTTTAATTTCGAGAAAAGTATTTTTAAATTCTTAAAGCCTTATTTAACTGATAGTTCTTGAAAGCGTAGTGTAACAACGACAGGAAACGGTTGCAAGAGCCATCGGGGTTATTGTTTTATGGTGTTTTTTCTAACAATGGAGGCAGTAGGGTGTTGTGTTGTAGCCTTTTACTAATGGTGTTTGAAACGAAAATCGTCTTCCTTTCGCTTTGTTATAGTTTCAAGTTTTCTTACTTCAAGACAAGAGGGGTGTACAAAGTTTAGGTAATTGGATTCTCGTAAAACTTAGTTCCGCTCTTTAGTTTGGGGGGTCCATTTTTTTTCGCACGTTGTGTGTACAGATGTTTTTCGGACTGCATTATCAGATTTTCTGGTGTTTGATTCGTCATGGGTGTGCCATTTCCTCAGTTTAGATAACGTAAAATTCCGGCATTGCTGTGATTTTAATTTTATGATTTTTGAAAGCCTATGAACTCACAGAGGCGGAGAAACCGAGGTTTCCTGGGTGCTTGCACCAGGCTAGAGTTCATTATCCCTGATTCTGATTTTCAAGTTAAGAGTAAGAGGAGAAAGGAGTGGGGACTTGAACCCTTGCGGGTCTTGCTCTAGCGAGCGCCGGCTGCGTCGGATTTGGAGTCTAATTTGAGTCCTGCGATGTGAAGTTAAGCTGAAAAAAAAGACCGGGACTTTTGCCCTGTTGCGGCCTTGCCTTGTAGCGGGCGGCGTGAACCAGCGAGCAGCGGATATGATTTTCTCTCGGCATTTAGCTGGCGAGAATTTGCATTGGCATAAGGCATAGAGCTCAGCATAGAATTTCGATTCTCTTGTTTCAAATATTGTAATGCAGATTCTCATGGTGATCCTGATGTGGTATTTCTGTTTTTCTCGACTTTCACTTCCTAATTAGATTTTGTTCCAAAGAGCTCTACATTTTTTGTGGGTTTCGAGGCTCCCAGAATGAAAGAGACTCGTGTAGGATCCGTCTAAGGTGTGCGATGCTGTTTATTCTGCCTGTTTCAGCTGCGTCGATTTTTTCATCCTTCCGTGCTCTGGAATTTATTAATTGTAAGGACAGCTTCAGTGGTGTTTCAACCAAATCATCTCTAAAATTCGTAAGAACTGTCTGTCTCCATTAACGAGGATTTTGTGAATAAATAACAGCAGGAATAATGTGGTGCTAGAGTAAACTTTGGACGCTGGACGATCTGTGGAGCTGTCAAATGGCCTTATTTATCAGTAAACAAAGATATTCCCGAGTAATGGGAGTGTGCGGTAGGGACTTCACCCCGTGATTGATTTGTTTTTTTTAAATTTGTTTTACTTTAATAATTATCTTAATACTCAAGCAAGAGTCCTCATTTTAATGTATATTGAAATCTGAGTAATTACTTAAATTAATTAATCGATGTGAAAATTATCAGTGTTCTTAAAGGGAATTACCATGATAAATACTTACAGTTAGAAGATGAAATGGGAGAAATACTAGTGTTACACTTATGATACAGTAGGATTTGATGATGTTAATCGTAATTAATGTAAGCTGTAATTTGGTGTGGTATTATGTGTTATTTTGCATAGAAAAATATGTGGTAGGGGATACTGATCAGTTATCCATTATTTAGTAATACAATAATATTTAAGAATTTAATAAATGTGTGTTTAAAATTTCATTGCATTTGTGTATTTATCTTGTGTTAATTTACAGTGGTCTGTCATGTCTCTCCATTTGTTTGAGACGGGAGGCTTTTAAGAAACATGAGAGTTTTATTGTATTTGGGGTTATTGATTTTTCCCTAGTGGGCTTCACAACGCGCCCTATTGTACTAAACCAGTACCACTATGCGATTGATTGATAGATATGATATACGATTGATTGATTGATAGATATGATATACGATTGATTGATTGATAGATATGATATACGATTGATTGATTGATAGATATTGTTGCGTGCGTACGGGTTCGTTATGAAATGAATGCACAAGTCCGATGAAAAATGAACAAAAATTTATTATTATCACAACAAAAATGCTTAAATTTTCTCAAATTATCATGCAGTATTACAATATCTCACAGTAGTTATCTTTTAACTACTCAAATGTCCAATAGAACGTAATTCAAAACAGCTAAAGAACGCTAATCCGCGAATTCGCTACAATCAACAAGAGCAGTTTTCTAAATAACAACAAACTAAGCAACTGCTACAAACTGAGATGTTTTCCTCCTTTTATAAGATTTTAAAATCACGCGCTAGAATTTTCCAGTACTTTCTCGAAATCAAAAAGAGATATTTATTTATTTAATGCACGCGCTCTTGTATTTTCAATTTTCCGGCTTAGCTTTCTTTTAATATTCGTCACGCGCTGCACTGCGCGAGAAATAAAACCATTTAATTTATAATTGAACTAACATTAGCTTTTTAAATACTAAATTCGTAACACTGCCCCCTTCCCAAGGACTGCACGTCCCGGGCAGTACAATCCCTGGACAGGAAGCTAAACTTACGACTGTGGCATAAATGCAACTGAGGCATAAACATTACATTACAATATCAAACAACATGAACAATAAATGCAATAACTAACTTAAACAAATCAAATACTATCAAATACTAAATACAAAACAAATCAAATACACATTTAAAAACAAAAAAGGACCATGGTCTGATACTATTTACAATTATTTACATTATGTACTATGGCCATAGTAACGAGCTAACCTGTCGTAAGAGTTCGAAGACTCACGGATCCGAACCACGACGTCATTCGTGTTCAGCGCTGTATATGGACCATCCGAAGGTGACTGTAATTTAGGACTCAGTCCTTTTCGTTGAATCGGGTTCCACAACCACACCTTGTCTCCTTTGTTGGATCTATGTCTAGTAGCTCTTGTGTCGCATCTGGTCTTCATTTTCTCCGTCGCCAAGTTGACTCGCTTTCGTGCAGAACGGTGCATCCCCTCAAACCGGGCCTGGGCGTCTTGGATGTGTTCCTCAGGCGATGAAGGCGCATCCGTATGGCGATCAAACACGTGGTCACAAGGCAGACGAAGGTCTCGACCGGAGAGCTTCTGAGATGGAGAATAGATGGTAGTCTTGCGTTTCTTTTCGACCCTGGTATGATTTCGGCGGCTTCCCGAGCTGGGTCTTTCGGACAAGGCGTCGGCATTTCCAAGTGAGGATCTCTTCTGAGGATGGATAGTCATGTCACCAGATGCTGAAAGCAGTTTGTTGTTTTTGAAGTCTAAGGAAAAATTGTATTTCCTTAAAAAGTCCAATCCGAGTATGCATGGATCTGTGATATCCGCCACATAAGCCGTGTGATGGTAGGCGGCATTTCCAAACGTGATGTTTACGTTTAACTTCCCAGTTATGTCGATCTTATCACCAGACGCAGTCTGAAGGGTAACACAGGATGGCGTCCAAATAAGTTTATCTTTAAACTGTTCAGCTAAATCTTTCCTAATGATGGTAACATTAGCTCCTGTGTCAATGATCATATCGCAAGGAACTCCATCGATATTCCCATTAAAGGACATTCCGTTACTGTTGCCACTCACTGTATAAATTTTAAACGCTTTAAAACAAGGTTTTTCATTATCTGACAACCTCCGTTCCTCGATATGGTCACTAATTTGTTTACTGCGTCGTTTCTGGGAAATGGTCTTATTTTCCGTACCTCGGGATGTTCTGCAATTTCTTCGTATGTGGCTTTCAACTCCGCAGTTCCAGCATTTTAGAATTAGTTTCTTTTCACATATGTTCCGTCTCAAGCCACTGACTTGTCTGGTAAAATCATCTGCTTTATATTCCGTACCCTGGGGTGCTCTGCAATTCCGTCTTAGGTGACCTTCACTACCACATCTCCAACACCTTAGAGCCACTTTCTTCTCCCTTCTACTCCGTATCAAAGCGTCGACTTGTCTGGCTAAATCATCTAAACGAGCCATCAGTTGATCCACTGGCTCATGGACTCGCACAGCTCTAACTGGGTAGCGATCTCTACTAGTTGCTTGCTGGGCTGCCTCGAACTTCATGGCGTACAACAGAGCGCTTTTCATGTCCTTTACATCTGCCATTCGAAGAGCTTTCTGTATTTCAGGATCTCGGATGCCGTCGATGAAATATTGCAGCGACAGGATTTCTCTTGTTTCTGTCGGGCACTCCGAAAAGGCGAGGTGGGACAGCCTTTCAACATCCGTGGCGAGCTCCTGAAGTGTTTCGGTAGGCTTCTGTTGACGAGATTTTAATTGGAGCCTGCTGTAGTCTTTTAAACACTTCTCCCCAAAGCGCAACTCCAAGGCGCCGGACAGAGCTTCGAAATCTAACCTTTTGTTTTCGGGAAGAGTCTGAAGAATATCCGCTGCATCGGCTCTTAGAGAAGCGGCGAGATGACAGGCCTTAGCTTGGGAATCCCATCCATTCGCATCCGCCACGATAGAAAATTGTGTCTTATACACCTGCCAGGAGGTCTTCCCATCATATGTGGATAGCTTCAGAGGTGAACGAGCAGGCATTGGTAAGAATTTAAAATCATCACTCCTGCTCCCTGCCGACGATACGAATTTCTTTAAAGTATCCATTTCTTTGGTAACTGCAGAAACTCTCTCATCAATTTGTTGTTCGACTTGGTGTTGGACGGCACAAACTCTTCCTTCAACTCGTTCCTCCACAGCCGAAACTCTCCCTTCTATATGTTCTTTTACAGAAGAAACTTTTTTTTCTATTTCTTCTTTCACCGAAGAAACTCTTTCTTCAATTTGATCTTTTACGAAAGAAACTTTTTCTTCAATTTGTCCAACTTTATTTTCAACTGTGTCAATTCTGCCTTCCATAGCTTCAAATTTATTTTCTATTATGCAGGTAATTTCTCTTTTCATTTCTTCTTGACATGCTTCAATCTTTTCTTGACCAGCTTGAACGGCTTTCATTTCGTCCTTAACGGATTCCTGGCCCAATTTCATTTCTTCCTTAACGGATTCCTGGCCCAATTTCATTTCTTCCTTAACGGATTTGACGGCCCCTTCCATCTTTTCTTGGAAAGCAGCAAATACAGTCATCATTTGCCTGAATTGTTCTTCCATCGCTCTTGTTATTGGCATTCAAACCCCACTTCTGACACCAAAAATTGTTGCGTGCGTACGGGTTCGTTATGAAATGAATGCACAAGTCCGATGAAAAATGAACAAAAATTTATTATTATCACAACAAAAATGCTTAAATTTTCTCAAATTATCATGCAGTATTACAATATCTCACAGTAGTTATCTTTTAACTACTCAAATGTCCAATAGAACGTAATTCAAAACAGCTAAAGAACGCTAATCCGCGAATTCGCTACAATCAACAAGAGCAGTTTTCTAAATAACAACAAACTAAGCAACTGCTACAAACTGAGATGTTTTCCTCCTTTTATAAGATTTTAAAATCACGCGCTAGAATTTTCCAGTACTTTCTCGAAATCAAAAAGAGATATTTATTTATTTAATGCACACGCTCTTGTATTTTCAATTTTCCGGCTTAGCTTTCTTTTAATATTCGTCACGCGCTGCACTGCGCGAGAAATAAAACCATTTAATTTATAATTGAACTAACATTAGCTTTTTAAATACTAAATTCGTAACAATATGATATACGATTGTTTATTCGATTGATCTTTGATTATTATGAATTTGAATTATTTGATTACATTTTTTTTGTTAATTTGTCGGGCACCATGAGTCAAAGTGCAAAGTCAAAGTTTAAAAATGTTTAAAACACCAAATTTTCAGATATTCAACACAGCACTCACCTTTTTTCAGCACTGGCCACTCCTAAGGCCAGAAGTGGTGGCCGTTGTACTGTGGAGGAAACTGAAAATAAGTGGTCACGGTTACTTCCTATGAGGAGACAATTTACATCCATGCCTTCCCCGGGATTCGAACCCGATCCTTTCGGTATCGCAGTCGGCTCCTCTAACCACTATACCGTCTGGGAGGTTGTTTTTGCATTTTTTTTTTTTTTTTTTTTTTTTTGTATTCTGAAACAAGGATTTCCGTATAGTTCTTTTATTTATACGGAATAAAGGAGCTGGTGCACGTCGTGTTCTGAAATTCCTCGATACACAGGATATTCGATTGCTGCCCTGGCCTGCACGTTCTTCAGATATCGACGGTGCAGATCAATTAAAGGCATAGAAGCCTTAACCGAAAGGTAATAACATAATCCAATCATTTTAAAGTAAAAAATGCACAAGTTAAGAACATATCAGAATAAAACAACTGAGCTCACTGAGCCGAGTAACAGAACGTGTGTATATATACTTTTGGTATACTTGATATACTTAATATCTATATACCTTTTGTGCAGCCGATTAAAACCAAAAATTGAGAATCACACCTACAGGTTATAGCAGTCGTATATAAAAAATTTCAACGCTTTGAGGCTACTCGATTTTGAGTTATGTAAGATACATTCATACGTACATACAGACGCCACGAAAACATCTCTTCTAAACCTTTTTTAAATCAGTTTATGATTCTTTTGGGGAAAAAGATTCCTTTATTCTGTCTTTACGTACAGATATCAGGCAAAAACATCGTTAATTTTCATTCGATGGCGGTCAAAATGGATATTTTCGCTGAAATACGATCCCCGACATTTTTAGCGATTACAATACTTTACTTTGCACAAAAGAAGTAAAAAGGGGTCTCTTTTACTCCCTCATGCTATTTTTTCCGAAGACGCAACGCATGCTTCTTAGTCATTTGTAAGGATGGAGAAACCCATCGGTAATTTAATCATCTCATCAACGGGCTCTACCTAGGATGCAGTACAGAAGATTGACTAATATTACATTCGTGAGAAGGAGAAGAAAACACACACTAAGAACTTTAACCAAATAGCTTTATTTTTCATATAAGGCTATTTAACTTAATAATAGTAGCTTAGGCTATTTAACTAAAATGTATTTAGAACAGTTTTTTTAACCCATGTCTCTAGTATAAAATGATGCAGTTTTAATGTAAATGAGAAAGACTGTAATTACAGTGATGAATAAATATTCCAAATGAAAAGGAAATGATACTTCCTTTAAATATTATTACATGTGTTTTGTATATAAGTAATGAAAAGTCTTTCAAATAACACAGCGCTTAAATTTCGATATTACAGTAATTTTAAACAGCCGAGTTTTATCTTTATGTAAAATTCTCTCAATTCAAGTTCCAAAGTCTTTTCACATTTATTCTCTAATGAAATACTAAACTGCAATTCACTAAAAATTTACGCTTGGTAAGCAAATGTAAAACACTAAAATAACTAAAGAAAAATTTTGTCTGAAACAGTTTACATTAAAAGGAAATAGAATTATGCTTGAAGAAAGCAATAATCTAGGCGATCATAATCACGATATTACCAAAATCGGATATATCTCCTCATCTTCCAAAGAAATGTTACGAAAACTTTGTATTCTTAACCTACGTTATTTTTCTCTCCAGTGAAGAAGACTCAAACAAAACAATAATATTCCCTATAGTTAAAGAAATCTTAATTAAATCACTAACATATTTGTCCAGTAATAATCTCTCTCACAGTACAGAAACAACACTAGTATATTCAGGTCGTTTATTGAAGACCAGAAAGCAAATCTAATAATAAGCAGGTCGGTTAAAAGAGTGCTGTTTACTTTGACTCCCGGAGAAATCGGCCGACACTCCGTTCTCCCCAGCTCTCATCAGCTAACTTGATTAAGACACTGGACTCCCGAAGGCAGTCTGCCAGACAGTGACCATTCCTGATAAAATTTGTGTGAAAAAACGAATATTTTGGAGAGATATTTTGTTTACCTAAGCACTCTGCTAAGGTTTCTCTTCAGAGGTGGTTTTGCTAAAATTTCAATTTCCACTTTAAAATAAACAGCTTTTAAATCTAGAAGATGCATGCTTTTGTTACGGGAATGATGAATCTCAATAATGATGTATTAAATAATTGTCTTGGACTGGCTTTTATAGATTTACTTTATATAAAAATTAAATATTTCAGAACATGACTAACGTAAAAACTTTTCACGAATTTTAGGATCATTTTTTTTTTTAAATTTGCGAATGTTAAAAATTTTCCACGAATATCGAGCTTAACATTCGTGAAAGAATGTTTTCCGTCGTCTATAATATTCTTTTTAATTAATAAATTGTTTTGCATTCTCATGCGAAAATAAAGAGCAAATTAAGCCTATTCTAAAACGTAAACGAAAACTTTGATCTTAAATTTTTGTGGGTATACGAGCCAGTTTCCCTTAGAAAGTCCTCCACGAAGGCATCCCTCCCCTTAGGCAGATAACCCTCGTGTACTTTGTAATAATTAAATACACATACGCACTTAAATGTTTTTTTTCTAGGTCTTGCTAATTTGCATTAAATAACCTCCTTGTATTGATCGTTATACTATTTCATATGGAGGCTAAAATTTACCACGCTTGACTAAGGTAGTAACGTTTTGCTGTGTGAACTTCTGCGATTCTTCTGGCGAATTTTAAGAAATTCTTTTTGTCAATATTAAAACTTTCCATTTCGTGCATGACATTCACGAAATTCAGAATTTTTCTATGATTTTTAATTTTTATTTTGATTAATAGAATGCTTTTCGTTTTCACGGAAAAAATAAAAAGCAGAGTAAACCTACTCTAAAATGTAAACAAGAACTTCAGACATTAAATATTTACGTCAAATTTGGAACAGTATATATTATTTTAAGTTACATGTATGACATCTTAGATTCCCTTTCGCTACTGACAAACAGTTTCTAACTACGGAGCTGACAAGGTATTTCTATATTGTGGAATAATGAAGTATCATATTCTTTGGTAGCATTAAAGTGCATAAAACTTCCAAAGACATTAAGTGCATTCTTACTGTATCTTGTAAAGTATCACAGAGACTGGGAATGGGCGTAAAGGACCCTTTTCTATAAATAATCCCAAATATAAGGCTAACAGAAGTTAACAGAAGAGTAACAGAAGGCACCGCTCCTGCTTGCAAATAGCCAGCATTTGTGGCTTAAATTAAAAGTATGAAGTTGACTAAGTAAGTTAATCGTAAGTTAGCCAACGGCTACTCAAACATAGAAAACACGGAAATTGGCTTTTGACCTTTTGTTGGTATGACAAGCCTAATGGCGAGAATAACACAATGTCGTAGAATACGGCCTTGAAGATAATCAAATTAGCAACGTGGCGTTTAGGAGGCGGAACACGCTCTGATTCTAACCTCAAAAACTTTCCTTTAAATGTTATCTCCTTTCTATCATCTGAATACAGGCGAGCTAAAAATTTACATTCTGGTAGAAAACTGGAAAACGAGAAGAAGAGGAAAACAGGAAAGCACATTAACATAAAATAACTGATTAATGAAAATAAACGAAACTTCGCAAATTTTTTTCATGTAAATTTAAAAACATGTAACATAATGAAGAATTTTTTTTATATGTATAATGTAATATATTCAATCGTCATGAACATTAATCAAAATCCTGTTCTCAGTTACCGGCATTGATTACATTATCATATTCTTGACTAGTTATAAAATGTACGATATAGTGCTTGTTTAATTAAGAGCTATTCCTATATTTAGAGCTATTCCTATATACTTAGAAGAATCTTCTTTTCATTCAGAAAGTTAAATACTCTGAGGTTGTGAAATTATTAGGATAAATTTCGTGATTAAACACGCGATCATTTGACAAATTTACTATTGTTTTTTTTTTTTTTTTTTTTTTTTTCACTATTCCTTTCCTAAGCATAATTGAATAATTTATATCTGTATAGTGATAGACATTTATTATATGTCAAGAAACTATTTCATCTAATTATTTAAAATCGAAGTGTTTTACTGTAATTTAAGTAGTATATCCATATTTGCAATATTTTGTATTTGATATATATTTTGTGTCCTTAAATAAATTAGCTATATGTTTATATATTTGAAGGAGTTTAAAGCATTTTCTCAGAAGGAATTAAAAATGAATCGGAGTCGATGCATCAGAGTTAAAATCTTCGGTGCCGGCTAAGTTTTCTTGAAATTTGAAATTCGAATTCTTTGGTTCATTCGAGACATCTATCTGAAAATAATTTGAGAATTCGTCGAAAATCTTGTAAGCGCCTTTTTATGTCTCATAATTATTTTGGCAGCGAAGATATACTCAGCGAAGAATGCTTGTAATGAATTTCAAAATAATACTTGGAAACCCCTGTTTTTAATTACTAAATACTGAACGTAATCACACTAGATTGCTCTCTGATTTGTATAAAATGTTATATATCTTAAAGCAGAGTAAAATTTGGGAATAACTATGAAAACCATTTATCAGTATAAGAATGTGTTTTAATCATACACTTATTTTATTCTCTTTTCTAAGCAATGCGTTTTATTTTACAATTCTATCCTTGTTTTAGTAAATTGTCGATTGTCGTTAATACTCGTTGATATTATGACGAAAAATAAAATAAATAATAAAAGTTAATCAAGTTAATTCGGATTTCTAGAGCACTGGATGTATTTTTACTCTCCACGTTTTAATTAACTTGTTATTTTTTTGAAGTTTGATTGCATTACTGTCATAATGTCATTGCAAATAAATCTTGTATGTCTTGGCAATGCAGATATGGGCTTTTAGAAATTAAAAAAAATGATTTTAAGATTCTCTAGCTTCCTATCTTAGATTTAATTTACGAACATATAATAACGCTAATTAAATTAATATATAAGACTTTAGTGTTCTGCAGTTTAACATTAACAGTTTAATAGGAATAAAAGTAGCTTGTAACAGCGTTTCTGATGTTACACTTTTTACACCTGTAAACTACCAAGAAAAAAATCAGAAATTTGTCTTAGAAAGGAATTTAGCTAATTGGAAAATGATTTGCAAGAACGTCTTTCCTTTGATAGCGGTACGTGATTAAATGCAGAACATATTTACATGAATGTTATTATAGAAGTACAAAATTTATATTTCACACTTCAGTAATTGCCTATTCTGCTTCTCTGAATGCTGTATGCCTTATTAGATTCAAATCCCTTACATCAGCTTTTCTGAATCAGTCATCAGAATGGGCCTCTAAGCCTGCCTTTGTGATCTTCCTAGAGTTACAAAAGACAAAATAAAAATACATAAGATTAAAATTAATTGTGTATACTACACTATAGCTGAACATTTCAGAGACATTTATGAATTTACGAGATGTGACACTTAAAAAGAAGACTATGTGCGTAGCTTGAAAAACGAGTGGACAACTGTTTTGGTGACATCATCCCACACACCTCCTCTATCCATGCGACCGGTTTCGACTTAACCGATAACACCAGTTGGGAGTACTGCGTCATTGAGGGAACATGTGCAACTGCATTCTGCCTGAAAAAAATGTCTAATGTAAAAACCGAACAGCGAATCAACACGAAGTTTCTTCTGAAACCTAAGAAATCAGCCACGGAAACATTTCAAATGTTAATGAGGCTTATGAAGATGACACTTTGTCTCGTGCACGTGTGTTTGAAGGCATAAACGGTTTTCGGGTGAGGGCAAAACACGCATGTCAAAATAAAAATTCAAGGCAATAACATTAAATTCAAGGCAATGAATGGAATTGTAATGATAGATAGGCTCCCAGTAATCAGACTGGTAATCAATACTATTACACTGAAGTACTAAAAAGATTTCGTGAAAAAATTAGGGAAAAAGGGCTACAGTGGTGGAGTGACAGATGGCTGTTGCACCAGGACAATACACCAGCTCACACGGCCCTATCTGTAAAGCAGTTTCTAACCAGCAAAAACATTAGTGCGATGGAGCATCCTCCTTATTTATTATTTGGCTTCATGCGACTTTTTTATTTCCTGAAGTTAAATCTTGTTTAAAGGGAAGCCATTTTACCTCAGTTAATGAAGTTCAGGCAAAAACGGATATTCTCCTGAAGGGTCTTCCAGAAACCTCATTCCAGAACGGTTATCAGCAATGGCAGCACCGAAAGCAGAAGTGTGTGAATGCTGAAGGGGACTACTTTTGAAGATGATAATGTCACGGAGAACTGATTCTGTAATTACAATGGTTTATTGAACCAGTCTCTTTTTTTGTGTCACACCTCGTATTACTGCTTACCCTACTTACGAACTTCCAACTCTAATTGTAACAACAAAAGAGCAATTAAATACGGATATTAAATTATTATACTCAATAAATTAATTTTAATTAATTGTATTTTAAAAATGCAAGTAAACTGGTGATAACAAATGCGAAAAAAATTACCGTCGAAGGGGACAAGATTAAGGTAATCCATAGAACACTCCAGTTTGTATACGTGATTCTCAATTGAAAAATATCTCAGAAACGCTGCTTTATATAATTTCAAATATTTTAGAATAATTACAATTAATAGGTAATGATCCTTTTAAGTAGCACTTAAGAAGAAATATAAAACGATGTTATTATATAAATTAAAAATAATGTTAATAAAAAGTAGTTGGAACAAATTCCTTCATTTCAAATACACATTATATAGGTAGTAACATTTATTCGTTTATTCGCAGAACAAAGGTACATAAAACTACACAGAAGAGAAATATTTACAAGAAGATAATGTTACGAATAATTTTCTTAAAGCAGACATTCAATATTTGACAAAATTCAGCCATAATTTTGTGTTGGTTTTAATAAAAATTGACTTTGCGTAGAATTTGACGAGTTAAAAATGTATATAATATAAGCTAACTTTAACTAAGAACTAATTATTTCTGTTATTCCTATTTAACTAAAAGAATATTCCCCTTTCGGAATGTAGATTAGCTTAAGGTTGAGAATGCTATTAATAACTGGATTAATATTATTTATTGTTGAGTTCAGACAAATTTTAAAAGGTCTTAGAATCTATAGAATCTCTTATTTAATAATAAAAAGAATACAGAATACTTAATAATAGGATAGTACGCAAAAGTAAGTCTGATGTTTCTATTAGCCAACATAGACGTCCAAATTTTGCATAACATTAGCCTGACTGTTAAGGGGAGTAGTGAGTTATTGGACATTGTAAATTCTCTAATGAAGATCCTAACTATTATTTAAACAATTTAAACTGATTCTAATACTTTCGCGTTAAGATTGAAAGTGCTTATACATCCCTAAATACTTAACTGTTACCTACTTACCGGTGATTTGGTTATCACACTGGTTTTTGTGTCATATTTCTGGTGCAATATTAATTTTTACATTAGTGCAGTAGTTGCAATAAACTAAAGAAAGACTTGTATGTCTGGCTGACTGTAGGTGATCTTTATTAATTTTGCTAATGTTCTGTTTTTGTTACTATTTTAAATGTGCAATGTGATGTTTAATATTTTAGTTCTGCAAACGTTTTATAAAATACATTTAATGAAGTAAATTTGATATGATAGATAATAAGAGAGTTCGAAGATAGTTTTAAACTGAATAAGGCTATGTCGCAAGTCATTGAGACAAATAGTCTGTTTGCCTGTAAGATGTGCAATTAAAATTTTTCTTTATATATTTTTATTCTCCCGGGAAAAGGTTTTTTCCTTCTGTTTAGAATATTTTAAATGTTTTAGATGATTTAGATGAAATCAAATTGATGAATGAATTTCATGCATTTCATTGGATAAAAAGTGTATGTCATATTTACCTATTACACATAAATTTCACCAGTCTTAAATGAATAAAGGGTTGCTCCGGTTAATATCACAACGTAATGTTAATGAAAACTTTATATGTTAGATTGAGGTAAAATTTTTATGTGTGTGTGGTGTCTTCTTAAAAGCATCACAGAACATCTGTTGCCGTAATCAGGATTCGGAACTGGGTTATTGCGGCCACAACGTAAAATTTCCTGAATAAAAGATGGACGCAGTTTACCTAACATTCACATAAGGATACAAGATGTTTGAAGACGAAATGCCTTTGACAAGCAGTAATACCATCGAGCAGTGTGCATTAAAATTTTGATATACTATGTAAATCGAGGGATACAATGTTTAGTGCTATTACTTGCAGTGTATTGCGGATTTCGAATACCACGCGTAAAAAACAATGAATGAGAACCCATAATAGGAGAAAGGAATGCTCACAAGTGGACGAAAGTATCTGAAGAAAACGAAATCAAAACTGACGACAAATTACGCAGTGGAAGATATAACTTGTAACTATGACCACTAAATCTTCAACGGATGACCGAGCTGACTGGGAAGACAATCTATGAGCTTCCTATACAAGTATACTGAGAGCCAAATTAAAATAAAAAAATGGTGCAAAACTAGATATATGAAGTAGAAACTGCTTCTGAAGATAATAAAGCAGCATTTCTCCAAGTTCTATGACAAAGGACGAAACTTGGGCATGCCTATATAATTTGGATACGAAAATTCAGTCTGAGGAATGACATTTGTTTTATTCTGGAAGAGATGAAATTTTCAAAATCTAGCAGTCAACTTAAATATATAGCACACACTGCTGGTCACCGTAGATGGAACACCCTGAAGGAAGCATGCAAATAATATGAAATTTACAGCATGCATTAGTGAAGGTGAGATATGCAAATGATTAGAACTTCAGCGCAGACGCACATCACGCGCGCTTGTGGCGTCACTTCAAAGCGCTATTTAAGAGTTTAAACCGCTATTAAGCTTGGAGTTTTCGACGATTTCAAGTTCGGCAATTGTATTTTTTTTTCCTTAAAAAAAAACGATCAATTATGTCTCGTAGTAAACAGCGATCATCGTTTGATCAAGTATCCGAGTTCGACAGAGGAAGGATAGTGGCTTACCGAGAGTGTGGATTATCTTTCAGGGAAATCGGTAGTCGTGTTGGACGAAACCAAATAACTGTAATGCCGGTATGTGACCATTGGATGAAGAAGGGTACGACGGACCGACGTGTTCAATCGCATCCACCTCAGTGCACCACTTCACGTGATGACAGGAACATTGTGTGCATGGCAGTGACGGATCGCTCAGTCACATCACGAACCATAGCACAGCATATTCAGTCTGCAACGCATCATCCAGTGTCTGCGCGTACCATTCGACGCCGTTTATAGCAGAATGGTCAGTCCGTAAGACGTCCATTGCTTCGTCTACCCTTGACGCAGAACCACAGACGTCTCCGCCGCAAAGGTGCAATGAAAGAAGGATGTGGACGGTAGAATGGAATGAAATTGTCTTTACTGACGAGTCACGCTTCTGTCTGCAACACCACGATGGTCGGATTCGAGTTTGGAGACACCGTGGAGAGAGGATGCTGAACAGCTGCGTTCTGCACCGGGTATTATAGTATGGGACGGTAATGAATATCACTTCTCGCACTCCTCTAATACGCATTGCCGGTACTTTAAACAGCCAGCGCTACATCTCCGAGGTGTTGGATCCAGTTGTCCTTCCTTACCTTCAGGGCTTGCCCACAGCCATATTTCAAAAGGATAATGCGCGACCACACGTGGCACGCATTGTGTAAGGGTTCTCCGTAATCGCCACATTGAATTGCTTCCCTGGCCGGCTCGCTCTCCGGATCTTTCGGCGATAGAAAACATGTGGTCCATGGTTGCTGAACGATTGACCCAGATTACATTCCAAGCTGCCACACCAGATCAACTTTGACAACGTGTGGAAGCTGCTTGGTCTGTTGTACCCCAAGAACATACCCATTGTTAGTTATTGTATAAATCGAATTTATAACAGTTTGAAGGAAGCTTATAGATCCATGTCAGTTAGATGTAAGTTAACATCTAACTTAGATGTTAAATATTAGTTAGTAGCTAATGTAGTTAATAATCTATGCAGGTTACAGATCCGCGTAACTGATAATTGTCCGTTATGTTCTTAATTTACACCTCACAGGTGGTGAGTTAGAATAAAGTAAATCTATTTCTATGCCTGTTTGTTTTAAGAATTTAGAAATTCTAGTGTTGAGAATTCACCTGCAGAATCTATGTAGCACCTCAATTTGTATGTCAGCTAGCTGAGTTTAGTTGAACTCAAGATAGCTGTTACATTTCTTTTACGAATGTATTTTTCAGGTAAATAAGATAATCGTTATTTATTGATATATTCGCGGTATTGCATTCATGGAAAATGGAAATCCCTGGAGCTAAAGTAATTTTATTTTCTCTCTAAATCTCTCTGGGTTTCACTGCAATACGAATTCAAATCAGCCTTGAATTTTCTATATCAAGTAAGACGCTTTTGGGATAAAAATTAGATCGTTTATATATAGTGTTATATAAAAAGGCATGGTTATGCATTGGAAATAGAAAAAAAATAATTCAATTTGCTCAAAAGAAATAGGCAAAAGAACGAAAAAAAATTGCTTTTTTCTATTTTACATTTCGAAGAATACATTTTTAAAGATATTTTTATGTAAGCATACAATCATACAATTTACTGAAATTTCTATCTTTGAAAAATAAATACCTACAGGAGTTTCGAAAATAAACAATACTTACTCTAAGCAAGGTTTATCATTATTTTGGTACACTTATAGCATGTATGATTTTGAGAAAGAAGTTGCTTCAAAAGATTTCTTCGCAAGCTTTTAACCTTTGGCTTATAATTAATTCAGTCTTTTCATATGAGCTAGGATAACAGAGAATTTCTCGAGCAACAAGAGCATTAATCCTACCCTACTTATTTCTTGAGCATATATTATGCATGCATAAAGAAACGGATAGAAGAGTTTACTCTAACTTTGATTCGTGTTTGTCCAAAAGGAAGTGATCACTTTGTATGAGGAGTCAATATTAGCTAAGGAATTCATTCCTTTTCTCTCATAAACCAAGAATGGATAGTGAATCATATGAATAGTTAAATGCTGTACTTCAGCTTGAGGAATCATGCAATATATTTGAACACTTTTGCATAAGGGACGTGAATGTAATTTTCCTATGATTAATTAATTTATGTTTAGCTTTTGTCACTAATTTATTCAATTGTTTGATTTTCATTAACTCTATGGTACGCCTTATTCATAGATCTATTGCATGAAATATATAGGATCATATGAAAAAGGCTTCATTTTTAAATGGAAGTGTCTGTTGTAGATAATATACTTGAATAAATTACATTAATGTCAAGAACTTAACAGGAATTTTTATCATGATGGCAAAACGAACTTCAAACTCAGGTTTCCTCTAATTTTTGTTCATAATGTGTTACCCTAAGCTGGAAGGGTTCCGATGCTGCCAATCTTAATCCTTACACACTAAAATAGCTACATGGAAGTCACGATGAGTTGCAAATTAAAATCCTTTAATTTTAATCATTACTTTGGTCACCGAAAGTGCAAAAAGGATTAAAAAATATTGCACCACTTTTATATGGTTCGCTTTGCAAACTTTAGAAATTTTGTAGGTTTGCAATAATTGATAAAGAGATTATTATTATCATATGGAAAAATAATGAAAGATGTTATGAAACAAAAATTGGCGACATAGGAAAGTTCTTTTTGTAAAATAGAAACAATAATACCCTAAAAACAGATTTTAAATGTGGAAGCAAACAATGTTAATTAATGCTAGCTTTAAAATAAAATTTCTGATATTAAACTTAGATCAATTTACATTTAGTTTCGTATAATAGCATTAATATCAAGCAGGAAATGTATACTGACTTTCCTTTGCTTTGATATTTATGAAAAGCAGGTATTTGCTCGAATATCAAGCAGCTTAAAATAAAGCAGCTTAAAGCTCATATAAATATATTTTGCAAATTTTAATGGTATATTGCGCTTTAATAATAGGTTTGTAATGGGATAAAAGTACACGTAGATTTGTTTTCCTTTTATTTCGTAAATAAATGACAGTTTAATCAAAATGTAACAGAAGCATGCCAATGTATAGTTTACTTGAACAAAAATAAAAAAAAAAAAAAAATAAAAAAATAAAAAAAAAAATCTTAATTTGGCATAGATTTTGAAAAAAAATCTCAAATTAAATATTTTTGCTCCTGAACCGGGGGCCTGTGTCTGAATGTCCTCAAAATTAATAGAAAATTAATAGTCTGAATGTCCTCAAAATCTAAGCCGAATTAAGACTGAACTTTTCCTTAACTGCAATGACAAATTAATAATTTTCTGAGCAGACTCAACGCTAATAACTTTCAAGAATATTCGCATTGAATATATCTGTATTTCATTTTTTTTATTGCGTTGCAAAGATACTGTTGAAGCTGAAAGCTGCCTGCAAAGTTTATTTCATTTATTCATGGTGCTTCTGATCCAGAGAAAAATGCATTTCAACTCAAGAAAGCAAATTCAAAATTAAATAAACGCAAAATATACATACATATATATATATAACCACCTCCAGTCCATTAGAGGCCCACCAGCGGCCGAGTGGTAAAGACGTTGAACACCGGGAGTTCGGTCCGAGGTTCGAATCCCGCGAACGGGCTGGCTGCAGGGAGGTTTTGTGGTTTTCCCCATGTGTAACGTGTATCGAGCCAGTTTTCCTTAGAAAGTACTCCACGAAGGCATCCCTCCCTTTAAGCAGATAGCCTTCGTGTGCTTTGCCATAATTGAATGATCCAATCCAGTCCATTAGAGCTACCTCTTGCTAATCTATTATAAATTTTTTTCCTATCAGCTAGTTGACAGCATCCTAGCACGCAGTAAATAAAGCAGAATAATGACTACGCATTCAGCAGAAGCGTGAGACAGTGTTAAAATTTTCAGCTCTAAATAGAAATCATATTCAGGATTTGGATTAAAAAATGTCTACATTGCCAGGTAATCTAAGATATTACGATGTCGATTAATTTTCAAATGCTGCAGCTTAGACTGATATGCTATAAATATTAAATTAGGTAAAGCAACAACTTTATATTTGGCATAGGTTTTAGACAAGACTCTATTGATTTCGAAGTCAGATACAGGTCCCTTTCCATCAGGAGCAAAGGAATACGGAAAGCCACGCTTGTACTTATACCCAAAAGGAGTAAAGCGTAGCTCCATCTATCGTCTGAAATAGGAACGAAAATCGAAAAAAAATTAAGTTAATGGAATTTTAAAAGCATTAGGGAGGTCTGGATTGGAATTAAAGTCATTAACTAAACAAAATAAATTTTTGTGAATGTGAAAAGCTTCAAGAAAATCCAACTGATAAATGGAAGACGATTTTTGGATAATTTTTGTGGACTCAAAGTCAAAATTCTGATATTAAAGTCTAAAACGAAATCTTTAAGACTCGAACCATGGATTTTACCGATAGGCGAGAAAATGACTTCATATTCTGGAGAAATATCCAATTTTGTAGTTGACAGAAAGATGAAATGGAAGCACGACAAGGTTTTAACGTTATTTCTAACAGCAGGGGGTCTTCTTTGATGGCAAGATAAAAAATTTGTAAAGGCTTGCTTTATTAGCGACCAAGGCAGAAAAACATCTATTAGTAGGAACTAGTCTAATTTGATTGCGTTTATTAGCAAGGAGACGCTCTGAGGAGCAAAATTTGAAAGCGCGAAATGCATAATATTAAAATGAAGCCATTTCTTGCTTAGCTGGGGGGGGGCATGACTTAGTATGGGGAGTCAAAGAAAGACAAAAAGGCTTACCCTAAACAGAAATGCTGAAGTCATATTCATTATGTATTATAAGAGTAACAAATAAATTTTTGCGAATGTAAAATTTCTGCAGACCCAAAATCAAAATTCTGATTAAATTTCCCACTATTTTTTGCTATCGAAAAGCTTTTTCGATAGTGATCATAGTGGCTATCGAAATCTTATTAATTTCGGCATCTTATTAATTTCCCTTTTTCGAACTTAAGATTTTTGGTCCTTGATGGTAAAACTTTAACGTTCATTTAGTTTGGTGTATTTAATTATGGCAAAGCACACGAGTGCTATCTGCCTAAGAGGAGGGATGCCTTTGTGGAGGACTTTCTAAGGGAAAACGAATCGTATACACGTTACACATGAGGAAACCACGAAAACGGCCATGCAGCCAGCCCGTTCGCGAGATTCGAACCTCGGACCGAACTACCAGTGTTCAGCGACTTTACCACTCGGCCGCTGGTGGGCTGCCATTTAGTTTGGCCCATATATCTCAAACCAGACATAAAATATGCTATTAATTCCACAGGAGATAAAGTCGAAAACGGAATCTTTTTAAGACTCGAACCATGGGTTTTTTTTTTTTCGATCGGCAAGAAAATACCTTTAAACGAAACTTCTGAAGATTCTATGTAATTTCAAGCGTATAATTTAATATTCCGTACAAGAAAGTCATGTGGTGTGTACATCAGATTTTTTACTTTAGTTATTATTCTTAATACTAGCATCTTGGTCAATATAACTTAGAAAAGTAAAGAGAAAAAAGTTGTGAACGAAAAAGCAAGGCGAAGACAAAGAAATGTGTGCGGCATGGACATGTAGCTGCAGCTTTCGGTATCCTAAAAATAACAGTTATATAATTTAATATTTATTAAAACAAAAAACACTCGAAACGAGAACTTCAATAATACATTTTATTTTAATGATAAGTTTCCTCTTTATCTGTTCTGAACTATTAAAAAAATTATTTTTATCTCGACACTAGCATACATTATGAAAAATGGTACAAACATAAAAAAAAGATTTAAAATAACAATAAAAAAAAATCTGAAAGGTTTCAGATTTTAGGTTACGTCTAAAAGGGCGTTTATTTAACGTTTTGTGTGTTACCTTTATTTGTTAAATATCATGTTCTTTGTACTTAAAACATAAAACTCAGTTCAACAGCAATGTCGCAAAATAACTTTAAAATGAGCATATCTTTAGAATTTCGGATACACTGTCTCGCGCACTGGCGATAAAAATGTTTTTTCTGTACAACGTTGCCATGGCTCGCTTTGAAATCCTTGAGGTTGTTAATCACAAATTCGTTAATGATTTTTAAAATGTGAAATCGATAAAAAAACAAATTCCAGATTTCAAATTTGGGCTTCCACATGCCCATATTCGCAGTAGAATTACGTCATTCAAAATTCGATGGCTCTATGTACGATTTTTTATCACAATGTGAGAACTATACATACATTTATGCAGATTTTTCATTATTTAATATTTTCAAATATAACGCAGGACTCTAACATTTGGTGGCAATAGTTTGAAAAGTGAAGCGGACATTTATAGTGAACCAACACAAAATTACAAAACGAAAACAACAGTCCTTCAATGACAAAGCCCCTTTGGACTAAGTAAAAAGAAATGTGTAAGTTTTTAGATTTTAAATTTTGTCCAAAGGGGCGTTTTTTAACGTTTTGTGTGTTACCTTTATTTATTCAATATCATGTTCTTTGCTCTTAAACCATTAAATTCAGTTCAACAGGAATGTCGCAAAATAGTTTTGAACTGAGCATATCTTTAGAAATTCCGATACATAGTTCCGCGCGCTGCAGATAAAAAGTTTTTTTTCCTGTAGAGATTTGTTATTGCTCGCTTTTAAATCGTTGAGTTTGTTAATGAAAAAATCGTTGAAGTTTTATAAAATATGAAATCGATAATAAAACAAATTGCAAATTTTAAATTTGTGTTTTCCGATACCTATATTCGCAGTAGATTACGTCATTCAAAATTGGATGGCTCTAGGTACCGTTGTTTTATCACAATGCGAGAAACATACGTACATTTATGCAGATTCTCATTATTTAATTTCTTTAAATATAATACAGGGTGATAGTATTCGTTGGCAACGATTTGAAATGTGATACGCCGTTCATAGGGTTCCGTTGCAAAATCGCAAAACGAGAACAGGAGTCCTTCAGGAACAAAGCCACTTTGGACTAATTAAAAATTTAAAATAAAAAAAAAATTAAAATATATGCATTAGAAAATACAACTAAATTGGCATTCAGATTTTAAAGAGACTGGCCAAACTTATCAATGCTTACATTTATAAATAATTATTTTGGAAATGAGATTAGTCAAAACCCGTTTAGAAAGATCATTGAGCAATCAAAAGATTTTAGCTCCCACCGTGCTCTCGATGAGTTAACAACAGCATTAAGCAATGAAAAATGTTTAGTTTCCTCCGAGTGCTGGGTCAGTTAACATCAATATTAACACAACAAAAACAAACTGGAACTTTGAGGACTGAAAACAAGGGATAGTACACAGGCATGCTGGTTGATCACTTTAATTTAAAGCATTATTCGAGTCGTTAGAGAATTAGAAGCTTAATGGTAAAAAAAGAAAGCTCTGAGTTTAAAGGAAAGGCTTCTGAAAGCAAGCCATTTTTCCAAAATATCATATGAGAGCTATTTTCTGAAAATGAGCCCATCGTATCTTACAAATCCTTTTCTTTGCTGAAAATATTAATTTTCATTTGAGGAAAAATAAAATCCTTCATTTGGCAACAGTGATATTAAAAGATGTACGTTAGAGGAAAGCGTTGTGTTTTTTTTGGAAGACAGAACGAGATTTGAATGCAGAAATTTAGGTATTAGGTGATCTCAGGAGATATTCTCATTGGTAGATTTTGAAGAAACGAATTTCTTATTACAGAGAGAAACGCAGATATAATAATGAATAAATTAAAGAAATTTCTTGTGAATATTTAAGTAAAATACATTTTAAAGTAATTATTTTTCATAATAAAAATACAAATTTCATATTCCACAGTTAAAATTTAATCGTTCTTTAATTTTGATATCTGTTATATTTTCCTGCAGCTTGTTTAAATTCGAAGAAAATGTGGTTCATATATTATAACAGATTTTTTCCTTATTTCCCTCAAGGGGGTTATACGAAACTAATTAAAGCTTTTATAAATGCAGAGCTCTTTAACGCTTTATTATTAATCTTTTAATGCTTCGCAGAATTAGCAGTTCAATTTCTAAGCTGCTGGATGTAAAGTTTAACAAAAAGTAATGCCTAAGATTGAGGGAAAAAATTTGAATATAGGAAATAAGTTTTTTCCTTACGAAATGCAAATTTTACGAGAACGAAAACACCAAAAAACGTTTAAAATTCTAAAGCAAACATTGCCATGCGTTGGAACTTCCAGCAGCTTCAGAAAATTATTTTAAAAATAACTTTAAAGAGTTTTAACGAATATTTGACAAAATTATTATTTTTAGATCATTTTGGGGTAACTAATTTGAATTTATATTACTTTGAAGTATTTTTTACATTTCTGTGTATTATGTAACTTGTGTTAGTTTTGCACTGCAATGTTTGGTGCATTAATTTTGAATTTAGTTCTATAAATTAATTGCATGTATTTAATTTGCGCATAATTGTTTTGCATTTATTTGTATAATATTTTATTATAAATCAGTGGAAGAAATTCTAGGCTCTTAGATTCTAAGACGGAGCGTGTTCCTGCCTCTCGAGGCCACATTATTAGGTTAGATAACTCAAATAAGATTGTATTCTTCGGCTCTGCGTTACAGTTGCTGGCATTTAAATTGATACGCCGGTGACGTTTGAGCCAACTTCGCATTAAATAACTTCTGTAACCCTTGGCTACTACATTTGCTTTTAAATTTGAATTTACTGTTACTTTAAGTTGCATCGCTACAAGTGGTTACTGTTTTGCCTAATTTTGACTTGATAAAAAGGTTTGTTTAATATCTTCTTAATACTTTATATTTCTTTCCAGACAAGCGATAATTCGCTCCAATTCTGTTAGAAATTTGGACTTAGTTTATTCTAGCAAAGAAGAGTAAATTCCATAAAGCTTCTTCGGTTTTGAAATTCGGAAATGTTTGAGAGGCTTCTTGTAGAATTTATCTTAACCAATACTCGTAAGATAGAATTACTAGGGATCCTACTAGCAATGCATAGAATGAACTACAAATCAAGGTTAATGATTCTAATGATTGAAATAATAAGGCATGGACTCAAGCTGTTGCTAATACAAGAAAAAAAAAAGAATTTGTTCCACGGTGATTGCTATTAGTGGACCGACATTTCTTTTGAATCAGTCACGAGTCTACACTGCAATTTCGAACCTTCGTATAACACAGTATAATATGCAATAAATGGAGTCCTTGAGATTTAGCTGCCAGTTTCACTGTACTGATATTAAAAAAAATCTTTCCAATTGTAAGGATCTTAAGTTTTACTAACGTGTATTTTATTTTAAATCTTTACTATCACTTCTTATTTTCTACTTCCGGCCAGAATTAAAAACGTTAACTTATTTATGCAAAATTTGTCTGGCGAACGCCAAGTACTTAAGTTGTGGCTTTTTGCCAAGCGAGAGAGAGGAAGGAGTTAGTCGAAGCAGGCCGCTTACCTTAGAAGTTTTACTCAGTTGCTGGTTGCCTTCCAGGCCAGAGGTTTAATCCTCTTGATAATTTTAAACGTATTGTAGTGTTAACAGTTCTCTGTACTACATACGGCTTCCTGTTAATATGAGGCCAATCTTCCACGTTTATTATTTAAAAGTTAAGAGTTTAGTTATATTTTTATATTCTTACGTTTAGACCACAAGTAGTGGGTCTTTGTATTCCGAAGTACGGAAATTATTGTAAAGAGAGAAAAATAAAGGGTTTTGTATACCCTTCTTGTGTATCCTGTCTACTTCGCACAGTTATTGAACATAGCTTTAGTAAGCTCTCTGTTCCGAGTCAGGTCCTTGCATGTTCCCAAAGAAAGTAAGACGGAACATTGAACCTGATACAATAACAAAACAATTCATTTTTCAAAGGGAGCGACACAACAATATAGTGAGGATTCTCGTGGTGATCAAATACAGGAGGAACTTACCATCGCAAAATGTATTGCGCTTATGTCTAAGCGATATTAGTGGATGACAAAAGCCTAAAAGTTAAGAAGATAACATCAAGATATAGTCTGTCTAAAACAAAGTGTTTTCCGCATTCTACATGAACACTTTCTCCGGAATTTTGATCTTCGTGAAAGGAGATTTAATGTTAATGACAGTAAGAAAACAGCAATTATGGAGCATTTTCAGAACAAACTTCCAAATTACTTTTTCAGGGGCATGGAGTTATTCAGTAAATAATCCGAAAAGTGTGTCAAGGTACTAGGAAAACTAAAGAATCATATAGAAAAAATATCTAAAGAACACATGATCTCCTTCGAGTTCCTTATTTTAAATAACTTCGAGATGTATATGAACATTACTTCCCGTTGATTGTTTGTTATCAAAGTGTTATTTGTTGTTCCAATAAACAGAAAGGTCTGTAATACGAAATTTTAGATTGTTATTTTTATTATGTACAGTTGCACGTATATGCAAATTGGTCTTTTATAAATTAAAAAAAACATAATCAAATTTTTGTTTCTATTTTTTTATTAAATTGTTTTTTCCGTAAATATAATTTAATTGCCTAGTGATTGAAGAAAATCAAGCGTTTATAATACATTAAAAATGCTTTGAAACGAATACCAAAATCTAATTTTCTTCTGTGTTATTTCTATGGTACCGTCAAATCTAAATTAATTTTGATCTGCAAGTATATATCCTCCCGATATTCAATTAACAGTAAACAATGCTCGTTTAGCTGCAACAATAATTTTCTCGTATGTTGATTATTGAAGAACTGTTATGGCCTTCTAGTAAATTAACCCTTCCTGTTGTACAGTTTTAGCCCAAATTTTATCAGATTTTTTACATGAACGCAAGAAGTTTAAATATGAAAAAATCTTTTTAATGTTTAAAGTTACTGCGGACCAAAAAAAAAACAAAGAGTCACGCAGGTACACTCAAACAAGACAGTTTGTAACTTAAGTAATATATTATCGTTATCATAATTCAAATATATATTTTGAGAATTTTAAATAATTTAATCTGAAATATATAAGGAGTACTTTTTTATTTTTATAAATTGCAAATAAAAGACAGAAATCAAATTTTAAGTTGCGGCTAGGACGAAATTTCGAAATTGAATTTTACTGATATAGTGCATACTTTCGATTTATTAATAAAAATTAAGATGAAAACGTTTTAGGTATACAAAAGCTACATTTCGACGAAAGGTCTCTACTTGTCATAGCAGATTTCTGTATATTGAAGAGAAAATGTGATTTTCTTTCTCAAGTATTTTCTTTAACGTCACTATTACAACACGAAATACTAATTCAGATATATCATCCACCGCTGAGAAAACTACTTCGAATCTTACAGGGCTTGTACGTATGGAACATAACGAGGTAATAAGAACAGAAGCCTCACAGTTTCTGCCTTTGTTTATTATTTTGGCGGGGGGGAAAGAACGATACGAAGGTTTCTAATAGCTAGAAGAAAATAGCTTTTGAGTTCTTTCGTCTACCACTTCGAAGAAAAAAAAGCGATGTTTCGCAAACGAGGAAATTTCCAATCCGAGATTTTGCTAAAAGAAGTTCTATAAGCTATATTATTTTCTTCAGTGTAATTTAATTTCCTCATGGTCGTTTCATTCTCTTTCTTTTGCAGAGCGTATAAATTCTTTGTAAAAGCGTAGTTAGAAGTATGTAGGTTGCACCTCGTCAATATCAATCAGAAATAGGTTTATATTTTTGTTAATACGTGCAAAAGTAGAGTGATAACCATTAAGAAATTTTAATCATTTTAATGACTAATTTATAAGTAGATAAATGTTAGCCATTATGATCTTCAGAACAGCGTTGCGTGAAAATTCACCTATTCTCAAGAAGGTATTCCAGCCACGGCTCTTTAGGATGTAGGATCTCGTAGGATGTCCAGACTGGCTCGTAGGCTGGCCCGTAGGATGGCCTACGGTCCAGATTGGCCCGTAGGATGTCCAGACTGGATACTCGTAGGATGTCCAGACTGGCATCCGGACATCCTACGAGTTCCACTACAAGAACATGAACGGGTGAAGGCGATACTTTCTTATATTCTTCCTCAGAGGTCAACTGAAAATACAAGACTGACACATAGTTGCAGGTGGTGATTAATTACCACTCATCATATTTTGTTGGGCAACACTGCAGAGATCTTAACGTTTCATAGCGAGAAACGGGGAAAATTAGCGATTCCCTTACTGAGGGTTCTTCCAGAACTTGACAAACCTGCTACCAACTACACTAAAAAAGAACACACGAGGAAAGCTAATTCTTTATTAATAACCTTATAGAGTCTTATTCTTTTTGGCAGCAGCTAATCGCGAGATTTAGGAAGATTGTAGAAGAATTATCTTATGATACAAACAAAAGTCAGAAGAAGGGTGTATAAGACCCTTTTATTCAAACACAAAGATCTTCACAGACGACCCCACTTGGTCTTACATAAGCGAACACTTCTGGCTTAACTTAAATACGTAATGTTGAGCTAAAATCAAATGTAGTTAGATTAGCCTTACAGCTCACAGAATAAACTAACACTCAGGAAAGGTCTGGTTTCTAGCAAACCGACGAGACAAGCTTGATGGCGAGAAGCACTCAACGCCACACAATTAAATGGCTATTGAGTCACGATAACAAAGTTACCTCAAGTAATCATAACACGCTGTAATATCAGCTTGCAAAACTATCGCTAAAATAGCACTTCTCTCTCCCTCAATCTAAATGAACGCTCGATGTCACACTTACATTCTGGCATGAAAAGTGTGAGTGAAAATGAGAGCGACAGAAAAAACTTTAACTCAAAATTAACCATTAGTTAATAATAAATAGATAAATCCTCACAATCTAATATATTTTGTTACATTTCTCTTTTTTTACACGTTATATAAGATTACGTTAAAGTTTTACTGGAAAAAAAAATAAACAGCAACACTTACACCAAACGATTTACTGATTCTTGATAATTTCTTGATAATTATTAATACTTTAGGACCACGTGTTTGGAGAAAATTCTATCTCACGGGAGGCAAAGCGTGAGGAAAAACATATTAAACCTTAGCAAAAGCTATATTTTGCATGAAAAGAAATAGCTGTTCAAGTATTATTTAGTTCTTAGCTTAGCCATTTAGTTGTTACAAAAATTCTCTGTTTATCATCTTTATAAACACAGCAGTAAATGGTAACATTTTTTGGCCTTTCACGTAATTTTTGTTTTTTAAAACTGAGATATACATGAATAAAACAATTACACATTACTAACACCTGGAGACGACTTTCGACTAAATAAACTCTTTCAGTAACCATATCAGTTTGAGAGTTTACAGTCATAAACATTCGCTTTGGTTGTGGCTTACCTGGGACTGGGAGTGGAACTTAAATTGCTTTTGAAAAATTGAAATTGAAAATCCTTTAATTTTTCCCATAAAAATATGAGTATATTTTCGATACCGTGCTGAATGGATAGGCTTAAAATTATGCCGATTTTAACATCACTATTAAAATTTGTTATCCGAATGATTAAGAGAAGTTATTTAGGTATGAATTTCTTGTTACAATTAATTTAATTCATGAACAAAAAACAAAAGACTTAAAACGTAGAAAAAATTGAACATTTCTAGAACCTTTTCCAACATTTGATATTATAATTAAGGAATACACTTTAATATTTCTTTACAGCATTCGAAATGTGTGTACATGCACCGTATAGCAACAGCCGATTTATCTGAAGATACATAAGATTCTTGATTGCAAATTTAAGAGCAAACTATTAATTTCCCTCGAGATTCCGTTGTGTATCTTCTTTAGCTTGGACGTTCCTTCATTTTATTCCGCGTTTCCCCCAACTACCACCGCACTCTAATCAATGCTAAACTCTTAGCACAGCTATTCAAGAGTCTCCGAGAGAACTCTCCAGATAAGAGCAGAGTGTAAACACACGTGACTATTTTATGGGTGCGTTTTCTGTGAACTTCTCAGTTGCTCTGTCTTAAGCAGCGCTGCATTGAAGCACTCTTAGGCAAGATTTTTCCATTTGTTTTATGTTAAATAGTGTAAATTCGTTTATTTGTTTATTCGAGGAATGAACCGTGTTTCGATTGCTGAGATAAAACACGATGATGTTTAAATGCTAATGATTGGCATTACCGGAAGTTGTTACAACCAACAGTTGAACTGCTAGTCTAAAAATGGTAATAATAATAATAATAATAATATATATGATAAAATCAAACTTAGAAGTATGACGAATTTTGATGGCGTAGAACTGTTGATCCATAGTGAATAGGAAATTGGGGCGAAGGCAGATTAAATCTTCATTTTTTATTTCAGCAAACATGTTGTGGCCACAATCAAGTTGGCAAATTAAATGTACATAACCCATTACATTTTAGATAAATTTGCAGTAAGAAAGAAGGAGCAGAGAGGCAGAAGTGCAACTAAGCGAAAGCGTAGGAAGCAAGTGTATATGTTCAGGGTAAAATCTTAATTCAGACTGAGTTAGTTTCGGTTTCCAATGCATTTTGATTGGATAATTAATATTGCTGTAAAATTATTATTGGCTGTCTTAATTTTAGTTCCATTTGCATCATCAGAATTATGTAAGAGTCATATGACAAAGAGTTTTCTCGAAATGACGCAGTGCAGAGAGAGGTTACTATTTTTAAAATGGAGAAGGGAAATTAATTTACGCAGCTAATTTAATCGTTTACATATTCTTTATTTTTCTCATATATGTATGACAAAATGAGAGATTTAAAAGCGTAACAATTGAAATGTATTTTTCATTTCTGAAGTATGATATTTACAAATTTCTGGTATTTATTTAGAAATGTTTCCTGTGAACAAATATTTTAATGAAGCATCATTTTTCTCTCATGAGTAAATTAAAATAGTAATTAATCACCTCGTTATTACTTGCAGGAGCACTTTAATGTAATCCCATAGAAAATTATGCAGATATTCGCATTCTGTAAAGTAATGATTAATGTAAAAACGATACATTTTATCATATTTTAAAAAATATAAGGTGACCCAAAAGTCAGTTAACATTTGAAAATTCAATAATTTACTAAAAAATATAGGCATAGAGATCAAACTGACACACATGCTTGAAATGTCAGGGGGGTTATTGAAAGGAAAAAAAGTGCTTAAAGGGGGCAACAGATGAGGTTCATATGATAACAAAAGCAATAATTAGCTTAATCATTGAATTTTAGCAAAGACTATGTTCTTTATAACAAATGTTCAACATGTCGGCAGTCATTCGTGAATAGTACCTGTAGTCGAGGGGACCTGACAGGCCAAGCATGACACAATTGGCAGCTCAGCATGCAATCATCATCAAATGATGTACAGAAGAGATTTTTCATACATGTAGCAATATGAGGTGAAGCGCCATCCTGCATAAAAGTCATACATTTCAACAGGTGTTTGTCAGCCAGACTAGGGATGATGCGATTCTCTAACATAGAATTACCTTGCAGCCGTCATACTGACAGTTTGAATAGCAATACCACATATTTCCCCGAAGAAAAAGGGTCCTATCACAGTTGATGTGATAAACTAACATCCCTTAGTAATTAACACTCGTAGGCGAGGATAGAAAAGTGACAAAGTCTAGAAGGGAATGTATCCCTTTCTCATTACTGCTCATTTCATACACGATTCTCCTGTTGGGTCACTGAAATTTTGCTACTCAAAGCCATATGTTGGCCTTTCTTTTGCATTTTTCTTTTTTGATTTCAATAAAACCCATATCATTTGAACCATGTGTGTAAATGTTTACCTCTCTACCTACATTATTCCATAAATTAATGAATTTTAAAACGTTAACGGACTTTTGGGTCATCCTCTATGTATACAAATTCATATAATATTTAGAATATATCGCAAAAAACACCGTTTATATACACCGTAAAACCTCTTATGATGACCATTTCCCTAAGACGATTAACTCTGAAAGTGATTATTATTTCCTAAATGAAAAACTAGCATTGTAATTGCAATATTATTTTCTAAAATGACCTTTCTAAACTCACTGGGACTATCAAATGCAGCTAAACCTCTCAAAGCGAGCAACTTCTGCATACGACCAATTAATAAAAGTAAACAATATTTCAAAGAATATAATTAAGCTATGGAATATTAATCTTTACCGATAATAGGTTCTCTAAGGCGTCCACCAGATCATTACCAGATCAAGTTGTCTGAAACCCAAGAGTGGTCTTCTTACGGAGGTTTACCTATGCAATAAGCAAATAAGAAAGCAGTTATGGTGATAAAAATTTTAGTATAAAATCCATGTTTTTATTGTAAAAATTTTGTTGAGTGAATAATTATTGATCATGTTTTAATTTCATTGTCTTACAATGCGGTTTTATTTGTCCCATAAAGTACAGAAGTTAATGGTGCGCTTTTCGATCAACGTCGCATAGCATATCTGTTATACTGGACTTAGCTTATGCTTTATCTTATATTTTTTTCGTCTGCTCAGTTGGTCACATATAATAGAATCAATGTTTAAATGGTGCCCAAAGAACTCTATACTATTTTCGATACTACTGCAAATCATTTGCTTTCAATTCAGTGTGGTATACTGTTTTCCTTATTTTATTTTCAAATTTTAAATCTGAGTAACCTTTTAAGAAATTCTTTCTCCTTGTGTAATTGTGGTGTAATTGGTGAAAGCACGTCTGGTTGGCAGTCGTAAGGTCCACGGTTCAAATCCCGGAGATGACACTGCTGATTTCTCAAAATTCCTACTCTGAAAACTTCTAAATTACTCTACAAGTGACGTCTAAGCTAAAATGTGGTGAACGATAATTCGTCACAACCTGCATATGGCAAATGGTCTTCTCCTTTCCCAGTCGCCCTTTAAGTGGGGGAAGAAAAGTAAGAAATTTTCTTCTTCCTCACAGCGTGCCCTCGTGATGTAATATTAAAAATCATCCGAGTGGCAATTTGAATGTCTGGAGCTCCAATCTCAGCAAGGAAATTAATAATTCTTCATATTCCTTGCTTGGTAAAGACTAATAAGACTATAACGCTTTTGCTTCTATAAAATGTATGCCAAACTGAAAGCATTAAATTTAGAAGTACGATTTTGAAATTATTACTGGAAGCTGTCATAATTTCAAAGTAGCAGATCAAAATTTGAAAGAAAAATAAAAATATAAAAGGAGAATAGCTGAAAATGATAAGACAAATAAAAAAGAGGTGAATTTTAGTTCATACACAGAAATAAACATTTTAATGTCGGTTTAATTTAAAACAGCTTAGCTTTAATTTAAATTAGCTTAGCTAGTAAATTCGTCGTTAGTGGTTAAATGCTATATCAAATTCAGAAATTAAGTGGGACGTAGTTAAAAATGTTTGCTGTTATTGTTTTTAAGATTGGCAGATAAATCATCCAATGAGTATGTTTTAATAAACTAGTTTCAGAGATTTCCATCTTTAGAACGAATTGTTACGTGCATTCAGGTTTGTAATGGATTGGAGCACTCAGAATTGATGATAGCTTGATGAAATTTATTTTCGTAAAAAAAAACAGTTTACTGTTTTGGAACTGTATTTATACAGTTCTTCTCAGTATAAGAGAGCATAATCAGTAGTTGCCATTTCAAACTGCTAAAAATTTTCAACACAAGACAAGACTATAAAAAGACCTTATATTCGTAACCTCGCACAATGATCTCTTAATACTCTGACCTAAATTCTGAATAAACTTTGAAGCTAACTCTCAACTTTGAACTAAACTGAAAAAAAAAAAAAAAAAAAAAAAAAAAAACTGATACTTTCTCCGATCTTATATGCTTTGCCCTGGCCACCGAAAAATATCTACTACCTTCGATTTCTAGAAATCCTAGAAGGTATGTATGTATAGTATAGTTACATAGAGGAAAGATCGTGTGCCGGACCGATTCTTTGGACGATTACTTTCAACGCCATCCTGGAGGCCACATGGCCAAGACATACGTCCATCGTCGCCTACGCTGACGATGCCGCATTGTTAGTACAAGGAAGAACCCGCGACGAGCTTGAGAAGAATGGCACCGAGTCTTGTGCACTATTTACAGAACTCTGCGGCAAACTTAAACTTCAACTATCTGCTGAAAAGTCCTGTGCCCTGATCATACCGAAGCAAAGAGCCAACCTGAGACGCAAACCATGCATCAAGTTAATGCAGAGGAACATTAAAATCAATAACACCTTGAAGTACCTTGGCCTTCTGTGGGACAACAAATTAACATGGACCCCCCACCTCCAAAGTATTAAACAGCGAACTTCCGAAATAGCAAGAAAAGCCCGCCTATTTCAGGGGCGAAACTGGGGTCAAAATCCCCACATACAGAAAATTCTTTATCTCACAGTCTCAGAGAAAATAGCCCTTTACGCTTCAGCAATATGGGCCAATCCGATGAGTGGTAGAAAAGTCAAACAGCTGGGAATTATACAACGACCTTACGCCTTACTCTTGTGTGAGGCCTACAGAACAACGGCCACTAGTGCAGCAGTGGTATTATCTGGTCTAATGCCACTGCACATACGCGCAGAAACTGAAGCTGCTTACGCTACTGTTGTCCATTTAAAGAAGGAAGCTACCTTCTGCGGAAACACTTATAGTCCAGTTCAGTATGAGAATCCAAGGAATACCCTGGAGACGCACCCTGCGCACAAGGGAAGAAATATAAGGATTCACGTCAGCAGAAGTGGCGAGCAAATTACAATACAGGATCCGCGGTACCCAATGCAGTACTATACAGATGGATCCAAGCTCGACGAGGGTACAGGTAGTGCCTTCGTCCTGTACCACGGAGGATGCAAGGAAATCGAGTGGAAGGGGCATCTTCAACCAATAAACAGTACATTCCAGGCTGAAGTCATAGCCATTACCACTGCGATTCAGCATGCAATTGACAGCGGGATCACCGATGCAATGCTGTTTACAGATAGCATGTCAACGCTATTCGCCCTAGTCAACCATAACCACACCTCCCCATTGGTAGCGGACCTCCAGAATATTCTACAATCACATCCTCAACTAATTGTAAATTTAATATGGACTAAGGCACACGTTAACAACGAGGGTAACGAGACAGCTGACCAATTGGCAAAGGAGGCAGCAAGCAACATAGCTGCACAGATGGTAACTATTCCAGCGCCACCCTCGTATCTCAAGAGAACTCTTAAGGAAAAAGGTCTGCAGAAGTGGCAAGCTGAATGGGAGACCTGTAATACGGGTCGCAGAACCAATTTATTTCTGCCTAGAGTGAAAATGGAGCGCCAATACTCCATACCTCCCATCACTAATTACATCTCGGGGCACGGGCCCTTTCTCACCTATTTTGAGCGATTTGGTATCTCTAATACAGGCTTGTGCGTCTGTGGGTCGCTCGGAACTCCAGACCATTACATCTTTGAATGCCCGCTCACGGAGGATAATCACCTCCACTTGCCAGCAGACAACCAAATAGCCTTTAAACGATTCATAGTTAATAACAAAGGCACAGTGAATACCATCTGCAGAATAATCAGCCAGATAACCGCCCTGGGGCAAGACCTATGCCAACCCCACTAATTCAGGGTCTTAAGTGAATGTAAGTACTCCTCTGCATCTAAGGAAATACAGTATCTTCCTTCTGCTAAGCGCATGTACCTTCTTTAGTAATAGTATTTATGTGTCATGTCATGTATGTGTTATGTTAATAATTTTTTTTTCTTTTTCTTAAATGTGTAACCAGTATGTTATGTAACGTATACCTTGCAAACCTAAAATCTGTAATACAATATAAATAGCCAATGTATCTCTCATCTGCCCCTGTATGGCAATGTAATAAATCTTTTAAGATATCAATAAACCCCCGGTAGATAGGGGAGGGCGCGGGACATATGCCTGTTTACCTCTGTTAAACACCAGGCGTCCCCGTCCTCCGTCACCTGTCACCTGTCACCTGCAGTTACAGAGATCGGTCCAAAATTTCACCAGATGTTTGTAACTTTTGGTGACTTTTCTCTCCAAAACCGTTACTATCTTTTAGTATTTTCCAGTAAAGTTTCGCTTTTCTCAGGCTTTCACCGTAAACTTGTATTATGTAAGAGCTACTAAATTGTACGTATAATTTCACTAAAATTACTTACATGTATTCAAAATTTGTAACATTATGATTTCAAGGAAACCTGTAATTGATAAAATATGTCTTTGTTGCAGGTTATTTTGGTAATAAACCACAAATATTAAAGTGTTTAATACGCAATATACTAAAGGCCTAAACTAATAGATGACGCGGTTATTATGCAAAATTGGAGAAAATAATTGCCATAAACAATAATCAATAATTTACGGTAGCGATGTCTTAAACTTGCAAAATATCTTGAAGTCGAATAGTATGTAGACAGAAAGCTCTAAATCAATGAAGCTGTTTTGAACGATTGATAAATATAAGTAACTCAAAAACAAAAACAAAAACTAAATAAATGAACGATTTTTTTAAATATTTTCGATATGTGTGTCTTTATATCTGAAGATATCATCAAAATGATAATATTTTTCTTATCTTATAGTAGAAGTAATAAATCAGAAATTTAGGATCTTGGAATAATCCATTCATTTGAAATTGAATATTAGAGTTTTATTGCTACTATGATAACACCTATTGATCCTAGCGAAACATTAATAGATGATCTGATTAAACTATTTTCTTTAAGGCATATAAGCACAGAAACATAGAGCTACGTGGATGAGAGTACCATAAAGAAGTGTTTTGAAAATAGAGGTAAATAAATGTAACTAAAGAAAATATAAAGAAATCGTAGTCTAGACAGGAAATGAAGTCTTAAAGCTAGAATAACAGGTAGGTTGATAAAAGAGCAAAGATGAAGACCTTCAGCATGAAAATGATTACCAAACAAACACTTTTGAAATGTTTGCTAGTGCATGTAATCTAAAGAAGCGAAGGCAACTCTGGGATTCGAGGAATTCGAAGGGTAAAAATAAGAAATCTAGACTCCTCTGTACGTAAGTGAAAATTATTTCGTTATTTAAAAATAATTTGGTTGTAATCTGGTGTGTTTCCTCCCCATTCTTACCTCGACCCTAATTGTAATTGGAATTTCAAGTAGCTAGGAATTTGTACGTCTGGGAGGTTATTAATAATTTAGAACTTTGAAATTTTTTTCTTTATGTGTAACATTTATTTTCTTGATTTAAAAGTTTTCATTACTTGCTGTACATCAAAACATTAAGTTTATACATTTTCTGTAAGTTTTTGATTTATTATCAAATTACCCGCAGGCGTAATAACCATTACAAGTAAATCATAATTCTATTTATTTATAGTGTTAATAAACTGATACATTTTCTCTTCAATTTAAAAATATTTCTCATTCTCACCACTTGCTTTCGTGGTGTAACTGCAAGCAAGTCCAGTTAGCAACCGGAAGGTGTACAGTTCGCATCCAGCGCAGGATCCTTTTATTCATCGGTTTTTTTCCTCTTCAAAAAATTCTGATGACTTTACACCTGTCATTCGAACTCAAATGTGTTTAGACGTTAATTCTTCGTCGCTTGTATTTGGCAACTGAGTGTCTCTATAAGTTGGCAAGAATGTAGGGTTTTTTCTCCTTTCTCAATTCATGCTTTCGTGTTATAATTAGAAGTATATACGTTAATTGGCAACCAGGTGATCTGGCGTTAGAATCTCGGAGAGGGGATCGCTCATTTCTTCGATTTCCTGGCTTCTAAAAATTTTAATGACTCTACAAACTCACATAAACGACTTGGATCTGCGCAGAGCTTTTCATATAAACTAATCATCTCCATTAGTATGCAATTACTAATAACCATATTCCTTCGTAAGATGAATAGGTTCCTCGGAATTCAAAATCATCTGATGATGATACTGTTTGCCTTAAGAAGATTTCACTGCATATTTACACTTCATACTTTACAGTTTTCAGGTATTAACGAAAAAACATATTTAAATTTCATAATTCGCCCCTAGCACATGTAAACAGCTTTGATTAGGCTAAAACCTGTATGCACATTTACGATAACTGTCGATATTATTAGCGATAGTCATGTTCTTTAGGGCTGTCACGTCCAGCGGAAATCAAAATTAGCTGGAAACGTAAGTGGTTTTAAAGAGATATTAATGTATATATATTTGCTATTTTAAGGTTGTTTAACCTGCTTATTACTCACGGCTGCAAAGAATCATGAAATTCTGGACTCCGTTGTTCCTAAATGTTTCGAAAAAAGTATCAATAGATAAACGAGTATTGTTGAGAAACAGAAAAAATAGCAGTCATATTTCGGATAAAGAAGCAAATGTTACAATGTTTAATGACACTAAAATGTACATTCAACTTAGAGATTTTCACAATAATATTAATATAAGGAGAGTTTGTTTTTTAAATGGCTCCATGAAAAGAATTTCTGTATTAGAAATTTGTTTATAAAGCTCAGAAATGGAAGAAAAATAACCTTACCTACAAACATTCTATGTTGTTGATAAAACATCTTTTCTTCTTCGGAAAAATGTCCTCGGAAACTGATACTGAATTATAAATTTTCGGGAAATATATTTTCGATATCTTCATCCAACTCACCGTAATATTGAACTCTAAAAACTCCAGATAGCTTCGAAAAATTCTTTAAGCCAATCAAGAAAGGAGTGCTCCAAGATTTTATGAATCAGTTCAGCATACTACTGGTAAACCTGTTCAGGCCACAAGAGCAGATTGTTAAGACCTGCTGGGCATTACGGATGAGTACCAAAGGAAAAAAATCTGATATTTTCTTCAGATCAATATTTAAAAGCTCGCATTTGCGAACGAATGTAAGGAAATCGGTTTAAATTTTGAATGAGAATGTTTTATTTACGAAAACAAATTTAATATGTTCGGTTGCATAGACGTAAGTAAGTAAGAAATGAGGATAAGAATAAAAATAAAGAAGTAAATAAAATAAAGTAAAGTAAGAAATGAGGATAAAAATAAAGTAAGAAATGAGGATAAGAATAATATGCCTGCGTTTTAAACATGGAAAAGGCAGTAAAATAGTCTGGGCTTATCGAAAATAGCTTTTTTACTAAGTAAAAAAAGACGCATAGCTTAAATGCAAGCATCCATGTTATTTCTTTCTAATAAGGCGAGATACATTCAAGGCAATATATACTGGCCTAACTGATATAATGGTCAGTGATATCGGCTAATGTATCGTTCAGCTCGGTTTCGAATACCGGAGAAGACATGAATGTTTCTATAAGGCATGCGAACACTGTGCTTTCGAACTGGAAGTTCCCTCCAGAGTTTGATGGCAAAGTAGAAGTTATTAGAAGTCCCTTGGACTGCTTCCTCTATGTTCTTAATCAAAACTTGGAGAAAGTGGGATAAAAGCTTAATTGCCACCTATAAGGTACCCGGAGGCTCTTGGCCAATGAAAGGTATTCATTTTTCCAAAGATGAGAAGGATCAGTGCAGTATTTGAATACAATGCAGCATACTATTCCCTCAGTTGCAAATAGCTTACAGCTTGAAGATATCTAGGCCTTTCTTCAAGATAACCATCACTATAAGCACATGGCTTAAATTATGAATACGTGGTTTTCATACGGTGTTTTAAATCAAGCTCCATTTTTCTCAGTAGTTTATTGAATATTTACCTGCATTAAATCAATCTAACTTGATCGATCAATATTTGTGATTAGAGCTCCTGTCTGCTGTATAGTTCGTTGAATCCGGATTTGAATCTCGGAGAATACATGGATGATTGTAAATCTGTAGTGTCTATGCGGCATGGTGGCACCAAAATACGCGGAAACCTGAAAGTCCTTTAGAGTGGTTGGGTTGTATTGTCAACTATATGGTGCTCAAAGTCAAAACAAACAAGCTTCACAAAAGATCAGAATGGAAATTGTAGCGAAACTACTAAAAAATTATGCCTTTTCTCTGCTTAATATCAGTCGTTATGAGATCTAAAGGTGTTAACATTCGCTACAGAAACCAAACAAAGATCTTATTATATGCAGTTTTATCTTTCAAATTTTATTTAGAATTTTTACATGTTTAATGTAGTACCTGTATGTAAAATTTTTGTACATAGCACAATTAAACAAGAAATAGTGATACATTTTCAGCAGATTTATTTAAATCATTTTAATATATTTGATTGGAAAACTTTTTTTATTTCTTAAATACTATGCGTATAATTTATAAGTTTAAGCATTGCTCTTGCAATATTGGATATTTTTATGGAGTATGCATACTTTGCTCATTGCCTAAACATACCTTGTCAGCTGAGATAAGGGGACAGATGCCTTCGTGGAATTCGAGGAATATTTGACTTTTGAGTGAGTATTAGAAATAATTCATGTAACTTTCATTAAATCTGTACATATTTCTAATGTAAAAAATTCTGACACATGCTAAATTATTGTAAATTACTTTACTCCAAAATTATAGTGAACGCACAGAAATTAAAGTTTTCCCCATACCGAAACTGAAAGTATTAAATACATATCGGTATTTATGACAATCCTTGTAAAAAAGATGCATTTACCTTTAACAAAATATATAAATATTTATTAAATTATGTATGAATGGTTTTGAAAAAGATGGATTTATTCATTCATAAACTCATGAGAATGTTACTGAGAAGAAATCTAGTTATTAAATATATTTAAATTTATAATGATTATAAATATTATCCAAATATATAATGACCTTAACATTTAATTGTAAACATAAACTGAAATTCTGTTGAAAAATTTATTTATAAAACTGTTTAAGCAAGAACTGCTTTCACTGGAAGAAAATCTATTAAAATGTATTCTTAAGCACAGTCTATGAGATTCCTTTTTAAGGAAGCAATAAACTAGAATTTTTAAAATGTGTATTGTTGAAATTAAGGGTAAAAGCTGATAATGATTGAAAGAATTATTTTCTTCCATTTCATAATAACTCAGTTACAAACTTCAAACAGTAATAAAAAAGCCGACTTTTTGTATTCCTTTCAGAAATACTCACAGGAAGTTATGAATATGGAAATTAGCAGTAATATTTAACGTTTCACTATTAAAATAACAGGTGCTCTAATTGAAATGACCTAAACAAAGCATTAATTATAAAGTGACTCTCATTTTCGATTTGAAAGGTGGCTCAGGAGTTAAAATTCATCTCTTATTTGAGAAAGTATTTCAGGAAGAAGCGCTATAAATAGAAAAGAATTAACGCGTAATTTTAATATTAATGATATAATAAAATTTGATTTTAATTTTTGTAATGGTTAATCGAATAATATCGAATTACTTTAAAATTTCTTTCTAATGTAATTAACAAAAACTTGTAAAATATTTTATTCAAATTAAAATAGTTCTAAGCAAACTCTTATTGGAAAAGCACAGCATATAATTTCGTTCAGAATTAAAGTTGTTTAAAAATGTATTCTTTCACCCCCTCAGTCTGTACAAATTGAACAAAATGTAATTTTGTACAAATTGTACAAAAAGAAAAATATATACATTTATACATATACTTACGACTTAAGTAATTACAAATTTTTTACCTTCGATCGTGTCCAACCCTATTGACCTTAATGGCAAGTCACTAAATGTTTTGGACTCAAAGAGACCAGAAAGCTCTTCAACGCAGTGCATTGGAAAAACCAGTTAGAGTCTCTCATTTCCTACCTTCATTACAGAACTGACATTTATTCAACGATTTTGCGGAATGAGCTACACATTCACTTTCTCTAATTATTATGAATGACTAGAGCCCTAAGTAGTAGTCCAGACAACAACAGGAACCAGAGAAAGTCAAATTGCATTAAAGTAAAAATGATGGCCTATTAGTAGGTACTGTAACCTTAAAATTAGTATGTAATTTTATTGGAAAGTAGTTATTTTCCCTTAAAGATAAAATACTATGATTATTATCCATGACTACCTTTCAGATTTTATGTCTTACTGTAACTGCGTCCTTCGGAACCTTAATTATATGCAAAATGTTTCCTTTTCGATTTTCAAACAAGAAAATTATCTGTAAAACGGGGAAGAGAGTACCTAAAGAAATACGGCATACAGGATATTTGGAAAAGGCTTCTACATGTTTTTTACATTAAGCATCCATCCTAGATCTATATTCTTACAGTTAACAGGTTTGTGGCATTATCTTTAACAACGACAGATAAGGAACTGAAACTTTGTATAAAAATAACGTTCACAGCAATGTAAAAGAGCTGTAAATAATTCAACAGAGATAAGCGCAATTCAACAGATACGCGGAAAATGTCGCAGATCTGTGATATCGCTCATAAGTGAAACATCAGAGCAATACTCGTATAATTCTGAATTGATTCATTCAACTAAATTCTGAGAAATAAAATGATTGCCATAACTCAAATGCATCCGAATAAGATTGCCAAGACATATGGAAATTTTCGGAAAAATCTCTTCTAGGGCTTCAAAAATATATTTCCAAAAATTTTGGAAATGTTGCCAAAATAAAGAAAATCGAAAAATTGCAAACTTCACGAAAATATTATGACAGAGACTCGTCAAACGAGTTTTTGTCTATATCTGGCCTTCTAACTCATCGGTTTTCAGAGTTTAACCGTTGATCGATGCAAGAATTTCAAGACATATAACTCTTTGAACGAATAAGCACTACACAGTACATGACCGAGAAATCGCTTAAATTATAATGTGTACTATAAATGTATAAAAATAACAAAGTAAATTATATAAAATGAGCAGAGATAAAACATAATAAAAACATAAATATTTACTAATATTTCCTCAGTATATCTATCTATCTCAAGTTGCAAAGTTTCTGAAATATGTTGCAATAATTAGAAATTAAAACAACAGCCAACAAAATTAATTTTGATAAATTTTCCATTCTAGTTTTGAATATTTTACTTCAGAACTTTCCTCAACTTCAGGAGGCAGAAAACGACAAAAAGCAATCACACCATACCGGTGAAATCAGTAGCCTAGAAAATTTAAGAAAATTCTGTGGAAAACTGAATACACAGCTACTAACAAAATCTATTGAAGAAAAATGAAAACAACTGTGAAAAATTCGGATTTGAATTCGGACTTTTAACTAGAACTGAAAGAGTTTTACGAATATGAAACGCCTATAGAAAATCTAGTTCGCCAAAGGAAGACATTTTTTGAATAATTTTGGCTGCAGAGAAATGGAAAATATGACTTTTTAACCAATAATATTGAGGAATAGAAGATTCATGTCTTTTGGTTTTCGAACATATGCTTCATGTTCCTTAGTGCAGAGATTTTAGGCTTTTTTAGTTTAAAAAGAATATTGAACCACAGTGGCAAGGAATATTGCTCAATTTCTAACCCGGAATGGGTAAGTATAGAGCTGCACATTAATTTATAGCATTTTATGGGAAGTGTAATATTGGGTATAAGAGTTCTATAAATGTAAAGGCGATCTTTTTATATGGCCCCGTAAAAAATAAGTGCAGTCAGTAAAATGTTCATTATTCTTTCGTTATAGAGGCATAAAAGTTCCACACTTTTATCGATGAAATTCTTGATATATTATCATCATCATTATTAAAGCCTTCAAAGCATACCTTTATTATGCTAAACACCACACGATGCTTTCTTCGTTCACAATAAGAGATTAATTCATACTTCTAAAACTTATCATTATGCATGGATTTAGAGACATCTTTTAGTTCCCTTAAAATCTACGACTACTTAAATCTTTCAAACCATAAACGAACTAAAAATATTTTTGCTTGTTTTTAATCATCAGTCGCCCTGACTTAGGAACATGAATGATATTTTCAGATACAGTCATTGATTTCTTACATGTACAGTATTTTAGAAAATTGTTTATATTTATGTAAAGTTTTTCAAAGTTGTTTCATATAACATATACGCAAGCGCAAAATGCTAAATATTGATCCGTCAACATACTGCGAGTGAATTACAAATTAATAGGGAAAGCAAATAACCTGAATTTGCCTAAATAACATAAATTTGTGCAATATATTGAATTTAGATTCATTCCCGAAGGAAATAAATTATTTGTAGAAAGATAAACGTTCGAGCAAAGCGTTGACAAACCTATAAAAGTATACTTTGTTTACCAAACTTCAGTTAAAAGCCAAAAAAATATCGGAAGCAGGTGTTGCAAATGGCTTTCAATGAGGACTAATTTGTGCCGCTAACGTTTCTCTTTTGGGAAATCTACTGAAAGCAAAGAATCATTCAGCGGGTCATCAAAAGAAGACGGCTCTAAGGTACCTTTTATCTAGAAGACAGTGGACAGTAAATGTTTTGCCCGTGTCTCAAAATTTTACTCCCGAAAAAGATGGATTTTAAGAATAAGATGTGTACTTAAAATATGGCAATAATGTTCAGGAAATGATTCGCAATGCATGACATGTAAAATTCAGAAAATCGATTCTTATATTGCCTTTAAAACGTTATTATTGTCAGTGCTGTGAGATATTGATTAATCTAAACGCAAAATAAATGTAAATTCCATTCTTGGAAAATAATTTAAATTAATTTTGAAATTTGTAAAAATGAGAGGTATGCAACTTTCATAATATAATTTGATATTTCCTATAAATTTAATAAATTATTACAGTCATTATAATTAACATTACTAATTAACATTTTTGCCTCCATTAAACCTTGAAATTTTGAAAGATTTTCGGAATTATAGTATATAAAAGAGCATTCCAACGATTTGTGATTTTTTATGAATTGTCGGAGATTTAAGAAACTTACTCAAGGCTGACACTGTCCTAGATGTGTTTCAGTGTTGGCAGAGACTCATCACTCAAGTGTTTTCGGTTTGAGCTGACTGAAAATTTCAGTGTGATGTCTTCTTTCTTTGCGATTGCTTTATGATGCATATTCTTTTGCTTTTGTTCTGCTGTAATAAAAGATATACTTTGTCTGAGTATTAAAACGCAACCTTGGACGAACCATTGATATTACGAAAACAAAAAACAAAAAACCCTCTTTGCAGAGACGAAAACTGATAAAAGCTCATCCCACATTTATGTATTTATTTTCAGAAAAGGAGCATTTTGTGGAGGTGAAGCAAAAAGGAATGAAGGTACCTATATTTAGTGTGTAATTGCTTTATTATTATTACTTATTGGCTGCTTATTTACACACCTCTCTAGATAAATTTACGTGTCATATACATTCATCATATTAAGTGCTCCTTACAAGTATATCTTTATTAGCAACAGAGGGGCTATTAATCTATTATTGTTCAATCACTTTTATGTCTGTATCACAATTCAAATAAAAGAATGTTAAACGTTTTTGCTATGTATTATTAAAAAAATGCAGGGAATATAAAAAAGAAATGCATGGAAACACAAAAAAAAAATATATTGTTACGAATTTTGTACATAGCTTGATGAATTTAGTGCAATTATATTTTAAACTGTTGTATTTTTCTGTGTAATATAGCGTGAAAAATCTGAAGAGAGAAGTTATGCCGGAAAATAAGAACACAGGGACAAGTGCATTAATATTGATTAAATGGGTATCTTGGTAATTTGGCGAGATATCGCCAAGCTGACAAGGTTTTTTGGCGACTTCATCTTTAAATTTGGCAAGAAAAGGCCACAAATCACAGAATTTGGCGACATATGTTCGATCCCTATATCACCGTAATAAATATTGCAATTCAATAAATGTAATTGATCACTGTATTAGCTGCAACCGTCATTTGACTCTCATATTGCTCTCCAGTAATTTCGATGAGCAGGAAGTACTAGAAATATCTCGGCGGCCGGTTGAAAACTATATAAAGAGCATCTGCTCTCAAGTTAGTTGCTTAGATATTGTAGTTGCGAATTGTTAATTCCGCGTGAACTGTGATATATCCCAGTCAGCTTTCTCTTTAGATGCGCTGTGCATTGCGTTGTGTTTAACGTTCTCAGTATCTTGAATTGATTGCACTCCGTGATACTCTAAACATTTGTACGAGTGTTTGTGTGGAAAATTCTAGAACTAAGTGTTTCATTTAATAAAATAAATTTTATTATTCTATCACCGGATCTGTATGCATTCAATCTATTATGAAGACGTACGCAAGAAAAAATATAATAATCAAATGGTATCGTTTTGTATTATTCTTACAGAAATAAGAGTAATATAGCAAATTTTCACGCTTATTTGAAAGGAAAGAACCAAAAGTTTATTTTTAGGAAGTGCAGCATAAATTGCCTGGATTTAAAATATTAAAAAATATTCAAATTGGTTTCTGTTAGCACTTAGCAAATTAATTGATAGTGCGTAACTTAAAATGCGTCTTAAATGTTATCTATGTCTTATACTATTTTTATTGTATTCTAGGATACAATAAATATAGTATAAGACATAGACCACATTTACGATTCCTTTTATAGGACAGGATTTCTACTATATTTATTGTATTCTATATTTTAAGTAGTTGCCTAATAACAAAATAAAAAGATTTACAAAGAGTTAAATTATTTTTATAATATAATTTTTTAATCTTTTATGTTGTGCATTAATTTTTCGTCTTCGCGACCAGTATAGAAATTTGACTGACCAGAGTTCTTATCTAGTCTATATGTTATTCAAGCAAATTTCTATATTGATTGCTGAATAATCTGATGGAAGGAAAACAAATAAAGTTTATTTAGTAGGAATTCCTGAGATTAAGTACTTAACAGTTTTTTTTTATTTTATTTTATTCTCATTAATAAAGTACGTTACGTGCTGTGACATGAAATTGTCTATTTTAGGAATGACAAGTAGTTCTTATTTAGTAACTAAAGAATACAAAATCTAAATTTTAATACTTGATTTAATTAATTAAAAAAAATCTGAAATGTTTCAGATTTTAAATTACGTCCAAAGGGGCGTTTTTTAACATTTTGTGTGTTACCTTTCTTTATTAAATATCATGTTCCTCGCACTTAAACCATAAGATCCAGTGCAACAGCAATATCGCAAAATAGTTTTAAACGAGCATATCTTTAGAATTTCCGATACAGAGACTCACGCGCTGGAGATAAAAATGTTTTTTCTGCACAACGTTGCCATTGCTCGCTTTGAAATCCTTGAGTTTGTTAATCAAAAATTCGTCAAAGTTTTAAAAAATAGGAAATCGATCATAAAACAAATTTCAAATTTGGTCTTCCACATGCTCATATTCGTTGGAGGATTACGTTATTCAAAATTCGATGACTCTATGTACCGTTGTTTTATGACAATGTGAGAAATATACATACATTTACGCAGATTTTCATTATTTAATTTCTACAAATATAATGCAGGACTCTAACATTTTATGGCAACAGTTTGAAAAGTGAACCGACATTTATGAGTCCGACGCAAAATGCCAAAACGAAACTAATAGTCCTTCGGGATTCAAATCCCTTTGGACTAATAATTGCTTTAATTAATTGTTTTTCGAATTCACCTTAATATTTGATTATAACCGGTTAAAGTTTGCTGTATAAATTTTTCTTAACGTTTTTAAGAAAACTTAAGAATTGAAGGTAGGTTATTAAATTATCGGTACTTGAAGTTACTTTAATTAGAAGGGTAATATATGCAACGAGCACTTGATAACTAGACATTCTGGCTAATTAGATACCTAAAGGAGTTTCGTGAATTTTTCTCTGTGCGATATAAATACGAACTAGTACCTCATAGGAATGTTTTCACAAAGGCATTCCTTCCCTCAAGAAGATAGTTGTTGTAAGATTTGACATAAAGAAATAAACATCAGGCATCTGTTCCTGCATTAATATTAACTTGTAAAATTAAAAAAAAAAGTGTATTATTATTATAAGATCAGTCCTAGTGTTAGGGTTTTCACACATAAAAAATTCATGTTTTATAAAGTTTAAAATTTTACAGAGCACTTCCCATTTAACATAATCTATAATTAATCTCTCTAAATCTTAAATTTAAAGATGTAATTTTATTGTAAAAAGTAAAGGTAAGAATTTAGGAAGTTTTGTTTCTCTTTTTAAATTAGAACTTGATCAGAACAGCAAAGAACAACGATAAAAAAACGGACTAAAACATTCCTTGTGGTTTTAAGGGAATTAATACTTTTCATAAAAAAGCATACTCTTCTTAATCATCAGGATCCTTTAAGTGATTTATTTATCATCTTTGCTCTTCAAACTCATATTTTGTGTAATTAATTTTAATTAAATGCTTAAGTTATCTGTTTGATTACTTTTGTCATGTGACGCATAATATAATAACGGATGTTTAATGTGTTACCTTTTTATGTTTTGAGGCAGAAAGTTTTTTTTTTTTTTTTTAATGAAACAGCCAGAGGAACTAAATATGTGAAATTCATGAATGAATGTAATCAAAGCTATAGCAAATTTGTAAAATAAACGATAATAACAACTGTACTATAAATATACAGCTGAGAGAAAATCTTTTGTTAGAGAATTGCTTTGTAGCATAAATTGTATAATTATTATTTAAGGATTTTTAATAATAAAAATTTGATTTGTAAATGTTAAGTAACAATTCTAATCTTCATAAAAATTGGTTTTATACATTGTAATAATTTTATTTGTTGAAGCCCTGTTTATCAAACTGAATATTTCAGAATATAGAAAAATAGTTATAAGATACGTACGAATGATAAGCCATTAAGAAACTGGGAATAGAAAAAACTTAAAACGTCCAAACAAAGATACAAATGTTTTCATACAAAAACACATTCAAGTAGTTTAGATTCACGAAGTACTTATACAAATCTAAGTAAATCCATGAAATCACATCCGCAAAGCCTGAACAAATCCATGCAGGTACCACACAGAGCTCAAAGCAAATCCGCGCTTCAGGAAAGAGCTAAAATCCAAAGGGTTGTCCGATACATTGTCAGGGTAAAACTAGAATAGCTTTTGTGGAAACTTCTTGTCTTAGCTAGATGAAGGATTTCCTCCACACATCTCTTTAGAAATTTATAACTCTTACTAAAGTAATAAATTCTAAGTTAACACATTTCCTACTATTATGTAATTGTCCTTGTATGTTTTCTTCTATAATTTCTACTATTACGTATTCATATTTCTAAGGTATACATTTCCTACTATTACTTAATACTTAGTTTAAGTAATCTACTATTCGTTATACATTACAGAGGAACGTATGGGATATTGGAAAAGATTTTAAATCCATAAAAATGCTTTTTTATTAAAATGGTAAGCTACATTTCGTTATTTTGTGGAATTAATAGTTAAAATTTAGTCGCTTCACTTTTAGTATCACGATTAATTCCATACGTATTACGTAATATTGCGAGCATCTTTGGAGTACAACACATGTGTCCAGTACGAATGACGTGATACTAGATCATGTACTCAAGTTCATTTCCTAATCTCTGAAAAGAGCATTTTAATAGCAGAAATATTGGCAGTTAGCGTTTGGAGTAGCCGTAGTTAAGTATTTGACATTATTTATTTTTGTATAACCAACCTACTTTTAAATGTCAAGAAATGTGTATTTATAAGTATATAACAACATAAATACAGACTGAATTTCATTCCTTTTTCTTTATTCATTGCTTTTAAAATTGTAAATCAATAACCAGGATATTACATGCAAAATATTAGATAGAAATTTCTCTTGCGTGCATATCTATTTAATTAATTATGAAAGGCGCGAAAACGTTGCAAAACTTCTTGAGAGGCTTTATATTTTTTAGATTTGTAGAGAAATCCCCATTTAATTTATTATTTTGATGAAAATAAAATGATTTGAATTTTGGCGTAGACTTTTGCCTAAAACTGACTTTTATAGAATATTCCAAAAGGCTATTTCATTTGCAGCATAAACATTGAATTTACTACATGATCATTATAGTTTATTCTTACAGGTAATCATAAGGTGTCATGCTGATAGTGATTGCTAAAGAAATGAATTTTACATCCGTTGTTTCATGGCTTTACAAAAAAATCTACAACAAGACTTCTAAGATTAGTGGTATAAGAATTCAAAAGCAAGGAACTTTCGGCATATTCCTTCAACTATTCAAAGTTATATGATCTTATGCATCAATCCCCAGAAATGTTAGCGAAGTAATTTTTGAATGAAATGAAACTTTATGAAAGAAACAGAAGTTTTTAGGAAGCTTATGACTTTTATGCACTTTAACTCATTGTTAAAGCAAGGAATAAAGTTTAGGATTAAACCTAGGAAAATCTCTAATATGATAATCTATGGTTCCGCTAGTGAAATGAAAGCATCTTAGGGATTTGTTAAAAGTTTTTCTGATGTCCAAGTATTTGAAGGTGCACTTTTTTCTCGCAAGTCAATCTGGATTCAGTGACGAAACAAAAAGTTCTGCATAGCGAAGAGAATAATGAAGATGAAAAAGAAATAGGCTAGATACAAAGAGAGTGAAATACAAAGGGTGACAAAAGGTGGCGACGGTATTCGGAATGTGTATACATTCTTTTAGGTTATCAAGAAAAATAAACCATGTAAATTATAGCTCGAAGTAATCGGATATCATAATGATTTACAGGGTTATCTTAATATCTGAAAGAATATAATTAGGGCTCTAAAACAATTAGTTGGGAGCTTGCTTAACCAGTAATGTCAAGGCATTCAAAGGCTATTTGTCTGAGGGAAGGAATGTTTTTAGACTGAATTTCTAAGAGAAACTAGGGAACGTTTATTCACTATATTCAAATCATGAAAATATCATAGGCAGCACATTCACTGGAAATTGAGCATTAGCTAAAATACCATTTTTTAGATCTCATCAATTCGGCTTCTGCAGTGGAAAGAAATGAATATTGCAGACATTTTCCGAAAACAAAAGTGGTTAATGGAATCACTTATTACATTAAATAAGTCGTATTTAATTTAACTGACGGTATTTTTACTGTATATCTTTCACTTGAAATCGCTGATTAGTTTAGGTTTTTTACAATACTAAGTATTGGCTTTTACAATACTAAGTATTCAAGAGTGAAAATTTTACATCCATTTCTGACTGAAAAAATAACTGCAGAAACTTCCAATTCAGTTAAAGTTTTGAAACGTCCTCTTTTCTGAATCTTCGAAGTGACGAATTTACGCATCTAAATGCAGAACAATGTATTCAACTAAATCAAATTTTGAAAGAATTCAAAAGTTGCTTTGAGCCAAGGGGAGATCCAACCCCATATAGTGAACATCGTAACTATTCTTGAAACAGTCCACTAATTGTAGGATCACCTTATAGAAGGAGTCATGCAAAAACAGAACTGCTAAAAATAATTGTTTTTTTTTCTCCTTGCTAATAGAATAATTGAAAAATGAGAATCTGCATAGACCAGTCCTGTTGTATTAGTGCATAACCAAACGTAAAGACGTTGCGTTGAGTATCGCGAACTAAATGCCACTACTATTACAGAGACGAACCTCTTATTACCCATACACGATCTTCTCACAGAAACGAAGGTCCATGATTTATATGTCAACCATCGATCTTAAATCAATAATCTTAATCAGGGCAAAATACATGAAGCTGATCAAGATAAAGCAGCTTTCATTTGCCCATTTGGGACTTATAAATAAATATTTGCGCATGCCTTTCAAATTACGAAATGCACCCGTCACTTTTCAACGCCTAATTAACAAATTTAGAGCTTACCTATAAGGTGCCTTTGGTCTGATGCATTTAGGATGCCATTATTTATCAAGACTTTTAGTCAACATGTAAATACTTACAAACTGTTTTCGAGAGACTTCCTTTGTTTAATCTCCATGTTACCAGAGAAAAATGCCTTTTTGCATGTGACCGAGTTAAATATTTAGGTCACTGGATAACCACAAATGGAACTGAAGTGGGTACAGAAAAGGTGTCCTCAATTTAGAGAATCCCTGTGCCAACCAATGTGAAGGATGTTCAGTCCTTCTTGCAAACTTACTGATGGTTTAGGATTTACGTTCCAAATTTCGCGAACATTTTAATAGCCTTACCCCAAAAAATGTACAATGTATCTGGGGTCTTGAACAGGAAGAATTCATTGAAGAAAATATTAATAATACCCGGTCTTAAAAATCCATTTGTTTCGAAGCCGTTTCATATCCGTACAGATGCTAGCAGTTATGCTCTAGGAACAGTCCTTATACAAAAGAAAGGCCTAGAGAACGTTATTGAGTATTTCAATCGTTTACACATCCCAGCAAAATGAAATTACTCCACTATTGAATGCGAGACACTTGCAGTAGTTTGGGCTCTGAAGAAATTTCGAGGTTACCTAGAAAATCAAGAAATAATCATACCATCAGCTAAAATGGCTTATGTGCATCAAGTCACCAACAAGTCGTTTGGCAAGATGGGCGGGGCAGATTCAGTTCCATAATTTGAAAACTGAGTATGCCCCTCGTAAAGCTAATGTGCTTGCAGTCATGTTGTCTAGTCCGTCGAGTGTAAAAGACCCTTACAAGACTTATTGACTGAAGACTTAAGTCTTATTTGCATCTTAACATGTTTGATTAATTTTGCATAAATAAACTGAAAATTGCCATTTAGTGTCAAAATTTAAACTATTTTTACTTCCTTGTACGAAGTAAAAAGGAAGTATTGTAATCGCGAAAAGTTTCAGGCAGCATATTTCATTGAAAATATCCATTATGACCGCTATCGAATGCAATTTAACGATGTTTTTGCGTGATATCTGTAGGTAAGGACAGAATAAAATACTCTTTTCCTTCAAAAACATTATAAAACTGCTTTAAAATTGATTCTGAAGAGAATTTTTCGTGGCGTCTGTACGAACGTATGTACGTACGTGCGTACGTACGTACGTACGTTTTGAGTGTACGCACAACTCAAAAACGAGTAGCCTCAGAACGTTGAAATTTTGATATAGGACTGCTATAACATATAGATGTGCACCTCGTATTTTGGTTGCAATCGGCCGCTCCAAACGTATATAAATATTTATATATATATATATCCACTCTGTTACCCGGCTCAGTGATCTCAGTTTCTTTACTCTTATGTGTTTGTAAATTGTACATTTTTTGCTTTAAAAATGATTGGATTATGTTGTTTTTATCTTGCGGTTAAGGTTTTTATGCCTTTAGTAAATCTGTATGCAATATTTTGAGAATTATCAACAATTTTAAAGTTGTCCAAGTGCCGCTAAGCCTTTTTTATATGGCGGCCATTGATGTTTGTTTACATTTGAAACATAGACTAGTGGATTTGTTGCCAATCTAGAGAAACTTAGCTTCGCAACAACAAAGATAACGCATTCATTTATTATTGCCAATTAAATCATGCTTAATTCTTTCTGGAATTTTTTCGAGGAAATAAGTGTAATTTTTAATATAGATATTTTGAGCTTTTATGCATTTTTGCCTTCTGGCGAAGTGAGAAATGAATTAATTAAATGAGAAATACTCAATCGTCTGTGAAAAACTTTCTTTTTTGTTTTGTTTGCTTAATTTCTTTTACACATCATTCTAGCTTTATTATAGTATTTGAATAGAACATGTGGCAACGATTAGATAATTCTATTCTTTAAATGATATAAATTTTGTGCATTATGAGCTATAATATGAACGAAATATATAAGTTAACTGTTATATAATTATTGGATTATATAACAGTTAACTTAGTTTCTGTTATATAATTATTATATAAGTTAACTGTCATATAATTATTAATACTGTTAAGTTAATCTAGCGCCAGAGTGTCGCTATGGTAAACAAATACTATAGTGAATTTTAAAGAATGCATTTATTCTACTGTGGTTTATGCGCTGTCGGCGAAGTAGATTTAATTCAACCCAATAAGTTTAAATGAAATGCAAGAAAAAATGCGTATAATTTAATATTCCGTACAAGGAAGTCATGTGGTGTACACATCAGATTTTTTTATTTGAGAAATGCTTTCTCCGTGTCCCATATAATGTATATACCAAATTTCGTCAAAATCCGATAGGCTTAATAACGGGTTCTACAGGGATCTGAATTAGGGTCACGTTTATTATGACCACCTTGTAGCTACCTAAGCAGTACATCAAGCAAACGCTGCAACTAGGTTTAATTGCAGAAAATCGTCGTTGAATGTAACCGATTTTTAGTAGATAAAATCACTAATTTAACAGGTTTTAGAAAATGTGATAGGCTTTAATTTTATTTATAGCGCGAAAGGCAGTACAATGAACAAGTTAACTGTTATTCTTCACATAATGTAATAAATTCGTAAGTAGATAAAAGGTACTAAAAGTAATTACGAGAATTAAATCAACAACGCAGTTTCAAAAGATATAAAAAATAAAATACAAACCATTTAAAAACTGTTATTTTATTGCCTGAAATGTAAAAATATAAGCATGTGAAAGCACATTTAATAATGCTATTAAATAAAGGAATGATTTGTGTACCTTTGAAACCACAAACACATTAAGAAGACAACGCTTTAATTAGATAGGAAGAAAGAATATTTAAAAAGAACGAAAGCAAACATTATGAAATTGCTCTGAAAAAGATGCTTTAAAGCATTGATTATATATGCTCGCATTGTCAATGCTGATAATTTTTTAAAATTAAAACACCTGTTAAGTTATTATTGAGATGTCATTTTGGTGTCTTAACGAAAACTCTAATTAACGGTTATTTGTTTAAATTCGTCTCTAATGTTCATTTACTTTCCCTAATCTTAAAACTGTCTCATCGATTGGAATGCAATAAATGTCAGATGCTAAAGCCCGAGGAGATAAGATGTTTGACAACCATTGAAAAGTTTCAGAGAAAGAAATAAACACTCTCGTTTCCTTTTTCAATGCCATAAGACATGTTTCATTACTTCTGTCATGGTCGAAAGAGTTAGGACTAATGGTTGTTTTTCTGCACTAAACAAGGATACTGATTTTTCCAAAGAAAAATACGAATTTAATACGAACATTAAGAACGTATTCGAAAGGAAATGTTTATTTCATTGGGATTGCAATGAATAAAAATGAATGCATTTCATGAGGCAATTCTGTACCCCCCCCACTCTTTTTTTCTACTTCGTATGTAATTGAACATTTTGCTTTTCTTCAGAGCATAGCTAGAAGGAAAATACTTCCTAAGTATTACCTTTATCGAATTTGCTTGCAGTTAGAAGTGATTCTGAACTTAAAAAATATGATGGGCTCTTTTGACATCTAGAGAGCTAAATTTAGAAAATAAAGTTAATATAAAACGTTTTGTTTAAATCTATGTTGTGAAGGTGAATAAACATATGCAAGAAAAAAACCTTCAAAAAAGCATAAATGTTATTACCTTTTAAAGGGAATAAACTTTCTTTAAGAAAGTATCTAACAAAAATATAAAAGAAGGGAGAGTCTGAGGGAATACTTATAGAACATAAAAGCATATGACGAAAGCATTACTCATGTTCTCTTATCAGGTTTGGCTTAACTTAGCTTCCCTTATACATATTTAACCTTATGTTGTCCAGACGAATTATTGCTGTCAAAAATAATTTAAATAAATATACTGAAATTACGTAAAATGCAAAAAAGTTAAATTAATTTTTTGTTACTCGTAGATTTTTATAAAATTCAAATATAATAAAATATGTCCACGTGTTTATTTCAGAGTTTCAAATCAACACAAAATACTTGAGCTCGTAACCATACAAATAAATTTTAGCTAAAAAATTCTACTTACTTTAGTTTTCATCTGCCCTTCCACTTATCTGTGAATTATCATTCAACTTTCGTTGGATAGCAACACAAGCATAAGAGGTAAGCATAAAATCCTTACTTACTTTTATTTCACATTGTTTCCTAATATATTTCCAGGCTAGCATTATTAGCTAATATTACGTAGAGTTAAACAGTATACAAAACTTCGAATAAAACCTTTTAAAAATTATATATATGATATATTTCGTTTTGCGGATGATGTTAATATCGATTAGCAAATATCATCTTACATTGGAAGACTTTCTTCTAAAATGTTTATGAAAGAAATGCGGATCGGATTTTGGCTTTAGACTTAAATCATAATTTCTGATACACACACAGGCCAACGAATTAGAAACTCAAGATCAATATTTTACTGCACCAACTGCACGGATAACTGATCAAATTCTTTTGGGCATCGAGTCTACCTGCAGTGCAAACTCTTAAAAGATAACCCACAGGTACACGTGGACATGACGTGGGTGAAAGCTCACGAAGGCAATGCAGGTAATGAGGCAGCGGACGTGCTCGCCAAAGAGGCAGCCTCAAACATCAACGCACGTCCCATCGCTGTTCCGGCGCCACCTTCCCATTTTAAAAGACTGCTGAAAGGCGCAGCAGTCCAGTGGTGGCAAAGAGTATGGGAACATGGAAACACAGGAAGAAGAGTGTATGGCTTTCTACCGATGGTGACAACGGAGAGACTCATAGCAAACGCTCCACTTACTAACTTTGTAACTGGGCACGGTCCCTTCCCACTACTTCAACAGACGCACTATTTCTAATACGGATCGCTGTGTATGCGGGGAAGAGGGAACACCCGATCACTATATCTTCCGGTGCCCATTCACAGAACAGCACCATTTCCCGGAACCCACGAACATACCTGCCTTCCACAAGTTTATCCTTAAAAATAAAGCGGCAATCAACATAGTGTGCAAAATCGTTAACACCATTAAGGCCTACGGCCAAGACCTTTGCCTCCCATTATAAAACAGTGCTATTCATAATGGTCTCAGTGACTGCATTCTGCCTTAACAAACTGTGCAACAACACATACTGCATGCTGTATACCGCTAGTGTTTCACTTGTGGGTATTGCGTACATTCTGCGCAATGTGCCTAGTACTGCCACTGTAAAGTACTTTCCCTGTATACTGGGAACTGCCACTATAAATGTGCACCTTATATGTTTTATGTGTTTAATGCAATGTGTGTGTTTAACGTAATGTTTATATATGTTTTATGCTGTTTAATGTCGTATTGTGTGTACTTTGTATCATTGTACTGTTATGTTATGTATATTTTGTGTTGAACTGTGTTTTCTCTATGTATATTTATTTGTCATGTATTTCAAATGTGTGTGCTTAATTATGTATCATATTAATGTATAATGTGTATATGTAATAATGTATGTATATAATGTGTATGTAATTATGTATCATATTGATGTATAAGTAGTATTTTATGTGCAAGCAGTAACCCAAGTGTAAGCAGTAATTTATGAGTAATAATATGTAATGTAATGCATATATTTAAGTATATTAATGTGTAAGGTAATGGGTATATGTAATTATGTATCATATAAATACGTAAGCAGTATTGTCTGTACAAGCAGCAAATCATGTGTAAGCAGGAATATGTGTGAGCAGTAACTTACGTGCAAGCAGTAATTAATGAGTATTTTTGTATCATACTAATGTGTAAGCAGTAATTAATGAGTATTTACGTATCACACTAATGTGTAAGCAGTAACTTATGTGTAAGGAGTAATTTATGAGTATTTATGTGTCATACTAATGTGTAAGCAGTATTTCATATGTAAACAATAACTTATGCGTAAGCAGGAACTTATGCATCATCAGTAGGCAGCAATTCCTGTGTACGTAGTAATTTACGTACAGTGCAACTGAATATGTATGTAATCTTATACATGTAATTTATGCATAAGCTGTAACAAGGTGCAAGCAGTAACTTATGCGTAGGCAGTAATGTATCATATTAATGTGTAAGCAGTATTTGTATTATATTAATGTGTTATCATGTATCATATTAATGTGTAATGTAATGAGTATATGTAATTATGTATCATTTAAAGTGTAAGTAGTAATTTATGTGTAAACAGTAGTTTAGGAGTAATAATGTGTAATATAATGCATATATTTATGTGTATATGTAAGTATATTAATGTGTAAGGTAATGTGTATATGTAATCATGTATCATATTAATATGTAAGTAGTATCTTCTGTGCAAGCAGCAAATCATGTGCAAGCAGCTTATGTGTAAGCAGTAATTAATGAGTATCTATTTAACATAATGTGCAAGCAGTATTTCATATGCAAGCAGTAACTTATGTGTAAGGAGTAATTTATGAGTATTTATGTATCATACTAGTCTGTAAACAGTAACTTATGTGTAAGCAGGAACTTATGTATCATCAGTAGGCCGCAATTCATGAGTACGTAGTAATTTATGTACAATACAACAGAATATGTATGTAATGCAATGGTATAACGCAACTATGCACAATGCAGCTATGTAATATAATCCCTGACTGAAACAGCATGCTGTTTCATACTCCGCACTGAATAACCAAATACGTGTAAACTGTGATCCGAATGTTGCCATATGTACAATGCTATATGTAATAATGTATCATATTAATGTGTAACCAGAATTTTAAGTGTAAGCAGTAACTTATATAAGTAATAATTTATGTGTCATCAGCAGGCAGTAACTTATGTGTAAAGTAGCAGTTATGTATAGTGCAACAGTATATGTGTGTAACGCAACGGTGCATTGCAACTATGTAATATATTCTTTAACTGAAACAGCATTTTGTTTCATACTCGGCACTGAATAACCCAATATGAGTGAACTGCGATCTGAATGTTGCCATATGTACAATGTATTATGCAATTGTGTATCATATTAATGTGTAAGCAGTATTTTTCAGTATTTGTATCATAATAATGTGTAATTATGTATCAAATTAACGTGTAATGTAGCATGTATATGTAACTGAGCATCATATTAATGCACCATATTAATGTAGTCATATTAATGTAAGCAGCATTTCATGTGTAAGCAGTATTTCATGTGTAAGCAGTAATTTATGTGTAAGCAGTAATTCAGGTACAAGCACAAGCGGTAACTTATGTGTATGCGATAATTTTCGAAAAAGCAGAATTTATATGTTATCAGTAGGCAGTAATTTATGAGTAAGTAGTAATTTATGTTGAAGTATCGATAAACTCCCGATGCGTCCTTATGGGGCCACAGGGAGTTGTTGCGTCTGGATAGGGGAGGGTGTGGGACATATGCCTGTTTACCTCTGTTAGACGCCAGGCGTCCCCGTCCTCCGTCACCTGTCACCTGCTTCTGCAGTACATTTACGTCCAGAGAATACAATGCATTGACATGCAACTTTTTAGATCTTGTAAATTAGATGGAAGAGGAGACTGTTGTCGTATGCATCTTTCCACCATATCCCACACATTTCTTATGAGGTTACGATCCGGGATATGAAGTGGCTAGAGAAAAGGTGTTGGTAAATCTAATCATTATTGCTTCAAAAGAGAAAGGGCTTAGGTTAGACGAATACGTTGCATGTAGTCTAATTTCTGGAAACAGCCAGCCCATTGTGATGTTTGTTTCTTAGTTTCCTATTTTCAATTCGGTTAATCTGCCAGGGATTTTCGAAAGGATTTCTTTACAAAACAAGCAAAGAGAAAGCTGGAATTTGAAACACTAATAATATAATTGACAATAATTATTAGGGTTATAAATTAAAGAATATTTACAAAATCTTATTGTGTAGGTAATATCAGAATATAGTAATTAATTTGACATCAATATTCGGGAATATTTTGTTTTTTCTTGTTAAACTTGTCAGGACCTAAACTAAAAAACTGACTAAAGCTTGTTATTTAGGACCGAAACGTCAAATATTTTAATATAACCAGCAAATATAACATAAAAGATTAAATTTCTTGCATAGAAGTTGCAAATGTTATTTCTTTAGCAGGAATATACTCGAATAGACTAACCATCCTTGAAGAAAAAATACTGATACAATTTTCATTATATATATATGTCATAATAAAAGCACAGGAAAAAGTCGGAGCAGTGTTGATGCGTAGTTATCCTAAACTGAAGAGGAAGTAATCTGATTGCGTTGTAAACTAATGAATGTGTTGACTTCGTAAATAAAACTTGGCAGTAGAAGCGATTTTAATTCCATTTTTATTTCCAATTGATATTTGTGGCCACAATCACTTGACACTCTAGTCGTGCCTTTCCACAGAAGATTTACATTTTTGATATTGTTGAGATAGAAAGCAAGCCAGCGAAATTACATCTTAGCACAGCAGAGAGCAAAAGCTGAAGTGCGTCGTTATGAAAGATGGAAGCACGCGAAGAGAAAAGTTTTGGTTTACAATTCAGTGATTGGTTGTCAAGAGGCATCTGGTATTAACGGTTACGTAAGATCGCATGATTAATTTGAATGACGCAATGCAGATAAGTTATTACGATTTTAGAATAGAGAGGAAGAATTAATGTTTATAGTTATATTATAATTTTGATTCATACATTTTTATCTTACATATATATATATATATATATATATGTCGGTTTGATGTATGCGCGAAAGCTTTAGAGTTTAATCAACATTCTACGAGGGGGAAAAACCTTTTTATCTGCATCGCGTCGAACTGTGTATCGGAAATTCGAGAGATATACTCATTTTAATATTATTTTGCGACATTGTTGTTGAACTAAATTTTATGGTTTAAGTGCAAAGTACATAATATTTAATGCATAAAGGTAACACGCAAAACGTTAACAAAACGCCCCTTTGGACGTAATTTAAAATCTGAAACATTTCAGACTTTATGATAAATTAATTCTTGTTGGAAATATTTAAATATTTGACACTGCTGGACGTAAAGGATCTTCAAAGTGTTTCAGAATTGAGCGGTGTTTGGATTTAATAAGCGTTTAAAGTTGGAAACATCGTTTCACACAAGTATGTGGTACTGTGAAGTAATATTTAATGCCATTTCAGAAATTGAGTAGCATATCCAATCTAGAATTAAACCAAGGATTTTGTGAACACTCAAGTTTTGAGTCTCTCAATAGCTCAGTAAATTCCTCTTGGGTTTATATGACAGCTGATTAGCTTATTAATCGCTAATTTTGATCAAAATGATGTTCAAATCCATGACGACATTTTTAAAACAAAATTCGATAAAAAGTATTTGCAGAACTGTGTTTATAGGGCTTTTAAATAGTCTATAATAATTTTTGCAATTAATGTTTTATAACTGTATTTTGCAAATTATAAAATTATCCAAAGTCGAAAACATTTTGAATAAATGATTGTCCACTTCCAAATATTGATCCTTTTCATAAAAACTTCAATTTTGTCATAGATTTCAAATAAATATACTGCTACGTTTCCTTGAAGATACATATTGAGATAGTTCAGTTTCTTCAACATGTCTGACAAATAGCACAGCTTTGATAGCCATAAGTCATTTTGAAAACGAACAGCAAGATCAGACTTTTATTCGTCTTTTATTAAATATGACCTTCTTAAACTTCATCCTTTTGATATCCAGCTTACTTCTGCGTGTAGTAATTAATTACTGTATTCGGAATACATTTCTTTATACAAATTTGAAAATAAACATCTCTTAAAAGCACGGATTTTAATAAAGTTTATAATTTTGACGGCCTTCTGCAGCGTATCCTTCAGTTTAGTTTCTAATATTTTGTAATGGAGCAGGAAATGCGTATCAGGAGCTTTAACAAATGATTTAAAAGCCAGCATTTCCTCCCATCACTCTGCACCATCTATGCATACTCCAAAGCATTTTCCATTCTAAATCTTCAATTTTAAAAAATTCGTCATCTTTATTATCTACGTCTTCCCTTCTTATATGCTTTTCCAAAGGACAACAAAATAACAATTCGCCATCGATGTTTCTTTATAAATGTATCTGGTATATATTAACAACTGGGCCTTTTTTATTAAATATGAGTTACTTCATCCAACTGAACTGTAATGTGTTTGCTTTCTTTGAGTTTAATAATAAATCCCTCGAATTGTTCGCGTCCTGTTTCAGAAATTCCGTTGGCGACAGTGTCGTTTGAACACGTAATTTTCCAAATTTCATTGCCATGTTTACTTTTATTAAGTATAACTACTATATTATTAGTAGCAGGTAATACAAGAAGTTTCCCAGGAGTGCATGCACTTTTATTTTTAGCAATCACATATGAAGTTTCGCATGACGCGGGTAAATAGTTTTAGCCAACAGTCATAAATTTCTTAAAATATTCTTTTTAAATGTTTGAAGATTTTATTAATTATTCAAGATGCATTTTTTTTTTTGTTTATTGACATTCGACGGATGCTTAGACTCAAGATTTCTTTTTAAATTTAATGGTCTCATTCTCTAGCCAAAGCATTATCGCAAATTAAATAAAAATGTTAGTTATTCATTACTATCCTAGTTGTTGAAAGTAAAGACGAGCTGGAGGAATGTTTTATCATATTCCCTTTTCGCATTTTAGATGTATCCTTCTGATTACTAGATCTTGCTTGAAGAGAATTAAGTATCATAACCATCTGCGTCATTATCTTTGTTACTCAAATTCAGTCATATTTATCCATGGATAGAAAATATTTCTTTATGCCGAAATATAAATAAAATAACATTTCTGATAATAATTATTCAAATGAATATCAACCTTTCTCGAGTAAAACAGTAAATTACAGTATTACATTTTATTGCGATGTAGAAACTTGTTTGGATGAATGAGAAACAACTGCCTTGTATTGTGAAAGCTGATCATTGCTCTACTCACACAGACGCCCCCTTATACTCAAGACTCCTGTGTGGCGCAGGAAGTTACGTACTCGATAATTTATCAATTTTTATTCTGGAATAACATTATATGCTGAAATTTCAATGTAATACTGCTATTATATTGCGCTTAGGGGCATGTTTGAACATATAAATGCAATTCCGAACTCAAATAGGCCAGTACTACTATTTTCAAATTGCACTGTACAGAAAATGTAATGGATCTTTTTAAAGATAATGAAGGAATTGCAATATTTTTTTTATTCGTGTACCTAAATCAAATTACTCTTCTGTTATCGGGATGAGATTAAAGAATGTATATGTATGCATATACGTATGGATGTGCATTTTATTGCATGCAAGTATATATGTACGTGCGTATGCATCTATACGTATATACGCACATATAAATACATACATACCTACATTTCTGACCGGATAACAGAAGAGTACCAAAATCTGTATGTCCCCTGATAAGTTCTTTAAGGATATCATTATAGATCATCCTGAAAAAGTAAGGTAAATTAGCTTTATTGTTTTCTTGACGCTCTATTATTCGGAGTTATATCCATGCTTATAAGGCGAGATGAAAATGAAAGATCACACATCACCATCACATGTCACAGGCATGCGCAGCAAAACTGCGAAACGTTTAAAAATACGTTATATAACTAGAAGAATTTGATCATCAGTTTCACTATTGCAATTACACACATGAGGGGCGGAGAATCAATGAAAACAGCAATAGCAAATTGCTTACGCGGAGTTTCTCGCTAGCAAATTACCGTTTATTGTTCTTGAGAATACCTCTTAGTTGTGCAATAAAAGCGTAATAGCAAGAGAAACAACTGAAGCGAAGACGGTTAATGCTCATCACGTAGCTGAGCAATAGGATAACTCTTTAATTCCAGTGTCTCCTTTCACATTCTATGTTTCAAGCCATTATCCTCAGACTAGCAAACAAATATTTGCTTGAAAGCATTGATGTCATATTGGCACTGTAGTTTTTGTAATTCTTTCCAGTAATGAAAGCGAAAGCTCACGTACATTGTTCTATAATCCGACAATTAATTTTCCTCAAACACTGTATGCTGAATATAGGTTTGTTCGCCATTATGACCAATTTTAAACTACATTTATAATTTTAAACTACATTATTTATTTATACATTTATTTTTATTATTTATTTATTATTTTATTTATAGAACAAATAAGTTAAATTCAATATAAGACATACTTTTGATAATCATGTGCTTTATAGACATTCAGGGATACCTGTTTACAAAAGAATTCAGTGGCAGCTTTAATCTTCATGATAAGATTAATTTTCTTTCATGTATATTCCAATAAAGTTAGATATCCTTTTCTCAGTTTCCTAAATAAAGATATTTAGTATAACAATAAGGTAAAACTTAGTCAGACACTTATGCGGTTTGACGTATGCATACTTCATACTGCATAACATTACCTTATTTAAGAATTATACAGCTAAATTCAGTTAGAGATATACACTGGATCAAATAAATCAGGAAAGCAATTTCACATACACTGCCGGTAACAAGCGAGAATTTTCCAATATAGGCTATGAAATTTAAGGCGATTATCGGTTAATTAATTCAATTAGAAATGCATTATTTTTAATTTCTTGTTTTAGAATCAATGTTCAATAAGTGCTTGAAATTAAACTGTTCTCAATTCAAATTTAAGAAAAAATTATCAATACATAACTAACAAGTAACTAACATAAGGCTTAATAGCATTTTTACAGACATACAATAATTTTCATAGCAAAATATTATCCGAAATGTTTCAAGTTCTAGACAATATTAAATATTCTTAACTCTAATGGTTTTATTTTATTTTATAAGGTATTTCGTCCCTCTTTCCAGCGTGCCTTCGTGGTGTAACGGTAGCACACTGGACGCATTTCTGGACGCATTAGGTCCAGGTTCGAGTCCCGGCGAGAGTAATGCTCATTTCTCACGTGTTCAACTTATTAAAAATACCCTAATGACTCTCAAATTTTTCGCGATATTTTTAAAGATAATGGTTATTACAAGCATTTATAACTTGAAGCGAGAGCTCGAGTTGTATTAGGTATACGACCAAGTTGATATTCAAATATCCAACTGCTGAAATGAAAGATCTTAATTTACCAGGTTTTGATATTAATTGCATTGACCGCGACTGTGAAATATGCATACTTATCATCTTTTAGTATTAAAATAAAAATATATTGAGTTTAATATTTTTCCTTAAGGATCTAGCAGTTGCGAAACCACTATTACATTCAAATTAATTTTTATACGCGGTAATGTAAATTGTAAGTAGTATTCAAACAAATACAACCAACGCTGGAAAATGTAGTAATCCTATTCGTGACCAGTACTGTTAAGTTTCACCTAAGCCAGGAATTTTGTATTTGGTTTATCGTTTATATTCATGTTATCTAAATAAGTGAAGGAAGTAATAATGTGAAATTTAGAAAAGTGTCCTTTTACACATCCAAAAGTTGTTCAGTCCATAACATCAATGTCCAGTACTTTCTTAAGCTCTTTTATCAACAAGCCCATTCGATAAGCTACCTTCCCATTTTGGAAGAATAATCATCTAATGCCAAAGCGCTAAATGTTTAAGTTTCGCATCAGACTCTTTGAACGACCGTAAAGTGAGACAGCCGCTTTACGACTTGTTTACAGAACATCGCTTTTACGAGCGTGTTCAGGAGGCTGAAAAGAAATCCGAACCCTCCATTCCATTTGGCAGGATCAGGATGTAATTTCTGACGAAAGGTTTAGTGCTCTATTAAAACATCGATGAAACAGAACCATAGAGATAAGAGACACGCGGCAAGGAATGTTTGGTTGTAGTTTTGTGTTTTATTGTCCAGTTTCTGCGGCAAAATATTTTGCGTCTTCAGTTAAGCTTGTAAAGGAGGAGTGTTAAGCCTTTACAAGCTTAACTGAAAGATAAGCAGCAATTTGTGTTTCTGGAAAGGAATGAAGAAATGAGGGCTTAATGTTTTTTAATTTAAAAAAGACAATGTGCTTGGTAGATTAGTCTTTAAAGTCGATAATCTTTGGAAAGGTGCAATGTAACAGACGTGAAATGATATTAAAAGAAAATTCATTAAAGTTTAAGATTAGAATTTGTTTTGAGATGCTTTGAATGGCAAAATAAATCTTTGATGCAAAATGTACTGTGATTCATCTTAGCAAATTATTTTGAAAAATAACTTGGATAGAAATTACTAGTTTGATTTCTTAAATATTTTGAATGATTACAAACATAAGATAAAGTAATATGAATAGAAACTTCTCACTTTGAAACCAAATGTTTCAGAAGTGCCAGAATTTCTGGAATATAATCTAATTGCAATACCGATACACCGGTATACCGAATACTGCTATTTCGTGCTATTCTTGAAACCTGTATTTAGTAAGGTCAAATGGTGGAATATTCTATATTAACTCTAAATAATAAATATTTTTTTATTAAAGGGTTTAATTGAACTTAATATAGTGCATGTACTGTTATTTGAAATGCTTATTTTTATTTACCGATGGGGCAGTACTAACATCAATCATTTGTTATTTAACTTCCGTTCTGATCTCCTATCTTTATCTGCATAATGTCAAAATTGAGTATGAAGCGTTTATGAAACCTATTCTAACATCGCGAAACTCGACTGTGCCAACCAGCTTTCAACAAAATATTCAGACCTCGATTACTTCCCCATCACCTCACAGTAGCCTCGTAGCTATTGTTATATATGATGATCTTCAAGTTTATCCTTTCCCCTGAATACTGATTTGTGTATAGGATGCTGATGTTAATCGGGAAAGAGTTTTCTCTCGACAAGAAATTATAGTTAGCTATGAATAAAGAATATTCAGACAAATAATAATACAAAAGTAATCCAAAAAATTCTGAAAGCTTTCGGATTTTACGTCATGCTCAAAGGGTCGTTATTTAACGTTGTCTTTGTTACCTTTATTTATTAAATATAACGTTCTTCGCACTTAAACCATCAAATTCAATTCAACAGCAATATCACAAAATAATTTTAAAAGAATATATCTTTAGAATTCCCGATACACAGTCATTGCTGATACACAATGGAGTTGTTTTAGATGTTGGATGACTTAAGACTCCGACCATATGTAAAAAAAAAAAAAAAACCTTTCCTATGCTTTAACCTACCAAGAACGATCAACTTATATAATGCTATTTCAAGTATGTTGGTTTGAATCCGTTTGAAAGCAACTCATTTCAGAGTAATTTCCCTTTTTACTTGTGACTAAGGTCTTACCTTCATATTCTTTCATTCTAGGCCACCAGAAACGATACAAGTTGAATCGCAGATGATGAATGCACTCGTTGTTTATCCCGGTAGCGTAATGGCAGACCGCACATTGAGTTGAATAATGTTAAGCAAATTTCTCTTACTGCGCATGCTTGATGGTGTAACTTTGGCGTGGGGAGAAATATTGGCGACTAAGCAACCCTACGCTAGCTTATTCGTGATCACCATGGCTGTCGAGTGTGTTCGAATGATGTTTACAACTGTAATGTTGTGGAACTTTGCTTATTAGTTATTTTAACGTCCATACCGATTGCACTTGCTTATTTTTCTAATATATATTTCATTGTAATTTGTCAATAACAGTGCATTTAATATTTGTTAACATATGTTCGTAATAATTCGTTATTTAAATGTAATTTGTTTACATGTTATAATTCAGTAATTGTAAACTGGAGTATCTCGCTTAATTTGTTAGCGTATATTCGCGCTTTTATTTTCTCATTTCAAAGAATTCAATTACTAGCATTAAGGAATTGTAAAATTTCTTCAGTGTTATTTGCAAGCACTTGTTATATTCCTCAGTGTTTCTTTATGTATGTACGAATGGAACGTATGGTAAATCCTGAATTGTTTTTATTGCTTAAAAGTATAATTAATAAATTTTCAACTAATATATCCTAAATTTCAGTCTTTTTCTGAACGAAATTTTGTACAGTTCCAAAGTAATGTGCAGAATTCCATAGGTATTATATTTTACATTTTGAATGCAAACACTGCTTCACATTACTTCGCAATAATTTCAGCTTTCTAGTTGTTTGAGCAGTACAGCAAAAAATAGTATTTTAACACAGTAATTAATTTACATTTACATTATACTCTACGAAGATTTAAACGCCAGATTTGTTTACAATCAGATGGCGGTACATCTACCATATACCGTATTTATCTTCTTTTCAAATTGCGCCAACACAGTAATTACGCCAAATTGTTTTCTGGGCATGCGCAGTATGCGACATTTGTTTAACACTGTTCAACTCAATGTGCGGTCTGCCATTACGCATCCCGGTATGGAGTCGCAGAGAAGGAAATGCTTTAGATGACTGTATGATATGGGGCAATGTAAGCTTTTTTATGATATGGTGCTGCAGGTTATCGTTCTTAATTTTATCTCCAAGTTAAGACAAGACAATCTAAAGATGCATCAAAAAATCTATTTATCTATGGATTTAAAGGATAATGTAGAGAAATACAAGGCGTTTCAGTTCTTTGACAGTAACAATACGCTCTGATTTTGATGCTTCTTTTCTCACAATTCAGACTAAATTTTCTGAGAAAATTTTATCTACGTTTCCTTCACGCAAAATAAAGGAATAATTTTTTGGAATGAATATTTTTTGTGAGCGTATATGCTTGTCTGTATTTAATATGTATACATAATTAATGTATACAGACACTTTTTGGGTTCATCATATAACTTTTTAATCGTAAAATCATACTTACTAAATTTCGATAGTAAATGAACTTTTTTATATTTCTTCAGTATAAGATCATGCCTACTTTATAAGCAGAAGATTTTTTCTAAGAATCGTACCATGAATTAAAAATGATTATATATTTCAAACAATATATTTCCATTAACTTTTCATATTTAGTTATATAAAAATTCCTGTTAATTTTAAGCAATAAATAGTACAAACATAAGGTGAGTATTAGTTTGTGACTCCATTTTCTCTGTGATCAGTAACAATAAGCGGAACATGTACACTGCCCAAAATTTTTATGAAAAAAGTTTCAATTATAACATATAAAAGTTTTGCCATCATCCTAAAGCAGATGCATTTCTAGGTATATCTTCAAAAAATTAGTTTTTTTTAATCAAAACTTTCGTGAAACCGTGAACAAAGATATACGTGAATGCACATTTTGGCGCGTTTTGAAATTTGGCTTATTTATTATAAACAATAAAAACGAAAATGTGTTTTTCGCACTTTATTAAAGTTATTTGAAAGTATAAACGATGACATTTTACCGCTCGTGGACAAGGATAAGGATAAGGAACGGGGGACGTGGGCACTATGCCTCTACCATACAGTTTGGCAAGTGTCTCTACGGTTAATTAGTATAGCACCACGTCCACCATGATCTAGAGAACCCTTAAGACAACACTAATTCAAATACGTGAGTACATTATTGAAAATGAATGAATGATTACAAACAATTGTGGTATACCTTGGCAGTAAAATTGTTGCATTTGTGTAAATAACAAGTTGCATTTGTGTAAATAACAAGTTACGATAACGACAAAGATGTAGTGATAGTCTGTAAGTGCTAACGATTAGTATTCCATTTGCCGAGCCTGGCAAAGTACTCCGGGAAGGGTCCATGGACAATGAAGACAATGAATGCTCGTAGACAATGAAGAAAAAAGGAAAGGAAAATGGGCTGCTCTAAATTAAGAATTTCGAAAGTGAATTATTCTTTACGCAAATTGAAAACAAATGGCCAAAATAAATTTTTTAATTTCTCCAAAAATTACGAAATTTAATAAATATATTAATTTGAGTCGGAGAATCGATGTATGGAAAAAAATTGGCATGTTAAGTTATTTCATAAAAAGTACAATTTTGTGTCAAAATACCTATGTTAGAACAAAGCTATACATAAATTAATATATAGTCTAAGTCACGCTTTCGGGACATGGAAAACGCAATTTGAATTTCTTCAATCGGCCCAGTTAAAACGGGAGATATAGTTTTGTCCCACTTTTTGTTTTGCGCTTTTATAATTAGAACCATTACATACACATGGATGCTGTGTATATAATGGGTATAATTATAAATGCATACTACGAACGCACTGAAACTAAAATATTAATTCCTTATTATCTTCCCACCAGCGGCCGAGCAGTAAAGTCGCTAAACACTGGTATAGCTCAGAAGAACACGTCTCTAAAATTCTCCAAAGTTTTTTGGTTAATAAATAGCATATATTATTAGTAACGAAGCATCAAAATCAAAAGTCCCATATGATTTGATTAGCGTGTTTGTCATACGGCTCTAAGGTCTCACTAGTAACCGAGCGGAATATTCGGAAGTTCGACCCGGTTTGTTCCTAGGTGAATGGGTTGTCGTTCTTGGTTTTTTCTATACGTAACATGAATGCGAGCCACTTTCCATTAGAAAGTCCTCTACAAATATATCTTTTCCAACTAAGCAGATAACACTCCTGTATTTTAGCATATTCAGGTAACCTAACTATGTATATCTAAGAGCAATACATTCAACTCTCAATTAATACCGAATAAGACGTCTGCCCTTAATTCAGAATCACGGATAATTTAAAGGTAGTTGAACGCAAGAAATACAGCTGCAGTTACATAGGGATCGGACCAATTACAGTTACAAGAATCAGACCAAAATGTCGCCGAATGTTCTCCAGTTTTGGCCAGTTTGGCAAGTGCCGAATTTGACGACAAAAAATACTCGCCGAAACCGTCAGAAGGTTTGCCATATCTAGTCAAATTGGCGAAATAGCCATTTATTTTAATAGAGCATAGTAAATGCCAGAAGACGTTCGCATGAACTAATGTGGATTATAGGGAAAGGAAAACATGAGAGAAGCGAATCTTGCGGCAATTTGCGTAATGTAGTGATACTCATTTGAGTGCACAAATTCATTACCGTTTAATAGTTACTATGCTTTTTATAGTTAAAAATGAAATATTGCGAGTTGTAAATTTGCAGATATCATCATAAAAGTATTCTTAATCCTCAAAGAAATATATTTTAATTTTAAGTAAATTCAGTCTAATCAATTAAAAACAGTTCTCAAAGATATTCCGATAATAACATAAAACATTTTATTTCAGAAATATAGGTTCGAGATTATTCTAAGAGTTAATTATTTTACACAAATTGATAATCATATGCATGGAGAAATTATCGCTATCGGGAGTTTTCGTTTTCTACGGCCTAGTGCTCATGATGCCACAGACCAATCCGATGGCTTTATATATTTAGGGGGCAATGACTGAGGCCTGTTCGTCCTCAAAATCGAGGTTTAAGAATCTACGCCTAATTAAGAATAATTTAATTTTAAAGTTTTTATATCCATGCTTCTCATCCAATAAAAAAAATAATATAGATAGCAGAAAATGTTAAATCAAACTTTATCCACTGATGTACATGCAAACAACAAACTAAATTGAAACTAAATGTATAGTTGTATTTATTTTTATTATTGTTACGTATTTTGCACATAGATACATGATTTTAGTGACATTATATGTGAAATTGTTGTATTCTTCGGTGTAATGTAACACGAAACAAATTTTAAGGGAAAGCTATGCCAGAAAAGTAAGAATACAGGGGCAAGTGCATTTAACATTGAGTAAGAAGGTATCTCGGTAATTTGGCGAGATATCGCCAAGCTGACTTATTTTGCCGCTGAACCTGGTGAGAAATTGCCAAAGGTCGCAAATTTGGCGACCATATGGCGACAATTGGGTCCAGTCTCTGTATTTCCTATATATGTATTGAAATTGAATAAATATACTTGATCGCTATGTTAGCTGTAACCGTAATCTCACACTCTTATTGCTTTCTAGTAATTTCGCGAAACAGAAATATCTCGGCAGCCGGTTTAAAACTAAGAGCCCAGAGCGAGAACATCTGAGATCATTTGCTTATTTATTATTGTTGCGAATTTTAGTTCCGCGTGAACTGTGATAAATCCGAGTTAGCTTTCTCTTTAGTTGCGTTTTGAATTGCATTGTGTTTAACATTTTAATAGCTTGAAGTGTAGTTACTGTCTATATTGTGTAATACTATGAATACTTAAACTAATATTTCTGCGGAAAATTACAGAATCTTGAATTGTTTCTTGTGATTACATATTTTTTTATTAACGTATAATCCGACTTGTGCATTCAGTCTGTTAAGGGCCTGTACTCACGCAACATTATTTATACCTTACAGTTCACTTTTTTAACGTTGTATTTATTTCATATAAATGTCGTTTTTTGTGGTTTTTTTATTTGAGAGAAAATACTTTTGTATAAAATTTATAAAATTTCTGGGGATACTCATCTTTTTAAATATACTGTTTTGCTGAGTGAAGTTCATTTACTATCCAATCAAACAGATATTAAGTTTTCTTTTAATATTTAAAGCATTAAACATATAGGAAAAGCTTCAGTCTATATTCTCTTCTAAAAGCCATGTTACATCCTTAAAAAATCTCGCATTTCCTGTAGAACTCTTATTGCTGCCATTCTGTGGCAATTAAATATGTGAAAACAATCTTCTTAAGACTTAAATTCAATTTTTTTACGGTTTTATTATATTCAAGAAATATCTATAAAATAATCCTATTCGAAACGAAAATTGGCTATTAAAATATTTGAAATAATGAATCAAAATATTTTAACCACATTTCCTAAAATGCTAGGCATTACTTTATCAGTTTCGCACTTTAAATAATAATATTTCATTTTTTTAGATTGAAAAAATTCAAAACAAATCGCAGATGTCAAGATAATTAATCAAATTGAACTTCATCTAGCGGAGAAGAAAAATGATTTTTTTCAGCTCTCAAAAGAATTATTCAACAACTTGAGCCTTGCTCTTCGCGTGCTCATTGAACCTTATTCGGGTTGTGGTTATCTTTTGCTTTTATTTCATTGTTTTCCTTTGGTTTTCATGTTGAAGAAGGAAAAAGAAATACGTAATTCATTATCCGAAATATTTAACTTAAAAATAAATGATGCGAGCGCTGTCATTTTATGCCTCTGAAAACAATTTCTGAAACACGTAATAAAAAATATAAATTAATTATACGTAAAATTTTATCATTTGGAGACTCAGCACATTTTTTCCGCTTTTTATTATATCGTGAGTATGTAAAATGAAATGCGTGCATAATCTTGAAAAAGCCTAAATTAGCTTTTTATATACAGACGCACTGGATCGATATATTATTCTTTACTTAAATAACAGTTGTTTATATAAATTATAGAAATATAAAAGCTGATTCAATGCTATCTCATGCTACTTTTAAAATGCTAATGTACAACAAATTCCGATTAAACGCGTTACGAAGTAACTATGCCCTAAGAAGAGATTCTAATATCAAAACCTATCACCGCAAAGCAAAACTTTCTGCGGAAAATACATCAAGGAAAACGAAACGTGTGTGATAATAGCATTGACAGCAAATATATTCTCTACAAATAAAATAATATACTGTTAACGGAACTTTCTTGCGCTAATTTCACCTTTACGATATCATTCAAATTTTTTTGAAAATATTGTTGAAATTTTTGTATATGTGTAAATAATTTTAGTGAAATATGTAAATTGCAGTGTCTCTTGTATAATGTAACATGAAAGGGCTAAAAAATACTCTGTACTGCCGGAAAACTAAGATTACAGGAATCAGTCAGTTTATCATTAAGCTAAAATGCTTCAAAGTCGCACTGGCTCTCACGTCACTTATAATCGTAACGTGTGTAATCATCACCTCAATGAAGTACTGGCTTTTAGAAGAAAACTTGACTATCTTCGACAGTAATGATTGCTGTGGTTTCCCGGCAAACCAGAAGAGAAGAAAATTACATTTAAGTGTCTATTCTAATAAAGTATCAGAGTATTTTGAAAAAAGTTACACAGCTCTTCAATTTAAAAAATTTGGTAAAGGCTACCTGGCAAGTTTGATAATATGGTAGAAAGTGTCATGTTTAAAGTATATTATGAAAACAAAGAACCAAATTATTAAATAATGAAATAAAATATATTAGTTATCTGATAACAGTGGCTTCCGATGATGAGTAAGAGAAAGGACATTTTATATTTCGGTTTGAGACTATACCGTTACGGTTTTGAATAAAAGTAGTCAATATTACACCACTAAGAAAGACTACTGATTGGCTATATTTTTCAGCCAGACTGTCTTTAAATTTTCAGAAGTGAATTACGGGAGAATAATAAATTACCTAAATAACATGCCACGTTTTCTAATTTCTATCACCATTAATGAACTTCAGGTATTTTCTACACAAAGTGTCTAGAAACCGATTAAAGATTGCGTTTTTGCGAAGATGCTTCATGTAGTATAGTACTTCCACTGGGACCTCAAACTTTTTTCTAGATTTGAACGAAACGATGAAATAACTGTCAGTTTGTGATATTTACTTTCTGCTCTCATGTAAAGTTTACAATCAATTCATTTTCGTGGTTCGTATGACGAATTTAAGAAAATATAATTTTTAAAAAAATTAATTAAATTAATTGAAACGTAGATCAATGAATCTAATTGAATGAATCAATGAATCAATGAATTGAACAATTGCAGTTAGAATAGCCTATTAAAATCAAGTACCACAAAACGTTATCATTCCATAAATCCATAAATAATGAGTTTTTTTTAAGCTGCATGCAAGGTCGGAGGGATACGATTTCCAGTTTTAATTTAATGATGTGTTTATTCTAAATGCAAGTTTTAATAAGTGCAAAAATTAAATTTAAACAGCTATATATGCATAGGTCATAAAGGAGCATTTCGGAATATTTTCCTTTGTAAGTTCAATTAAATAATTATTAATAGAAGTATTAAAGCAGTGTAATGAGGATCGGTCAATAAGCGTATAAGGTATTTCTCCCGCTTTTCAAGCGTCCTTCGTGGTGTAGTGGTTCTGCACGCTGGCCCGGTACTCCAGAGGTCCGTGGTTCGATTCCCGGCGAAGGCGTTGTTAATTTTTCATCTCTCCGGCCTCCAAAAAATATCCTAATGTCTCTACAAGCGTAAGTCAGTGTTCACAATGGTTCCAGAAATTTCGAATTGGAAACACCAGTTCAAGAGGCGAACCTTTACCTGGATGACAAAGAGAATGAAAAAAAGGTAATTTAATACTTTTGCTTTATTGATATTAAACGCACAGGTCTACAGATCTCTTTTACTAATAAACGAAGTTTTCAAGAAGCTATATCCATTAGAAACGGGAATATTAATTTATCTGAAATACATATTTTCTTCACATAAGCATATCTATATATTACATGTTATGTGCAGTTCTTCTTTTTCCAACGTGAAGTTATTTATAAGAGAAAAAGTTAAACAAAGATTAATGACTGCCACGGAAGACATGAATTACGGATGACTAAATTTAAACGAAGGCAGAAAGTAATTTCAGAAAATAATTGCGGCGACTTTGATAATCGATTCTTGCAATTCTGCACATGATTCAGCCCGGGAACGCAAAACTCTGAAGAAAATTCTAAAATAATTCCATGTTTATTAATTTGAAGAGGCTGTTAGAGGGAAGTAAAATGAACAGACCAGCAAAATTTTGGAACACTCTGTTCACATTCAAAAAATATATTATTTAGAAACACATTTATTTACTTATATTAAAATAAAATGCCTGAATGCATTCATATCTAGCCCAGTTTAGAATAGATATAATAATCTAAAAGTATAAATAAAATACAAAACGCAACAAGGAGAGAAAAGCAAATAATGTCATGGGTATAAGAAACATTTACTATCTCTATTTCTCACGTCATAGAGGCATAATAGTTAGTTGACTGAAGAAATGTACAGCTTTTAAAGGAAAACTTAAGTTTGGTTTTAACTAGTTTAGGTTTTTATACACTAAAATAATTGAATTATTACTGTATCTCCAAATACGCAAGTGCATTGCATAACTTTATGTGATTATTTCCAATAAACATAGAACATGATTTATTAGTACTAGTTTTCTACATTAGATTTTAGGGCGATTAGGTATTAGAAAACATGAAATATTAGCAAAGGTCTCGCAAAAATTTGAACCCCGAACTTTCCGACTGCAGCTAGATTTGTTTCCCATTACACACGTAAGGAGAACTAATCCGTATATTCTCCTCCAATGAAGGCCGCCGAGTAGAAAGAGACCCAGTTGACAAATCCTGGAAATGACAAAGTATCATGTATCACGTATTTCGTTCGAGTTGCATTTCTAGAGTTATTAAGCTTATTTCGGATCAGAATTATTAACAAAAAGGGCTTCTAATTGCATCACGGAGACAAGAGGTAAGGGAGGAAGAGATTTCTTACGAGTTAATATCTGCTCAAAACAGAATTCTAATAAAATGTACTCATAGGTCAATAAATCTTTTTCGCGGAGAGAAAACGCGAAGATACAGATATCAAACCTAGGTATTACGGCTTTTGATTAATCGATCATATTTCACTTTGTTCTTCATTTTTATTTTTATAATCAATCCATTTGGTTTATATAAAGACTGTCATCTAGACAGTAGGGTTGAGACTTCTTTTTCATTCATTTTCTCTACATATTTTTGCAATAAAAGAATGAGATAAATAGAGGTAGATGAGAAAGCAAACTAATACGAAAAGCACAAAATAACTAATAATACTGTAGAGACATTAGGTAATTTTGAAGCAGAACACATAAAAAATGAGCAACACCAATCACGGACCTCTCGAAATACGCGCCGAGTATAATGACTACTATATTACGAAGAGATGCTACGAAGGCAGGAAAAATACCTTATAAATACTATTTAATACACATTTCTAAGTAATTATGTGAATAACGTGGATTTGTTTTCTTCTAGATGATCTCTATAAATGCGCTCGTTGCACTTGCTTTCCACTAAAAAAAGAAAAAAAGAAAAAAAAAAAACTGAAAGGTTTCAAATTTTAAGTTTGTTCAAAGAGGCGTTTTTTTAACGTTTTGAGTGTTACCTTTATTTATTAAATATCATACCGTAAAATTCAGTTCAACAGCAATGTCGCAAAATAATTTTAAAATGAGCCTATCTTTAGAATTTCCGATACACAGTTCCGCGCGCGAGATAAAAAAAAAAAAAAAAAATACCTTCCCCCGTAGAGTGTTGTCATTGCTCGCTTCGAAATCCTTGAATTTGTTAATAAAAAATTCGTTACAGTTTTACAAAATATGAAATCAATAATAAACAAATTCCAAACTTCAAATTTGGTATTCCACATGCCCATATTCGTAGGAGGATTACGTCATTCAAAATTTTCGATGGCTCTAGGTACCGTTGTTTTCACAATCAGAGAAACGTAATAGGGGGACGAGAAAATAATGTTGCTTTCTTACATTAAATTCAAACGAATAAATTTGTAACAAGTTTTTATTTTTAATCAATAATATAATCACCCTCGTTATCAGCAACCTTATGCCATCTAGTATGCCGATTTCAATCCCAGAACGTTAAAAATCAATTTGTTTTTGAGTAAAATATCTCGAGATGGCATTTTGGACATCATCCAAATTTTGAAATTTTTTGTCACTGAGAAAATGTTGTAGGGATCAGAATAAATGGAAATCCGAGGGGGCGATATCGGGCGAATATGGTGGGTGAGGCTAGTACTTCCCATCCCAATTCACTATATTTTTAGTGTTCGTCTTGCACAGTGCGCTCTTGCAATCTCGTGTTGCAGAATGATGCCTGTTCCGTTGACAATCGCCAGATATTTTTCGATTAAAGATTGGTTCACTAGATCCAGTTGTTCACAATAAAGGTCTACATTAACAGTTTTTGCAGGTTTCAGCAATTCAAAATGAACAATTCCGCGAATACACTATCAAACACCCAGAAGCGCCTTTTCGGGATGTAAACCCTTTGGAACCCCTATTAAAGCTGCCTTTTCAGTTTTGGATTATCATATAGGATCATCATATATTTTTTTGTCTCCACTAATCAAACGATCAAAAACCGGTTCTGTATGGAACAATACGTTGCATGTGATGGATAGGTTGGCTTTGTTCTTTCGGACAGATTATGGGGGACTCAAACACCTGCTTTGCTTATTTTTCCATTCTGCTTTAAATGTTCTTGGATAGTCCACCAAGGTTGGTTAAGAGTGTTGACATAGATTTGCTTCCACTTCTGCCCTTAGCATGTTGTTGTCGACATGCGCAGAAACGACATTACTTTCCGGTACCCTCATTACATACATTTATGCGGATTTTTCATTATTTAATTTCTTCAAATATAATGCAGGACTCAAACATTTGGTGGCAACAGTTTGAAAAGTGAAAAGGACATTTATAGTGATTCAACGCAAAATCGCCAAACGAAAACAGTAAGTAGTCCTTCAAGGACAAAGCCCTTTTGGACTAACAAGAACAAAATTTGATATAGCGTTAAACCTTGAGAGAAATTAGTTTTAATTAAGCAAAAGATTTCAATATTTTTCTTATCAAAATCATTCAGTTTTACAAATGAACAGAGGAAAAGTACTAAGTTATAATGAATGATACATCAAGCAAACATTTCAAGGTGTTTAAGAATAAAAGTAAGCAATTGAGTTTTAGTTGAACAAATAGTATTTTAGCAAAAGCTCCGAAATTTGTACATTTTAATGTATTTAACTATTATCTAAAGTCTCTAAAATCTTAGAGTTTTAGTTAAATGAAATAGTATTTTACCAAACGATTGGAAATATTTTACAGTTTACTTTATTTAGCTATTGTCAAAGTATCTGGACTCTTAGTAGACGTTAAACAAACTATTCCTAAGTCTAAAATTATAACTGAAACTTGGAAAAGGGTGTAAAAGACACTTTACTAAAATTCAATAAGGACAGAAGGGATACCTTGTGCTTATAACTCAGCCAACCATCCGTGGCGAGATATCGTAAATTAACAACATGTCAAATGTAATATTTAAATTCAGTTAAACTAGTAGCCGAAGGCTGCATAATATATTTAATACGAAGATTGCTCAGAACTATATAGGCGTAGAATTCTTCTGCCAGTACGTTTATTACAACGTCGAAGACAAGAACTCTTACCTAAGATAGTAACCTAGTAATGTGACCTCGGGAGGAGAACACGCTCTGTCTTACAGTCTAAAAATCTCATCTTAAATTCCCGCGAACTAAATTTGTATTCTCTGACAAAAACAAAACCCAGAAGTGACAGTAAAGATCTGAAGCATAAAATAACTGGCTCATTAACATGAAGGAACCATATTAAGTGTTTAAAAAAGTCTTGAGGATGACATTCACGAGTAATAGCGGATGGGGAAATTGAAAGGCTCAGTACATTTCGAAGAAAAAACAATGATCTTACTTCTTAGAAGGCAAGATATTTTTCAGAAGATCAAAACGCTTGTCGCTAATATGCAGTGAGTCTTTTCTTCGGAAATCAGCGTTATGAAAATTCTACATTTTGGTAGTATAAAATGAGGCGCATCTCTCGGATTCATTGTGGATAGCTGCATAGTTAGCCTTAAAATCTGGTGGACTAATTTTTGAAAGTGGTGATTGTGGTGCTTCAGAATACTGGTGATGACGGAAAATTACGCTTTTATTTATGTTTTACGATTAATTAGCACATTACTGTTGTAGGGTTTATATTTATTTTAACTAACATTTATTTTTAGTTTAAACTATCTTTCCTGTCAAGCCTTACTTTCCCCTGGAACTGCCAATGCCAGAGTATGTAAATTTTAGTAGAACGCGCAAGGATTCAAATTATCAGCGGAAGTATTCTGAGTTAAATAGAATGGAAACCAGTTCGAGGTGTGCTGTTCTTACTTCACGAGCGTGGAGGTAGTTAGCCAGAAATTGAACCCCGCTTTTCGGCCTGTGTGCTTGCCTCGGAGAATTGTCAATTGTTCAACGTGATATTCAAAGTTTGCTGAATTAGTAGCGGTATTCTAAAACGCGGTGAGGTTAGTTACTTTTAGAGAGCCTCGTAGTTAGAGTCTTGTTATTATTTCTTTTCAGGTTCTTATTTTTATTTTACCGCCGGGTCGGCGTAGTTTGTGAGCGTCAAGAGCAGGCAATTGTAATTTCTTAAGTTGAATAAAAAGGGACTTAAACCCTTAGCAAGACTCTGTCTATTTTCCAGTTTCAACAGTCACCTCTTGGTTGCGTGCAGGTTGGAGGCGCGCAACTCTACATTGGCCCCCGAATTCTTATCGAACTGAAATGGCCGAAAATCGGATGGAAGCCGCGGGACTACACCAAGAAATGGCAAGCCAATTGGAAGGATTTGGATACCTGGTCCAGACTTTCAGAGCGTCAATCAAGCCAAACGTCAATTTCGACGGAAAAAATTCGGTCGCGATATTTCTAGAAGGCCTATAAAATCACTTTCAGCTCTACCCTGTGCCTGAAAGAAAAAAAGTTGCCATCGCCACATCCGCACTAAGAGGACAGGCTGCGCTATGGTGGGAGAATATAGGCAAATTTTTATTAGGGGAATTTGGAAGCCAGACATATACATTTGAAAATTTCAAAAAATCGTTAGTAAAGGCCTTCCCCATAGTGAAAGATCGAGCAAAGCTAGAAGCCGAACTATATAGTTTCTATCAACGGGATATAGAAGAGTTGACGGACTTTATTCTACGAAAAATTAAGCTGACGAATATGCTGTATGGGAAGAAACCCGACGCGGAGATTATTGAAATAATCTTACCAAGATTGTTATCTGCTGTTCAAGACTACTTCGAAATTAGAAACCCAAGCACATTGCAGGAGCTCTTCGAATTGGCGGTGAAGTTTCAGAATCGCAGAATAGCGGAAAAAGCTAGAGGGGCAACGTATTCTCAAAGTACCCGAAGGCAATCTTCAAATGAGCAGACCAGAAATGCAAACCGCTCTTATGGGGGAAAGAGCTATAAAGCTAACTCATCGAACCTCGAAGGTCAAGGCCCAAAAAGAAAATTTCAAAAACAAACATCCGCGTACCCAGGAGGCAGAACTTGAAAGGAAAGCTTTAAACGAGTAGAGGGGCCTGTGAAAGCGAGGGTCCAGACACCGGAAGTTTTAAAAAAACCCTCAAAAAGACATTTAAATACGGCCATCGTAAAGAACTCACATCTACCAATTATACAAGTCCTGGTTGGCGATGTACCAGTAGAAGCTCTCATCGATACAGGAGCAGAAGGGAATTTTATGAGTGAAACATTCTTCAAAAAGAATTTTTATAGGTTACGATTATTTAAAACCAAAAATACGGATATTATAGCGGCGCAAGGAAAAACCTGTCACTGCATGGGGAAATTATCATTAAACATACAGGTAAAAGAGGAAAGCCTCAAAGTATTAATTTTTGTAGTGAAGAATCTGCAAAATCCTCTTATTTTAGGTATGGAGTTTTTAAGGGCCGCGACGGCCAAATTGAATTTTCAAGACAGTTCTGTGGTGCTGGAAGATGGACCAGAGGGTGGTGGAACCTGTGGAACAACCGCAAGTTGACCTTAGCCATCTGAATGACCATGAAAGTCAAGCCATCCAGTAAGTGGTGAGTAATTTTTCTAACATGTTTTCAGAAAAGCGTGGTAGTTGTCAAATAGTTACGCATCAGATACAGTTAACTGCCGAAAACCCTTGTAGGACTAAACCATATCGTTATGATAAACAAAAAGACGTAATCATCGATAAACATATTCAGGAGATGTTAAAGAATAAAATAATAACGCCCATAAATAATGAGTACGCGAGTCCAGTCGTACTATGTAGGAAAAAGAACGAGTTTCCTCCTTCGGATAAAAGGGCTTGGAGGTTTGCTATCGATTACAGAAAACTAAATAGTATTACTAAATTCCTAGTTTACCCTTTGCCGGTTATAGAGGAAATTATTAGAAAGATCAAATCTACAAGATACATGTCTACTTTGGACTTAACGTCTGGCTATACTATCAAATAGCTATGAGACCCGAAGACATACATAAAACCGCGTTTATAACAAAATCGGGCACTTATGCATTTTTACGCATGCCCTTTGGGTTGTGTGGGGCCCCATCAACATTCCAGAGAGCTATGGACATTGTTCTAAAGCCTGTCCTAGGAAAATCAACTTTAATCTATCTAGATGATATAATTATAACGAGTAGTACGTTGGAACAACACATTAAAGATCTAGAAGAAGTTTTTAAATTATTAAAAGAGGCCGGTCTTACAATTAACGTCTCAAAATGCAAGTTCGCAACTAAAGAACTTAAATATCTCGGTTATAAAATTTCGCAAAAGGATATAGAAACACAAGATTAAAAAATAAAAGCAATCAAGAATTTTCCACCGCCCAACACCGCCAAGAAACTTTCTTCGTTCCTTGGGTTATGTTCTTACTATCGGTCTTTCATAAAAGATTTCGCTAATATTGTTGAACCACTCTTAGTAATTAAAAGAAAGAGAAGTAAATTTACGTGGACAGCGGAAGCAAATACAGCATTTGAAAGATTAAAAGAAGCGCTCATCAATGCCCCTGTTTTGAAATTCCCGGAGGGGGACGAAAACCTGGAAATTGCAGCAGATGCGTCGGACTATGCGGTGGGTGCGGTTCTTATGCAAAATAGCCATCCTCTGGCATTTTTTAGTAAAACGTTGAATCAGACACAAAGGAATTATACAGCTACAGAGAGAGAAACATTAGCCGTATTAATGGCTGTACACAAATTTCGAGTTTATTTCGGCAAAGCGCCAGTAACAGTCTTTTCGGATCATGCGGCTGTTGGTAGACTTTACTCGGGGAAAACCTAACGCCCAGTTTAATAAGATGGGCTTTAAAACTCCAAGAATATAATCTAATAATAAAATATAAACCGGGTAAGGAAAACAATGTAGCTGACGCACTTTCTCGTATAAAACTGGACGATGAAGGAAATGAACTTAAATGCGCTGTGTTGACTTCAAAAATTTTAGATTCTAGAGATACGATTATCACTGAACTGAAAGCTGATCCTGAATTTGGAAATATCTATACATATTTGAAAGACCCCGAAAGCTTTGAGCACACATATATCGATGCGATAAGAAATAGAGCAGAAAACTATGAAATAATAGATAATTTATTAGTTTATACGAAAACAACAAATGAAAATCTCGAGTACAAACCAGTCATCCCAGCCTCGCTTCGATTAAGCATTTTGAAGGAATTACACGACGCGAAAACAGCGGGTCATTTAGGGTCAGAAAGACTTTAAAAAGGGTACGCGAGGCGGTATATTTCCCGCAATTATACAAAATAGTAACTGCGTATGTCAGGTCCTGCAATCAATGTCAGTTAATAAATGATATTAATTACAGCCCGGCCGGGTACTTAAATAGCATTCGCGCTACATTTCCGAATGAAATTTTAGGCATAGATCTTCTTCGTCCCTTCCCCCAGAGCGAGTTAAATAAAAATCGTTTTCTTTTAGTAATAGTAGATCATTTTTCAAAATGGACAGAAATTGTTCCAATTAAACGCGCGTCAGCCAAAACAGTCGCAGATGCATTCTTACACAGATACATTTTAAAATACGGTGCACAGATAAAAGTCATTAGCGATAACGGAAAACAATTCATTAGTCAAATATTTGAAAACATATGCACTGGACTTGGCATACGCCATATCAAAATGTTTCCGTATAAACCACAGGCAAACATAGCAGAAAGAGTGAATAAAAACATTGTAAAAATAATTCGCAGTTACGTTAGCACACATCACAAGCGCTGGGATGGCTACTTAAATGAATTAGCTTATGCTTTAAGAACGGCAAATCACGATACTACGGGAAAAACCCCAGCAGAATTATTTTCAGGCAGAAAGTTAATTACGCCTTTAGATAAATTATTCTTTGTACAACAAAGAGAGCAAGAGTTTAAACAGAAAGATGTGCAAAAACGTATTGATCAGGCGCTTAAAAGCTCGGATACGGCACGAAATAAGCAAAAAGTGTATTACGATAGCAAACGCCGTGAAGCAGATTTTAAAGTTGGGGATAAAGTATTGAAGCGAAAATTTTCTTTATCAAGTGCCCCAGACAATTTTACTGCAAAGTTAGCTCCAAAATTTGAAGGCCCCTATGTAATTCAGGAAATCAAAGGAGTCGTATTGTACCTTAAGAACGAGAGAGGGGAGATCTGTAAAGCAAGTCCCGACCAGGTGAAAAAATACTATAATCCAAATGATTTTGAAATCCTTAAAAGTTTCTTGCAGGACTCAAGCCTAAAGAAGTAGAAGGTCCAGAAATAACGACAACCGTTCCACCACCCAAGAAGCAGAGAACTGAAGAGAGACCTAGCCCTTCTACAACCCAGACGACGGTACCAAAAAGAAAAAGTGAAAACTTTCAGACTCCAGCATTTAAGAAAAACAAGAATGCAAAGCCACCGCATAAAGAAACCTTGGTAAAGAGGAAAACACCACCTACAACGTATCGCAGTAGAAATTATACATCAAGGAGAACGCTCCCAGGGCCAGAGAGTCAGGTGCAAACAAGGCCGCCGTTCCAGAAACTGAAAAGACAGCAGGAGAAACGAAAATACCAGGAACAACAGAAGAAATTCAAGAAGGACTCCAGACCGGAGGACGTCAAGACCAGCCGTCCAATGGAAAAACGAAAAACACAACAACCCGACGATTGCTACGCCAAGAGGCCAGCATGCAGAGGACACAAGAGAAAAACTAATGTGGACGACACTCAGAGGTCAGTAAGGAGAAGATTGACGTCCATGAAACCTATAACGTGGGAACAGTTTTGCCAAAAAAAGAATGACGGAGTTTCAATCATCGAAAACTCAAAGATAAGTTAAAATCTTCTATAATTTTTTTTTCTTTTGTTCCGAAATGTTATGCGTAAGTACGAAGTTCTATGTTTTGACGAAAGTCAATATGTCTCGGTCGAGACTTAGTTTTGTTTTACTTTATTTAGCTAAGGCAAAAGTATTATTTTCTTTAAGTATAAAATCTAAGAAAAATCATTTTCTGTTGGTCGAAAGACTAATTCTGTTATGTTAAAGCCAAAATTTGGCCGAAGATAAAAATAACTTCGTATTCTTGTATTAATAAAAACTTTAGTTTCAGTGCCGCCAGCTTGGCGAAGAATGAGTAAAGTAAAAATTTATTTTCTCTTATTCATTTTATCGTAAATTGTAAAAATCATATGTATTAAAATTTTGTAAATATACGTAAATACTTGAATGTTATGTAAAAGTAGAATTTAGTCTAGAAGCATAAAATTTTAGATGCTAAAAGTAAAATGCTCAAAAGCAATGAATTCAAAATTTAAGTATTAAACTGTAGATAAAATCATGCTTTAGAGCGAAAGCCTGCATGTCTAAAGATGAATGAGGTGGAAGTTAGAATGAATGTGTTTTGTAGGGTTCTCCACCTACACTTGAATTTTTAAGAATGTTAAAGTAGCTCATCGAGTTGTAGAATGTCGAGTAAGGTGTGTCTATTTGGTCGTTGAATTCTAAAAAATCATGGTGGTTAGGTGAAGTGTTGTAAGACTAAAACACCAATATTCCCGTTTGACACCACACATGGTGGAGAGCCAGGGTAAAGTTAAATTAATGTTTGAATAATTGAATGAATGTGAATTAAGCAGTAACTAAGGAAAACGAATCGTTTAAAAACAAAAATTTATTCAGTGTCAAGAAAGTGTAAATTATAATGTATTTAGAAAGATACTGATACTTATTCCTTCCAGATGCTGGAAGAAAAAGAACAAGATTGATTGATGAAGTCCAGGAAAAGTTGCTGTAAGAAGAGAGATTTATATAAGTATCGACAGAAATTTAGTATACATTTAGTTACATAAGATTTTTTTTTTGTGTAAACGAGGTTCTTGAGAGTTAGTTCAGAATTATAGAAACTTTACAACAGGTCGTTTGTTGGACCTGCTTCCAAGTTTTCCAAATTCTGGCAGCGGCAAATGTAGGGTTTATATTTATTTTAACTAACATTTATTTTAAGTTTAAACTATCTTTCCTGCCAAGCCTTACTTTCCCCTGGAACTGCCAATGCCAGAGTATGTAAATTTTAGTAGAACGCGCAAGGATTCAAATTATCAGCGGAAGTATTCTGAGTTAAATAGAATGGAAACGAGTTCGAGGTGTGCTGTTCTTACTTCACGAGCTCGGAGGTAGTTAGCCAGAAATTGAAGAACCCCGCGTTTCGGCCTGTGTGCTTGCTTCGGAGAATTGTTAATTGTTCAACGTGATATTCAAAGTTTGCTGAATTAGCAGCGGCATTGTAAAACGCGGTGAGGTTAGTTACTTTTAGAGAGCCTCGTAGTTAGAGTCTTGTTATTATTTCTTTTCAGGTTCTTATTTTTATTTTACCACCGGGTCGGCGTAGTTTGTGAGCGTCAAGAGCACGCAATTGTAATTTCTTAAGTTGAATAAAAAGGGACTTAAACCCTTAGCAAGACTCTGTCTATTTTCCAGTTTCAACAGTCACCTCTTGGTTGCGTGCAGGTTGGAGGCGCGCAACTCTTCACTGTAACTAACATTATGTATGTTCCAAGAAAAGTGCATGCGACTCATTGAACAGTTCTTTATGTAATCAATCCTTGTTCTGACGATTCTAAAGTTTTATAAAAGGACTCGAAATTCTGAAGTAAATTACTAGCTTGAAGTGAATTTCCGAAGTGAAACAAACAATGAAAAAAAAAGGGCATTGTTATCCAGATAGAACAACGATGACTGGTATCTTTCACAACGATGCTATGGCAAATTTATTGCAAAAAATCCGGCATTTACATGCAGAATATGTCAAGCGTCATTTTCGTGATCTTTCTCCAGCAGACATGCATTTATTCCCGCACCTGGAAAAAGCCCCAAAATGATAACGATTTTTGGATATTTAGACACGCAAAACCATGTAATTTCTTCATTTGACATCGGAAAAAATTCACTTTACTGAAGTTTTCAAGATCTGCACTGTCGTTATCAAAAATCCATTTCAAACGGAGAACACTATTCCGAAGGAATATAAAATATATTTTTCAGATTTAGGTAAGAATCTTTTTTTTAGGAATACATTCACCCAACATTATTGCCATACCATGTACATGAGTAAAATTTAACCATGCTTGTTACAGATTTTAATTATTCAGAGAATCTCAATTAGAAAATAGTATTAATGGGCAGATAATTATTCATAGTCTGCACGTTTTTGAATTTTTATATTTAAAATATCTTACTAACAGTAATCTTTGGTTAAAAGAAGAAATTCGGTAGCAAATTAAATGTAAAACATGAATTATACTCCCACAAATTAATTCTGAAATGATATTGAACTGATCAAATCAGCAACTGCAATGTAATTTCCTAGCTAATAGCGTCCTCAGATTCAGATTGTTAACTGCACTAAAACTTCTTATCTACTAGCAGAAGCCCACTCTCACATAACTAAAGCTTTGAACGATTAATCCGTACAGTAATAGCTTCATTACATAGTTTACAATAGACCACCACAGCCTATTTCCTGCATGGCTTCGTTATCTTCAGACGAAGATAATTGAGAGATTAGGTGTTAAGTTTACTGTAATCTTTCTAAGTATTCACAGAAGACTGTCATTTATAAGAGTAACTTGATTAAACTTTGACTCTAAATCAAGAATATACTTAACAGTAAAACTGGTCTTTAAAGCAAAGAAGAATATTTCAAAATTTTTATGTGCTACATTTTGTGACCTGAATACAAGAATACAAGCTTTCAAACATTAGAGTCGTGTTAGGATTAAAAGATGGCAACATAAATGTGCATTTTTCTTGATGAAACTCCAGCTCAAATAATGTTCCATAAGTTTTAATTTGTTTCTTATTCAGATAAAGTAGCTTCTTTTTACCATGGTCAAGCTCTTTTCTAAGTTATGAGATAGTTTAATGTAGTAATACATAATGTATTGTTTTGTCTAGATCGAAATTGTTGCATTGATTTAAAATAAAAAGGCTTCAATCTGTTACAACTTATAATAAATACATGAAACTGAGTGTATAAAATAATCAAGAACTTACCATACCATTATATTTTCAGAGAATTTGATAATAAATGAAAATAATAGGATAATATTACGAATTCCTTGTAATGCTCTGGAGATAATATTCCAGAAATCTTAAAATCATATTATTCCAGTAATCTTAAAATCATATTATTCCAGTAATCTTAAAATCTTATGTCTTCAAATACATATAATATTTCAGATGTATGTGGAACATATAGTACTTCTTCATCCTTCAGCTCACACAATTTAATACCATTTCCAATTTTCTTAAACATCAGGTATTAAACTGCACTCTACAAAGTGTCAAATGACCACCAAACTTTCTGAAAATTTAGTGAGAAACGAAGAAAAAAGGGATATCATAAAGATTAAGTATATTATTCAAAGAGAAAAAACAAAGAAGTTGATTAACATAGTCTTCAATTTTTTATGATATCAACACTTGCATTCCATTCCTCGTATTAAAATATTTGAAATGTAGCCTATTTCATGATGAAATAACTACGAGTATAGAGATAAAATAAATACAAAAAAGAGGCCATTACAATTTTCTTTTTTTAAGAAGAAAAATTGGATAAAAGCACATATTCGAAAATACCGATGCTCACTACTAGTAAAAAATTAAACTAATGTTAAATGAGAAAACGAGTGAAAATTTATAAAACTTTGCATCCACAGACATGCTAGTGATTCTTCATAGAACAACAAAATATATTTTAGTGGCGCACGAAACCCTGCTGTGGTGGACAATAATTCGTCATCACTTGGGTTTTAGTTATCTTTGTGCAGTCACCCTTTAAATAGAGAAGAACATAAAGCATTATCGGCTTTCTCTGTGCCTGCTGCTGTTGTATAATTGGTAACCCACCTGGCTAGAAGTCAGAAGATCCAAAGTTCGAATCTCTTACTTCTACAGTGGCGTTAAAGGTGTATATTAAAGTATGCCTGGAGATGCGGTACCTTTAAAGTAGCCTCGGCATGACTGCAAGCGGGTAATATGTCACAAAGTCCCCTAGGTGGATTTAGATATGTTATTATTGCTATTCGAGCATCTGAGAAATCTAATGTTAGTTTCGGCGGAATGATGAATCATTTCCTCCAGTACTCAGGCGGTGAACAGAAGATCTGTATGTATCGGTGTCTAGCAGTCATCTACATTTACTTTGGCATTTGGTACTTCAAAATAAATTACAAAAATCGTGTAACTTATTAACGAGAATATGTTATATTTTTATTTGTTCAAATTAACTAGAAAAGATTTAATTAATTTTATTTTAACATAAGCAATCTGTAACCATCTGTGCAAAAGGATTTTGAAATTTTTCTTAAATTACTACAAGGTTTATAATGTTTCACTTTGAGTTTGGTTAACCAATTAAAACTTCTCAAGCTAGTCTCTTTTCCTATGCTCATTTTTCAGAATTAGATCATTCTTTCCAGTAATGTTTAATTTAGTATTGTACAGAAAAGAAAGAAGTGTGCTATTACAAGATAACAGTCGCAGCGAATGTAAATTTAGTTCCTGAACACAGAAGCTACCTACTCCACCTGTTTCGTAAAGAACTGGATTCAAAATGAACCGGTTTCATGCAAACGAATTATCTATAATTCCACTATTAAATTTTCATTAATTTCTTCTAGACCAGAGTTAATAAGGGCTGGTTATGAGATTATCCTTTCAGAATAAGAATGTCGAAAATCTGCGAAGAATATACATGGATATAATTGAGGACATAATGAAGGCTACCCTTAAATGTTCGCACCTCTAAACTGTGAGGTTGCATTTTATTCAAAATATTATATAATTGTATGGTTAATAATCAGCATATATTTCAATCGCTGGCCGCCCAGTCAGTATAGTGGTCAGGGAAGCTGACTGCGATGCCGAAGGGCCTGGGTTCGAATCTCGGAGAAGGCATGGTTGTAACTGTCCGTCCTCTTCATAGGAAAGGCGATGGTGGCCCACCTATTAGGTGCCTCCATAATAAAGAGACCACCACTTCCGGCCCTGTATAGATTAATGGACTGGGTTACATTTGTAATTGTTCACAATCTGCCATTGGGAAAAAAATATTTCAGTCGCTGTTCTTTAACTTGTGTAACCTTTCAGCGTTTTAAATTAATGTTTATATAGGCTATATTCCTGTCTTAGTAATTTAAGGCAAAACAGGGAAACTACAAAATTGGAATAAAGGGTTACGGTGCTTGTGTCTAATTTTGTAGAGATTCTGGAATGCGTGATCCATTAAAATTATGCCAGGTTCTATAAAACCCTACAAAAGTATAGCAAGTGTTCACTTCAAAATTTAACATTCATTATGACAGCACAATGTTATATTTATTACTTGTACGTCAATTAAAATTACATTTGGGTTTTAATTCAAATTATATTATTAGGAAACATATCAAGCATAATAAACACATTTTGAATACTAGCGCACGGTCTGGCGAATTTTTGATAAGCAGCTACTACCACGTAGAGTCCAATAGGCAAAAAATATTTGCAGACTTCTTAGAAATAATGTATAAGAAAACATTTGCGTTTTAAAAAGCCGTCAGGAACAAGAAATATTCGATGAATTTAAACAGTTCTTTAGAACTTTTCAAGTTAAATAAATTTCTTTAACATTATAACTGTTCTTAAATATATTTCATCTGTGGGCTCTCGGGGAAGTTTACTATAATAAATACAAGTAAGAATAGATTATGATTATTTGCTAAGCTTGCTTTGTCTCAAAGAAGGGATGCCTTCGTGAAAACGTTTCTAAAAAAACAGTGTTATATTCAAGCTACACATGACAGGAATTAAAATAAAAGCTTATGAAACCAGGTTATTGATTGGGACATGAAAACGGATTCAACTGCCCCCTCATACTGTTATTCATTCCGCCGCTTGTGGGCTCACTTAATGGAGTAACAAAAATACAGCAATTAGTATTTTCTGAAATATTATGATAAGTTCTTAAAGTCTTCAGATAAAATTCTAAAGAATGTCATATGTTTTTTCTGTTTATACAAATTTATTAAGACTGAGTATTAAAGTGAATAAACTGGCCCTGAATGTGAGATTGTTCAAGTTATACTTAATTTCGAATGCTCTCCTTATTTGAAATATCGTTTAATAATTTCCTTATAATTTTACGCATACGGTTGCACAGTTCATTAAAGCAAGCATTCATATCCCATTAAACATCCTCCACCTTCATTTTAAATTGTGTGCCCCATACGTTCACCCTTTGCATTTATTTTGCCTTTACACAATGCAGAAGTGAGCTCCAGAGTCTGTGGATTGTACGCATTTGAATATATTATAACCATATTTCATTTATTGATAATACTTACTAACATTTGCCCCTTTATCTTATTTCATAAGATATAATAAACATTTTTAACGGCATGTATTATGCAGTTTGGCATATAATAACAGTTTGCGTGTCATCTGAATATTTAATTTTATTTTACAAAAATTGTTGTTATAAACATCTACAGTTTATGAATTAGATTTCTTTGAAGTCTTTCTTTAACAAAAAATGTTATTCTGTAAGGTGTTATTTTAGGAAATCTTACCTTGTTTATAAGATAAGATTGATATTTCGTCTAGTACTATTTCTAGTTTAAGTCTATTACTATTTATAGTTTGTATCTGCAAAACCTGGTTTGTCATATTCATTAGTGCTACAAAGTAAGATTCTTTCGGCAAAGAGCAAGAACCACATGGTCAGTTACACTAATTTCTACACTCACATTTGATCTTTCAGGTCAAATATGGAATATCAGATGGTTTTTCCTTTTAACTCTTTCTTTTCCTTTTGTTTACCTCTTAAGCATTTTCATTATTTTGTAAAGCCAAAGTATTTCTTCTTGCTTGTTTTTAGAGTAAAAAATAACTTCAGACACTTACTTAATGCAGAATTTTCGTTAAAAGTATTACTTAATGTAAAGTAAAATTTGATCGAGCATCCAAACTTCTACATATACGGAATAACACTTAAAAGTTCTACAGCTATAGTATATTTTTCAGCCTTAAAATACTCTTAGGTGTTTTAAATTTGAAAAGAAAGAGATTTTCTGAGGCCACGTAATGAAAAAAGGCAGATAGAAGGAAGAATATTACATACACTGCTAGTCATTAAAACTGCAACACCATGAAGGGAAACAAACACAAAAAAGATATTTATTGCACGTAAACAGTATAGCATGAAGAAAAAATGATTAAATTTATAAGCAGTATGGAGGTTTACAGGTGTACGAAATTAGTAGAAACAGATGCGATTCCTGGCAGCTAGAATGACCCTTACACCGTTAGGCATAAAGTCTAACTGGGATTGGATGACAGAAACTGGCATTTCATTCCATGCTGCTTCCAGTCTATGCCACAATTCATCAACCATATTAGCTGGAGAGGGGTGGAGGTAGAGTCTCTCAGCAACGCATGACTGAATGTTTTCAATAGGTGACAGATCTGGAGACCAGGCAGACCAGGGCAACAATCGAATACCCTGTGTATCGAGGAAGGTCAGAACATGATGTGCAATATGTGGTCTTGCATTATGTTGTTGGAACATGCCGTCTGGGGGCCTCGAAGATAGGGCAGAACCACTGGACGTAAAATGTCAATGCGTTAAAAATTGCCATCGATATGAAATACAGATGTGCTTGTCGTGTACCCAATGGCTGCCTAAACCATCACACCAGGTGGAGGGCCCCTATGACGATATCGAATGCAAGCACGTGACTTGCGGTCTCCTCAGACACTGCAGACACGTATACCGCCACCGCCAGCGGAATACTGCACGCAGAACCGTAACTCAATTGAAAAGGCAACATTGTGCCACTCCTCTATGCAGCTTTATCGCTTGTCGCGCCAGAGTCAACGTTTCTGTCTATGCTGCATTATCACTGGAAGACGAAGTTCTGATAGTCCACGCAGCTGCAAACGTCGATGCAGCGTACGAGCTGATACTGGGCATGCTGCAAACATGCCCATTTCCTGGCCGATGATCCGTAATGTGGTCGTACGGTTTTGCAGGGCTGTCGTCACAATATATCTGTCCTCTGGGACGTTAGTAATCGGAGAGCTTTGAGATCCTGCATGCCGTTCAGTGTGACCCTCTGCAGCTCATTGATTCCATAATCACCGGACATTAGTTCGATGTTCATTAGTGTTACAGAGGATATCATGGAAGGATAATCTTCTGTATCGATTAGGCAAGGGTCCTACGTTTACTTTCAGTACTTGCTGGTAAGCATTTCCTCATCTTATTCGAGGCATAAGACGGTATTCTGACCAACTCCAACCTCACAAATCGCTTTCTGAATGAGAAAGCTACTGCACAACGTTTCTTTATTCAGTGCTTCAAATGTCGTTTTTCCTTCCTGTGTCGTCTAAATGCGCTGAAATGCTAATCATTTGCACATCCCAACGTCTTCTTTTCTTGTGATTTTCACGTTCGTGAGATCGTTCCTTCCTGGTGTTGTAATTTTAATGGCCAGCTGTGTACTCACACAGTATCCTACTTGTCGGGAAATATTTTCCTTAATTTAAAGAAGTATTTAAATAAAAACAGAAACAGTTATGCATTTTCTAAATTATTGAATACCAAATACATACGTGAAAATGCTTTGAAGTTTCATTTAGTATTTCTAAATTTTGAATCAAACTTTGGTAATATAATCTATGCCGCATTTCTAAACAAATATTGTTAGTTAAAAGACTATTTGTAATTCGTAGGATTTAACAGAATTTCTATGAGAAGAATTCTATGCTGCAAGCATTTTACGTGAGCACATTTTTAAGTAGGTATCGAACACTACGCATGTTAGAAAATTCACACTTGAAGAAATGAAGTCTAATTTTTTTCAAAAAATCTTCCATAGCATCGTGCTAAAAAAATTTCTGAAATAGATACACAAAATTTATATTTATTTAAGGTACCAGTAGAATCCTTAAACAGTAAAATTATAATAGAAAATGCTATAAAATAGATTTTGTGGCAGCCAAAATGAGCTGTATGGGATATTTAATTTATTCTTTTCAGATGTAACGCATTTATTGAACGAAACACAATGATGAGTGGTGTAGCGGAAGCTTTGTTATTAATATAGGCATTATAGTAGAATCGTAATTATATAGGTAATTGCATACTAAACATCCTGCTTAAGTACATTTATACTATACTGATAAAGGATAAATATACTGATAAAGGGTGGCAGATTTATTTTCAAAATCGAAATTAACGTCAAGAAATATCACAAAGAACAGGGCTGAAATTAGCGTGGAGGTGACGTCAATACTGATTTTTTTAATTTGCATAGGAATGAACAACATCAAAAAAGCACGCAAAACTTTATCTGAAGTCTTCATCTTACCCTGCAGAGGCGTGGTTCAGTTTGGCTAATCACAGTCAATCGGTGCAAAGTCTGCCGAGATGATTAAACGGTATTCGATATTTTGGAAAAGATTTTCCAAGAATGACTTTAGCCATGTTTGTGGTATGAGAAAGCGAGTTCGGTTTAGAAGAAACTTAAATTCGCTAACTATAATTGCAGTAGTTATAGTTAGCGAATATCATTGCGTACTGACAACTAGTCCCACTTGATAGTCATACCAGATAAACAGATCATCTTGTCGCCGACTTCCTCATCATTTAACGTTACCATATATTAAGAAATGAAATTCATATTGGAAGTGCCTCAATCAATCGTTTTATGTTTCAAATGCTCAGACTTTTCCTTAGGTGTTTTTAGAATAGCCACGAACCCCGACACCAAACCTTCGATTCATACGCGGCGGCTTGAATATGTATATTACCGCATAGAAATTTCCATACTTAACTAAACCAAAATAATCAGCATGAATACTATGCAAAACTTCAATCATAAAGTGAATGAAATGCGAATTCAGAAACGCATACACTAGGTATGCATTTGCAATATTGAACAATGCAAAAATGCATAGACTGAGGAACTTCACTAGGAAGATTTCTTCATAGACGCATCACATTTATCCTTCCACAACCTTCTCACATCATAACTGTAGGGTCAACAAGTTTGTATTAAATAACTAACAATAAATATATTCATAAATTGTGCTCATAAATTTAATTTGCACATAAATGTTTAGCTTCTTTTAGCTTTCATAAAAATGGATCCCGTGGTCAGATAGAATACATCCCCATACTTACAAATTAGGTTTGTTCTGCCGATGGTTTCCTTTATGAGTTAAGACTATCACGCTCAGAAGATGCAGATTAGCTTGAAGGAAGGAAAATAATTGAAATAAAGTATGGTTTATTATATTACTGCTATCTATTTTGAACTTATTTTATTTCTGTTGCCGTGTGTCTACTACTTTTAGAATTATAATTTAGAAAATTAAGATTTCTAATTTTAATTTGCCCTTTAATTAAATAGGACAGGTAAACAGGTTTTCAACAGACGATTATTTCTTATAGCATAAGAGTTAAATCTTGGCTAGTAATCCTTTAAAAAATCTTATAATTTCTTAAAAAGTCTAAATCTTAAATAATTAATAACCTTAAATCTTAAGTAGTTTTTTTGTAAATAAATGCTGGAATTTTTGTGAAATATTAATAACTTGTCATACTGTCAGTCTACAAGCTTTTAACTCTTATACGTCTTTTCGACTTTCTGGAGCCCTACCCTTCACCAGTAATAAATATTAGTTTGCATCTTGATTTTTGTATAGTTTAATATGCTTTTAATGCTTTTAATCTGAACCTCTTGAGAGCAAAAGTCAATATGAACAATTGCATTGCAGTCAAAGAAGCGTTATTTGAAAATAAGTTAGTGCAACATTTAACTATTTATTTGTTTATATTTGAAAGTGAGAAAAATAATTACATTGCATTTTTTCCAGTTCTCATAATTCTTTTCAAAAGAGCCTTACACTTTCTATCAATCGATTCTTTGTTATTAGATAAAATATGGATTTTTATGAGATATTTGCATTTTACATAAGATGGAAATGGTAATAAACAGAGCTAGCTCAATCATTTAAAAATATAAATGACATTCGGGTCCTGAATTGTTAGGGAATTTATTTGTAATAAAAATTAAAAAAACAGTCTAGTGCTTTGCGTTTTAAATTTTTTATTAATTTTATTTACGTTTTTACTATTGTTTAATTAATATTTTTTAATTCAATGCATATTAAGAGATATCTGACTATATAACTAATGTAAAATGTTTCGTTACTTATATTCATTCCTTCTTGTTTAATTTGCATTAATATATAACAAATTAGTGAGCACATAACTATCAGTTGTAGGAAAATCGATACATTTAAATGGTGTTTTACAGGGTTATATCAAATGTACGCGAAAGTGGCTTCACGACATATTGAAAGTACCTAAATCAACAGCAGTTGAACATTCAAAAACCAAACTGTAAAATACCAAATATATGTAAGTATAATAAATACTTAAAACCTCATAATAAACCACACAATTTAAGTTAAAGGTATGTAATATTTTAATTATATTTAGTAAATCAAAAAAGGTACAGTAATAAAACTAAAATAAGATTTTTACAATCCACTGTGGGTTAGTTTTTAAAAATGTAATTTCTGTTTTTTTTCCTTAATTTTTTTTCCTTAAGAAATCTCAATAATGCAGTAAGAATGCAACAAATATAGAGATGGATTATGTTGAAAAATATTAGATATGTGGAAAACGAAAACTATAAAGAATGTGTTTCAGTATTATATTGAAATATGGAATATCGAAAGAACAACAAATCAAAAACAATATGACTCATACACAGATCTTAGTGCGGTATAGGAGATAAAAAATTACTTTTCATATGAGAACCATGTTTCAGAATGAGAAATGCTGAAGAGTAAAAAGAATATTCAATGCAATGCTAGAATGCAAGAAGAATGGAAAAATGCGATGGAAGGATACTGAATGAGATGGAGGAAGCTCTGAGAAAAATCGAATAGAGATACTGGAAGAGAGCTGGGGAAGATGCAAATCGTAGTGGAAGGAAGTGATGGAAAATCTTTGCTCTTCCAGCTATGGAAACGTGCAGAAGGCTAAAATCTTTTTTAAGCTAAAATCGAGGTGAGAGTCTGGCTTATATAGTAACACAATTTCAGCAACAAAACAAACTTCGACTGTCACTGAATCATCATAGGGGAATAGGTTTAATTATAATCACTTCTAACCAAAAAAGACCCTAATAGAAAAGTGTGGAGTAAGATTACATTAGATATCTTGTTCTATTTTGTTCTCATTTAACCATCTTTCTGAGCTCATAATTTATATCCTCTACAGAATAAAATGAGCATACACAAATGAGTTTTAAACTGTAAGTATTGTGGAAGAAAGTGTCGGTTATGGTTCCTATTTCGGAAACCATTGGAAAATGAGCACTCGTTGGCAATCATTTGTCTCCTTTTCTGGCCATCGCTAGAAGTGTCTGATGAGCTTAGGAATAATAGATTACTTGTCTAAGTCAGATCTAGAAATAAATCTGTTGCAAGTGAATTCTATCTGATTAACGTTTCTTCATTTTCAGTTTAAAATGGGGTAAGGGATACAATTTTCCCATTCCTCTAGTTTTGTACTTTTTTATCTTTAGTAATTTTTTAGTTATTTTTGTATGTACCTTTACATATTTTACATTTTGTGTTTATTTGTTAAAATAATTTTTTTATCTTACAAATCACTCTTCTGAAACACTATGCTGTTGTCGAACGGTTTGTCTTGAAGCGATATTCGCTTTCAGATCGGAGGAAATAAAAGACTGGAGTAACAGCTGAGGGTTGTAACACCTATCTGAGGCTCAACGCAACCCAGCTAGCTTGCAAATTTAACTTGATGTGACTTGGATTATATCGGCAGCTTTTACTGCTAGAATTATTAACTTCAAAAAGCAAAACAAATACTAAAATAATTTAACTTGAAATTTGTTTTACCTCACCATCTGAAAGGGTTAAACAAAACTAGTGCAACACAAACATTACCAGTGACCTGAATTGTGCTAACAATACAAGCTTTGCCTTAAGTTGTTTCAACTAACAATGCCTAATTCATTCTAATCAGAGACTATAAATTTTAGTTTATGACTAGCAACAGTGATTTAAAGTTATAACATAGCAAACCAAATTTATCTTACGAATTGTAATTTAACCTGAGACAGCGGTTACTCATAAGAAGAGAATTTCCGCGGCAGGCAGGCAGCGTAAACGGCATAACTGTAATACATATCGGCTATAGAACTCCTGGCCACTCAAATGTACATAAATTCTGGAATGAGCAAGTCTTGTGGGAAATGAGAAAGAAGGAAAGAGGTATATTAAATAAAACTTCTCAGTGAAGCCCAAACATAATGTCAGATAACTAATGAGCTTTTGTATCCCGCTTTTTACCTTTTATAAAGTAATTTATTGAATGTTTCCCGTATAAATATTTCTTGTCATATCAGGGGCTTAAAATTTCTATGATTTTGAATACTAAGTATTAGATATGCCTTCCAGAAGCTTTATTAATTGCTACTGTCTTAATGAATCATTTCCGATTGGATAAAGTCGACCTTTAGATGATTAAAGTCATGCCTAAGAACTGCTTTCTAATAACACAGGCACATATCTATAATTGTAATAGGATATTGCTTTTGATATGAAAACTGAATTTTGTCAGAGACTTTCTTCTTAGGATGGGAACTTCGCCAGGGGAAGGGAAATTCACATGCGGAAATTTGAGAAATTTTTAAGACTCTTAAGTGAAACAACAGAGAAAAATCTTATGAGTTTTCACTTGCACTGGAAAGAGAGAACGTCAGGCTGTGATAGTTGAGAATAAAAACTGCATTGTATTTTACTTGCATTTAACATACTTTAATGTTTAGAGTATGAAGTAAAAATAGCAAATACAATACTAAGGCTATCGAAAACATGCATAAAATTTTACGATTATAAACTAATTAGTTATATTGACATTGAATTTAAACTTTGTGGGTAATATAAAGTACGGGTGCAGCTAGGTAAAATAGTCAAAAGTATTGCTATTTAAAACAATCAGATTAGAATGTTAAAAAAGCTATTAAATTTATCGTTTATAATCGTTTAGTTTGTTAATCAGTAACAGACAGATTAAGTTTGACAGTTAAATATTTTAAGCTTTGCCGAATGGTTACAAACGTGCCAGTGAAAAATAAAAGTATTTTACTTCCAAGAGTGACAACATATTGCTTTTAAACACCTAAGCTTTTAATGAAATTTGAAAGATGAATATTTTATACTTTAAAAAAGGAGAACACACAGCTGTGCGGATGATAAAAATACTTTATTTTGACCAATGAAAATACATTCTTTTAAATCTCCAGTTTGTTAATAAAAAAATTCATGAAATTAGTAAAAAGCATGAAATATTTTTTTTTAAATATCTGAAAGCTTTCAGATTATTATATTATGCTAAAAGGGGCGCTTTTTCAACGTTTTGCGTGTTACCTTTAATTTTTTAAATATCATGCTCTTCGCACTTTAACCATAAAATTAAACTCAATAGTAATATTACAAAATAATTATATCGTTAGAATAGAGCATATCTTTAGAATTTACGATTCACAGTCTCGCACGCGGGAGATAAAAATTTTTTTTTTCCCGTACAGTGTTGCCATTGCTCGCTTTGAAATCTTTGAGTTTCTTAATCAAAAACATATAAATGCTTTACAATATATTAAATAGATAGTAAAACAAATTCCACATTTGGGCTTCCAGATGCCCATATTCGAGTGGAAGACTACGTTATTCAGAATTCCTGACTCTAAGTACCGTTGTTTTTTCACAGTGAGAGAAACATACATAAATTCATGCAGATTCTTCATTATTTAATTTCTTTAATGCAGGTCTCTAATGGTGGTAGTAATTTGAAAAGTGAAATGCCGTTTACATTGGACCAACGGAAACTGCCAAAACGAAATTAGTAGCCCTTCTAGGCAAATTGACCCTTTGGGCGAAAAACACAATTACTTTTAGATCTAAATAATCCTTATATTATTTATGCATTTGTAATTTACGTAAAATTGGTCATTCAATATCTGAGGTGAGGGCTTTCTTCTAAAAATCTGTATAAAGGTATCGGAATGTAAACGAATTTACATACACGTTTCTTAATTAATTTCTAATTATTTTCTGTTTGCATTATGTTAATTTGTAATTAACTTGTTGAAGTTGTTAAAAAGTTAAGTTGTTAGAAAATGTTTTATTTGGATTATTAATGAGAAGGAACTCAAACTATCCTCGGTTTCAGTAAAACTCTTAATCAAATATTCAAAGGATCATAAATCTGAAGAACTCTGAGATAAATCGCATGGAGGTCCAATCGTATGTATGTGTCGCCTAATCGTTTATAGCAGAGAGTTCTCCATTTTAGAGATGCAGTTAGTACTCCATTTTAGCCATAAGATGAAATACTAATAAAACAATACGGACAGATGGCTAATTGGTATATCAGCGTCACAAAATTAAGTGCTGTGTGATTTAATACTGCTTCGTAACAGATAAACATGATGAGTTTTGACAAAGGCAGAACCATATGTGCTTGGGATTCTGACGTGTAGCGGTGGCTACGAAATATAAAAATGTGATTAAGAATTTAAGTAAATAAATTTCTTATCCTCTTCGGGGACCACAAACTATTCATATATATAAATACATTCTAACAATCGTATTATTAATTAATTACCTATAGGCATCGGTTTGATTATAAGTAGGCGAGATAAGTAATATCAAGCTTAATAGAAAATAGCGAATTTGAATTTCATCTTTATCGCGCGTTTGTTGGGTTCCACTCATTTATTTAGTTGAGTTTGGTCTCCAGTGCAACGAAAGCTTTAATCTTAATTGAATGTACGGTTTGTGCTTTAAAAACAGTCTGTGCTGCTTAAGAGATTTCGGATAACATAAAATGAAAATTAAAAGTTTAATGTTGGAAATTCTTAAAAGTGATTTAATACCTGAAATTCCCATATCAAAAATTACCAATCATTGGCACTGTAAAATTATTTTTTAAACTAGCCAGTTTTATGATTTTGGTTTTCACTACAACTTCTACTTTCCATTTCCTCACCAGAATGCAAATGCGATAAATAGTATTTAAATTGAGGTTTTTAGAGTTTGAGACAGAGCATGTTTCTAGCTTGGCGTGGACGTTACATGTTAGTTTATGCTAGCTCTGATAGTTGTAATTATCCGACTTAGCGTGATTTAGCTGCGAAATTTTGATTTTGAAGCTTCGGTAGATTTTCTGAGCTAGCTCCGAGTAATATTTAAATTGTGTAGTCTTTGAATACTGTTCTACTTTAACGTGAATTTGACTGTTCTTTTAGTTGCATCACCGCGAGCTTTGGTTGATATTTTTATCAAAAAAAGGGCGGTTATCTTCAAAATTATGTTTTATTAAAAAGATGCTTAAAGACCTTCTAGTAACTTATAGTTATTTTAGACCATAGCGATCATTTATTTCCCGTCCGTTGAGGTTATTTATATTAATTACTAGCTGTAAATCAAGTAGATCTGAACAGCTCAAATAATAAAATAGCTCGAGCAAGCTCGACTAGTAAAAGGCTAACCTGTCAAAAGCAATTTACAAAGCTGGGTAAGGGAAAATCGCAATGGTCACCATCGCTTCTAAAGCTGTCTAATTTGCCTCCTGTTAACGAAAGTCAAATTGATAGTACAGGTAAAATGATAAGGATGTATTAACGTAAACCTTACACGTTATTAAAAGAACATTATACATAGGGCAATAATTTCATAATATGTCCAGGAAAAGAATTTTTCATGTATTCCAGCAGTGCAGCGAGTCTATTGTTAAGCTTAAAACTCTGCCTCCTAGTTTGGATTTTGGAATAGCTTTACTTTGCAGGGTAAATTGAGAACATTGTAACAGAAAGTGGTATAAAAAAGTTTCATAAAGCTAATAATAATTATATTAATATTTATGCATAAACATAATAATTATATTGATAACTGTGATAAAAATTGTAGGAAATGTTAAAAAAAATTATTTGATGATTGTAATAAAAATTTTAAATAATAGGAAAAAATTAAGAAATTTGCGAGTTTATCCGACATGTGCGAAAAAAACATCTTGCATTCGCAAAATCTCAGAAAATATCCTAAAATTCATTAAAATATTCTCAGAAATTTATCCTGCCGTAGAACGTTTCTTCTAATTATGCAGTTAACAAATACTAATTTACACAGTAACTCGCAAATTTTAAAGTACCAGTCTCACAATTTGCAGAATATACATGGAAAAATTTAAAAAAAAGTAAAAATTCAACAACGAAATAATTTATAAACATAATACTTTTTATAAATTTAATTAACTGAATGCAAAGGCAATTATTTTTAGGTATTTGAACATTATTTTTTAAACGCAATATCTATTTTAATTAAATAAAAGCTAAAAACAAGGGAAAAAAAAAGCTGATAGGGTTCAAATTTTAATGATCACCCAAAAGGGCTCTTTTAAAATTTAATAAGATTAATCAATATAGATTATAGATATAGATGGTCTTGGCAGAATATCGGAACATCTTTCTAGGATATTAGATGAATATGCATTTAGAAACATATGCATACGGGAAATGGAAATATCTTTTGTATATTTGAGAAGTAAAAAAAAATATACGTAATGTTATTCTATAGAAATATTTTAATGTTTTTAATTACATAGATCATGAATTAATTGCATTTTTATTTAAATCAATCAGATTCAAAAGAAAAGAAAAGTAAGGTTCTTAAGAACTACATTTGTAGCTTTTAAATGGCTTAATTTGTTAATTAATAACAGAGAGACTAAATATGGAAGAATACTATCTTTCATTTTCTGAACTGCAGAAGGCTCGAATGAAAAGTGAAACAACCCAAATTGTGTTTTGAGACTAATGGAAATTATATAATAATAAGGGAAAGAAAAGTTGATCTAACACTAAATAGAAAATACTGCTTTTTATTCTGCTAAAAATGAGTTTAGAGATACTTTTTTCCCTAACTGAACAAAGCAAAAATAATAGCATATTTCTATGTAATTAGAAATTACAGTAAGACAGTTACTGAATCAGGCCTAGTTTAGTGATTAATTGCTATTCTCTTAACACTTATTAATTACATCAAATATTGCAAACAAACCAATTTAACCCACACAATCATCTAAATTAAGTAATTGGAAGGTTAAGACAGCTAAATGTTCGGAGTTCTACTCGGGTTCGATCTTAGGCCGACGGGCTGACTACATGATTGGTTTTTCCGTACGTTTAATATAAATATGAGCCAGTTTCCTTTAGATAGTCCTCCATCGAAGGCTTATCGAAGGCGATATCGTGAGCTTTTCCATAATTAATTGCCCTTACATAAGTTATTTTAATAGTTCGTTATGAAGATGTAGTGTGTATTATACGTTATGCTATTTAATTAGAGGGCATATAAACTAATAGAAGGACTAATTTAGATTTTCAGGAACGAGCAAATGAGTCAGATAATTGAAATTTCGGATATCTGAATCCCGTAAAATTAGAGTTCTACTGTATCTAGATGCGTATACAAAGTTGTAAATACAATATTTAACGAAAGAACTGAAAGGGAATATTTAGTTTTAAATGCCCTAAGTGAATTACACTCACAGTTCTTGAGACAAAATATATTCCCTATGGCACGCGAATAAGATATAAAACGAGAATAGGAAATATTTTATAGTTTGACTTAAAGGAGATCCCAGAGAGACTGAGAAAAAACAACGAAAGAAAAGCAACTGAAAAATCGCCTTTGGTCACGAATTCATTTTCCCCCACAAAAGAGGAGAGGCTAAAAAAAGAGGTTTTATTCCCTTTTCACCCCGAGGTTTATGTATTCTTTTATTTACTGCAAATAGCTGAGCGGTTTCCTAAGTCTCCTTGGACAAGTATAAAAAAACCACTACAGTAGGGTATTTCTAAGAGAGAGTAAAATAGCGTCGTATCTTTTTTTTTTTTTTTTTTTTCATTTTTGTTCTGATCCGCGAAAGTGAAGCAGTGTTTAAGATGTTATTTGTGTACCTTTATAAAGAACAATGTTTTAGAATTCCAAATGTGGAGGTTTTAGAGAATTATTTCCTAGTGAATGTGAAGCGAACTTGGACATTATGTTACTTTAACCTGCCCCGCAATAAAGGAAAATGACCAAGTTTGTGAAAGACGAGGGTTGGCTTTTAAAGAATTATTCTTGGCTTGTTAGCTACTAACTTAGAAAAGAAGTATGCAAAACAGTACTTGAAATACATGTTAAGGTTACAAGAAATATCTGTTACCTAAGTTTTCAAAACATAACAGAGAGGGTTTTTGGGGGGAGATTTAATGCACTTGAAAGTTAGTAATCTTTTGAGAAAACTCTGTATTTTAATAACAGTCAGTTTTTAAACTTACTGACCCTCCGATTAAACAAAAAACACACTTTCAGGTAAACTCTGAGTGATTAAAAAAACTGTACTAATGAAAGGCTATCGACTTTACTCATAAGCGCTATACAAGTTAAGTTTTGCTTACGATCTATGCAGCAAGTGTTTTACAATACGTTTCATATATTTGAATGCAGTAGTGAGAGCGTATTTCTACAATGAGGATTATACGTTATCCCACTAAAAAATTGCTAACTAATATAAGTATAACCGTAAAAGCCTGTTCGAAATATTTCGTCCCCCCCTGACATTTCAAGCTAGAAGCATCACAATCAGAAAAAGGGCAAAATCGGAAATGATTCAGGTTTTAACATCACACAATAAAGTTTTTATATTTTCAGTGAGATAACACTTTATCAATATGCTCTTGGATTTACTTCTGCTAACACATTTTTTTTTGTCTTTTTAAATATGCTGTTTATATTCGTTTCCTTCGCACTTACGTCACATAAAAGTCATTAAAAAATTACGAAATTTTTAAAAGCAGCATATTTTTAATATTTCCGTTAGAGTATTAAGTGTTACCATACATTTCTTTCTTATTCGCTATATTGTTTCTTTGAAATAATATATGGCGCTAGCATTTGTTGGCCGCGTTCTTTTATTTGATAAGAGATTCGAACACAAAAGTAAACCAATGGGAAAGTGAGGATAGAGAATAATAGTACCCCCTGGTCCTAAACAATTTGTCTATTAATACGTCAGCTCGACGATTACGCAAAGCAAAATTAATAAAAACACATTCTCGCTAAATTGCAATCAGAATAACAGTCTCTCAGCATAAATGCGAACTAAGTGTAATGTTAATTCACTGCACAGCCTAACTGAAGATTTGGCAAAGAATCACAGCAAGGAAATCTTTGCTGGGAAGCTAATGCAAATAGCAGAAACACATGCTGAGTAAGCAATCTGCCTAGTCACCAAACAATCTGTGATAACTTTTGACTCCTTATTTACACTTAAAATTATTGTGCTTTCTGACAGAAGCGACGGAAAACAGAAATCCGAAAAAGCCAAGGATAAGGTGGCTGGGTAAGTAAAATGAACCTTACACCTTATATGACTCATATAAACCTTTTATCTTATATATATATGTAATAATAAAATTCCATAGTCAAGATTACACTTAAATTTCTAACTGCATGTTTTTTTCATTTTTAATGGCGACGTTCTCTTATTTGAAAGTACGTGGAATTAAATCCGCAGCCCCGTAGTCAAGTTTTTTTCCCGCCTTTTCGTCTGGAAATATTTAAAGCGAACAGGATTGGCTGACGAGGCTGACGTCATTTCTTTGAAGCTCCGCCTTTCCAGAGGCTATAAAAGGACTCGCAAAGGAATATCGGGGGCTTTTTCTTAAATGTCCCAATGAAAGAGAAATTTATTTAACTTTTTTAAAAAGAAGTTAAAAGGTAAAAGGACAAGTGATTTATGAAGAAGGAATGTTTTTCTTAAGAAACAAGAACTAACGAGAATGTTTTTCTTACCTGTCCATTAAAGGAAGAAGGGGAAGGCTCTACATGATTCAGCTATAGAAAGAAATAAGAAAAGGAACTAATGTCACATTACAATTAGAATGAATGTACCTTTGAATTTGCTAACCAGTAAAATCTACTGTCTGTTTACTAGTTAAGACATTTTTCATTAAATAAGAATGTTTCATTAAAAGAAGGGGAAAATTTTACAGGAAGATGTTTTATTAAATAAATAGAGATTAAGATATCAAATTATTTATGAAGAAACCACGAGGACGAGAAGAAGATGAAATTAATGAAAAGGGAAGTGAGAATTTAAGAAGAAATAATTCATAATGATGGATTTCATATTTGTCCTTTATATGAAGAATGAAGGGAACTTATCGGAAGTTACAGGAAGAGAAGAAGAAGCTGCTGAGTAGAAGAAGTTTAAGGAATTGAGATATAGATGAAGATACTCCATAGTATAAGATTAACTAAAGATTTAGGAAACAAGAAGTAGTTTTCAAGATGATTTAGCTAATGAAGGACTACTTAATCGTTTAAGGAAAGGCAGAAGAAGGATGCTTCAAAGGAAAAAGATTTTAAAGGGAAAAGGTATAAAATTACAAATATTGTTTTAAAAAGGAAATATTAAAATTTTCTGTAGAAGATGAAACGAATATGTTAACAAGTAATTCATAAAGATGGATTTCTTCTTCACTTTATTAAGTAAAACGAAAAAGGTTATATAGGAAGAAAATATATGTATAATGGAGAAAAGAAATTAAGATAGAAGAAAGGAAGATTGAACGAAGATTACATGAAAAGAAGATTAAAGGAAAGAGAAGAACGAAGAAACGAAGGAGAACGAAAGAGAACTTCTTGAAGAAGAACGAAGGAATAAGTTTCAAAGTTTTTTACTAAGGACAAATTTCGACATTTTGTAAAGAATTACTTACAAAGATACACTTCATGAAGGACTCTAAAGTACTACTTTAAGATTTTTATTTTTATTTATTTTTTTATATGGCACTATATGGCACACTATATGGCAATGTAAAAATCTTTTATTTATTAATAAATACTCGATAAGGGCGGACGTGGGCAGAACCGATTAACCGTAATGGTAGGGGGATGGTGCCCACGTCCTCCGTTACTACTACTACTACTACTACTAAATGTCACAATGCAGTAAACTTCATACAAAATGTTATTAGTAGTTCTTTTTTATTTACTCCGGATATCTGATTTTGTAATTGCTATTTCTCCTGACCAATAATAAATGGATCCTGTCTTTTAAACTTATCGTCTGATAATTTAAGCTAAGACTACATTTATGATTCTTCAACAATCTATTTATTCCTGACAAAAGCTGGTACATCACATATATGTAGAGAGAGAGAGAAAGAGAGAATCACAATATATATGTGTGTGTGACGATTTACGTAGAAAGGTTGAAGATGGGTGACGCGTCACACTTGAAGTAGCTCGCAGTAAACGCGATGGACTTAATTTTAAGACTGTCACGTTTACACTGGTTACGTCCCGTTTATGTTTCAGTCCCGTTTACGTCCGTTTATGTTTCAGTTTTGGAGGACACTGCCTTCCAAAACTTAAGGAACAGCATGTCTTTTGTGTTTAATTTGAGAATGAAGCAACATCTAAACAAGAAATTTGCTGGCCATGTGCACTAAACAGGGCTTTAATGAATGCCACATTGAAAGTTTCTCAAGTTCAATACAAACATGATTTTGCAACACAAAATTGCACACTTGACAGAGAAATTCAGCCTTGGAAAAACAGTACATCACAGTTTTTGAGGAAGAATGAGGTGATAACATTACAAAAGTGAGTTCTAGTAAGAAATATGTCCACCCGTAACTGCAATACATTGGAGGCAGAGATGTTCTTTGCTGTCAATTAAGTTGTCGGTTAGTGAAATGGAAAGCAATGAAACTACACGGGGTAATAATTGTTCAAGATCATCTAACGACCTTGGAGGAGGACTTAAAGCAGGAACCTCTCTTCGAAGGTTTTCCCAAAGATGCTCTATCGAATTCAGGTATGGGGATTGAGCTGTCCATTCCATCCGCTCCCTACCGTGACCCTCAAAATTTTGTTCAGCCACCCGAGCTCGGTGCAGTCGCGCATTGTCATCCATCAGAAGAAATGCAGAACTGATAGCAGCGGCATATGGGAGGACATATTGGTCAAGGATCTGGTCTCGATATCTCACACTGGTCAAAGCTCCTCCATGGAACACATGCAGGTCAGTGTGACCACTGAGAGAGATCCCAGCGCAAACCATTATTTCACCACCACTGTAATTGTGTCCTTCCACAATGTGGGATTGACGTATCTGGTGCGCTGTTCGCTCCAGATCAGCTGACGATTTGAATCACTCTCCAGTGTGAATCTGGACTCATCTGTGAAGAGAACAGATGCCCATTGTTGACTGGTCCAGGAGACGTCTTCTCTTTTCCAACATAAACGGTAACCTCTGTGTCCTTAGGTCAACGGGACACAACAACTGGTTGTCCTGCATACAGACCTGTATTGTGCAGGCGTCTGCGCACTGCAGTAGCTGAGATTCTTGTTCCTGTGGCCTCTAAATGTTCTGCATTGAGCTGAGGTACAAAAATGTTACTTTTCCTTCGGGCCGAAAGAGCTAAATAATGGTCTTCCACAGGTGTTGTAACTTTAGGTCTGCCTGGAACATGTCTTCTAGACACAGAATGCTGGGACTCAAACTGATTGAATTGTCGGTGGACCACACTACGAGAGATATTGAGATCTTTAGCAGCATCAGATCAGCTTGTGACATCCCCATTTCCCTCCATCTGATTTAATGCCACCTCAACGAATCGGGCAAAAGATTTCTCCTGGGCATTGATAGGCTCTCCTGGATATTGTCACGAAACTGTAATAACAGCTGAAGATTAACACTCATGAACAAAAATTAAAATTTTTGGATTTTTTTCCAACTCCTATATAAATATTCATTTTTATAAAATAAAAATGCTATTGCTTTCGCATATATTGTCATGCATATGAACTATGAATCTAAACGTTACTGACATTTTTGTAATGGTGAGCTTTGAAAAACATGTTGTTTCCTAACGGTTGGGGGGGAGGGCAGTGTAATATTTCTTTTATTATTAAACCTATAACAAGCAGTTGCTGGTTTTAGGGCAGAAAGAGGAAGTACCAAAATAAAAGAATCAAGAGCCTATTGCTAATTTAAACTATAAGTTTTATTTACATATATTTATCTTGCCTATATATATATATATACTGGTGATATAAATTAAGAGAATTTGCATATTTTATCGAATTGCATAAAAAGAACTGAACTGAAGGAAAAACCACTGCTTCTAGATAAAAATGCAAATCTTAAGCGTACACGTGTTTGTATGCGGAGCCAGCAGAAAACAGGCTTTATAAGCGCGTGCAGAGTAAGACGAATTACGTTCGCTAGCACACCTCGGCGAATTTCTTGGTGTTATCTTGCAGCAACCAGTTAAATTCACATCGGAACAGTAAAAATGAGTAACCACCAACGTTTAGATGATGGAATGATATGTGGCGAATTATATGGAGGCTAGAAGCAGGCCAGTCGCAAGTCCATATATGCAGATAGTTTAATTTACTCTCAGCGTCGTGTGTAACCTATGGAAACAGTTCCAGGATACTGGATCCGTCGAGAGAAAGAATGTGCAAGGTCGTCCTAGAGCCACGACGGCCAGAGAAGATCGCTACTTGTCCATTTTAGCGAGGCGTAACAGAAGGGCTACAGCTTCTCAGCTATCTTGGGACCTGTATGCAGCCGCAGGAACCCGTGTAACAAGGGTGACTGCTTCCAAATGACTGAATGAGAAAGAGTTGTTTGCCAGAAGATCGGCGTTTTGCGTCCCGCTCACGGCTACGGACAGGAGATTCCAATAAGTATGGTGCAGGCAGCATAGTGATTGGAGTACGGAGCATTTGGCGGCCGTTCTATTTACCGAGGAGTCACCTTTTAGCCTAACACCGATTCCCGCCGTACGTTCGTATGGAGAGAGAGCCAGGGACCTGCTACCTACGCTCCAATGTCCGTGAAATCAGCACTTTATGGCGGTGGCGGTGTAATGGTCTGGGCAGGTATCATGTTGGATGGCCGCACACTCCTCCACGTCTTTGACAGCTCTGTGACTGGTGTGAGGTATAGGGATGAGGTCTTGGAGCCCTATGTTCATCCTTTCCGAGGTTCAGAGTTCCCCGATTTCATCTTACAGGACGATAACGCGAGGCCACATAGAGCTCTTCTGGTCGACGAATTTCTCGAGAGTGAGGATATTCGCCGGGTGGACTGGCCAGCCAGGTCTCTAGACCTCAACCCTATAGAGCCTGTCTGGGACGCTCTGGGGAGGGCAACTGCAACTCGCCAACCCCTCCGAGAACCATTAAGAAACTGAATTGCTGAATGAGTGGGACCAATTGCCACAGGAACTGATAAAATGCCTTATTTCCAGTATGACATCACGCTGCGAGGCCTGTATGGCTCTAAGTGGGGACCATACCCCCTATTAACCCATTTCTTTCGTGTCTTCTGCAACCGCTGTTTCAGACCTTCAGACTAATATGAGTGTTACACACGAACATGTGTATCTATTATAACTGCCGAATGTTTATTATGTTTGTATTATATCAGCCTATGTTCACACCAAATTTTATTAAAAAGTGTCCAGTAGTTCTGGAGATCGTAGATCGAATATGAAAATTCTTTTAATTTATTTCACTAGTGTATATACAGGGTCTATAATTACAGCTTTACAGCTTTGACAAACTTTCAGGAGAGATAGAGTACACCTTCAGCCTATGTTCACACCAAATTTTATTAAAAAGTGTCCAGTAGTTCTGAAGATCGTAGATCGAATATGAAAATTCTTTTATTTCACCAGTGTATATACAGGGTGTATAATTACAGCTTTGACAAACTTTCAGGTGAGATAGAGTACACCTAGAAGATGGGATATCACATAAGAATGCATGGTCGGAAACGCTTTCCTGCCGCGGTAGTGACGACACAAAAAGGGAAAAAAGGAAGGACACAAGCAGTGAGACAAATCACGTTTTATTATGCTTAGTACAGCAGAAACCTACAAATAAGAGCAAAAACAAAAAACAATCGTCATTAAAGAAGGGGTACGAAATTTCGACCCGGATGGTGATGCAGGTCTCATATCTCCGCATGAAAGACCTGCCTTACGAATGGAAGCTGCATGACGCGTGGTTCCTGCATCATGGTCCGGGTCGCAATTTCGAGGGCATTCTTTAATAATGATCGTTGTCTCTTTATATTGAACAGTGAAAGTGAAAAAGTTAACAATGCTCTTACCAACATTCGAAATATTAAATTGTGGATTTTCCAGTTTGGTATCTGGATCGGCTAATCACGTCCATCTAGAATATGACATCACAACGACGGAATCTTATTAATTTTTACAAATGTAATCTCAGAAGTTTATGTAAAAACTAATTTAAGCGCTGATAGGACTCAAGATAAATAATCGCGATTCTGTACAATTTTGGTCTTTTATAGACTTAGTGATCTGATAGAATATGTGGTTTAGAAAATATGTTTACTACTGTTACGTATATATGTTTACTACTATTACGTATGTTTTCAGGATTTACTACTATTTTATATGCTTTAGAATTATTGCTCAATTTTAGAGGTTGCTGTGAGAGTTATCTCTGTTTCATTACAAAATTAGCAGATTTGATTAATTATACCAATATTTTTAGATAAGATTACTATTCGGGTTATTAAAAGAGGATAAGGGAAGACAATAATTTCCATTAAATACAAGTTAACATCCGAAATAATTATTTTTATTAAGATCAATTTTATGAAAGGATTTATAAGTAAAAGTCACATCGTACAACAAACGTTATAATTAATTTAACCAAATATTATTTTTAATTTAAAGATAAGAGTATATAGTTCTAATAACAACAAAACTAGAGGAATAGTTAATTATTTCAGATGCTAAGGTGTTTCACTGCTCAGAATTAGCATAGCGGTTATGTAAAATAAAGAATTTCGTAAATTTTTCTGTTTGAATACGTTTTACCTTCATGCAAACTAATAATGTCTCATACACGTTTCAGTAAAGATGGAAAGTTCAAAAAAGTTTTGCAATGAATAAATTTAAAAACCTTCGTTTTGGAACTTTTGTTTTAACTTAATTAACAGAAATGCATCATACTTATTACTATCTACTGAAAAAAGAATATGCTCCAGTACTATCCTTAAGTATAATGTATCTCACAACTAAAAATGGAATAATGGGCATTGGAACTAATAGTAATTACAAATGAATTTAATATTTACCTAAGATGCTTCATAAAAAGCATGACATTTAAACAAAAATACAAAGACGCGTAACTCTAAATAATTTAAAATAACTTTAAATTTTCAGGCTCAAGTATATTCTTTTCTCTGCATCGATGATAGAGTACCTGTAAAGTACTGCTAATGTTTACAACAAATTCATGAAAAGTTTGCTTTCAAGAGGATTTAAAATTTCGTTTGCTTCCGAAAACACTATTTTGCATTTCTGCAAAAGTTCACACACAAAAGAAATTTTTCTGATAAGCAGAATGATATTAATAAGCTGAGGGTCCGTCATCTATCCATTGGGACGTCCTCCAGCATAGTTGGGAGGGAGCTGCATAGTTCGTGCTCTTGTTATGTGCCTGTAAAACCACTGATGAAGTTCTGGTGTTCTAAATTATTCCTACTCTGACACGCTATTATTGGTAGTTTAACAATGATCAATCTAGATTATTACTTATATAACTGCCCTTCCTTTGTAAATCTTCAAATTTCCTTTTTCTGTGAGATAATGTATTATCATACAACTTCCTTTGTCTCATTATAGTATCTCATTCATGGTCATCTCCTTCTTTAACCATCCTGTTTGCTGAATCTGAACCTTGTCTGGCTACATGCTAGGCATTGTGTAAACTTATGCGGAATTATTTGACATCAATTTTATTTCAACAGAATATCTTTGAGAGACTATATACTATCGCCTGGCCTTCTTCAGATGTACTCGAGAATCAAAAAAAGATAGCTATGAATTTTCGAAAATTTAACAGAAGTTAAACTTTTGAGACCTCTATGAACAAAGAAAAAGGGAACAATAATCTTAAAGTAGTACAGTTTAACAACGGAATCATAGAATAAGACTAAGAGTTGTATCTATAGTATATCGCTATGAGAAACCTTACGTGTCTTGGTAATTCGCAAGTAATGAAGAATGAACTGATAATTAGGTATTAGGAAGCATACTACTTACCTCTCTTTGAGCATACAATAAGTTTCTTTTGTCACCGTTTTATCTTATGCATTGAAAGATAATATGGAGTTACGTTTTTTACAATTTTATATTTTAAATGGGATTTGATGTTCTGGCGTACTTATATCTGAGTCATTTAACACAAATTTGATTCACATTAATCGAACTGTTCATGCAGGCAATTCCATTGCACTGTAAAATACAACAATTGAGTATAAAATATCTCTGGAAACTATACTTCAACTGACACCAAAGTGCTGCGAGAAGTCAATGATTAGCATTTAAAGAAATCTGTATGTCAGTAATTTCTTTAACTGATACCTTACAAAAATGACACCTAATCGCTTGAGACCACTAATTGACAGCATTTGCTGCAAAAATTTCAAGAAATGTAGCATATTAAGTAAATAACAAATTTTTAGCAAAGTCTTTTGCAAAGTTTCATTTATTTCTTGTTTACTGTACATGATAAGATGCAAAACTAAAGTCATTCGTATCAGAAAATTGCCATTAGAAGAAGAGATATAGAGTGACAGTAAGTCAAACAGATAGCAGCACATCTAGATATTTCTAAATCAACCATGTTTAGTCTTCTACATAAGCACCTTCACCTGAACAGGATTTAGGTGCCCGAAGTCTATCAGCGATTCAAAAACAACACTGATTCGATTTCTGAAAAAGTCTGTTGCAACTTTAGAGCATAAATCAGAGAACTGTTTTGTAGGCAATAATAATAGGGCATGAAATCGTAGTTCTGTGTTATGACTTCTTATCAAAAAAGAAATCTGGGGAGACGAAACCTAAGGAAAACTTCATTAAAAAAGGAAAAACTGCAGCCATGAAGCAAGAGTTTTTGATACTGTCAGGAGGCAGACTTTAAAGAATGGAACATGCCTGTAAGTGGGGCTTATGATGTAAATCTCTTCTCAACGAACTTACAACGATAAAGTTTGGCATATTCATCCGAGAATTTATTTAGTTCATGATAACTCCGTTGTTCACAAAGCTGTCGTCTATTAAAATAAAAAACATAAGTTTCCAGAGATGATCCTACTCGCTAGTCCAACTCCTGCCTCATGTGACTATTATTTCTTATCTTGGCTTACATTTAAGCTTCAAAGAAGGTGCTCCTGATGACGAAAAGCTGAAGTTAGCAGTTATAAAACAAGATAGCCGTTGTTAATTAGTTTTTAAGAGATTGCTAATTAAGAGATATGAAAAATGTGTCAAAGAAACTATGCTGAAGAATCGATGGTCTGGTTAAAACGTATAATGTAGAAAACTTTTGAATTTAACTTTCTACGCTTGCAGCTCCATTAAATGATACCTATCAATGTCATATCCTTTTTATTGAACATAGATTAAAGTTATTTTAATACATTTAATTATTTTTAACTATCGTTTAATTATTAATTAACCTAAACCCACGTACTTGCAACTCAGTTAAGAACAAATGTTTTAGAAGAATTTTAGTTGATTATTACACTTTCTTACTTTCAAAGCTGAGAATGCATTCATTAAGAATGAACAACTGTAAGATTGCCTTTTCACTGGGAAAACTTTCTCCTTCGAAGTAACTTAATTTCTCTTCTTCCAGAGAGAAGAATGCATCTTCTTTTTTTGCCCGTTCTCCTTCGTTTACATTTCTGGAAAGCTGTGTAATAAGGTAAAATTCTTTTCATCTTGATTTTGAAAGGGAACACATGCTGTATCGCCTTTTACCTCTTTTTCTGTTTATATGAATAAAGAATTATATCCAGCTCAAGAAGTCTAGGAAACAGCAACCACTGGATTTCGATTTCCCGTGAATATAATAGAAGACAAGAAGACTGGGAGTATATATTCCTCCTGTAACTCTTAAGACTGAATTTAAAAACAGTTTTTTTTTCCGACTTTTGAAAACACATCTGCGTATGTGGAGGTACAGTAAGAAATGATGGTTTCAAATTTCTCTTTCTTTGGACAGACAGGAAAGGAAAAGAATTCAGATCTATTTTAAAAATATCAAATATTGTAGACTTAAATCGTTAAAGCTGATGAGACTTTAATTACTTGTCATTACAAAGGGGTGTTCAGTTTAATGAACAAAACGTTTCAGGAAAAAAAAAAAAAAAAAAAAAAAAACGCAAAGACTTACAAAACATCAGTTAATAAATTTTAAACTAATTTTCAAGCTAGGTGATATAAGTCAGACATCGTAAAAAGTATAGTTCTTCAATATTTCGTTTGTTTCTGTTCCCAGACATAATTTAAGTAACCAGTTATGAACAGAATACTAAATCGGAAATAAAATATCGGATATAAAACTGTAAAATACTTTTCCTGCAAGCCCAATGAGACATTTTAACAGAAAGATTTCAAAAAATGAAAGAATTAACTAATGTTGACATTAAAATAAATTATGGAGTTGTTTTTTAAATAATATAAGGCAGTCCACATTACAATACTTAATTTGAGAAAATCTGTTTTGTTCTTGATTAAAACATTTCTGACGTACTGTCTGACTGCGCTACTGCCTGATGTACTTAGTGCAATTACAAATTTACTAACGGTATCAGCTGCCTTCATGGTAATCGTCTAGACAGCATGGGAAATCTCGGCTTTCGACAATTTGCCAAGTAGATGTAGAAATTTGCACAACTGTCTGACAAAAGCAAAAGACGATAATATACTAATACGTGACTTTCTTGTCTTGTATTACAGTTATCTAAATTTTAACCTACATGATTTCTGCAGACACAGGGATCTACTAGAGAACGAGTGGAAAAACATATCTACACCTGGTTGTTTGACTGGAGCTAATATCTTGCAATCGGTCTCACCGTAAAAACAAAAAAATATGATTTTATGGTTTTTTTTTTTCCGATGTGGAAATTAACAAAAGCAAATTTTCCTTAGAATGACCTGCATGAAAGCAATACTTACTTTAGACAAATAATCCTAGTAAGCAGTGCTACAATCCATTAAATCCAATCTAAACCAACCCGAAGTCACTATTTAACGTACCATCTTCACTTACATTATCTCTAAATCCTTCAATGTGTTTGCTTATACGAATCTGGAAAATGACGTTGCACTGTACATATTTTATTTTTAATTAAGCAGCAAGTATATTTATAATATTATTATTAATATTAGAGTTAATTAAATTTTATGTGTATCAGAGCAAAATCAACAAAACACCAAAATTCTGTTGCAGAAATTTCAATCCGCGATCTGAGAAACAAAAAGCATACTTATTCTTTGATTTGATGAATATTTAGTTCTGTGTCTTCCTTAGCTTGAATAAAGTTTGCTAAAAAAATAATGTTCAGAATTTCTTGCTGCTAACTTTTGGCTCTGGAACAAGAGAAATTATGTAGTTGAAAATTTAGATAACTGTAATACAAGACAAGAAAGTCACGTATTAGTATATTATCGTCTTTTGCTTTTGTCAGACAGTTGCGCAAATTTCTACATCTATTTGGCAAATTGCCGAATGCAGAGATTTCCCATGCTGCCTAGCGGATTTCCGTGAAGGCAGCTGATACCGTTAGTAAATTTATAATTGCACTAAGTACATCAGACAGTCCAGTCAGACAGTATGTCAGAAATGTAAGCTATTATGTTTACACAATTTTGAATAAGAGTGCGTGTTTGCTTTTATCCAAGTATTGTTAAAAGAAATACCGAAGACATAGGCCTAATGGAATAATTAATTACATTGAAATACTTATGTATTGTGTAATTCACAGTTTAAGCATAGTTTCAAACAAAGTAATTACTATTGCCAAAGCACTGTGAAAACACCTGGAAGAAAAGCAAGTACAATAACAACAAAACTGTGATTTTAATGTAACATATATCTGATCAGTTATTTATTATTATTAACTGCATCACAGCTTTTAGTGTAAGTTTCTGAAGCAATCTTTCCTTTCTCTAAAATTTATGTCTTTATTTAGGGAGTAGTTATTAAATAAATCAATTAATTATTTGATAGCTTAGTTCACTAATTATTAAAAATTATTTAATGACAACTTGTAATAAACAAATATATAATCTTTAATGGCTGCAAATTCGCATCAAATAAAGATAAGGCAAAACAAAATATCAGTAATTGACGATTGAATTCCTTAGACCCGAATGCTTTTTCTTTTCTACAAATTTTAATATCCGTAGTTCAAACATAATTTATTTTTATTTGTTAAACTAATAACATTTTATCTCATATACGTTTTATTTTTTTATTTAACTACTTATCATTACGCAAGAGAATTTGATTACAGAAATATCTTAGAAATAATGAGCGTTTAAAACATCAATAATGTAATTAAGGTACAAGCTCTAGTATCGTCATAAATAAAATTTAATATTCCATTAGTTATTCTGTATGTAATTTTTACTAATGCTCTAATAAATTCAAATTCTTTGAAGTATTATAATTATTTAAACGTGCAGTATTAAAACTTTAATAAATGCCTCCCCAAACTAAATCATTATAAGGAATTTTTGCCAAAAGAAAAGACACATTCTAGAAAAACTTATTTAATTGAATTCATTTTTCGTTTTACAATTTTATGCATATTTAAAATACCCAGTTTAATTTTTTTAAACAGTGTCTGTTTTAATATAATATATCTGTAATTTCTGCACTTACAAGTGTATATAACTGAAAGAAATTTCTTACTTTTAGTCAAAGTATAAAGAAAAATATATTAATTTAAAGTAAATGAAGAAGTGGTTAAGCACTTTTTTTTTGCGAATTTCCTTCTCATAATTAAAGAAAAAAGATGAAATTTTGTCTCGTGTATCTGTATGGTATTAGTTTCTATTGAAATACCCCAGTGCGTGTCAAAAGATAATATAACGTTTTCCCCGGTTCATCTGGCAGAGTATATGCTGTCAATGAAGAAAAATCTACAGTACATCAAATAATTTAATAATTTTTTTAAATACATTAAGACCTTTTATTCGAAATTAAATGCAAAATAATGTTACATTTCACCTAGTTTTAAAGTACTTAGTTGGCTTTAAATATTTACCTAGTTTGTTAGTTAGTTTATTTACTTAATTTACCTAACTACCTACTTTTAAAGTTAGTATATTTTATGTAGACAATTATAAATTTTTATTGAAAAGTGGAAGATTCTATTACTATGCCTAATTTATTTTTCATCATCATACTAATTTGTTATTTTTTAATCACACTCTCAGATTGCAATTCCATTACTTTAGATGTTATAGGAGGTGCAGTAAATGAAGGTAATTGTTTACCATCTTCTTGTTATGCTTTACTATCATTCCATTCACATTTTATAAAAAGTTAACATAATTTATTTTTCATCATCATTAAAACTGCGGGAAATTTCTGAAAATGCGGATTCTGATAGAAATATGAGCAATTATTTTCCCTATGCTCAATTTTTCTTTCTACTGAATATAGAGAAGGACATTAGGAATTTTTAAAATTTCAGCTTCAGGTTTTCATAAAAAAGATATATAATGAATCGTCTACCATCCTAAGTCCACGGCAGATGATCACATCTGTCTACCTCCTTTTTTGTAAAAATAAATGTACGTATAAATAACTATTACATTCTTAAATAACATAGCTGATACTTAAACTAAACCCTTCAAAACAGTCTGCTACGTAAATCATAAAAGCATCTAGTTTCTTTAATAACTTAAAATACGTCAAATTTTGCAATATATCTCCGGTTTCTGCTAACACAGAAGAAGTAGTGCATTTAAAGAAAAGAGTTGTTAATGAAGTTCATTTGTGCCAAATTATTTTTAAATTATTCATCTCCTTATCTAACTATATTGAATTTTCACCTCCTGTCAGGTTAATTGGTAATGTATAATATTGGTAAGTGGTAAAGTTTACTTGACGTCATGGGCAGTTATTTCATTTTGGATATATTTTATACAAAATGAATTTTGCATATTTTGTATAAATTTTGTTTTAAAAGAGATCGAAATTTGTTATGTCTATTTAAAAATTAATAATACAATGTCTACATGTGTGTCTAATGAAGAGCCCAGGTTCGAATCCCGGAGATGGCATGGGTGTAAATTATCTGTCCTTTTCCAGTAGGCAACTGTGGCTCATCTGCTAGTTGCTGTCATAAAAATGTGACCACCGCTTCCAGCATTAATAATGGCCAACACCTATAATTGCTAGTGGCCCACCATTTGGGGAAAAATATCTCTAGACGTGTGATTTTGTTTTAAATTCCTCAAGTCTTACATAAATAGGATTAAATTCAGAAGTTTCAATATTAAATTAAAAACTGGAATTAGAGTAAAGGAGAAAATCTGAAATTTAAGACCCAATGAAAAGGTGATGAATGAAGTTGCAGGCTGTGAGTGTTTTAAAATCACTAAGAAAATTTGTAATAAAAATAATTTCTTTTTTCCCTTCATAAATTAAAAATTTTATTGCTACCATTAAAAATATTTTCCGGTTACATTATTTCAGAAAATAAGGTATGAAATAAATTTCCCTAACATTTTTATTTTTAGTTCTCATAACAATATTACTTAACCGATAAATTTCACTTTTATTTTATTATTTTATTTTAATGATTTCAAGATTAGGGTAAATCCAATATGCATACCGATAACTTCTGTGAGATTCTGCAGACTGTCTGTGGAAATGGCCATCTCCACAGGTAGCCTGGAGCAAGATCAAATTAGTATGGAAACTTAGGGAGAGTAAACTGCATTTCAATCCTTTCAAAATATCATTTATTAGCGCATACTAGAAAATTCTGGTTATTATTCCAGTTAACGAGTTCGAGCTTTAGTTAAATTACTTCATCTGTTTCCATTTACAGAAAAGCACATTTCCATATTGCCACTTTTTTAAGAAAGAAAAGCACTAACAAGAAGAAGAATAATTTATGAAAGAGAAAAGGAAGAAAAATTGAAATTTTTAAGTACTAATTTTAGTAGTTTGAGAATGAAAAGTGCAAAGGTGAATAGAATGATAGTAAAGCATAACAAGAAGATGGTAAACAATTACCTTCATTTGATGCACCTCCTATAAAATCTAAAATAATGAAATTTCAATCTGACGGAATAATTAAAAAATAACAAATTATTATAATTGAGCAACGAAACGAATTTTGAAAAACACAAATAGCAAAATTAAAAAACGAAAGAAAAACAATATGTAGGGTAAAATAATAACGAAGTTGAAAGAATAAGAAAACGGAATATACATTATTGTTTATAAAGCATGGACGGAGTGATTTACTACCTCATTGTTACGATATATATGGCTGCTAAAGCATAACTTAATTGCAAAGAAAACTTAAGGAAGACATTTAAATTGGGTTCGTTTCATACGTCTTAATTATGTACACATACAGGGTAAGGAAAAAATACAAATCAAGGTCGAGGAAACTGAAATAAGAGAATTTAGCGGAGTAGCTGCTGAAATTAAAATATTCGGGAATTTTCTTTCTCTAAACCCTTTGAGTAGCTGCTTCATTTTCATCGCAACGCCAATACATATGTAGAAAGCATATCGTTGAGTTCGCAGTTAATGTTCTACATTGCATACACTTCGAAATTCGCATGGGAACGGGAGATTTACGCCAACAGATGACTTTTAGCTACCACTCAGCAGCGTCGTGTATCACTTAAAGTTTCTTTTTTTCACAGACATTCCATTATTCCAGACATCCCCTCTCTTCCGTAATTAAGATCCATTATGAAAAATCCGCTCTACCTTCTCTTTTTAGGCAGCGGAAGGAATAAAAATTACAATAGCATAATTAAATCGCTAAATCTGTCTATCGCTAATCTGCCGTTATATATTCCAAAGCATATTTTAATAAGTTGTTGATCCTTTGCACTGATGACTTGTTGAAGAAATTTCTGTATTTTGAGTAAAAGAATTCATTTTCACTTATGAATATCAGTATTGTAATTATGTATATTTCCCATATGGTGATTGCTTAAAAGCGAGAGAAACAAAAGATATAATGAAAAGCATTTCTAAGACAATCAGCTTGAAAATTGCTATTTATTAAAACATGACTAAAATAATCTGAATGTTTCCTTATCAAACAGTTCATGTATGTATCTCGAGTAAGTCAACATAAATTGAATGGGTAACCATTTTTCTACTACATACATTTTAATTTAGAAAGCGTTAATAGTACATTATTGTAATCTGCCAAATTTCTTCTAAAATTGAGTTAAAGTGCCATAATAAGTATTATTAATCTTTCTTAGGCTTGCAGAAATTAATGTGGCAGGCCGCATACCGCCATGGCAATCATTATCGTATTCCTTAGCATCTAATATATCTTTTAAGTAACAGATCCTGAAAACAATATGTAAACGATGAATTATATAAATAAAAGTAATTATCAGGAGTAAGTAGGTGAAGGCTCGATTGCTTTTGAAACCTAATCATATATTTAAACTGTTTGAAATTTGGTTCCTAATTTTTGATAGCAAACTAATGATAATTCAGGGAAAAAATGACGGGATTTCTTCATAAGACGATCAAATATCTTATGTTTCTTCTTTATAAAATCCTGTATATTACATACATTACTAAAATATGGGGTCAATAATTGAGGCCTGCTCTCAGTGTAAATTTAATAAAAAGAAGAAATACTATTCATCAAAAATACTACAAAACAAATTTCGGTAATAAATGAGAAGGGAAATTCCGTAACTCACTGGTTCGTTTCAATGAAGAATGTATATTGACCTTGAAAATCATTACACATAAATTTTTGTTAAATTACATAATTGCTTAGATTACATAATATTTTCACGAAAAGAGGTGTAAGTAGGCCGCGTTTTTATGTATTTCATTTTCTCAAAATACTAACGATTGAGGAAGGTACTAGATTATTCTACCAAGAAAAATACATTTTACCTCACGCTAGAATGAAAGAATGGCTGAGAAATGGAGTATATCAATGAAAACATTTGGCGTAAAACGTGAAGATTTACAAGTGAAATTAAGGCATTCTTTCTGACAGCTCATTCGATGTTAAAATACCATTTGTCCGTTTGTAACAAGACAGTGATTTATTTACTTTTGGACAAAGGAAATGGCATCTGTAAAGTGGTGTGAGAAACAATTTAACCTTTTCGAAAATACGACTATTTACTAAAACAATTAATATGTCTTCTTTACATTTAATCTCACAACCAAATAAGTGCGCAAGTAGCCCTAGGAAAATTGTGGAAACAGGCAAAAAGAAGGTCTTCACAAATCCGAAGGTTTATGCCGAGAAACCGATGAATACTTTTTTATCTTACTTCTTGTTTCCAACTAGAGAGACAATCACACTCGTGACATAACTTGTGGATCACATACAATAGAAGGGTCGACGATTTATTCAGCCTGCTGACGAGCGTACGAAACAGAGGAACTGGAAAAACTTCATTGGCAATCGCTCACTTCATTATCAATCATCCTAAAACGGGTGCGCATACACAACATGCTGAGAATATGTAGGGTTCCGGTAAGTGGCGATATAGAAACGGAATGAAGCATAGCTCTTCATTATCTTGAGTTCTATCTTTCAGAAGACATCTAATAATTTTTTTAAAGAAATGTTTTTGATTATATATTAAAAGAAAGGGAGGATATATGGCAGCTGAATTACATTAGAGGTGAACATGAAGTTGATGTTAACCATTATGAATTATCTATAAAGGTACAGAAGTAACATCCAAAGTATAAGATTTCATTCTGCAAATCTGAGATGGATTCCCTCAGAAATTCTTTTACGAAGGCAACTTTAGACAGATAGCCCTCTAGTACTTTGCCATAATTAAATAAATCAAAATTATTTGTAAATGTAGCAAATGCCATGTAACTATACAGCATGATTCAAAATAACAGACTCGAATACAAACGAGTTTATGTTTATAATTTTCAAACATAGTTTACTCGATAATATACGAAATGAAAGAAAAAGTCTCCTAGGTGTTTCTTATAAACGTTGATAATCATAGTCATATAAAAGAAATGAGTATTTTGAGCTCATCAATTATCATTGTTCCACAGTAGTAACAGTGAGAAATTTCGATATTATGTAGAATTTGTCACATGTGTATATGAGAAAGTACAACATCTATATTGCAGTCATTATTGGAAAAGAGGACCTATTGCAATTAGAATGCACATTTTCTCGATTGACCAAATGATTTGATGCAAACGTCACCTTAATAAACCAAAATTCTCAATCCACATAATAGTATAAATATGTTTACATTTCTCACTTATCCAGTATTCAATATACAGATTTCTATTTTCTAACTATGAAAAATTTATAATTATTTTTTATACTTGATTCTTCATTCCAAGAATGACATATGCTCCAGAAATATGATCGTTAGTTTCAGCCAAAAAGGAAAATAAAAGAACGTGAAAGCATGGTGATGTTAGAATTTTTTCCGTTGAAACAGAAATCTGTTTACTCTGACCTTATATTCAGATAATTTAGTTTTTAGTTTGTAGAGTTCCTTACTTTGTAAATGCTAAGTTACAGTTGAACGTGAAGAATCTTAAGAACGGATAAGCGAATAATCACTTGTGACATGAAACAACAAGATGGAAGGGTTACTCCATCAACATAACTCCATCTTGGAGTGTGCAATAAAAGCCGACACTTAGACTTGAACTTAAGAGGCTAAGAAGTAAACTAAAACTAATCTAAGCTAAAGAGATACCGCCGAAGCTATCAAGATTCTAACCGAGTTGGCCTCTTAACGTTAATTGACTGTGAAGCTATCAAGGGCCTAAGTACGGCCGAGCTTAATAATAGCTTACGAAAGAGTAGCCTAAAAAGGCTGGCGCGCGCAGACAGAATACCTAGTAACTCTCTCACTAATACCGAAGAACTTCGCGGTTAAATACCGCTCATTAATGTATTTAGACGTGATTCTAAAACTACGTTCTGGCCGGAAGTAGTAAGTTGAAGTTAAGAATCGACAGGAAAGGAACTTAAAATTTAACTGTTAATAAAATTAACATAATCCTTACAAGTTATACTAACTTGATGAATACATCGATAAGTTAAATGTCATTTAATGAGACAGCAACGGCTTGGTGTGAAATCTTACCGGTTAGTAGTGTTCTTCCATTATCATTTATAACATTATGTGTAGTTTTATTGTAACTGTCTGAGGCTTAGTTTTATAAACTATAGAAGTAGGTCAGTTATGGTTGATATTTCTTATTCAAAACTTCTCTTAAATTTCTAGCTAAATTTTGACCACTATCTAAAGTGTGTTCCGCCAACTGAATATTAGCTTACGTGAGCTAAAGTTAAAACCAGATCTAATAAACAGAATAAATAAACTTATTATCTCAGTACAGAAAGAATATATTTGTACCACTATACATTTATATAGTCTATTCATTTTATGACTGGTTTGCAAGTATGAAAAAGTTTCTTTCAAATGTTGAAAACTAGTTTATTATAGGTACTGATTTGAATTCCATATATCTTAACCAATATGCATGAAAACGAGTTCCTCTATTTTTCCAAGAATTTACGCACCCATTTCCCATAATTTATTAAATATGAAAATATAATTAATCGTGATATGAGCTTAACAATATTTTAAGAATATCATAAATTTTCATGATCCTCTTTTTAATAGTATTCGTAAAAGTAGCATTTTAAATTTTTGAATAATTTTAAAATTCAGATTAATTTTGTGAAGTAAATATTTTTGTTTATTAGAAGCATTAAAGAAAATTAAATTGAACAATTATTTTTGCATAAGATTAAGTAACTATTTCATTTTTCGTTTTGAAGAAAACGGTTTTAGGTTAACTGCACATTATGTAGATTGTTTCATAATATTTATGAGGAATTTTTAAATGAAAAATATATCTGTAAAACGAATATTCTCATAATACTATCAAATAAGTGTGATATATATCAAAATATACTTCAAAGACGTATTTTTACTAAACAAATTATGATATCTCCGTTAATTCTAAAACTTGTGTTTAAAATCACGCTTCGAATCGCATAAAAGGAAAAGATAAACATTTATTTACACTTAATTAAAAAGGTTTAACATTAGAAAAGCAAGTTTTGAAAATGGCTACCGATGATCTAATCATAAAACCTAAAACAGAATTACAAACTTGTAAAGCAATTTCTATTGCCAGGATGCTGCAGTTGAATACGTCAGAAATAGCATTTCTAAGATATTCTCATCTTTTTAAAGTGGAAGCTTTACCAAATTACATTTAACAAAATGAAATATCAAAAAATTCAAAAATGTTTAAAAGTTCATAAATCTTTATATGCAGGAATAAAGTCTTTCTTTCTTTTTCTGCTTCTTTTAATTTGGGAATAGAAATAGTAAAAGGCCAAATTTGAGGAACATTATACAAACATTCTGGACTCTTCCATCATCGAGATTGGAATAATTGGGGAAGAAAGCATTTTGACAATAAATCTGGGGGATTCACATTTCCTGTTACATGATACCATTGTTCTAATTTATGGAGTTCTTTTATTTTCTTTACTCGGTTTTCAATAAAGACTGACCATGTACCTTGATTTGTTTCCAGGCCAAAGCCAATGGCTGAATTAATTCAGAAGTATATTTCGAGATCCTCTTCGTTTAGCTCATTTCTGATAAAGAAATACAGATGGGCTCTAGTTACATTTGCCATGAGTTCAAGACGTCGGGGGCGGTGTCAATGCATTTGGCGGAGCAACTCTTGATTTTGACATAAGGAGTTTAATATGAGCACTTCTACAAATTATGTCCTTAGGAGTACACGACAGGAAAAAGCAACTTGATTAGCATTACAAAACACATGTAAGGTGCTAAAAGTTTCGAAGATTACATGACGAGGTATCTTATGTTCTTCTATGCAACTGAGTTATTGGACCCATTTCTGAAATTTATTGCATATGTTAGTTGGTAAAATTGCATCCTTTCTAATTTTAGAGACCACATTTTTTAAATTAATAACTTAGAAATTCAGTTATGAGTTATTTTCTTCCTCCTTTTTACATGCCTTCGTGGTGTAACCGTTAGTATACTCCACGCTTATTCGAGAGGTCCAGGTTTGAGTCCTGGCAAGGGGATTGCAGATTTATTCGATTTTCTTCCTTCAAAACAACCTAATTTGCAGAAGCAGTACAAGCAATAGGATCGAACATTTTTTGAGTAGAGGATAAAAGTGTTCTTTTTGTCAAAGAATTTTTAAAGCATTTTATCATAGGCACATTATATCCTAAGTCCTCTGTTGCACCATATAAGTTCTGAAACATTTTTCACAGTTTTATGTACCGAGTTACTAACACATTCTCTAAGATTGTATGGTATTTCTCCCGCCTTCTTAGCGCGCTTTCGTGATGTTTCGTGTGGTCTGCACTCTCGACGCGTATTCGAGAGGACAGTGGTTCGAGACCCGGCGAGAGCACTGCTCATTTTTTATGTATCCTGTTCCAAATAACTTAATATCTCTACAGTGGCGCCCGAACTAAAAAGGTGGTGAATGATGATTCTTCACCACCAGAATTTGGAAACGTGGTCTCCTAAAGGGAAAGTGTAAAAGGTATTTCACCCGGCTTCTTGGCATGCCTTCGTGGTACAATTGGAAGCATATTCGATGCGTATTCGAGAGGTCCATGGTTCGAGGTCCGCCAAAATCGTTGCTAATTTTTCATCTCTCCTGCTTTAAAAAAGCACCTAATGTCTTTACAAGATTACATCTAGCTGAAGACATCAGCTTAGTTCCTTCCCTTTGTTTACATCTTGCCCACCCGCTAAATAACTATCTGCATAAAAATATCAGAAAAGTTTGTGAGCTATCTTTGTAAAACAAGCTGGAGCATTGTTCAACAAATTATGCAAAAAAACATATGCAACGAGAAAAATGAGCCAGAATTACCAAAGGCGGCAAGCAAAAGTGGTTTGGCGAGTTGTGTACATGATTTAACTTGCAGCAAGAATCAGCTCTGTGGAGCTATACGACGCGCGTCTGAAGTGCACAGCTGGTAGAATGTAAAACAGGTGCGGCAAGTGACGACCATTTGCAATCGCGCTGACGGCTTAGAAGAACGAAACTGTAGGGAAAGTAACTTTCCTTCTCGACTGGATTATAAACAGTTATCAGACTTTAAGAGGGGTTGCACCATAGGGCTAAAAAAGGCAGGTTAGTCAAGCAAGCGTTTTCTGTCTGTAAGAAGGTTTTCTCAATCTCAGCAGATAACTCAATGTGATGTTGTTTGCAGTTGAATAGATTGAGCGGTATTTCTTCAATTAAGTTAAAAGCCTTTTCTAAAAATTCATTGTCCACTTTTATCTGTGGCAAACGCATCAAATACCTGTCTTATGCAGGTGTCGTGCTATACTTTTAGCACAACTCTATGAGGTAAACAAAATGTTTATGATAAAATCTTCGTCTCCTTATTTTACCAAGCTGATTCAGTTTTCCGGTTGTAGTATGTAGGATTGCCTTTTCTGCTTCCATGTTAACCTTTGATTTAGGATAATTTTAAAATATATAGCTCTGTATTATCTCTTTTTACAGTTTACTCAAAGAATTTCCAAGCTTCACTATGCTTTTTCACTTTTTGATGCTTTTATTTCGGCTTCATTGATTCCTATGCTTTGCAACTCCCAGAACTCTGAAATATCTTAAAAGCAAAAGAATGTAACTGAAATGTTTGAAGAGATTCTTCTATAATTTCCTGAGGCGCTATCCAGTGACCACTCAAATTTAGTTTTTTGGTTTCTAAATTTTCATTAAGCTTGCAAATATCAAATGTAATAATTTGACATCATGCGCCAGCTTCTAATAATACCCGAATATTACCAAGATTAGTCTGTGCTTAAAAAAAAAATCTGTTAAAAATTTCATTTTTTTCAGACTTGCACAAACAGCCAAATTGCTAATTTTAGGAATATAATTACATATACGATCTGGATCAAGAATGTGTACTTTTCTTTGGAAATCAGACTTCAAACTTGCTAGTAAGAAATATAAATATAAATACTTGCAAATACAAATATAAATATAAATATAAATACTTGCAAATACAAATATAAATATAAATACTTAAAATATCATGTAAGTGTAGTCTAGTTACCTCCAAATAATTCTAGTTGAGTATATGCTTCATCGGTAAGTTTCAACTTTAATTCTTCTGTACAGTTCTTTATAACATAACTTCTTTCGGATCCAAAATCACATAACACTCAAAAATATTTTTGTAACATTTTCCATTTTCACGAACTACATTGACAAGTAAATTCTGTAAAGATGTAACCTCTTTGAGATTTCGTTGACATATTACAGGTTATTTTCTTTCGAAATATTGTCTTGTTTTTTAATCAAAATATTGAATAATATCGGATAATGCTTTGGACGTAGCACTCTTAAAAAACTTTACATTTAGAATAGATGCCCTTATTTAATGAAAGCAGGCGCTTTTTTTCTTGGAAACCAGCTACTTTTCTCTTGGAAAAGAATCAAAAATAGCTGCAGAGTCCTGAGAAGAATGTGTCGATATATCACAAAACATGCACAGTACTTCCTTATTTACATTGTTATCATGTGTAGAAACTAATACTACAGCACTCGGTAAAGTATTTTAAATCTTATTGCGACACATAACCCATGAACTAGATTTAAGTTGGCTGGAATCAAAAGAAACATTTATTAGTTTTAGTCGTTCGTCTCCTGCTGCTTCTTTTTTTTTAATTCCAATAACTTATATAAATAATCATCAGAGGTTTTAGTGAAAGCCATTTTAGTTATCCTGTGTCTTTCCCAGGTCTTAGAAATGCTTTCTACAATCGCTGACTCAACGAATGAGAAAAACATCGCTGCTTATAGTTTTTTAGTTGTGCCTAAAAATTATAAAGCATGCGACTGTGATTCTAGTTCGTCATAAAGTTGCGAAATTTAAATATTTTCCCCTTCTTGTAGAACTAGAGACACACAAACTTCATTTAATTTATGCGCTGATGACCCAGGTTTCGTGCTCAAATATTCAAATTTATTTTCATTGGATAATGGATGATCATTATGAATACAAATAAACTGGCCTGAGTAACAATTCAGTTTCTTAAATCCCTGGCAAATTGTGTTAATTTTATCTTTGGTAATTTTGTTGAATTTTGAATCGAGTATGAGATTCACTTTTAACATCTTGTTATGGATTTAGTATTTAAATAGCTAATATCTGAGAAAATTTAAGTATTTTGGTTTTAGTCCAAAGGGATTTGAATCCCGAAGGACTATTAGTTTCGTTTCGGCATTTTGCGTCGGACTCATAAATGTCGGTTCACTTTTCAAACTGTTGCCATAAAATGTTAGAGTCCTGCATTATATTTGAAGAAATTAAATAATGAAAATCTGCGTAAATGTATGTATATTTCTCACATTGTCATAAAATAACGGTACATTGAGTCATCGAATTTTGAATAACGTAATCCTCCAACGAATATGAGCATGTGGAAGACCAAATTTGAAATTTGAAATTTGTTTTATGATCGATTTCCTATTTTTTAAAACTTTGACGAATTTTTGATTAACAAACTCAAGGATTTCAAAGCGAGCAATGGCAACGTTGTGCAGAAAAAAAATTTTTATCTCCAGCGCGTGAGTCTCTGTATCGGAAATTCTAAAGATATCTCGTTTTAAAACTATTTTGCGATATTGCTGTTGCACTGGATCTTATGGTTTAAGTGCGAGGAACATGATATTTAATAAAGAAAGGTAACACACAAAATGTTAAAAAACGCCCCTTTGGACGTAATTTAAAATCTGAAACATTTCAGATTTTTTTTTAAATTTATTTGTGATAATAATAAATCTTATTCATTTTTCATCGGTCTTGTGCATTCATTTCGTAACGAACCCGTACGCACGCAACAATCTGAATGTACTGTTTGAGCAAAATTTCTTTCTTTAATCTTAAAAAATCGTAATTCAAACTCGCCTCATTTCGTCATTTCTTCTTCCATCTTAGCTTCCCGTTTTTTATATTCCAGTAGTCCCTTTTTTTCTCTTCCAGTAGTTCTTCTAAGTGAATGGAATGTAGAAAATTAATCCTTTAATATTTTATTTTCAATTCTTCAAGTCTTGCTTTGAGTTTTATTTTATTCCCTTTTTTGGTCATAAGTTGTTTTTAAACAATATCCTTCAACTGTAAATAATAGCCCAAAATCTCTTCATTCTATTGTTCCCATTGTTTGTCTTTGATTCGAAACAATCCTGCCGAATGGATGCCCCGTATATAAAATTAAGCTTGGAGTCGGCCAAAATTAAAAGGTAAAAATGTTTGTTCAACTATTAAAGAGGTTTAATGTGTAGAAAAGCAAATTCTAAAAAGCAGCGATCTAAACATATACAGCTAAAACTGAATTACAAATGAGTAAATAGATCTACTGCCAAGTTCTTGCATTTGAATAAGTAAAGGCTCAGAAATAGCATTTCTAGCAACTTGAAGAAAAATTTACATACTTCATTATTTCCACATATAATAAAAAGAAGAGTCTGTCTGTGTGTGTGAGTGTGTGTCTTTTTTTCATGCTGCGCTTAAGCTAATAGACCCAGAGCTACGAAGTGTGGTACATAAGTGCATCTAGACAAGAGCCAGTGGACCTCGAAGCGATTTTTAAAAATTCGAAGGAGCTTTTTTTTAAATTTTATTTCTTTTGATGAAATCGCATCAAATCGATAATTTTCTCTCATTATATCAGCAAAACAATGGCTGCACGCCATTGTTGCTGATATATATCACTGTTGCCATTATTTGTCCAGAGAAGGCAACGGGAAGTTGATTAATTTAATTAGGATAATTAACATTTGTATTAAGGTATATTGCTTATTCCATTGTAAGTTTTTTTATATGCAATACATTTTTATTGAAATTTGAGTGCTTTTTTATATAAAATTGTTATGTAGAGTAAAATTCTGTGCATTTTTAAATTTAATGTTTGGTATTACCTTTAGGCATTTTTCCGGTATATTTAAAAGCCAGTCGAATGCTGGCCGCGTAGCGGAAAGTGGCTCATAAAATAAATTTCATTTCATACTTTACAAAGAATTGAAAAAGAGACAATTAGCAGTTATTCTTATATTTCATCATTTACTTACATTCTCTTATTCAAAATTTACATTCATTTTTTCTCCTTTTAGAAAGTTCCAGTAAAATGATTATGAAAAATGATTACTTGCAATTTTAGACATTGTTTCTGCATATGTTTCTTGATGAAGTGAAAATCTGACATAACAATACTTGAAATAGCACCTCGTTATTTAAATTTTTTGAGAATATAAATAATGAAAAATTAGAATCAAAATTTTGTATCTCATACGGAGGGGAATATTCTTTAATACATTCATGGCATTTTTCTGAAACTAAATTGCAGTAAGTTTATTCAGACTTACTTTCCCTTTCTCTAAATAAAATGTGTTTAATCCCTATTTCTCTAAATAATTTAATACCTTTTCTCTGAATATGATGTAGCAATTTTTCTAAACGAATATTACATTAATGTTAGCGAATAAAAATATTAAACCTTATCAGACATAATCAAGTAAATATAATTTTATTTTGTATTTCAAATATATAAATTAAAATAGCAATGGAAATGGTGAATATTTTTTATCTTTATCTGTATACATCTTATGGTCTTTTTAAACAGTGTTTCATTAGCAGAAACATTCATTCAAGTAATTTTGACTCAGAATGTAAGCGAAAACGCTGAACTCGGTAATCAGTTCTGAGATGAATTTTAAGCATTTTCGAAATTTATACTTCCTTGTTTGAGCTAGAATTTCAAACTTTATAACAGATAAAAGAAATGTGTAACATGAAGTTATTAAAATAGTAAAACTAGCTAAAGAAGAAAACTGCTTTATTTTTGCAATTAAAAGCAAAAATTCTTCAATGAATAGGAATTTGAAAGAAAAATCATAGTGATTCAATGACAAACTGCATGAAAGGAAATGATAATGTTTTTTGAAAGTCCATATTATTTTTCTTTGTAAAGGGAGAAGTAAGAAAGTTATTTACTATAAATAATTCTCTTAGCAGTTTCTTCAGTGAAGCTACAAAATGTAGCAATCTTTTAAGGACTGTTTTTGGTTTACTTTAATATCATTCATTGCTGTTAATATAAATATATCATTTGGCTGTGAAAGATGCCTCATTTGTTACTGTATGCAGTCGTCAGATGCATTGTACTACAATATATATATATATATATACGCTAAAACGTTACCAGGAGCTGTAGCTCCACGAAATATTTTAACGCAGTATTACATAAATAAGAAGAAATTTGTCTGGAAAAAACTGGAAAAAACTGTAAACACGTGAAAAAACTGCCAAAATTAATGCTGGAATTCTTGCTAATGCACGAAGAAATTAATCTGACCGTTGTGATATGTGAAAATTTAACTCACATGAAAAATAGATCGACGGAAAAAACATATATGGAAAGACCAAAAATCTAGATTAAAAAATGCTAATATATAAAAAAAAATAAAAATTAAAAATTAAAATGAAGACACAAAATGTAACAATACAATATACTATAATTAAATAGCGGAAAATGGTAAATTAACCCACTCATACTCTCAATTGGCTTTTCAAGGGAAAAAACTGATTGTCGAACTAGGTTAAATACCATTACGCGTTTCGCCGAAACAGACCATTGAAGCTCTTGTTTAATGCGAAAAAATTTTATAAAATAACATTAGTATTCCCGAATATATCTTTTTGGAATAAATCCTTTTTAGGCTTCACTGCTCTGTTCCTTTTTCCCGACGCGTCCGCTGAAATACACATTAAGGTATCAAAAGCTATTGCAACTCCGAGCAATGTAAAATTAAAATCAAATATAATTAATTATATTTATATGTTTACAGCACCATTCTCTTTATAAAAGTTCCATCTTTAAGGTTTAAAGGACCAGCCCGTACGTTGTTGTAATATTTGACTAATAGCAGACCGCTATTTATTTTATTCTTTTATTCTATTTTGATTTTGATTAAAATTTTACATTGCTCGGAGTTGCAATAGCTTTTGACACCTTTATGTGTATTTCAGCGGACGCGTCGGGAAAAAGGAACACAGCAGTGAAGCTCCTAAAAAGGATTTATTCCAAAAAGATATATTCGGGAATACTAATGTTCTTTTATAAAATTTTTTCGCATTAAACAAGAGCTTCAATGGTCTGTTTCGGCGAAACGCGTAATGGTATTTAACCTAGTTCGACAATCAGTTTTTTCCCCTTGAAAAGCCAATTGAGAGTACGAGTGGGTTAATTTACCATTTTTCGCTATTTAATTATAGTATATTGTATTGTTACATTTTGTGTCTTCATTTTAATTTTTAATTTTTAAAATTTTTTATATATTAGCATTTTTTAATCTATGTTTTTTGTACTTTCCTTATATGTTTTTTCCGTCGATCTATTTTTCATGTGAGTTAACTTTTCACATATCACAACGGTCAGATTAATTTCTTCGTGCATTAGCAAGAATTTCAGCATTAATTTTGGTTGTTGTTTCACGTGTTTACAGTTTTTTTCCAGTTTTTCCAGACAAATTTCTTCTTATTTATGTAATACTGCGTTAAAATATTTCGTGGAGCTACAGCTCCTGGTAACTTTTTAGCAAGATCGCTGCAATGTTTCTATCTACTACTATTATTTCATATCTTTTTGCAGCATTATGGGCAAAAGTTTTTGAGACCAAATAGGTCTTATGTCTAATTACCAGTTAGCTTTACATTTTCTTTTTTCAATTATATATATATATATATGTAATGATTTTAAAATGCGTAGATGAAAACAGTGGAACTTTTAACAGCTTTCGATATTGCGTATGATGACCGAGAAGACCGTAGTAGCTTGAAGGTGGCAGAGTCGGATGACGCAATTTAGCACAACGTATCTTGAAAAAATCACAATCTTTATTTCTTTGCGCATATCAAATCATCCCTTTTCAGACAAAATGTTTCCTAATTATATTTGAATACAGTAAGTTGCATTTTAAAGTACGAAGTCGTTTTAAGCAAGTAAGCGGCAGCAGCATACATAAAAAGCACCTTGCCGGCAGGAGAGCTTATGCGGAAAAAAGGCAGAGTATGATATAACTTCAGAGGAAGAAGAGTGGGAGTCACAAAAGTTTCAGTTCAGAGTTTTGGTTTACAATTAATTTGATTGGACAAGAGGCATCTGTATTAAAATGTTACGTAAGACAGAAAAATCTGGAACCTGTGAGAAGAGATGAATTTAGGGCAAATTTAGAACGTTAATTTTGAGATCACCAATTATTTTTTTAAAACAGCTATCCTATTTTGTTATATCTTACACACACACACATATATATATATATTATTAAATATTATTGCAATATATATATATTGTAACATTGCTTACAGTGTTGAATTTAGTTATCAGGCTCACTGCGAAAACTTATAGAGTCTGACTTGCTTTGGGAGCATAAACAAAGTAGAAATTCCTAACAAACTTAAAACAAATAATTATCGTAGAGTTTGAAATTAACTAAAGAGACTTTAAAAGGTTTAAGAAAACCTTTTTATTTAACAGAACTTAGAACAGAAATGCACTTCATATGCTAACAGAAATCAACCACCACTTTCGGCGATGTAACTAATCAAATTCAACTTTAAAAATGTAACAACAGAAACGATTACGAAATAAACATTTAAAATAATAAAATTTAAATCGAAGTTGGCTTAAAACTCTTAACAAATCGACAAAAATAAATAAAGATAAAGAATTAAAAAATTATCAGAGCTCGAAAAACTACTAACGTGTCCGTGAGGGGTCTTACAACCCAAAACCTTTTGTATTCTGGTTAGGAAACGGAAAGGAGAAATTATAGTAAAGGCTGAAATTACAATCAGCTGGTTGGTTTGAAATAACAATCTTATTAACTCGTCACGGCACACCGAAAGAAATGTAACTTCTAATGAATATCTGAAAGTGTATATTTTTCTTAAATAATAAATTGTTACACGTTTCCTCAAAAACACAATAAAAATTGTGTTTAAACCTGAACAATAGTAATTCCTATAATAATATAAAATATAATTTTAAGTATTATACTTCCTGAAATAATATGAAGCATCATTTTAAGTATTATACTTTCTGGATGTGAGTATTATTTTAAATGTTTTCAAAGTTTATTTCAGACAAACAAGAATTATAAATAAATATTGTTGCTTGCGTGGGGTTCGTCATTAATTGAATGCGCACAAAACCAATGATAGGGTAATAAAATTTATTTTTCCGAAAAGAAACAATTTACTTTTCTGGAACTTTCTATAGTTGGCGAGATATCGCTCGCCAATTAAGCGAAATAACCCTTTACCTTAATATTAAATAGCCTTGCTCTTGAAATCTTACTTTTCCCGCAAAGCTTCGCTTTTTTTTTGAAGCCGTTAATTTTACATTACAATCGATAACAATGTAATAACTTTGAAAGAAAAACCATAAGATAGAGTGTGACATTTAGACTCATCAGTTTAGCAGATTTTGTTTATAAGTGGGAAAATTTAATTTTAATGTAATTTTCTTAATCCTTGTATCTTCGTTACCTATAGTTTTGACATTAGAGGGAAGCAAGAATATAACAAATGAAATTCTTACGTGGGTTGAGGATTTTGAATTCCTTTCCAACCTCTTGATAACAATGATATGCGTATCATCAATGAAATTTCAAATTACTATTTTAATATACCTAATCCTTCTATCGAAATTAATTCATTCAAAATACATTTCTGAAAAGCTCAAAGTCATAGTGTCCAAGGTCAAAATTTTATCCGCATCAGTAACTGTATTTGAACAATCTGTCTCTGAATATATATTTCAATGATATGTAAATTTTCATGACGCTAAGAAAATAAGAATATTACCAATCACATAAAATTTTCAACTAACCGTTCCTAATATAGCCATGTGTTTCAATTCTAAAAGCTGTATGCGTATCATTTTTTAAATCCTTAACTAAACCATACGGCTTAACAAGGTCGTCTGAAGCCAAAATGTCCATGAGCCAAATTTCTCTGTAAGGGATATATTTGAGACTTTGCTTAGGTTAGAATTTTATCATGTAAAGCTACATTCGAAATCCAAAGCAAATATTGAAAATAGTATAGACTCAGTTCTCCTAACGCGAGCTGAATGCTTATTTCCCTTCTTAAAAGAATACTTGAGAAATACTGTCATCATTATTAGTTCGAGGAATTGTTTTAGTATGTTCATATGCAAGTATTATAGAATATGTTGTCATATGCCTTGTCGTTTGCATTTTAAAGTTTGGATTGAAAGTGTTCAGAAGTTACAAATATTAATATACATTTCAGAATTTATTTTTAATCTACGTGGGTTGATTTTTTGAAGCGGCTTTAAACAATTTTCTTTTTATTTCATAAAATACTCAATTTCTAACACAAACCTCTGGCTTTTCCCAGGCTGTAACCTAAGGGCCTAACTTAAATTACATGCTATGTCACGATTAATTATCATATTTATAATTCACCTGTATAAACAGGTAAATATTATCTTTATAATTAAAGCAAGTCAGACTCAACTTTCATTTAATTAGTGACTCCTAGTCAGTTACAAAACGACTGCAGAAAATTCCAAGCGAGAAGCAACTGTTTACCAATCTGAAGTAAGAAGCAATCTTCGTTAGCCAAAGTTGCGTTATTTAAATTGCATGCGTTCTTAAATACAATTTCCGTGAATTTCTCTCTTCATTGTGCAACATGGTGTGACAAGTCGAACAAGTGAATGTTGGAACTAAAATGAACTGCTAACCAACTAACATCTTTATACATTAACGAAAGAAGTCAAGGTTTTATTAAATTTAAGTAAGGAGCTGTACTAACTAATATCTTTCCTAAATTTTATGACGAATTAATATAGACAGAAAAATAGTATGTATAATTAATATAGAAAGGAAAAATAGTATGTATAATTAATATAGAAAGGAAAAATAATAAAAATTAATTGTGTAAAACATATATTAAAATATTTAGTACATATTGTCATAAATGTATTAATTACGATTTTGTATATATTTGTATGATTTTTAGCGTATTGTTGACAGGAAATCACTAATATTGTACTGCTACAAATGAAATGGCAAATTTTGAGGTCAGTTGAAAAAGAAGAGAATAGAAGAAATAATAATACATTTTAATTCAAAGTAATTTCCATTAATTCCATTAACGAATATTTGTTAATATTTGGCAAGGTGATTTATGCCACAATTGAAAAACTCTGTGTGTCTAGAACTGATGAATTCTTCCATTGATCTGCAAATTGATGCTTCGTTGGCAAAATATTTCTTTGAGAAAAAAGGCTGAAGTGTCGGAAGAAATCATAAACTGTTGGAGATAAATCAGGATAGTATGAAGAATGAGACACAATTTAATTTTTCCGACTGTTTTTCTGCTGTATTTTTGATATTGCCATACGTGAGGGGCATTATTCTGGGGCAACAGAACTTTAGGTTTATTCACAAGTGCTGGTTGGGTAAGGCACAATTAATCGTGCGTTTACCGCATATTTGTGCAGCATCGGATTGCATTTATTATTTCATCTTATAGGAGATGAATGGAATAGGTGATAAATAACACAGAAGAAGACCGCCAACCGTACAATAAATGTCCTCATTGGGTGCAAACATGAAGTGGAGTTTTCGTGAAAAGTCTTTCAGTACCAAACATTCCGACAAACGTACGATCACCACAAAATAAACCACTTTTCTTCTACAGTCATTATTCGTCACATGAACATTTCTTTTTCTTTTCTTGAGAAGAGCACATTTTCAAACACGGCCCTTTGTTTTCATCAATGAGTTCATGTTTTCGTGAATAACTTTAATTGTCGAGCTTCGTTTCTCTTTCTGTTATTGTCAAATAACATTAAACAGTTGGAAAGTGGGGTAACAAATTTCAATTGTTTCACAGCTTTCTGGTATTTCAATAATACTCCTTCTGTTTGAGGTTGACCTTTGGTACAATTAACCGTGGATCTGATTGCATGAAATTCTTTAGTTTTTGCTAGATAGTTGAGGTAGAACTGTAATCAAGATGCTCATTTTATAGCCTTCTCAGCAAAAGTTTCCGAACAAACAGAGAATAGTTCTCTAACTAGTTACGACTTCGCCAAATGCTTTATTGATGTCTTTTTTTGCTGCCACATTATAATTTTCCAGTTCGAACTAATTAAGGTAAAAAACTTTAAATGACTGAGTTTCATGATTAGTTTGATACCCTTAATATCCAGGGTTCATTGCTCTTGAAAAAACGAATACGACTATTATATCATTCACATACGACTTGGTCACGTGATCTAAAAATCTGATGTGGACACCACATAACTTTCTTGTACGGCTTGTTAAATTATACACATTTTTTCCTGCACTCCATTTTAACTCATTTCCTCGAATTTCATTTGAGTAATAATCCTCCATCAATCAATTCAGTTCTCACAAAAAATACATAACAATTTAAAATATCCGTATTGCAAATTGTAAAATACAGAAAACCTAAAACATCAAAAACAGTTGCAAAACATTTGCTGTTAAAATTAGTTTTAAAATTTAAAAAGTTTAAAATTAAAGTTGTTAAAATCAGAGAGAGAAAACAATGAATTCAACTAACGGCCAGAAAGACATAATTGTCGGTGCACAAAAATTTATATTGAACATTTGATCCTACTTACTAAAAAGACACTGGGGGTGATGCAACAACTGACTTAATTCACAATACTACTAAAATTTCAAATGTAAACAAATAGTCGCTACGTTAGGCCTAGAAAAGTTTTAAACTGTTGATAATTCTGCAGCTGTGCAGATTAACTAAAGCCATAAAAACCTTAAACGAAATATAAGAACAATATAATTCAATCAATTTTAATGCATATATATAAAGAGTAAAGAATTTGAGCTTTAAAAGAAAATAAATAAATTTAAAATCTGTGCTATTTTGACGAAATTTTAATTAAAAACAAAATGTGTTTTTGTCAATAAGAAACGGTAGTTTTAAATTAGAAGAAGCTTTGAAAACAATATAAATACATAGGAACAAGAAAAGGAATACAATTAAAATTTTTCAGCTTTGTCATTAAGATGCAGATCAGGCTTCAGTTGAATCCCATCTTCAGGCAAAATAACTGTGTTTCTGTTCACTCAAAATTAGCTGATGAATCACATTTAATTTATTTAATATTTATTGTTGTTCATCTGAAAATTTCGTACGCCTCCTCTCTGTCTGTATATATATATATATATATATATATGTATGTATGTTCGGTGCAGCCGATTTAAAAAAAAAAAACGAAGTTGCACAAGTATGTGTTCTATCAGACCCATAAACAAAATGACAGAGTTCTACGGCTAATCGTTTTTGTGTTCGTTCGTACGTATTTACGTAGAGACGTCATTAAAAATTCCCTTCTGAATCCATTTTACAATCCTTTTGCAAAAAAGATCCATATTTTCTGTCCGTACTTACAGATACCACGCAAAAAAAACTTTCAAAGGAATTCGAGAGCGGTCAGAATGGAAATTTACCTTAAAGAAAGCAACATTATCTTCTTTTTCTGCAAAATTATTAGAATAACCATTGCATTTGCTTCACCCGTAATCATTACTATCAACAGCTAAATATGAGCTATTTTAATGAGAAGACGGAATTTGGCAGCTGGAATCATTTATTAGAAAATCTATCACATATTTGTTTACATTTCACCAAAAGTAACGAGACTTCTCAAACGATTTCTTTAAGATCACGCGTAGCTTCTTACACATTATATGCTGTAAGAAGTTATATTGTATAATATGGTTTATGTGATTACGGTAAAGCCTCGATTGATACCTGCCTAATTGGAGGATGCCTTCGTGATGTAATATCGCGAATTTTAATTTTATTAATGTGTTTTAAGCTATCATTATTCTAGTATTTTGATTTGTACTCATCTGGTAAAGGAGTTTCAAGTTATTAGGGCTTTAATTGGCTCGTTATTCTTGAGACTGTAGTGTAAACAAAGACAAAAACAGTTGAAAGAGTCACCTAGCTTATGGCCTTTTACTACCAGTTGTGTTGTCGCTTTCTTCGCTGGTGGCCTTTTTACTAATGTCGTTGAAATGAAAATCGTCTTCCCTTCGCTCTGTTATAGTTGCAGTTTTGTTTACTTCAAGACAGTGGGGGATGTTGTAAGCTTAGGTAATTGGATTCTCGTAAAGCTTAGTTTCCGCTTGTTAGTTGAGGCCTCCCGGGGGTCCACGCAGAGCGCTCTGTGCAGTACTAGCTAGGATCTGTACCTAGACAGTCTTGGCCACGGGGTTATAAAATTTATGAACTTGGCGGTTCCCGATGGTCCATGGGGTGCGTTTATACTCACTCTTCATGGGCCGGGAGATATAAGTCCTAATCCACCAGGGTATTGGTAGCCAAATAGCAAACTGAACCATTGAGAGTCTGGTCACTGCTGTCCTTGTTATTCCATGTAAAGCCTAAGGAGAGTGGCAACAGGTGTAGTGCTGGCAGGTATCCATAATTAACGGCCAGTCATCACTCCAAGTTGTCATCGCCCACCCCACCGTTGTCTCGTCCGGCCGGAACGGTAGTTCTGACTGGTCCGTGTTTAGCGATGGGTCAGCTAAACTTGAGCGTTTAGCAGAGGTAGCTAAAAATTTGTTGGTGTCTCGGGATGTCAGATCTGGGCCCAGCAGGAGTGTTAAATGTCATCTTTGTGTGACTCTAACTGGTGCTTTGTGCCAGTCCCCGTATGTGATTAATTTCACCGGCTGTGTGCGGTGGTATAAATGCAGTTGTTAGTTGGGAGGTCCTCTTTAATTTCCCACGTTTCTTAGTACATATGTTTGGCTTCTTTGTCAAATTTTCTGGTTTTTGATTCGTCGTAGGAATGGAATTTTCTCAGTTAAAGATAAAGCAAAATTCTGGGATTGGTGTGATTTAATTTCATGTAATTTTGTAGGCCTATGAACTTACAGAGGCGGAGAGACCGAGATTTCCTGGAAGGCTGAACTATGTTAGAACTCATTCGGAATCTGAATTTTCGAGCAAAAAGGAACAGGAGAAAAGAGTAGGGCCTTGACCCCTTGCGGGTCTTGCTCTCGCGTGTCGGAGTGGAGTCTGAGATTGGAAGTGAATCTTGACCGGACGGGATGTAAAACATAAAGAAAAGAGTGGCGAGTCTTTCCCTTTGCAGGGCGAGCGCCAGCTGTTGATTCAGGATTTGGAGCTGGAGGGATGTAAAGTTTCGTTAAAAAGGCTCGAAGGGCATTGGCTCTGCGGCGACGCTTCTGCTCTTGCGGGGGCTTGCGCCCACGGGTTGGTGCGACATTTCTCTCCGTTTTGCTGCTGATGAGAATTTTAGAAAAAAGGAGAAATGCTTTACGCTATTCTGCGGGAAAATTTAGTGTCGTCTTTCGTCGAGTTTTAGCTAATAATCCGGCTAATCCGAGTGATGCGGGAAATTCTACTTGACTCAGCAATAAGGGACTTATTCTAGAAGTTATCGTAAATTCTGGCTCGAGGGACGAATGTTTTGCCTGACTACAAACTCTAATAATCCAGCTAAAGAAGTGTGATGCGGAAAATTCCAGGGGTGTCGTCTTTCGTCGAGTTCCAGCTAGTAATCCGACTAAAGTAGTGCGATGCGAGAAATTCTACTTGACTCAGCAATAAGGGACTTATTCTAGAAATTATCGTAAATTCTGTTTCGAGTGACGAAGGTTTTTCCTGACTACTAACTGTGAGTTCCTTATTTCTTTTATATTATTTGCAGGAATCATAAATTATTTGGACGGAAAAAGTTAACTAATCTTGCATTTTAGCAAGGGAAAATTAATTTAATAATGGGAAATTTATATTAATAATGTAAAATTGCTTTGTACCTTAAAGAGAATTTGAAAGTGTTGCCTTTAAACTGAGTAATTTAGTAAATTGTAAAATTTTTTATTAGTTTAGGTGAGATCCACTTTAAACATATAATTTAATGTTAGCGGATAATCATGAGAATCATTTATTATGTCAATTTAGAAATTTGATCTTGATGAATGAACCTTTAAATTGATACATAATGTGTAATATTAATAACTGTTGTATGTAAGGGTAGTCTGGCCAGTTATCTGAAATTAGATATTAGAGAAACTAATAAATGTGTTTGATTATATTTTACGTTTTATTTGCTTAATTTTGTGTGTAATTTACTGTGGTCTGTCATGTCACTCCGTTTGTTTGATCCGGGAGGCTTTTTAAGAAACATGGAGCTTTTATTGAATTTGGATTATTGTTTTTTTTTTCTAGTGCCCTATTGCCCACAATGTGCCCTATTGTACTAACCCATCACCACTATATGATTGATTATATATTATAAATTTGATTTGTTTTGATTTTTTTGTTGATTTTGTCCGGCACCATGAGTTGAATCAAAGTTAAAAGTCATAAAAATATAAAACAACCTAATTTTCAGAGATTTAACACTTTCTAAGGGAAAGTGGGTCGTGTACATGTTACATATGGGAAAACGTGAAAACGCCTATGCAGCCAGCGTTTGCGGGATTCGAACCTCGGACCGAAGTACAAGCGTTCAGCAACTTGACCGCTCGGCCGCTGTGTACAATACGAGAAATATATATTTGTTTTGCAAACTTTTGTATTTTTAATAACAAACAAAATAGCGATTCTTTTAAACCACAAGATTTCTGTCGCTTGGTAGCCATTTAAATCGTGTATCTACTGCTCAAAAAAATGTGCGTCAAAACATTTATTGATACCATTAATGAATAGATTATTTGTTTTTTAAGAATTTGCGTTAACCAGAGGTGGTTTTTTCATTTAGATTACCTGTGTATAAAAAGTGTTGTATAATTCAACTCTAAATTACATAATTATATATATTTATTTAAAAAAAAAGTAAAACTTTTGACTAGAATTTGATTGAAAGCGTTATTCCAAAGAGAAATGCTTTAAAATGCTCTGTTGTGAGAATGGAAGAAAAGAATATTAACTGATAGTTTATAAATATCACTTGAGTTATTCTATTAATTTTGTAAATTGTTTCGTTTAAATTTAGATTTTTTACTTAATTGTATACACTACTTTTGCTTTATTAGGCAAATTGAATTTATTTTATTTAAATTTGTATTTATATATTATTATTTCATATGAAAGGAGAACAGCTTTGTAGAAGAGGCATTTAAAATTTTCGGATGAACTATAATAATTAAATAATTTTAAATGGTTCAACAACTAATTCTGGAGGAACAGAAACGCAGATGGAAGATGAGTTCAATTAGGATCCGACCTACCTCCTCAGATTTTGATTGTATTCCTTTTTCTTTTCTACACTTTTATGCGAATTTTTATGTATTTCTATTATTTTCTGGATTTTTTCTGGCTGGATTTCTTCTGGCACGAGTTGATGGGGGATTCAAAATACACGAGTTGGGAGATTTCGGAAATGTATTGGTTTAAAATTTCATTTTTTTCATGTCTTTGTGGTATTAGTTCGAAATTTATGACTTTTTTACCTATAATTACTATATATATATACTCTAAAAATAGTCATAATTGAAGCAGCAACAAAATATGAAATAAAAGAGCCTCGGACCGAAGTACAAGTGTTCAGCAACTTGACCGCTCGGCCGCTGTGTACAATACGAGAAATATATATTTGTTTAGCAAACTTTTGTATTTTTAATAACAAACAAAATAGCGATTCTTTTAATCTCGCTAATTTAATCTGCGCTAAAATTACAAGATTATAATAAAATGATAATAAAGTTAAAGATCGGAACGTAAATTACATATAAATTTAGTTAATTTTAATTTTAATAACATTAATATAAATTTAGACTAAAAATTATGAAGGTCTAATTGTTTCTATCTCTGATAAATGGCTACAAAAACCGAGTAAAACGCGAATGAAGGGCGTTGAGTAAAAGACGAAGTGTTCAAAGAAAATCTTAATAGACAGCAGAATACGAGACTAAAAATACAAATTGTAATGATATTGTCCCAAAATTAATCTCCTCTGTTTAACGCTTCAAACAGAACTTGCCGAGGGAAAAGTGTTTTGAAGCATTAAACCAAGTTGATTAATGAGTTCCGAATTTATGTTTCGTTTCTCTGAACCATTTGAGATTTTAGACCGCTATTCAATACTTTAATCATAAATTTTATATGGAAGATTTCGAATAAGTCTCAAATGCTCAGATCTTTACCCTACATGCATTCGTACTCAAACAAAAAAATACGAATTGTTAAAGTATCTCAAACTACTTAAAGAAAATGAACGAAATAAGCAAATGGTAAATTAAATCATAAAGGGCATAAAGTCTAAAATAAGAATTAAAGATACAAAAAGCTTCCAGAATTGAAAATGACTAAATTGTTCACAGTCGATGTACTACAATGTACAAAAAAAAGTACTGGCTCAATATTACATAATTTTTTTTTTTATTTTGGTAAATATTATGATAGCTAAAAAGTGAATCAAGTAAAATTTAATGCGGAAACAACCATTGCGAAAAAATATGAGAAACGTACCGTTTCCGAAAACTTCTGCTCTAGAAAATCAAAAGCGCCTAAATTATTAAAGAAGCGGATGCGAAAAGGTTGCCAAAATTTATTCGAACCCTGCATAAGGGTTTACCAGAAAGTGAGAAAAGTGGTTTCAAAACTGGTTGACAAACAGAAATTAACAAAAAAACATTTAAAACCCCGCGTTTTCTATGTGTGAGCCTATTCGGTGTGGTGTATTAAATTATGGCAAAGCACACTAGGGCTATCTGCCTAAGAGGAGGGATGCCTTTCGTGGAGGACTTTCTAAGGGAAACTGGCTCGTATACACGTTACACATGGGGAAAACCACGAAAACACCCATGCAGCCAGCCCGTTCGCGGGATTCGAACCTCGGACCGAACTACCAGTGTTCAGCGACTTTACCGCTCGGCCGCTGGTGGGCCGTGAGCCTATTCGTGTAAAATTGAAAGAGGAGTTTAAAATGTGCAATCTATGAAGAAGGCAATACGTTGAACGAGAAAATGGCTTCTTATTTTCTGGTTCAAGTCTTGAAAACTAACCGCTAAAGATTTCGAAGGAATTCTACAACATTTTTAATTTTAATACTGTCCAAAAGTTCAGAAAAACTAAAAAAAAAAAAAGTTTGAAAAACTTTAAAAATTTTTCACGTAATTGAGCTATAATACGTCTTGGAAATCCAAAGAGGTGCTTTTGCGTTAGTGACATGACAGAAATGACAATATTTAAGAAAAAGTACATAAAGACAGTAATACGTACATCATTAAAGCCTAAAAAATTTACTAACAGAAAAAAAAAAGCTTGTAATTACACATTCACACTAAACCACTTGTAAAAAGTCACCCAACTATTACCTTCTTTTCAGGCTTGGGTAATAATTATAATTTCATAGTAAACAAACACTTTAAAATATAAAGTTAATACCGACTTTTTTTAATGTGTGAAAATATGAATTTAGGAATTTAGTTTTCTAACAGAAGATTTATTTAGTAATTCTTCTTGAAGGTTATCTGTTTCGTTGCAAACCGCTTTGATTCTAGGAATTTGCGCATTAATAGAATTAAGTATAACTTTCCTGGAGATGTTGGAATTCCAACTGATGAGTTTAATGGTATGAAAATTAATGTATCTTCTTTTATCACAGATCTTAATTCCTTTCCAATTTAAAATCTGGAAATTAAGGTAATTAATATCATTTTGATGAAGGCTAGTTTTGTTAAGTTTGTGGCAAATAGGATAGAGTATGCATCTACATTTTTATTAAAGTTGGTAAATGCGGTAATGCCATCGACATATCTGTAAATATTGGAAAAAATAGGCATGTTGTTCGTTAGTAAGTGAACTTTGAAACTGATATTTTTGCGAGGAAGGAACAATTACAATAAACAAAATATATATACACCCACACCCTTTACGGGTTTTTATTTTCGCAATAGTTGGTCGTAGTGATGTACTTCAGATTACAGAAGGGTTTTAAATAACGAAAATAGTCATGCTTTTGCAATGTCAAGTTTAAAAATAAAGTTTAATTTCGGATAAATGAGGAATCTAACTTTTAATGTGATCTCCTGGTTCCTATACTTATATTTGGAAAGTTTTGTGCTGCTTATGAAAAAATAAGATAATAAGAAACAGGACAAATTTTGGCCGATATATTTAATTTCAAAATTTGAAATATTTTATGTCATTTTCAACTTGCCTTGAGAGATCGGTTGAAAAAATTGGGATAATTCGGGAGAAAAAATTTAATTGAAGTGCAGCAAAAATTTTACAATGAATAGGCCGTACAAGGAGGTCATGAGGTGTCCAGGTCAGATGTTTTAAGATTTATAGAGACATTAAGGTTTTTGATGCTGAGACATGAAAAATGAGCAATACCGTAGCCGCGATTCGAACCTCGGACCTTCCGATTACGCGCTGAGTATACTGGCCATTAAACGACGAAGGCATGAAGGCGGGAGTAATACCTTACAGACTCCCCCCCCTTTAAAGGGCAACTGTGAATTATGGAACCCAATCGCCAAATCCTGGTGGCGGAGAATCATCATCCACCACCTTTTTTTAGTTCGTTCGCCACTGTAGACACATTAGGATTTTTGATTCTGGGAGACGTAAAAAATGAGTAATGCCCTCGCCGGAACTCGAACCTTGGATCTCTCGAATACGCGCCGAGTGTGCTGGCCATTACCCCATGAAGGCATGCTAAGAAGGCGGGAGAAATACCTTATAGGTTTAGTTGCATTATACAATTAATATATAACAGAAAATATATGAGGATGGGTATTTTAAAGTATTTAATATCTTTAGAAATACTTCTAAGAAAGAAAGAAAAATAAATGTTAAAATCAATAACAAATATCTGGAAAAACAACAAGAAATGCCGTTAAACGGGGAAACGGACATATTGGCGATTCTTTCATATAAATGGTTAATACGAAATAGGTTCATTTTTCACCGTTTCGATATTTATTTCTGCAATGTTTTTCTCACACTTCTAATAAATCTGTCTCAGTCGAAGACCTAGAATGATATAAATCACAATTTATCGGAAATGCATTTTATCAAAATGCCACGGATTTGAGGAGAAATCTGAATTTAGTAAACTATGACATTTTATATTTTTACAAAAATATATAATTTAGAGAATACTTCAGTATCTAACTTAGGCTGTTATGGTGTGTTTTTTATCATTGCTTAAATTATAAATATATGTTAATTTAAATAAAATTATTATTAAACCTTTTACTGAAACTAGTTTAGATATTTCAGGAAATAGTTGTATGACATTTTGAGGTAATTATTTTCCCCCGTAATTTATTGTACAGATAAGGAGTACTATTTTTTAGCGCTGGTTTGAAATAGTTTTTTGTTTAATGCCGATTACATATCATCATCAAATAATATACTTTAAACGAGTTTTTTTTAAACAGTATTCAGGAATAATTTTTAGAGCTTATTACATTCTTGAAAGTGAGATTTGTAATATTTCAAAATGGTATGCCGTCTTGTTTAAAATATGCAAGAAATGATTAACTTTTCGTAAGTTATTACTCCTTTTCGTATTAACAATTCTCGCACTTCTTTTTGGTTTCTTTTTTAGGAATTTAGTAATAACACCAGAAGCAAACTCGTCCCTCACAAAGAAAAGGGCTTTATCTGATTTTTGACTCTCTGTTTTTATAATCTTACCTTGCTTCGGATTTCAATGTCATTTTATTGCGTATCGTGACTTTTCCCATATGTGTGACAGTAATATCCGATCAAGTCTGCAAATTCTAGTGTGGCCGACACATAAGATTGCCATTGGTTTTGGCCTTTCGTACCTTATAAATGACAGCTCAAATTGTTCAGGTGTGTCTCAGTTTTGAAGGAGAATCCCGCGTTGGAGTCTTCTATTTCCCTTCGCTGAGGGTATCCCATCTCCCTTCGCCTTCCACTAACTACTCTGGATGATTTTCGGCTTTACAGAATTCTAAGCACTCGCATGCTGCAAAGACATTGTCTTCCTTGACATTATGCCAACAGCAAATAAACTGCAGTTAAATTTATTAGCCCTGTTGGCATAATTAATAATTAATAATGTGTATGAGAATATTTTTATTTTACAACTCAACCTTTAATTCTCCATTTTAGTGTACTTACAGGATGATTTAACTATCTGAAGTTAAACATTTATATATTGATGTTCATATAACTCTGATAATACGTTACAAAATCCATAATCGCGTGTAATTTGGATTACCATATTGTAACTTCATTCTAACATTCAAGTTCTCGCAATAAAATATTATTCTAAAACCTGGATATTATCCTTGGAAAGCCATAAATTTTAGCAACGATAGCAAAGCTCGCAATAGCAGTGAGAATCAGGAGTCATCTGAAAAATTCCAAAACTCTTTAACTTTTCTACGCAAGTATAATATTGACTTGAATTCAAAGCGAATATTCTTAACCTTGCTCTGATTTTTAACTAACTTAAGAAGCTTCTTACAAAATGCTAACATAGTATTTTATTAAATGTAAGATGTAAGATAGATTCGTAAACAAATGCAAATAGCGAAACAAAATTGCATTATTCTTAGACAAATGCAAATAACACATTTTCTCGTCTGCGTATTCAAGCATATGTTACATATTTGAAGTTGCGCAAAAGTTGTTAGTTCAAAACTTGCCACAACTGTTGATGTGCACCTTGCTCATCATTTGTACAGGCAAAAAGGCATATCTTTAAGAAAAGCCTTTGGCATCTCTCGAACACCCGAAGCTTTATTTCTGCTAGTCTAAGGGAATAGTGCTATGTTATTCGTTTTTTTAAAGAGACGAAATGCATTGAAATACTTTTGTTGGTTAAAGCTGGACTGAGCTTGAAAACAGTCTAAATTACATGAAATGAATCAGTACGATCCATATTTCGATTTACAGCAAAAATTTTTGATTGAGATAAATAAACATGCTATATAAATTTATTTAAATTAATTTAAGTAGGTCATAAATCTTTGTTCAAAACCACTGTGTCATTTTCTAATTAAGTCAGTGAAACGAAATTGAAAATAAATAAATAAATTAAGGGCGGGTTTATTTCTAAATGATTTCAAAGTAGCGTATGTAATCCGGATAAGAAATATCTTAAATGGCTAGTTATTTATTTGAATACGACAAAGCACAAGATGGCTATCTGCCTATGGGAAAGAAAGCCTTCCAGAAAAATGTTCTAAAAAGAAATTGGTTCGGATTCCCTTTACACATAGGAAAAACCGCAGAAACCAACCATAAAACCAGCCCGTTTGCCAGCCGTTAAGAGAAATGAGACCCTAAAACATTTCTTCTTATTAGCATGCCTCCAAGTGGCAGCAAAATGTCATTTTCAGAATGAAATGAAAATGTAGATACTGCAGCGATACTTTAAGTACAATGAATTTGTAATTACTGCATATACCTTCTTATTCCAAAGGGGCAACTTGCCCAGAAGGACTATTAATTTCGTTTTGGCATTTTGCGCTGATTAACTACAAGCATTGTTTCACTTTTCAAATTGTTGCCACCAAATATTATCGCCCTGTATTATATTTAAAGAAATTAAGTAATGAAGAATCTGCCTAAAGGTATGTATGTTTCTCTCATTGTGATAAAACAACGGTACGTAGACGTAGAACCATCAAAAGTTTAATAACGAAATTCTTTTACAAATATGGGCATATGAGATTTCATATTTTATAAAACTTTAACGAATTTTTGATTAACAAACTGAAGCATTTCAAAGCGAGGAATGGAAATGTTGTACAGAAAAACATTTTTATCTCCAGCGCGCGAAACTATGTATCGGAAATTCTAAGATACGCTCATTTTAAAATTATTTTGCGATATTGCTGTTGAACTGAATTTTATCGTTTAAGTGATAACATCATGATATTTAATAAACAAAGATTTAAAAAAAATTAATGTTAAAAAACACCCTTTTGGATCTAATTTAATCCCTTAAATCTTTCAGATTTTTTTTTACCTTCTTGTTTTCTATCATCATTTAAAAAAAAAAAAATCCTTTCCCACAGAGCTAAGCATTACACATATTTAGTTATTAAGTTAAGATTCTGTATACTTATTCATTTATTAAATATTCTTTCCTAGATTATGGAATGAAGATTGTTTAAAGTCTGTTAAGAGTGCTATTATTGAACTTTGAAGTTTAAAGTATCTATCGGAAGATTTGCACCAGATTTCTTAAAGAGTAGATTCTTCCGATTAAGATTCTGATAAACAGATCACGTAATCGTGAGAATGAAGTTAAGAGCACCATATAAACGGTCATTCAATGTCTCTGAAGTAGTACTTGAAAGTATTTTACAGGAGAGCTGAAGTTTGGATTGAACCACATGTTGAGATATAGCAATTAAGAATTATTTTTGAGGAGGACGAGCTAAACCTAAGTCGACTTCCCAATAATTAATTATTGCCAATATATAAATATTGTTATCGCATTAAACAACGGTACTCTGGGATTAAATGTAGCCTGACTCTAGTGAAAAAGAAAACTCAGTCCTTTTAAATTCATTCAAATCCAAACAAACATTCTTGAAATGCTTTAATAAGTATTACTAATTAATATGTAGAGTTCCGTCGGGTTGTCAAGGCACGAAAGATCAAAAATGTACAATGTTGTGGCTGGAAATCGAACTCCGAACCTTTTCGACTGCTAACTGGGGATGCTTCCAACTACACGCGAAGGCACACGGTAAGGAGGGAAAAACACTTTCAAATATACATTAAAATGTTTAGCTGTCATGATTGCAAATTTATTCATAATTCATTAAGAATGAGAGCAATTCGAAATTTAATCTTCCAAGTTATTAAATTTTCAAATCTTTTTAAGAATAACTTTAGAGATATAAAATTTTGCAGAAATATAAAAGCTTAGCGCACAATACAATAAAAGGTAATGTGTAAAAATAAACTATATATGTTGATTGATCAATACTGTAAAACATAATGTGATGTTTTTGAGATAAGTTCAAGAGAAAAAAACATCGCAGGCAGCTATCCGATGTAATTTCGGCACATTTTAAGTTTGCATGTATTTAATTTCTCTTAGAAGAAAATAAAGAATAGCAGAACGAATCAAAAATCGAGAAGATCCCTGACTTTAAAGATCTCTGACAAAATGGTGGTATGTAAGAAACTTAGAAACTAAATTGCAGGCAGTAGTAGCAGTAGGCACTGTCAGTTAAGCATAATGAAGATAATGGAACAAAATAATATCCGTGGTTTTAGGGATATAACCATTTAAATTAATGCCTTTACCGAACAGTTCTCCATAAGGATGTTTTAAGTTCTTAATAGATTCAAATATAATAAATATATATGGAATGTCAAATTCTGCCAAAATATCGCCTTCTGTACTCGCTTCCCAAGCTTAGAAAATTTAACATTGTCATATCAAGAGAATTCACAAATTACCTTTTATAAATTTTAATTTTGTCTGGGCACAATTCCAAATCGTATCTGTCACAGACACTGAAAAGGAATATTATTGATTATTTTCTCGTTACAGAATGTTATTAAGTGTTGTATTTTTTACACGTGCGTCTATATTATGAGTATAGTATAGTTATAATCTTTGTTCTAGATGGCGTTTTCTAGATAACAGAGGATTCCTCTGGATTACCAGAAGCCCCGTCATTAGGAAACTGCAAGAAGGTCGAAGTGTGGACAAGTGTACCGAAGGAACTCGAGATGGCTCGCACGAGAGTTTCACGAGCCTAAAAAGCATTTCAAACGCCAGAAAACAACGATTGCAGAAGAACAGCATATTATCCTACAGGAGAGACGGAACAAGCGGTTGACAACAGAAAGCACCGCAAGGCACACGCAACAGACTACTAGATGTCCGATATTACCTTTTCCGTGGCCTATAACCTGCCCAGACCTGGTCTATATTAACATCGACTAGTTCAGTATGAGCCAATAACGCCTGTTCATCGGAGGCTCCAGTTTTTGTGATGGCCTGAATATAGGAACTGGGCACAACAGAAGTGCGGTTAACTGCAGCATTTATAGAGAGAGCGGAATGTGCTGTCACCCATCATCGAAAGGTACTTCTTTAGAGGTGCCAGAGTTTAGTGGTACTGGCCTTTATATATTGCATAGAGGCTCAGTCACTGGTGTTCGTTATTGCACGAAGGTTCTCTTGCCTCATGTGTGTCTGTTCAGAAAGCTGTGAGACCGAACTTCCTCTCCGAATGGTCGAACAACTCTACACCTCATCATACAGTATCTGTCACAAGTACATCATACAGTAGCTGTAGCTTGACGAATGAAGATATTATACACATCTATTGCATCATTGTAGGCAATGTCCCTCGGATTTAAATCCCATATAACACGTATGACGTCTTCTCAGCAGGCACTTCGTAGAACGTGATCAGCCGCCAGACACCGACTAAAGGAACACGTTGAATTATCCAACGCCTTTCCCATCCATTATTTCACAGGAAAACGATATCATGGATTTTTGAAGTACTTGAATTGGTCATATATATTATAATTTATCTCCATATTTTTATAAATCCCTAACTCATTAGAATGAAATTTTGTAATTAAATTTGATAAGAGAATTTGCATAGAAATTTGTTTTCAAAGTTTCTGCATTTAATAAATACCATGATTATTTGGGAAGTGGTTATCTTAAGATTGCCTTAAATGAGGGCAGATCATATTAAGATAACATTTTACAAAATTTAGCTTCGTTACTTGGAAACTAAGCTCAACATTTTATTGGAGTGGAAACATATCTTCAGACAAATGTTTTACGGAAGAACTAGCAGCAGCATGAAGATTTAAACCTCATGGGCAATACCTGTACGAATACATCACTTTCCTATGTATTCGTACAGGACCTTCTAAGGGAACTAGCTCGTATACAGGTTGCATATGGAGAAAACCACTAAAACGTCTATGCAGCTAACCCGTTCCCTAAGGTTAGAACCCCGAATGGAATACTACTTGGCCTCTGGCGTGACAGAACTAGTATTCAAACTAGCATTTCAACTTCTTTCGCCAATTTCTATGCAAACAGAAATTCAGAGCAATTTAAAATTGCACTCTTCCACGGCTTCTACCAGTTCTGACTTGAGACTTACTGATTATAGCTTTGTTGTACAGGAAGAAATAAGAACGCAGTCATTATTATTGCTCTTTAAATGTACTTTAATACTTAATGTCTGGCTTAAGAGTGGCTTATTCTTAAATTTGTAAGGCACGTATCGCATTAGTTCCTAAACTACAAAAAATAAAGAATGTGATACTAAATAAATTAAGAATGACATGCATTTACGAGCATACAATTAACAAATATAAAAAATGCACCAGGTAACAGAAATTTAGCTTTTGCACATAACTCTTCATTTTATTTCACCTGTTTGTCAACTCTTGACAGCCTGTAGTATAGATAAACAGATATATACTTCAGGTTGTTAGGGGTTGTATAACAATATTAAATTTGGAATGTAAATCGTTGGTAAACCTGAGAAACCGCTTTTCCTGAAAATGACTTCATTCAGTTCACCACGCTCTTTCTTTGAGGAAAGAGAAGAAGGAGAGCAGAGTTGATTTGGAACTAACTTTTCGTTGCATCTTCCAACGCCTTCTCTAAAGCGGAGAATTTATTATACCTAATGGCTTGCAAGGTAACGATTTACGGAAGAGATAAAACTTTATTTATGGCGTTCGCGGGAAAAAAGAACATGGATTAAGAGCAGAGTTGAAGCTTTGCAACATTTAAAAAATGGACTCCGGAAATAAGGTATGTGGCTAAATAATAATCTGTTGCAGAAGTTCATCGTCGAAATCGATAAAATAAAAAAGAACGTAAACACACAAAAAATATTAAACTTGAAAGATTTAAGCTCCAAGGATATTATTTTTATAGAAAAAGTTTATGTTGCTTCCGACGTTATTTTAAAGGATATCTAGAAATGTTTGCTTAATTTTCCATTATTATGTTGTATTTTGCATATAAAACTGAATATAGATACAATAAAAACTTGAAAGACGCCAAGTGTTAAGCACTAGTAATGTATAAATGCCATCCCCATATATTATCTTTCCAAGTTAAACTTAATGACGGAAATGGAGTTCTAAACATGAAGCTTTGAATGTATGCAAATGGAACTCTGTCCATGTGAGTTAATTAGTACTTTTATTGCCCCCATAACACAAGACATCCTCAGGATATCCTATTTAAGTCGCAATCTCCCGGGAAGCAGTTAGGATATCCTGAGGATGTTGATTCTCAGATATCCTGAGGACTTCGTTTCTCAGATATCTTCAGTACTTACTTTTTATGGAAGCTCATATCTGAAAATATTAAAGTAACTTTGTACCACACGCAAGTCATGTTATAAGAATCGAAATCTTACTCTATGCATTACCTATTCTGCATATGAAAATTTAATTGCTATGCTTATACTGGATTTCGTCTTGTATATGTTGGCTGTAAATATTAAGTAATAATATTTTCAAATTTTTGTTGTTGTTTCACAGTGCCTATTGATCAGAGAACTAGGCACGTGTTTTCATCCGTTTTTGAGTTTCATATTGAAAGTGTGTTTACGATTAAATTCTAATTGCTACATAATATATTTTGTAAACATTATTTTAGATACTTTTCTAATATCTTTGAACACAAATACTATGTACGTTACAGGTTAACTCAGAAAATCTTTTACGAAGACATTTATCCTATGAACAGATGGGCATGATGTGCATCCATGCCTTATATGGCATTCGAACTTGAGCCCTTCTGTACGGCAATCGGTCAATATAATCACTTACCCGTCTCTGAGGCACTAATCAGAAATATCAAGTTATAAAAGTATTCTATTAAATTCATCGATAGTTCTTAGCATAGAAATAACTATACTTTGAAACTGCAAAAGAAAAAAAAAATACTTTTTGATCTGTTACACTATTATATTAGTAATGAATGATGTTTAGTGCTGTGCAGTAATAAGTAACAATATTTTTTTTTAACAAACGAAATTTTAGTTTACAGACGCAGTTAAAAACTAGTCTGTACGAGGTTTAACTTGCTTTAATTTGAATTTATAAACAGAAGAATAATTTTATTGGGCTAAAAAATTCATTGCAGTTTCTTCGTTCATTTTCTGGTAAGTTCTTTAATAATGAGAATTAGTTTTTCAAAGCGACTGAGGTAAGAAGTAACTTATTTTTTACCTCTCTGTAATAGGAAAATAAGGTTTGAGAATGGGAAGAACTAACATTAAGTTCTTACTCTCTCCTCAAACCTCACTTTGCTACCTCTTTAACCATACAAATATTCGGTCTCTGCTAAACAAAGCGCGAAAAAAATATATCCAGCGCTTTGCAGTCTTATACGTTATGCCGACAAAGCTACATGACTCCTCATAATTTAACAATAATTGCTGCTTTATTAATTTATTTGTAACATCCAGAAAATGCAGTAAAAACGTTTCTTCAAGGTATATAACACAAAGTTAAATGTTGTTATGAAAACTCAAAATTAGATAACGGATTAAATAGATGTTCAAACTTTAAATTAAAATGATTTAATCTTTAAATTAAACGCGTTCTTTAAACTCAGCAGTTTTATTACTTTATTTTATACTATAAATAACAATTGAAGTTGAAAATCTTAAAGTTTTGATCATCATTATCATTGGTCGTAAAACCGCTTTTCAAATTTTCTTTGCTTTTGAGAAACCGAGCTCCGCTCAGAATGTAACACCTCTGAGCACTTTTTCTGTAGCCGATGCCCCAAGAAGATTTCTCTTTTGTTAACGTGGCAGATTTATGTGTCAGACCCCTTCCCTTCTTTTGTATCTCCCTACAAGGGAAACATCCCTTCACATCCCTTCCCCCTTCACAACAAAGTCGCAAAACGCCCCCAACGGTTTTAATTGCTCCGTAATAGTGATATCCTAGAAGAACCCCACAAAGTGGAAAGTACACGTACTTACTTTCTGATTTCCAGAATTCAGCTATTCTGCTAAACGTTAATAGCCGTCGTTCCAAATTCTCTTTCAGTTACAAACTGACTTGCTGACGCTTGCAAGCGTTACATTGACAGAGTGTGAAAAGTAAGTTTCTAAATGTTTCCTTTATTCTACAAAAATGATCATAACTAAAAAAAAATTATCTCAGATATCTAAAAGACGGATTTACAGCAGAATAACTTAACGTATATTATCGGATTCGTCAGAAGATGAAGTAGTATTTAATTATGAAAAAGGACTGTGTCGAATTTTCGCGCTAGCAAATATTCTTTAAGTTCCATTTCAAACTGTGATTCAGAATATGAACTTTTATGTCTCAAGAAGAACTGACTGATGACGATTACCAAAACGATTATCCCATTTTAAGGAATATTCCAAATATAGGACTAATAAATATTCCGTTAGACTTTATGTTCCTTGTGTGTTTAGGAGTAGTACAAAAAATGATTACTATTAGGATAGGCGGAGGCACCTTACAAGCACGATTACCACATAAAAATGTTGAACTATTTTTTTTTTTTTTTTTTTTAAATGACGAGTTTTTAAAGCCTTATGTACCAACTGAATTTGCAAGAAAACCAAGGAACCAACTCTAAAAGAATTGAAACACTGGAAAACTACAGAATACCGTCAATTTTTACTGTACACTAGCCCACCTTTTTTTTTTTTTTTTTAATTTAACAAAAAGCTACATGATCATTTTTTACTACTTCATATTTCGATTAGACTCTTATGTAAAATACAGAATCAGACGGCAATTGATGAATACGTACAGTCTCTATTAAAACTCTTCGTAGTAAATTTTGGGCTTTATTATGAAAAACAGTATATTGCTCATAATGTTCACGGCCTACTGCATATTTGCGAAGATGTAAAAATGTTTGGGCCGTTAGATAATTACAGTGCATTTAAATTTGAAAGCTATATATCTTCTATTAAAAAATTGATTAGAAAATCTTCCGCTCCATTACAGCGAATAGCAAGACGAACTCATGAACTGTTTAATCATATTGTAGCCATGAATAATGATTCAATCAACATAACCGACTTAAGTTCTGAATAAACTTATTTTTCTTAAAGGTTATTTTTTATCGACGGACCAGCTTCACTGCTTCGTTTTTTATTCTTTTATTTAGAAAAACATCATATACAAATATTTACAGTGAAGCAAAATACAATTTAATTGTGAGCTTCGGTTACAAGTAATTGCTCACGTCAGACCGGTTAGATTTCTTCTTCAAGTCTGTTGCCTCAATCGTAGGAGGCGATGATTTGGCGAGATTCGTTGGCGTAAAAATGCGCCAACATCCCGCCCGGCCTTGCTATGTTCACATGCAAGAACTTAACATAAATTTAATTATGAAATACCAGTATTAAAGTTTCAGTTACTCATGTAAACAATAAAATATGTATAGAAAAATATAAAATAAGTAAACAAAACATGAATACAAAATTATTGAGAAAAATAATTTTCAATATAATTACTAACAACTGAGTAACATAATTCACAACTTGCTAAACTTCAATAGGCAATACAGCTATTTTATTAATTGTCCTTTTAAAGTTCCCTGTTTTGGTACGAACTTTTACAACACGGACTTTTCCATCAGAACCGTGGTACAATGATGTTATTCGCCCTAAAAGCCAATTGTTAATTGGCAGAAAATCTTCTTTAATCAAAACCATTTGGCCGATCATCAGATAATTTTTTTCAACCATCCATTTTGATCTAGATTGTAAAATATTCAAGTAATCAGACTTCCATCTTTTCCAAATAAGTTGTATAGTTTTTGTAGTTTTTTGCCAACGACTTAAGCGGTTTTCCTTTAAATCCGTTAAAAACGGCTCAGAAATTGCTGTTATAGGTCGCCCTATCAAGAAATGACCTGGCGTCAGAACTTCGAAACTTTCTGAATCACTAGAAAGAGGAGTAAGCGGTCGCGAATTTAATATTCCTTCTATCTGAATGACAATCGTTTCGAATTCTTCGTAAGTGAAATGAAAATTGCCAATCGTACGTTTAAGATGGTACTTCACCGATTTTATCCCAGCTTCCCAAAGTCCACCGAAGTGAGGCGATTTGGGTGGAATAAAATTCCAATCTATATTTTCTTGCGAAAAATGATTAGCTAATTCTTTGTCTGGGAAATTAATGAGCTTATAAAATTTTTTCAATTTTGAATTCGCTCCAACAAAGTTAGTAGCATTGTCGGTATAAATTTTGAAACATTTGCCACGTCTACTTGTAAAACGTTTAAGTGTTGCAATTAAAGCATCGGAAGTCAAATCTGTTAATGTCTCAAGATGGATGGCTTTTGTTGCGAAACATATAAAAATACAAATATACAATTTATTCAGAATACCTTTACGTTGATTTTTAAATTTCACTAAATAAGGGCCACATAAATCAATACCTGTAATAGAAAATGGAGCTGAAACATTAACTCTTTCACTAGGCAAATTACCCATAATTTGTGAAGAAAGAGTGGGCTTACATTTAAAGCACGTTACACATTGATGTACTGTTTTACGTGCGAGACTACGGCCACCTAAAGGCCAAAATTTCAAGCGCACTGCATTTAGCAGACCTTGTGGTCCAATATGAAATAATTTCCTGTGTAAACTTTCAAAATAAATTTTACTTAATCTTGAACCCTTAGGTAAAATAGGAGGATGTCTTTGAGAATATGGCACTGAAGCATTCTTCAGCCTTCCTCCTACACGTACTATTCCTTTGTCATCAAAAAACGGAAATAAATTCGAAATATTACTTGGCAGTTTCTTTCCTTCAAGGAGAACTCGTTGTTCATGCTTAATCAACACTTCTTCAGCTTCTCTTACCTCCTCCACTGACAGTGGTCCTGTGTTTTTTACCTTATTCCTGCAATTGAAAATAAACCTGAAAATATAAGACAAAACATGGTTAATTTTATAATAATTGTTTGAAAGTTCTAAGAGGTCGTCCACAATAAAATGTTGAGAGCTGTCATTTAGCAGGGCTGTCTCTTTACAAGTCTCATCTTCAAAAGGAATTTTCCTTTCTCGCCGCAAAGTTTCTTTTTCGACTTGTTCTATGGTTTCAATCTCAGGAATAAATGGTTGCAAGTTCTTGAAACTGTCAGGCTGCATCAAGAATTCTGGACCTGTCCACCATCTAGAATCTGTCACCAAGGGATCAGCATTCATTCCACGTGAGAGAAGATCGGCAGGATTTTCTTTACCTGCACAGTGATGAAAAGAGTTGGGATCTGTCAAGCTGGTGATTTCGTTCACTCGGTTTGCCACAAATTGCTTCCATCGGGTTTTTGCACCCTTTATCCAAAAAAGTGCAATCTTGGAATCTGTCCAATGGTATTCAACAGAAGATCTTTGCAGATTCACAATTCTCTTTACCTTAGAACTAAGACGAGCTGCAACTAGAACACCCAATAGTTCTAATCTTGGTAAGGTTACACCGTTTAATGGAGCCACACGACTTTTTGAAGTTAGGAGTTTCACCGATATTCCACTGAGTGTCTTCACCTTCAAATATATGGCAGCGCCATTTGCCTTTTTACTTGCGTCGCAAAAATTGTGTATTTCAACAGTATCTTCCTTTGATACAGAATCATTGACCAACCTAGGTATTTTCAAATTTTCTAAGTGATGAAGTTCAGCACACCACTTCTTCCATTCCTTTTCAATTTCCTTTGGTAAAGGTTCATCCCACTGAATTTTTTCATTCCAGAGATCTTGGATGAGGCATTTAACTCGAATGGTGAAAGGCGAAATTAATCCTAAAGGATCAAATATCTTCCCTATTGCTTGAAGTAAGAAGCGTTTCGTATTTTTGTCCATAGAAAGAAATTCCAAAAGATTTTTAGTATCCATAGTTAAATAATCTTCGTGCGTCTTCCAAGAAAGTCCCAAGATTTTAGTTTGGTGTGCGCCCAAGCTGAGAGTAGCGTCTGCAGGATAGGTATCGAATTCTTCATTCTTCCATTGCTCCATTAATTCAGCATTATTGCTAATCCACTTCCTGAGGACCATTCCAGCCTCTTCCATAATTTTCTTAGCATTTTTAGATACTTCAAGTGCTTCTTCAAAATCCTCACTTCCAGAAATGAGATCATCTACATAAAAACACTGGTCTAAAATTTCAACTGTTTCGGGAAAATCTTCCTTGTATTTTTTAATATGATGTCTAATAGTAGCTGCTAACAGGAATGGGCTCGAACTGACCCCGAAATTTACTCGATTGAAACGGTAAATCTGTAAATTGGGCCTTTTATCAACACTTGGATCATCACTACTCCAAAGAAAACGAACTGCATCCTTATGTTCATCAGAGAGGCATATCTGCAGAAAAGCTTGTTTAACATCTGAACAAAATGCAATTTTGTTCAATCTGAAATTAATTAGTAAATCCAAAAGATTTGGATTTAAGTTAACCCCTGGCCACAAGCAGTCATTTAAAGAAAGTTCATTATTTTGATGACTACCCGCATCAAAGACGATCCTAGTTTTCGACGTTAAACTACTTTCTTTCCGCACAGCCTGATGAGGCAAATAATATATAGGCTTGTTTAAAGCATTTTCTTTTGTATCAGGATTTACGATGCTGATTATGCCTTCTTTTAAATAATCACAAATAATTTCACGGTATTGTTGATGCAACTCAGGATCATGACTAAATCTTCTCCACAAATTCTGAAAACGCTGCCGCGCCAAGGAATAATTATCAGCTAATTCTTCATAATGTTTCCTAAAAGGTAGTTGTACTACATAACGTCCATTTTTAAATTCAACGGTGTCATTAAAAATTTCCATTGCCTGATCCTTTTCATGCAAAACTGGATCATCACGAATACCAAGTCCCTCTAAATCAAAGAAAAGTTTTAAAGTATTTTGAAGATAGTCATTTTGCACAAGAAAACAATGTCCCTGATAAGAAGGTTGTATTTCGTTAAGCTTCCCGCATGCGATCCATCCGAATTCAGACTCTTTAAACAATAAATCATCATTTATTTTATACGTATTATTTTTCAAAACCTTAAAAAATAAATCAGCACTTATAAGGGCATGTACCTCTGAAGCTTCATAAAATTATTTATCAGCTAAATTTAAAAATTGTGGAATTTCTACTTTCGAAATATCTAACGTAGTACACGGAGTTAGTCCTGTTATCTTATTTACAATCAAGAATTCAACTGGTTCATTAAAGGTACATTCTTCATTTGAAATAAATGTATTCACTTTCCATTTAATATTTTGAATTGATCCATTAAGACCTGTAACAGGCATTTTAATTTTCTCCCTTTTTATTCCTAAGCATTCACTTATTTTATCTGTAAGAACACATATATTAGATGCGCTGTCTAAAAGCGCACGGATTTTTATTCTTCGATTATTGGCGTCACGGACATAAATCTCTGCAGTAGAAAAAAGTACACTTTTTCTTTTTTGTTTATTCTTGTTACTTAAAACACTCAACGCTTTCAATTCTGAGTCACCTTTTCCAGCGGCGGCATCGAGCTCACTTTTGTTTTGTCTAAGTGGCGTCTCCGAGCGACAAGGAGTCTTCGAATGACCTTCATTATCCATGCATATTAATTTATTGTGTTTTTCCCCGCAAGCGCATTTAAATTTCGAGAGACACTGACTTTTCTTATGATTTTGCCTTAGACATAATTCGCAGAGTTTATGTGAACGAATTAATTTTAATCTTTCATGAACACTTAACTTTAAGAATGTATCGCAAAGGAAAATAGGATGAAGGCTCCTACACACAACACAGTTTTTATTTTTATTTTCATTTGTCAAAAGAACCTTCGATTTATGGGAAGGAGTGGAATTCTTGTTTATATTAACCCTACTTCCGGGTGTAATATTTCTATTTATAGATAACAAAACTGATTCACGCTGTTCCAAAAATCTAATAAACTCGTCAAATGTTGGAACTACTTTCGATTTGTGAGATAATTCAAAATTTTTTCTAGATTCTTTATCTAGTTTTTGAAGAAGAATATTTATTAGAAAAACATCACATAACTTGTTCTGTTCATATTTTAATACTTTCAAAGCGCGTAAATTCTTTTGTATACAATCAATCATACTTCTGATATCTTTCGCATTTTCGGATTGAATCTTTTCAAAATTTAAAATATTCTGCACATGAATGTCAACAATCAGACGTTCATTATCATAGCGAGATTCTAAAGCATTGTACAAAGATTCAAAATTATCAAAGTTACTACTTAAATGCTTAGCATCATTAGTAAGACAAGATCTTAGATAATACAATTTCTGTGAATGACTCAGCTGAACATTATTTGTAATTAAATCATCAAATTGAGTTTTAAATGAACTAAATTCTTCATATTTTCCTGAAAATTCAGGCAAATTTTAGTTTTGCCTGGGATTTTAGTTTTGATTTGAAAATTTTCATCTACATTACTTTCAGTAACATTTACTGCTTTTGAAGAATTTAACTTATTGTAAGAATTAATGAGAATTTCAATTCTTACCTCCAATTTTCCCAGACGATCATCACATTGGTTTAAGTCGTCATCAATTTTGGTCAGATCATCATCTTTCATTTCACTTTGTACGTAGCACGCACTTCGTAGTTCATCAACTTTCTTCTGAAGAGCTTGAATGTTTTTTAGTTTAACTTTAAGTTCAACTAAGTCCACATCATTATTTGCAGTTTGCACAAAAGTTTCGAATCTAGTTATTTTCCCCTTTAGGGATGCTTTGCTTTTCATTAATAAATCCATACCGCTGAAGTAGGCTCCAGGGTCGACGGATCCAGATGAATAAACTTATTTTTCTTAAAGGTTATTTTTTATCGACGGACCAGCTTCACTGCTTCGTTTTTTATTCTTTTATTTAGAAAAACATCATATACAAATATTTACAGTGAAGCAAAATACAATTTAATTGTGAGCTTCGGTTACAAGTAATTGCTCACGTCAGACCGGTTAGATTTCTTCTTCAAGTCTGTTGCCTCAATCGTAGGAGGCGATGATTTGGCGAGATTCGTTGGCGTAAAAATGCGCCAACAAGTTCAGAATTTCAAAATTTACACACATCTGGTCCGCTACTTAAAGGTTATTATATGCTTAATTTTATTATTGAATTTTGAATACAAATTAACTGAAGTCAGAACTGAATTTGTAGAATAATTTAATTATGAATATATCTAAGAATTCAGTTTTGGGCTATTGAATGGTTAAAAATGATCGAAAGAATTTTAATACTTTAAAGCAAAATTTTCTCTTATAATATTTTGTATTAATAATTCATTTCAAGTCTCTTGCTCAGTTTTAGATATATTTAGAAATTATTAAATAAATTGAAATTCAAATTAGAAAATAAATTGTATAAATATTCTTAACATTTCTTATTTTTCCATAGTAACCACAGATGGAGGACCTGAGACTGTCTGCGGAAAATGAGCAAGTTTCAGGTTATCACAACACCTTCACACACTTTCACTGGAATATAAAGAAGATTTCTGGGGATATACTGGGATGTAACATTAAGCAGTTGAGAGTATGTATTTAAGAGGTTAAAGGGATATTGTAACTAGTATTTCAAATCCTGATAACATCCCATACGCTGTCGGTGGGACCTAGATAGGATGTCCTAAGGATATACTGGGATGTGACATTAAGCACTAGGGAGGATGAGTTTAGGAGGAAACTGGGTTATTACGGGATGTCCTGAGGATGTAGTAAGTAGGACTTTAAATCCTAATAACATCCCATACGCTGTCGATGGGACATAGATAGGATGTTTTTAGGATATAATGGGATGTGTTTAGGAGGTTAGTGGGATATCCCGGGATGTCCTGAGGATGTAGTAAGTAGGAGTTCATATCCTAATAACATCCCGCACGCTGTCAATGGGACTTAGTTAGGATGTCCTGAGGATATCCCGGGATGTGACATTAAGCACTCGGGAGGAGGTGTTTAGGAGGTTCGCGGGATATTCCGGGATATCCTGAGGATATGCGCATATCCCGCGAGCAACATCCTCGGGATATCCCAAGGATGTTTTTGTGCTATGTGGGTGATTTATGGCTGCCGTATGTTAACTTATTCGTTGAACATGAACTGTATCGAAAACTGTGTCCTTTTCAGATCGCAGCCATACACCATTAAGGCTTACTTGAATATAAGCATATTTTCAATCTCGAATGAGCCACAGCTTGTTACAAATCTTCTCTAAATCAATGGTATAGAGTTTGCTCACCAAAGACTTTAGTCTCCCACCAAAGTGACCTATTCAAAGCTCATTTGTTTATTGATAGTGAAGAAGAATCATTAAAGAATAAAAACAGCGCCATGCAAATGTTGAGTTTAGCAAATATATTTCACGGCCCCAAACTGAAGGAGATATGAAGGGTCCAAATCCGATTAGATCAAACGCACTTGCACCACCAAATTTGAAACGCTAGATGCCTTCATCCTAAGGACTGTACCTGATATCTTTCTGTCAATATTAAGGATGTTAGTATGTAACCTAAGTAACTATGTCTGAAATGAAATTTACAAAATGCGAAAGACCAAGGGCAATTTCTTACACACAGCCAAGGTAAATTCCAACACAAATCTTAGGTAGCGCATTTTGCTATAATAGCTTTTGAATAACATCACTCCGTAGGGAAAATTAAAAATGACTAACACGCAAAGATGCTATTTTTAGCACAGAAACAAATATTTATGTTTTAAGTATGACTTTCTATTATGATTGCGTATTTAATACCTTTTGGGCCTGCCAATGGTCAAGTGTAACACAGCTGAACAGTCAGTCATAGTTCGATAAGAGTTACAATCCCAGTGATCATTTTAACAAATTATTTGATGATTTTCTCTTATTTATGGTAAACACATTATATTTGAGGAAAACTGCATTTTCTATTAGAAAGTTCTCCATGAAAGTATGCCTCTCTTTAGGCATTTACATGCTTTGTTGTATTCAAATAAAAAACAAATAAACAAACTTTAATAACTTTTTAACCTAAGAGGCAGTTTAGAGACATTAAAAATAATTTAAAAGTTAATACAGAGAAGATTACTATAGTGATAATTGTGTGGGTGTAGACACAATACCCGATCTTCCCCTACCCCTCTCCAGAAAAGCAATTTCACAGAAATAGAAATTTTTTTAAAATTTTTGTTGGCTGCAATAATTAAATTAAAATTCACATTAACTAAACGAAAAAATATTCAATATGTTCTAACATTAGAAAAACAACATTAGAGCTAAAAATGTTTCTTTGTAATAAGTGTTACAATACATAAATTATACAAAATAAACTAAGATAATAAGAAATAAGATAATGCTTCAACTCTTTGTGTTTAATTACAACGAAATAAAAATAAACTTTAAAGAACTCCGAAATGAAAATTCTTGAAACAACATATATAATGCTTTGTTTTGTTGCATGATAGTTTTAGCACATTTTTTTTTTATTCCCATTACATACAAGAAGCAAAAAGCATTAAAATTTCTTTTGACTGTGCAAGCTTTGATGAATATTTTGTGATCATTTATAATTTTTATTATTATTTGAAACCAAATAAAAAGAAGAAATTGGAATATGTGTCATTTTTATAGATATTTATGTCCTCGTATAAAATTGTTGGCAAAGCATATTATTCAGAAATATTGTCAAAGCGTTTACATGATACTTCCAATTAGCTAAAAGCTCCGAAACAGAACAGTGCACAAAATAACGATAATTCATGCATATATATAATTGATAACAGAAATTTGTTACCTAAAAGTGTCCTTCACATTAAAATATTATATAGACAAAGTGGAAAAAGGTTTATGATAAACAAAGAATATAATAAACAAAACTGGCAGCAAATTTAAGACTAGAATTTTAAACGTTATCATGCTAACCTTAAGCATACTTGATGGGGCCTAGAAAATGAGTTTTCTTATGCATTTTACTTTTATTATTGTGTTGCTTTTGACTTACAGCGTTGAAACGTTTTAGAAAGTTTATAATTCCCCTTAAGACTCTGCACATTTTTAAACTATTTAAAGGGCTTACGAGTTAAATTTTACACATTAAAACATCTTTAATCTGTTGGAAATTGTCTTTCTCTTAGTTTGTACTCCAGTAATCATACCACAGAACAGAACATGAGTAAATAAACAGGACCAACGATTTCATAACTAGATTTATTTGTTAACAGGCATTTCAAGGCCATGTTTTGACAAAATCATCAGTCATAACTCTGACAACGACTGCTACGGAACAAAGGGGAAATCCGCTTAATTTGCTAAAATCTCGTAACTACCTCTGTGCTGGTGATGACGTTGCGATCATAAATGAGCGGAGAATCGCTGCGATCTCGGGGAGTGTCTATTTTAATGTAGTAGACATTGGTATAGTCCCGTCATATTATATTATATTTTTGAAGATATTGCAATGTATGATGTTATTAGGTAACCTGAACTGCAATATTAATAGCCAAAATCTCTCTTGCTACACGAACGCAATAAAGGTCAGAACCATGTTCTACCAGCCTAGCATATTAAAGATGAGGAAGTAAACAATTTGTTCATCAAATTTAAAAAATAATATGAAAAAGTAGGCTAACTGACTGAAATTTACAACCAATGTTCAGCGATATTATTTCCGTTTGTTACATTTCCTCGCGTATTTTTACTCATTGTATAACTAACTTTATTGTTGAAATTTAGAGAGGGAAAAATTATGCAAGTAATTTAATTTCCAAAGAACTCGGTTATAGAAAGAATATAACAAAGAAAAAGTAGTCGTAGATACACACGTCAACATACAGAATCAAAATTATCAAATTTCACTGCTGGTATCTGCCACAAAAAAGAGAGTATTAACCAGTAAATCAATTAAGCCTTTTAGGCGATCACAATATTTTAAAAATAATTAAAGGTTCATGAGCACCGCGCTCGAAAAAAATCCTGCCCGAAGTCAGACAATCACTGATCCAGGAAAAGGTAAGTTTCAGGGCTGTCAGGAGCAGGAAATCACAAGTTCATGCATAATCCAGTCGATAAAAAAGTCCAGTTGTGACTCAAACCTGCCACCTAAGTATCCACAGTCTCAGCATTTATTCAATGAGCTACACTTGGTACGTCACTGTCATACTATCTTGAAGTTAATTTGAGTCTCCAAAAGCGACCATGCATTTTACTGCTTGAAATCCAGAGGGTAATTTTTCCAATCGAGTTCTTGCTTCTTGAAGTTTGGTAATCCACTTGATAATATTTTCTAGAGTTCATGAATTTTCTCGTCAAACATCGAATTAATGGATTCGTCAAATGTAGAAATTTTCTGCTTACTGGTGGGTATTTTCTTCTAAGTCCCTTTGACATTTTCACTGTAGGTACTTTTCTTCGTCTCAACTGGGACGTCAACATCAGAAATTTTGAGTTTTGCGGAATCAGCTCTGCTCGGAAGGAGGCGTGAAATTTTCTTCTGATTTTGTTTTTTAGCGAATTTTTCTTGGTAGGCCTTACCTCCTGCTCACATGCTCTTCACCAAAGAAAAGGCATGTGGGCTTTTTCTCATGTTTCTTTGGGCACTCACTTGTTCACTGATTTTTGCCGCATTTATAACAGCATACCTGATATTGGCAACGATGCTGGGTGTGTCCATAGGCCTGACACCTGTAGGACTGGGTAGGCCTTTTCCTCGGGGCGAATTTCTCGATATTCACATTTACACTGAACATATTATTCAGTTAGAATATGGCGTTACCTTCTTTATTTTTCCTTAGTTCCAGGAAGAACATCGGTAACTTCTCTATAATTCCTTTCCGTGATCGCGTAAACTGATTCATTTAAATAATAGAAAACTTCCTTCTGAGTATATAGCTTCTTCCGTAACAGTTTCAGGCATGTTTTCCATTATAGCTTTTACGTTTCGTTCACTTGATACGTGTGATACAGAATATTCCGTTCATTGAGAATTTTTGCCACATTTTTTAGGTAATTCGAATTCTTTACATAAATATCAATGGAGTTTGATTTCGTATTTGCTTCATAATCCTCTGTGCGCAATTTCTTTAAAAGTTCATCAAATTTTTAACCAATCAGTGGTTTGCTGGGGCAACACAATTGACATCTCCGTCAAGAGTGCTCATCCTTCCTCAGTAGCATCAGAGTTTTGGAGATTCTTGAATCGCTTTTTATGTGTTATATCCATCGGTTTAGGTGATTTTTCGGGAAATCTCTACTCTTCAGGAGAAGTCTGTTAATTCTTTCCTTCAACATTCATTGTGGGTTTCTTCCATGTGACCCTTCCTTGACTTCGAGCGATTTAGTAACTGAGTCAGTAACTTTATGCACTCCGTCTTTCTTAATGATATCCATCAGCATTTTTAATCCTTCTTGCAGAAATCCGGTTTCCGTTATCTGTAACTTTTCCGTAACATCATCAGATATTTTGCCTTGCCAGGCATTTAACTATTTTCCCCCTTCTTTCCTTTAAATGGGCTCTTCAAGAATTCATGGCGTCTATACTCTAGACGAATAGGCTGCGATTTCGTCGATATTTCAGATATTTTAGATTCTGGATAACCACTCAAATTAGCAGTATCATTAGAGTTTGGAGTCGGTAAAAGGACATTTTAGTGCGACCCGGAGGCAATACTTCAAAATTAAACAAAAATTAAAACAGTACAAGCTAACTGAGGGAAGTACAACACGTTCAACTGCTACAGTACGAATGATCAATATACAAATTTGACATATATTTACATAACAAATGAAAAGTAGTAGATAAAATATTGGTAATTATCAAAATATTACATTTTATAAGACACTTGGTTTTAATAAGATTACTAATCATTATCTCATTACTAATCATTATTAATTATTATTATTAATTATTATTATTACTATTATAAGATTACTAATCATTATTAAAGTATCTTACGGATGAGAAAGAGTGAACGAAAGGCTCGGATTTCGAAAGATTGAACTCATCAGCAGTAGAAAGGCTGTAATAAGCTGGAAGTTAAATAACAGAAGTAACTTGACATCACATGATTCAAAGGTTTCTTAAGTATGTGAACTCTGTCACTCTCCGTGATTAATTTCACGGAGAATCCTTATAAAGCACGTTTCAAATACTAATTTCAAGGGAAAGGAAAATGAATAAAATGCTAATATAAAAATACAGGTACAAGTAGAATATATCTAATAAAAGTAAAAATAATCAAGAAAATGTTGTTTACCAACCCTGAGAGGTCTAGATCTCAGAGGGAAAACATATGTACAATATGAGAAAGGGGGAAATTATGCGAATATTATTCAGAACCGAATGAATATTTTTAAAAACTTAGAATTTCAGAACCTAACGCTAAATAGAGAAAATAAAAAGCGAAGAAATAAGGTTTTTTCAACTGAATGTAAAATTTGATTTTTTCACATTGTTTGCTATAACACATATGAAACTTAGGCAATTTGTGACTCAAAGGCAACATATAAGTGAAGAATAAATGTAGTGGTTTTTTTGGTAGACTGGAGGGCGGAGGCAAACTCAAGCAGAAGTCACCCAAGATTAAATGTCAAATCGGTCGCTTGGAGCAGCTTTTAAGCACTGTATGAGTTAGTATATAGCTTGTTCAAATGCGATTAAGAGCCATAATTATATATAATGACCCTATTCTGTCACTGCTGTCTCGTAGATACTCCGAAGCGACCAAAGGGCATCAGAGTTTATACTTTCAGGCTGTCAAAGATGCTCGAATCAGCCTTTCTTGCATTATACAAAGTATTCACGAAGTTGGACTTGATGCTAGAAAAAATAGAAAGATTAACGGTTTATGTCCCACTGTATTGTTTTCCCAACATGGCACGTCGTCCTCTTTTTAAGCGCAGTCAAGAGAAATGAAATCATGTATTATTAACCGACAATCTGAGATATTGTTTGAACTATGATCCTAGATATTTTTATCTATAGAGACGAGAAATATGCAACTTTCCTTTCCTTGTTACTGAAAGATCTCATTTACCCGGAAGTGGTGTAACGGTCTGATCTGAATCACGAAACATGGCTGCACCGAGGTATCTGTGTTTGATGAAGGTTTCGTATCTATCACAGATACGTGAATGAGGCTTCAGGAGTTTCTGTAAGGCTTTTAGAAATGTTATTGGGCCTAACCGGTTGCTAATGGATGTCAAAGTTCTTCAACATCAAGTATCGCTGGTTCCAGAAAACTCCGAAACGGAAGGTATAACTCGCATAGACTGACCAGCTTACACACCAGTATTGAACCAGATGTAGTCGAATGCCTTAAGCTACCAAATTACAGAGCAAACATATAATATAATTTAGTCGTTTAAATCTTCTGGCATTTTTTTTGAATTTAAAATTTTAAAAAATTATAATATCTAAGTTTAAATGAGTTGCTGCTATTCGTCGAGCTTAGAAATAGCTTTTTGGAGCTTTTCTATCACCATTTCACTGGAAGACTTCAAATGGAAATTTGAAAAATACAATTTGAACAAAACAGTGAATGGTAGATAATCTTCTTCTAATAAATATTCTACACTTTCAAAATTCAATAAACAGTTCAGTTAATCACAGTTCTACAATTCACTGTCAGTAAACTAGTTAGTCAGTAAACTAGTCACTAGTTCTAGTGTTTTAAAGTCAAAACACTAGTTACTCTTATAAAAGCTTTCAGAGAAATTTTTACTGGGCTCAGTTTTGATAAATGAGGGAACATAAATATATTTGTTTTACATTCGCATGTAAAATTTTCCGAGATTCAAGAAATAAATATTTCATTAAAAATATTAGCATCGTTGACTGAAGTAATTCATTATGACCTCTTTCCAGTAATATATCATATTTATTAATAAGTTTGATGTGGATAACTATTTACATTAAAATGTAAGGTCTTTTTTAGCCTTTCACATTTTCGCATCATGTTATGTTAGGCACTACTATGGCATTATTTACTTATACACTTAGGAAAGCTGCAAGTTCTAAGAGCTGGTGGCAGGTTCTAAGAGCTGTGCAATAGCTGGAGCTATTGGACAAAAGTCAAAAGTTTTAATTTAACTTAAAATCATAGCACATTATTGTTATATACTAACATAAGAGGTGAATTACATAAATTCCTTATATATGTGTCTTAACAATGCTTATTTCACATTTTATTAATGTTTTATAAAATTTATAACATTTCATGACATTATGCAAAAACCACATATCTGCATGTTTTGTAACTATCATTTACGGTTATTGTATGATCTTCTATTTTGTATTTTAAGATCCCGCATGGAACGCATTTACTCTTTCCGTGCAGTCTGTATGGCCGAGAACGCTTCTTAGAGATAATAAGCTATACTAGAAAGAGTTTGTACCACTGTATAATTTTGGCTCTAGAATTTTAAGACATACTTCTTCGAACCGTCCTAAGCGCTACTGTAATATTCACTAAACGCCAATACCATCTCAAAATGATATTTTGTGCTGAATTTTCCAAATCACTATTAGGTATTTTCTTCTTTCTTCCCGCTTGCCTTCGCGGTGTAACTGAAGCACACTCGGCACACGTATTTGGGAGGTACGGAGTTCGAATCCCGGCTAGAACTAAACTAAACTCAGTGGCGCAACAGCTCTAGTGGGCCACGGCCTGTAGTGCCCCGAAATCTGCTTTCTCGACCTTGGGCCCCGGAGTGCATCAGCATATGTTATGGGCAAGTGGTCAGCTTGTCGCAGGACCCCCGGTGTTTAGTGACCAAGCAAACTTGGAACTCGTTTTATCGACCCACTCAAGGGATGACATGCTGAGTCAACATTCCCCAGCACGGGGATGAAACCTCGGACCTGTGGTGCAGCTGCGCGACACGCTAGCCACTTTGGGAATCCCAGATACTGGCTATTGCATTGCACATTTTTCACTTTCAAGCATTGGTGTAACCTAATGACTCTACATTTTATTTCGTGCGATAAATAAGATGTGAAAACTCAGTATCATTAAATTTACCAGATTTTTATTAAATCTTTCAAATTTATTTTTAATAATTATAAATTTTATTAATCTTTCTAAAGTATTGCAACATTGAGGTATTGTGTATTGCTTTGTGTATTGCTTGGTCATGCTTTGTGTGCATGATTTATAACTTATTCTAATAATTATTAACAAATTATAATTTCTCAGTTTCCTTTCAAGTTACTACTGCAATAGACCACCAAAATAAGTGACAACCAAAAAAAAATATTCTGCTGTTTGTACATATTTTAAAATACTTCAAATGCCTTTTTTTGTCTCAAAAATTTGCCTTCATGCCTGATCAATGGATAGTATTATGGCAACAGAAAGTTACGTAGTGCTGCTATAAAACCAAATCTTGAAATCAGAGATCAGTATGCAATAATATAAACCCAATTTCTTTTATTGTTTCAAATTCCTTTCCATTTTGAACGTTTCTAATCCTTGGCTATACTGTCTAATTCTTAGCTTCTGATCTTAGCTGTTGCGTGTACTTTTTTGAGTATCACGAGTTAAAGGGTTTAAGGAGTAATTTAAGATGTTCCTTTCTCGAATGTTTTCCGTTATGAACAGTAATTTTTCACCTACTTTGCAAAGTTGCATTAAAATCATGTCTTTCCAATTTTAACTTGTTCATGCACGAAGTCCACCCCGCTGCAATAGGTTCATTCGTGCATGCAGTCTTTTATACTGCAACAGCAACTTGCTATTAGATGTTAAACTCCATATTGGTCAATGTTATAAACTTGGGCAGCGATTCTTATTTGATGTTTCAAGCTTAATATACCATTTATGTCAGCCCTTTGCAATCTGCAGTAATATACTGAATTTACTTGAAACCTGTAGCCATATTTCTGATTTTCCTCGTAAATGATAAATCGCTAAGATTTTGTAATCTTCTTGCTTTGCTTGCTCCTCTTTCTTGGTAAAACATAAACTTTTTAAGCTAAGAATATTTCAAGTGATCTAAATAATTGTATAATTTGCTTTCATACTAGTAAGTGTTATTTCTACAACTCCAGAGTATTTTAGTCAAGAGCTAAGAGGTGAATAAGGAATAAATGCACAAAATTAGCATGCAAATATCCCGTTCGTCAGGCTTAGAATTCACATCAAACTACTATTATTTCGCGGCTTTCTCCAGTGCTTCACTAATGGCCGACTTGTTTAGATCAATAAAATACTAGCAATTCGACAACGGCACGATCCTAGGCAAACAGACTGGCTTCGTACTGGTTTTCGTGGTTTTCCTCATGCATAACGTGAATACGAACTACTTTCCCTTAGAATGTCTTCCCTGAAATCATGCCTTTCCTAATGCTGATAGTCTTTACGTGCTTTGCCATATTATAATAATCTAAACTAACCACTTCTACGATAGCTAGGACTAAAATATGAATAAATAAGAGGTATAATTCTTGATAAGCTAGCGAGAGGTGGACTAAAACTTGAGTAAGTTAAAAAAAAACGAGTTAATAGTTGAAAAGCTACCAAATTTGATATAAAATGAAGTAGGAAAACTATTTATTTAAAAATGAAGAATGAAATTCTAGTCTGAGTGTACTTCAAAACTCCAGTATGAGAAAGAGTTTCTTTAAAAACATTCCATTAAAAAACTTACATTTAATGAAATACAGAATTTTAAATATTTTTTTTTCTTTCTGCTTGGTTGTCTAAAAATTAAAAAAAAAATATTGGACTGAAAAAGGTGATTGATGATATTTGTCTAAAGTCAGTTTCAAAGTTCGTTCAGTATTTCTAAAGCAAGTAAAATTCTTTTTTATACTCAGCACTACGTAAGCTACTTTTATAGAAATACGCCTTCAATAACAGAAATCCAGTAAACTTTGGTTTCTATTTTTAAAAATATAGCTACGTCTCACTGAAAAATCGAGTTTAGAAATCATTTCGTTCAGCACATTTTCTGATGTATTATATTATTAATTGCACAAATACACTTTATTTCATACATCTCATTTATTCGATTCTGAGAAGTAGCCCTTAATATCAATATCACTAATAAAATAAACAGTTCTTTGATAATAAAGAAACCAAATAAATTAAATAAAACATTAATATAAATCGAATAAATAGTAGTTCAATATCTGACTTCTATTCATTGATAACACTAGTTTTTATGTTTCGACTAATAGATAGGAAAAGTTTGTCATTTTGTAATAATTAATAGTTCCAAATACATGAAATTCTAAATCGCATTCTATTTTTGGCAATGTGTGTACGAAGTAAAATGTCAAAGAAATTTTTAATGTAATTTAATATAAGCCTAATTTTTATCAAAATTTCAATTACATATATTTATTATTATAAATATATGCAATTACTTAAAAGCAATTTAAATGAGTAATTAATGCTAATTTGTTAGACTAATAAACAGGTTTTAGTAGAACTGAGAATGTTTAATGAAGAAACGACATAAAAGATAAAAATTACACTAAAAGAGAGCATTCATATCAAACGTGATTCAAGTGATTTGTGAGGCGTTTAATGAGTTGAATTGTTGCTTCGATCAAAGAGATAAACTTTAAGCATAGGATATATGCAACAGATTCAACAAAACCAGAAAATATTATTTTAGCCTTTAATTTATAATGACTTAATCAAATTCTTTGGAATGGTAACTTAAAGACTTATAATAGGGTGGTATTTACACTGCTGCATTCCAGGAACATGGTTTTCTAGATAGAGTAAATTATTAGATTCGTAAGACACTGACTCATATACAAATAAAATCACAAGATAGTTTAGACTTGAACTTTCTTTTTTATTAAAAATGCTAATGAAAATTTTAATTAATTACATTCGATTAAGTTTTTTTTAACTTAATATTGTGTATACTTCATATGGCTTGTATTATTATATTTTAATTTTCTTATATTAATATTTAAATTTAAAAATATCCTTGAATAGTAATATATAAAGTCAAACATTAGCTTGTAGAGACATTTGATATTTTTTGGAAGCAGTAGAAGTGAAAAATGAGCAACGCCTTCGCCCGTAATCGAACCACGTAAGTCTGGAATACGCGTCTAGCGTGCACACTACTACACCACGAAGGCGGGACTAATACCTTATAAGCTGACAGATTCGTGATAAAACATATAAAACAATTACAATTAAAAAATCTGATAAAGTCATGCCAAAAGGTATAAAATAGCCTTTGTAAAAAATTCTGGCTTATTATGTACTAACCAGGAGCTCGATGATAAGAAATTAGCTCCTTCACATTATCTATGAAACGGTCACTACGCTAGAATAGTATAACTAGATGTTAAATAAATATTTAAATGCATTTTAACGAACGGAATGTTTTTCATAAATCTATCAAATTAGCGATTGCAGTTAACTAATAAAAGATAATGAAGACCTTTCAAGACCCTGTTGGATATATTATTATGTCTCTGAAGCGTTTGTAACTGTGCTATTCACTTAAAATTCTTCAAAATTAAAAAAAAAATAATGCAAATGCTGTAGTTCTGAGATACTTTATTTTTCCAAACAAAAAGAAAATTAATAATGTAGAATTTCCATGAATGTGTGAATGTGTCTTGCATTTTAAAAAAAAAAATCTCCAAGACATCATATTTTTAATAACTTAGTCCTCCACCCGAACATAGGCACCTTTAAGCTTGAATTTTAATTTCCAATTTGTTTGATTAATTTTTCATATTCTGTAAACTTCTAACGAATTTCTGAACAACAAACTGAAAAATTTCATAGCAAGCAGTGTTAATAATAACGGTTTGGAATAAAACATTTTTTTATCTCTCGCGCGAGACGGAAATTCTAAATATAGGCTGTTTTTAAATATTTTGTGATTTTGCTGTTGAATTGCATTTTATGTAACGATTCGCGAAGAAAGTGATATTTAATAAATAAAAATAAACACACAAAACGTTAATTAAAAAAAAATCTGAAAGCTTTTGCACTACGCCCGAAGGGGCGTTTTTTAAACCTTTCCTGTGTTACCTTTAATTATTAAATATCATGTTCTTCGCACTTAAACAATAAAATTCAATTCAACCACAATGTCGCAAAATAATTTTAAAACGAGCATATCTTTAGAATTTCCGATACACAGTCTCGCGCGCTGGAATTTTTTTTTTTCTCTTACAATTGCAGTGTTGTCATTGTTCGTTTTGAAATCGTTGACCTTCTTAATCAAAGATTCGATAAAGTGTTACAAAGTATGAAATTGATAATAAAACAAATTCCAAATTTAGGCTTCCGGATGCCCATATTCGGAAGAGCATTACGTTATTCAAAATTTGATGGTGGAGGATTACGTTTTATCACAATGCGAGAAACGTATATACATTTATGCAGATTCTTCATTATTTAATTTCTTTAAATATAACACAGAGCTATAATATTTGGTGGCAACAGTTTGAAAAATGATACGAACATTTACAATGAATCGACGCAAAATGCCAAAACGAAATTAACGCTGCTTTGGGCTCCTCTAAGCTAAGGCTCCTTTGGGCTAATAAAAACACAAAAAATGTTTTGTAAAGCCATAAGAAAACTTAACACTGATATTATGAGCAAAAACAGAAAAAAAAATATATGCCACCACCTAAAATGTATCACGAATTTCTAAACGCTATCTTGCTGAATTGGATATGGCGTAAGTGAGAAGAAAATGATGCTTAATACTAAAGTTGAACAGACAAAAAAAAATTAGCTCGGAATTATCTTTTTATAAATAACTTATGAAGGTTGTAGAGACAGTAGGTTATTTTGAAGCAGAAGAGATGAAAAATAAGCAATGCCCTCGCCGGTACTCGAACCATGGACCTCACGAATACGCCCCGAGTGTGCTGACCACTACAGCACAAAGACATGCTAGGGAAACGGGAGAAATGCTTTAGAAGGTAATTAATTCTTTGACTCAGTTTATTAATAATTTAATTTACATTGAAATTGAAATGTATATATTTACTTGGACGTATAATTAGAGAATTATTTAGATTTAGCCGAAATAAAAGCAGCAGCCGAATAGCGTACTACAGTTATTAAATCCAACTCGAAACAAAATATTCCTCATTAACTTGCGTCACATACTTTTTTCTGCTACATTTTTCTTTCTTCTGTTATTTCACTCAAATGCATCACTTCTGCAGAATGTTCTCACTCAATGTATCTAATTTCATCTTTTTGTAATATAAATTCCCATCTATCTGCAGTATGAATGAAGTTATGTTTAGGGAAATTACAAATTCGCTTAAAATTAATTTTTATTTATTTAATCATTTATTTGTTTTATCAAACGTTATGAATTTGAAATGCCGGCATAGAACTTTTCAAAACTTTCAGCGGGTTTTCGTTTCATTATCCGTTATAGATCATTAACTTTGTATGTAAGAGATAAAAAGCTTTTAGAGCATTTTATACCAAGACGTAATGCTTAGTTTTGAAAATTGAAAATCTTTTACGAAAGAAAACATAATATGACTAGAGAAGTTATCCGAAATTATTTATTTAGAAGATTTGCAATTAGCAGTGTAGACATATAACGTTATTTTTATATTTATACGCTTGGAAAAGGAATGTAAAATCACATTAAATCTTTTACTAAGATTCTAAGCCTCATTCATAGAATAAAACAGTAGCTTTATTTGTTCGAATAAATTACTTTCTTCCAAAGACAAGTTGATACTCCTGTTATATCTGTTATCTGAATGCAAATGAAGTAATTCAAAGAGTAACTGGATTGATAAATTAAAAATCCCGTTTCAAAATAAATTTTCTAATAAACAAAAACATCAGGTATCGAGGAATGTATTGTATCGTGCGAACGTGTTCGTAATAAATTGAATGCAAGTCCGATGAAAAGTGATTAAAATTTATTCTCATCACAACAAATAAAACCAAAATGCTTAAATTTCCTTAGATATATTCGTGCAATATCACAATATCTCACAGTAGTTATCTTTTAAACTACTAAACGTTCAACAGAACTTAATTCAAAACAGAGAAAGGTAATCCGATTTCCCCGCGAATTCACTACAGTAAACACAACAGTTATCCAGACAACTGAATTGAGATGCTTTCCTCCAGCTTTTATAAGTTTTTTGAATGCACGAGGGCATTCTCTTATTTCCTCGATTTTTCTGGATAGCAAGAGTACAATTACGAGATATCTATTTATTAAATGCGCGTGCTCCTGCATTTTAATTTTTCCGGAGTAGTTTTCTCTTTAAATAAGTTTCGTGCTCCATTGAACCGGAATATAAAACAATTTTAATTACAAATTCTACTAAAACCAGCTAAATGAATACAAAACCCGTAAATAATACATAAAAATGTGATGTTCTTTCTTTCATTATTCAAGCTATTTTCATCAGTTATAATTTTAGTCAATATGTTATTTTTATGTTAATTCTTTCATCTGTAGTCTAACAGCTTTTATCAGCGCGGACCCTCCGGGGCATACTTTCCACAAGTCTTTATATGACAGCTAGTGGTATTTTCTTCCATTCGACTTGGAGAAGACATAGAAGTTCCTTCACCGATTTTGCACGGGTAGTGCACCCCTGAATTCGGCGATGCAACTCGTCCCAGAGGTTCTCGACAGGGTTCAGGTCTGGACTCTGGGCAGGCCAGTCCATTCGATGAACTCCATTGGCACCATACCAAGTCTTGGTTAACGTCGAAACATGACAACTGACATTGTCGTCCTGAAAGTAACAGGGGTCCAACCCGTAAAACTGCCACAACGCAGGAAGTACATTGTCATCCAAAATAGTGCAATAGGCATCGGAGTTGGGGTTACTTTAAATGGGGACCAAGAGTCCCAGCCCATACCAGGAGAAACACCCCCAGACCATAATTCCACCTCCGCCGAACTTGACTGTTGGCACAATGCATTCTGGCAGGAAATATTCTCCAGGTAGACGTCAGACCCAGACCCTACCATCCGAACGGTAAAGGATGAACCTTGATTCGTCACTCCAAAGAACCCGTTTCCACTGATCTACGGTCCAATTTCGATGTGCTTTGCACCACATTAACCGAGCAGCGCGGTTGGACTTTGTGATCAAAGGCTTATGGGCAGCAGCACGACCATGAAAACCAAGCAGATGTGCTTCCTTACAGATGATATTCATTGAAACAATACTCCCGGATGTCTGCTGAAACTCCTCGCAGATGAGGGCCATCGTTTGAGTGCGTTTCTTACGAATTTCTCTGGACAGCACTCGTCGGTCTCTATCTCCCAGTTTCGTTGGTCTTCCGACTCGGGGCACATTCCGACAGTCACCGCTCACCTTCCACTTCTTAATCACATAGGCCACTGTCGATTTTGGGTACTTCAGATCGCTAGATATGTCCCTTAAGGATCGGCCACATTTGTGATACCCGATAATTATACCTTTCTCGAAATCAGAGAGCTCCAAACTGCGAGGCATCTTGCATGCGACTAAAGCCGATGCTGTTTCCTACACGATGTATACCGGCTGAATCTGTGACGTACCTTAGGACCACAGATATCGTCATTTGCATAAGTGTCCAAATACTTATTGGTAGTCAGTGTATATGAAAGCAAAATTTCCAAGGACAGGTCTTAAAGTGTGATACATAGTTCTTTGAAATATTATAGAGACTCCGTATAAGACAAATGGCACTCTAAAAGGAAGATGTAGACTTTTATTAAGATTTCATAATAAATGTAGATTTTGGCACTGCCTACAGCTTTACATATACCTCAAAGTATTCAGATGTGAGTACTAGTGTCATCATGTGTTTGTGGTTTAAAGTTTTCTGGTTATTTTTCCGGTTATTGTCGGTTATATATATCTGTAAGAGATAATATCCTATTTACTTCTTACAGGTAAATGGGATATTTTGTTATACTATCTAGTCTTCTGTAGTCAGTAGCAAAATACCTAGCTTTAAAACTGCTGGGTGCTAAATAATGTTTCTTCCGGCATAATACAACAGGGCTAGCGTAGAAACTGCTTATCGGAATTATAATTTTCTTTTTCAGCATTTCCGAAATATAATTTCCTATTATTTCTTTATTAACTTTATCGTTACGGTAGGATGCTGCTATACATAGAAGGGGATTTTTCTGCTTCTGTCAAATGACTGGCCGTATGTGTCAACCCTGGGGTATCATCGATTAATTGAAAAACTTCTTACCATCTGGTCCATTATTTTATCTGCTTGTGTCATTTGATACCAAGGCTAATAATCGTCCAGGTGGTGAATTTTATTCTGACACATTCACTTTTTCACCCGCACTGCACATTCTTGGTGCTTCATTCTAAAATTTGAAGGCTCTGCATAACAGGCATAATTTACCCAACTTTCCAGTGACCACAGTTGGATGAAGACTGTAATCATAATTAGCACTGCAATGAAATGCATATTTAAATCAGCGTGCAGTGTCCGTCTGGATCGAGGCAGTTTGTACTCGAGCGTTTCCCAGGCTTGCTTCCTGTTTCTCGTCTTTTTCAGATGAACGGGCTGAAGTAGAACGTACTCGAACGTTTTCTAGTCTTCTTCCCATTGCTCGTTTGATTCATACGAGCAGGCTTCAGCAAAACGTACCCGAACGTTTTCCAGTTTTGCTTCCCGTTGCTCATTTGTTTCTGTAGCTCTTTTTCTTCCGTGCTTGAGGTGCAGAACGATTTTTGTTTTGTGGTTTAGTTTCGTTCTTAATTGATTTTACAGTGAAAATTATGCTTTGTGAAGATTATTAAAATTTCATTTTAGAAAAGCAAAGGAAATGCGTGTGATGAAAAATAATGCATGTTAATGCTTGACAAATTAAATATTTTACGCGTTGTGTAACGATAACACACTTAGAAGCATTCTAATTTGGGCAATGGCAGCACATTTCTCTTAAATAGAGTTTTTTTTATTAAATTTGAGACAAATTAATATAATTGCTTTTTCTCATCGGCAACACAATATTTTTATATCGCGGAGTTCTCTAATTAAATTTGAAACATACATCTTACGCTTTGCTGAGTAGCAACGCAAAGCTTTTAAACTGCTGAGTTTTTATTCAAACGTTAGTTAAATTAACACAAAATATAAGTATATAAAGAATGCGAACGCATGGACTGGTTTTTCATAAATCTTAGGTACACCGTAACTTTCCTCTTGTTTTGAAGGTCGAGTGTAGCAAGTTTCATAAATATCGGAATTAAACTGTAGATGAAGTGAAAGATAAACCAACTGTTTGAAAGATAAACAAACATTTATTTTTATATGCATCAATTTAGCAGATTTTTAAAGCTCAACCCCAATAATACATTTACGTGTATTTTTCTAACCATAAAAACAAAATCACCTTCTGTTGCTCATTCTTAACAAAGTCTACGCATTCACAGTGTTTCTTCTGAACCTTTCTCACTTTTGTTCCCTACTCATCAAATAATTTTATGTTATTTTTTCGCTATACTAATATCCAACAATTTTAGAATCCTAATTTCCTGAATTTTGGGAAATTTTAAGATAAATTGGTTTTACTTATGCCGTATTTATTTCTTTTTCTTAAGTAGCTTAATAACCTAGTTTTCATTATTGAGAATGAAAAATAATTACATTAGATTCTGTACGGCCCTCAGTTTTCAAATTTGATTTTGCTTCTGATCTTTGAAACCTGAAACACGACTTATGCTTTTCTATCAGATTATTAACTATAGAAATCAATTTTTGCTTGCCTTAACTGTATGAGCATGCCTAAAGTAGCAGTAAATTTAAAGAAGGGACCTTGAGTTCAGATTTTTAAAGTTGGATGACAGACGCTATCGCGGATATCTCCTCGCTGTTTAAATAGTTAGCTCATTAAGTTTTTAAACAGTGAGATGCAATTTGGTTTTAAACAAAATGATTTAGTAACCAGTAAAGTTTTAAAGATTTTTCTCTGAATATTGTTACGAAATGTCAAGGCGCGGTAAGATAGCTTCCCTGCTAAGAAGTTTTAGGGTTGCCATAAAATGGCAAGGGAATGCTGGGTTGCCACATTTGGCGAGAAGTCGCCCATTTGGGGACATTTGGCGACAAAATTGGCGATATACCATGGGCGGATGGAGAACCTTCTGGAACGAATTCTTACTGGTTTAGCCCAGAAAGTTCTCGAACACAAGCCGAAAGCTATATAACCCTGCTGGTGCGCAGTCAGTTAGTATGTGTGCTTCATCGAGAGGGCGAGTCAGAATGCCTCATCAAGACAGCGAGTGTGTGTGCCTCATCTAGAGAGCTGAGAGTCAGTCATTGAGCGGTCTCGAAGTCTAGCGCTGAGTTGGTCGTCGAGTGCATCGAGAGAGTTTTCAGTGCATCATGAATTAGTGCATCGCCGAGTTTTGTCTTAGACTGTGCTGAGTCGAGAGCTATACTCTTGTGTATTGTCGAGTGCATCGCGAGTTGTAGCGTGGAGAGTCTCGAGAGTACGTGGAGTTCCTAGAACAACCAAGCAGAGTCGAGAGCTGTACTCTAGTGCTTTGCCGTGAAGCTGTCTCCACCGTGATAGCCTGATAACCTGAAGGCTGTGTCGCTGATCGTGTCAGCGTGTTTATAGCAGTTCATCGACGACTGTAAAACGTGTTTTGGAACAATACTGGTAAATAAAGTGTTCAAGTGCCTCGTTATTCACTCCAAATCTACGAACCCACGTACGAACGTGAAGGAAGAAAATAACGTAACAGCTGGTGTCAGGAAGAGTAAAACGCAACAATATGATCTCAAAGCTATATTGTTTTAATATGAAATCAATGCCCCATATTAGTTTAAAAGGTTAAGTTTTACAGAAGTTCTAAAGAGACAATTATCTAAGCAAGAGAAGTATAATGAAACTTTTACGAAACGTATATTGCCGGTACTGCAATTTCCGAAAAAAAAAAACTGTGGATTAGCTGAATGTAGCACGCATTTAAATGTCTGTTTGCTTGCATTTGCTAGCCGACTTTTCGCAGTTCTTTTCTCCGGCATTGCATTTTGAGTAAATATCACTAAGCTTCAGGAAATGTGATTTTTCGAGTTCCTGAAGTAAATGCGAAATGCATTTTTATTATTAAATGCAGATATTAAATATTAAATTGAAAGTAAAATAGCAATAAAGACAGCATAGCTCCTCGATGTCTGAGTGAACAATATTAGTTACTGAACCTTATTAGTTTAAAAATATTTATGATGAAAGTAGTAATATTAGAATAAATGTGGAGATTTCGAATACTCATATGTCATGAATAAATGGTAACTGGCATTTGCGACTTTATATTTATTTTTATATGTGGCAAAACTAGCTTTATTCAAGCTAAAAGAATTAATCAAGGAGAAGAATAATATTTTGAAAGAAAAACATATGAAAGATGCATTATTTTCACAAAACTTGCTTTCTACGAGTATGAACAAATTAGAACTGCCAGGTGTGAGGAGTCATAAATTTTAAATAGTATTCTTAACTTACTTTGTAATACCGAACTGAATTTTTTATATATTTTTTAAATTCAGAATGTATTGGTATATATCCCTTTTTAAGCATTTCCTAATATGTACATGCAAGAAAGTATACATTTCAGTTTTTGAAGATTTGACTGAAAAACAATCACCTCCACAATTTATACAAATCAAAAGAAAAATTTTATGAACTAGATAATGCATGAATAATGTAAGCAAATTTATTTTTTGAATATAAACTATGCATGCATTAAAATAAAATGCTGAATAAGCATTAATTGCTTGAATTTCATTTACCTTTAATGCTTGATTAAGGGCTTTATTTAATGCTTGATTCTGCAGATAAAAGCATTATAATATACTTGTTTTCATAAACTACTTTTTTCCTTATCAAGTATTTTATATAGCATTTTATTCGTCTTATATTTGATACATAATTTTATTTAAACTTGCAATTTAGCAAATAAGATTCATGTGCAGTTAGTTACGTGTTTATGCTATAAGGTATTTATCCAACCTTCTTAACTATCCTTTGTGGTGTAGTGGTCTGCACGCTCAGCCCGTAATTTAGAGGTCAGTGGTTCGATTCCCGATAATTTTTCATCTTTCCTCTTTCCAAAAAATACCTAATGTCTCTACAATGCATTTAGATATGAATTTCTGGAGAGTATGTGGCATAAATCTGTCTAGCAAAAGCAAAAGTCTGAGAAAATAGTGCGGCTATTAAAATGTAATAATCCTATAGCAAAATTACCTATTATGATACAATGGAATAGAAAATGCATTACCAGAACAAATTGTATGAAATTACTTACTTATTATACTGAGTATGTGTAGTAATGTTAGCAATATATTTTATTTATTATGAATTATTAGTGTTCATTCAGATTTAGAAAAGTTATCATAAGTAAACGCATCATTTTTAAACTCAAAAATCTGTTATTTTGAACCAAGTCCAAGATGAGTAAAACACGTTAGTAACTTTTTAAAACATGCACGGAGCAGAAGATATTATTACATTTAAGAACACATTAACACATTTTAAAATCATCGAAAACACGTTCTTTATTTTGAAAAAAAAAAATCACAATAATTCTGATTTTATTGAGTGTTTATTATTCAGTGTCGTTAGCTGAAGCGAGATTAGTCTTGTTTGACAGTGATAAGTTCAAGTAATGAAATTTATCATCTGACCTCGAAGATTCACTAAAGTTTCTGCCAGATGTCTTTTCAACTTTGATCTACCCAACTTTCAACCACTCTAGGGAGCATGTAGAATCCTTGGGCTTTTTGAAGCAGGAAACATGAAAAATAAGTAATGTCCTCGCCGGGACGCGAACCACGTGCCTCTCCGAATGCGCGAATAGTGCGCTACTGTTACACTGCTATATTGATCTCTCCCCTCATAGCCATATGGCAGGCTTTTGCAGCTAGGTAAACTGGGGGGGGCAGTGCTTTGAAATAACTAAACTTATAAGCCATTGCTTCTCCGTAGTTTTCTAACTATTACAAATACTTTCTTTGTAAGTAATTAAGTACTTTCTTTGTTGACAGCAGTGTTTTTTCTGCATTACTTGTAAATTTACATTTGCTTTATTTTGACAATCATATTCAGTTATCCGATTTGCAACTGCATTCCTTCTTACAGCGCATAACATTACTAGCTTTGTTCTGCGCTCAGAGAATATCATTTTAAATTGTAGCCACGTATTTAGGTTTGAAATACATAAAACTGCGTATCTTCCTTTGATTATATTTTTTGATAAAAGAAGATCTTAATCCTAAGCTTGGATCGTGTGTATGCTGCTGCTTCATGTTTCTATTCCACAGTGGAAGAATGGGCAAAACAATTTTGCAAGGATCGAAAATCCGTGAAAGTCTACCGTAAAATACTATACATCAGGAAACATAGCTCGCGTCCTGGACGAAATACAGAATGATAGGAGATAAAAACCAAGGAGGCAGCAGCAAGATTCAGTCAGTCTAATGCAATTGATTTCCGTATTCTTCATGAGCATGTTCTTATAAATAATCCGATTTGAATATCCCATCTTCTTTCAGCATTTCAAAACAACAACGTGCCTATGAATTGAAATTAAGAGTATGGGTTTAAAGAGCTTGTCAAGCCCTTGTACAACCTAGATTTATCTTCAAATGATTATTTCTTTTTCTGCAAACTGAAATATAATCTTCGTGGAAGGATTGAATAACGTTGATGGCGTGAAAAGGGTATTTAGGGAACATTTTGAAGATAAACCTTCAAATTAGCTGCATAACGGGCGTATGTTTTCTCATTAAACCAAGAAAAATACGTATATAAGTGCAAGAAGATCATATTGGAAAACAAATTATTAAAATTATACGCTACGTTTTCCGTCCTCTAGAGCATGTTTTTGCGGTGTAACGGTAGCACAATCGGCGCGTATGTGAGAGGGCTAGGCTCGAGTCTCGGCGAGGAACTGCTCATTTTTCATGTCTCTAACATCAAAATAACCAAATGACATTACAAATTTTTTTCTGTTTCTTTTGGGACCGGGAACATTTGGTAATAAACACATTAGTTTTTGTGCCTCGTCTGACCTTACAAGACCTTACAATTGTTCGCTTCCTTTGGTAGCAAGTAAATAACGTTTCTTGCTACCAAAGGAAGTCTCTGTAGCAAGTAAATAACGTTTCCCACCTTAAAAATTGCCATAATGTCAGTTCTTTAGCGTATCTATATATGAAATTTTGAAATGCAGTTTTAATTTATAGGAAGAAACGTGACATTAATTTTTCATTTACGCTTCATTGCCATTCGTTGAGCTCAGTTCAACTAAAGATAACACTACATCACACAAGAAATAAGCTCAGATGATGAAATTTGCTTTGATATGAATTGAATAGACTTAACTTGTGCCGTAGAATAAAAGATGAATTTTTCTGAAAATATAGATAATTCTTTACATTCATGATCATATAATTATAGAGTAACACAAATCATTATTTTATTTTACATGAAAAATTAAATTGAATTTCCATTCACTAAAGAAGAAATTGCTAACTTACGATGATAGAAATGGCAAATGTACAATGATATAAATGGCAAATTTACAGTGATGTAAACACTTACCATTGTTTGTTCTATCTGCGTATGCCAAAGTTTAATTAATTTCCTTTTCACCATTCTTATGAAGCATTATTTAGGGATCGGACCTGCAAATACCATAGATCTTGGGAAGGATTCGAAATCCTAAAATTCCAATCTTCGCGCCCTGTTTTTTTGTTGTTGTTATTCAACTGTTTTGAATCATAACCTAACTAAATTACTAAGCGTTTTAACTCTAAACTTTTGTTAGTTAATTCAATTTAGTAATTAAATTAGAAATTATATTTACTGTCCAGTGGAAGCAGTTATTACTAAGTGAGCGGCTGGTTGCGATTTCATTGGTTATCTGTATAGTCAGTGTCATTTCGTAGTCGCCGCAAGGGTGTGTTTCTATGAACTTTTAAATAAAACTGTTTTTGGGCTGGTGTGAACCTTTCATAGTTAGGTTTTGATGAAGCTCAGCGTTCATCTTATCTCTACTATAAAGATCAATCTGAATCAAATAAAAGGGGAAAAGATCGTACTTGTTATGAGTTGTAACACACACTACTATAGATTTGTCGATAGTAGTATTGTTTCTCACACCGGAAACTTATTTAAGCATTACTTTCAGAAATTAAAATGCTTAAATTAGTATTAGAACATTCTATCGGAAAGCATTAATTTTGTTTCTATTACATCGATGCTAGAAATTTGTTCTGTATCAAATGTTACTTTACAGAATTATGAACCTTAATATTTGAAGCCATCATCTATGAAAAGATTATCCGTGATTTCGACAGCAAAGAATTCCACTCAAAGGATTACGAACAAAGAAGAAAATCGTTGATCCTTAGCTTAGGTAGGAAAGAGCCAAGCTTTCTGTCCTGGATACAAAGATTATGATTATCTTCTGTGAAACGAAATATACGAAGCAATTTAACACGTAGCAAATATTTCTAACCGTGAGTAAAGAATTTTTCCCTCTCTAATAGTGAAGCGATTTATGATACAGGACGTTTCATGATTGTTTAAAAAAAACATAAAAGAATAAAAAAAGACGCTTTGGCGTACTGATTGTGGTATGTCAGAACTTTCAGAATTGCCAAATAACATGTAGCGTTTTATTTATTATTTAATATTATCAATATGGTATGTCACATTTTGTAAAATGTAATGTGTGTATTACAAAATGTGCTTATTTGTAATGCACACATTTCGAAAAAGGCAATGTGTGTATTACAAAATGTGTGTATTTGTAATACACACATTTTGTAAAATGCAAACTTATTAAAGATTTTGTTAAATTTGCTTAAAACATTTTTATATATGAAAACGGAAATCAATATCAGGTTATATATTTTAAATTCAAAGCGAAACACATTTAGAATTACATGTCGTTTAGGGAAAATATGCTCATTATTTCATGCTATGATACATTCGTAGACATATTGTAGAGACATTAGGTTAATTGGAAGTAGAAGAAACGAAAAATGAGCAACCGCCTTCGCCGGGAATCGAACCACGGATCTCTGGAATACCGGCCCCGTGTGCAGACCACCACACCACGAAGGCATACCAAGAAGGTGGAAGAAATACCTTATAATATTACGTATTTAATTTCTGACTTGCTTTACTTAAATATTTTTCTCATTTGCAATTAAAGAAAAAACAATTTCTGAAGTACCAGCGGAGTGAAAACATGTTAATGAAACACATTTTACCGATAATTTTAGATGGCATATTTTCACAACAAACTAAACGCTCAATTATGAGAAGATATTTGCATAAAGATATACAATGAATACAAAAAAGATAACTACTGTATAAAAATTTTATCGAGAAAGATTTTTAGTATTTCTGCTTTCCTTTCTGGGACATATGTTAATAAATCCTATTAATAACGTTATTATAAATATGCTGATCTACGCTGCTGATCTACTTATTACGTTGTTACATTAAACATAATATATTTTCTTAAGTTAACCTATGTTATCATAATAAATTATTACCATTGCATCAGGACACGCTTATGAGTTTTTTGTACCGATTAAAATCCGTCAATAAGCTTCAGTTTTTGAGTTCCACATACAGAGTGCGCAACATAAGTTTATTAAAGGAAGAAGATTTAAAATTCGTCTATTATAGCATTGCTTTTAGGCACTTGTGGTAAAATAGTTTTCTGATGTAAATATAACATTAATTTAAGTACATTAATTTCGAAAAGTATTCTTTAGCATTGTATGCTAGTGAAGCAAAATTTCTGCAAATATATGCAGTCGCTAAGCTAATGTGAGCTTACTGCGTATATATATATATATATAAATAAATTTGTGTTTAAAATTTCATTAAATTCGATATATGTTCAGATTTTTCTTCACTCAATGTTTCAGATTCAATGTCTGTTTAGTAGTAACCCTCAGGTACTGTTGTGTGCTGTCCGCGTCACGGGGCAAAAATTCCAATGATCGACGAAAGCCAAGTACTGCATGTTAACTGTATCAATACTTACAGTCTAATGTTTAGAATAAAATAACACAGAAAGAAAAGCACACACACATTTTCTTCGTACATTTAGCTTAAGAATATTAATCTAATGAATTAAAGGGTTTATGCATTAATTTAGAACTATTTACATGAGAATGTGAATATTATGTTTGTAATGTACCGTCTCAGTTGCGTATGCATATATACACAGATCAGAAACTGCAAAATTAAGGTTTATTTTTTATTAAAGTCGCGCAGTATTGAAAAATTGATTAAATAATTAAGAAATAATTAATATAATTAAATCAATTAAAATTAGCAAACTTACTAACAGAGAGAAATACTATTTAAAATAAAAGTCAAAGCTGAAACAAAAACAACATGACAAAACAGTAGTTGAATATTCTTTAGTCGTTTTAAAAGAGCAAACTAAAACTCTTCATCAGACGAAAGTTTCGTAATTATATCTGGATAATTATCAAAATAGATTGAATAAATTAAAACTAAAATTTAACAATCAAGAAAATTAGAATTCAATTAAAATGTAATAAGGAAAATTAAATATAAAAGGTGTAATGCAAAAGCTTAACTAATACAATGAAATTTAGAGTAAATAAAATAATATTAAAATGCCAATAATAAATTTGAATAAAAATGTTTAATCATTTTTTTAAAGTACTATGCTCACATTATGTTTTTTAATTAGTTTTGTGATTGGTTAACCTGCTAAGGGAATGATTGTACATGATATCAGCATAAAAAAAAAAGCGAAGAAAGACATTAGAACCATGAAAAATGTTATACACGTTCGTAAAGAACAATGTGAAGAAAAATCTAAAATGCCCGTGGGTAAAATGGTGTAAAATGATTCAATATTTTCAGCCAAGGCATAACGTCCTATCTCATCCATATCGATACTTATTTGATGAAATAAATTTCATTCTTTGCTAAGCGCAAAAACTTAAGCCTGCTCAATTTTTTTTTCTCACTGAAAAACACAGCAAGATGAGCATGTTACTCCTCATGACATGACATGACAGGGAATTCCCGCGATAGCTTGGCATTAGAGAAAAGCTCCCGTTCATTATTGCACCCCTCAGAAAACTGTCACGTAAGAATGGTGAACGTGACATCACACGACAAAGAATTGCATTCGATCTCTGAATTCATATGAAGCGGATAAAATGGAAACACAAAGTCTTACCGAATTTTTACGTCATCTTCACAATGCACTGCATTTAAACACATTAAGAAACATATTGAATATAGTGTTGGCTTTCCAGTAATAGTCTCTGCGAAGTAAACTTTAATTTCAATTACATTTAACTACATTATCTGCCTTTAACCGGCACTTATTGACAGATACTTAACATTAAATTAATGTCTGTAAATTAGAATTCTAGTGATTTCGTTTTATTTAACAAAGCAAAACTATTTTCAGAAAATATCAAGCATTCCTTTTGTCTGCAATTATTTCTATGGTGTACTTAAAATGCATTAATATTTCCGTTAAGAAAGAACCATTCAGAAAATGCACATATTTCATATTAAAGAAATGAAGCTCAAGATTGTGTACACAAAAGTCCCTGTTTTAAACTTTTACGTCAAATAAACATATAGTGATACACGTTTATGTATATTTACTTTATTTCACTAAAAATGTGATTCTGCCTTTAAGTTACTTTGTAAGAAAAAGAAAAAGTACTGTACTGGTAATCTGTGAAAACACGATTTTTCCCTTCTTTTGCGATAAATAGTAGAAAAAATAAATATTAAGATGTAAATTAATTTCCTGCGTTTATTTTAGATGCTTTCTCTTTAGTGACAGAAATACACCTAATTCTATTTTTACTCGACAAATAACGTTCCTGAAGAATAAATGTAAAAACGTTTATGTAAAAAAAAAGGCTCCTTTTTTTTGTACCTGGGAAAAAAATTCGCTCCGCATTTAAAAATCAGCAAAAATTAATTAAAAAAATTAAAGTATTAGTTTTAAGCTTATTGTTTTACTTTAAAAATACGCAGGTATAATAATATGTAATAAAATATAATACAGTAAACTTGCATTTTGAAATTTCAAAAATTTCTTCATGAACAGGAAAACGGCTGTTGTACACGTAGCAAGATTGTTTCAGTTTTACCTTCTGACAATAAACGGCCCAAACATTTGCTTAGGACCGAAATATCACTGCTGTCACTAGAAATGTTATGGACTTCGTCGTCTATTAATGAAATTCTTTCAATGATCTCTTGAGCGAAATAGGCACCAGAGTCCCACCTAGGTTTGATATTTTAGTAGTTTTATGAATGAATCCAGTTATTAATTGTTGTGTTTTTGCTTTTATTAGTTTGTAATATAATTCTTTACAAGGGGCTGTTACTAACTCCAGCTCATGTTCTTCATTAGGATCATAAAAAAATGATTACCCAGTTTTTTGCCAGTTTTGGTCTTCTTTATTTAAATCTGAATTTAGAATTGACTCGTTTCTTTCATTAACACTACATTCCGTCGGATTAGCAGTCCGTCGGATTAGTACAATTTTCTCTGGTATTTCATTTTCTCTTAGAAGTCCTAAGAGAGCTTAAGAATATCGTCTAACAATTAATCAGTGTATTCAAACGACTGAGAATCGATAAAAACAGAATTAGATGTATTGTTTCCAAGCTAAAGCAAAAAAAAATTTATAAAAGCTCTTTTTGCTTTAGTTTAAACACTGGTTAACTTCTTAGTTGAGAACTGATATTTTATTTCAGTTTTTCTTGAAAGCCACCAATTTTATTGTTTGGGCTGATTAGATGTTTAGAATTAACCGCAATATTTTAATAATATAGTTACTGAGCATGCCCATTCCTCAAAACGTTCCACTTTGCCTCCTAGGCTATAAATAAGGCAGCAATTTTTGGCGTAAAAAAATCTGGAGGCAATCGAAGTTAAGGAGTGAAATATTGCGAAGTATTTTAGTCCTGAGACTTGATTATTTCGCAAAGCATTCCTATATGAAAATTTCCATTAGTAATTTGGAGGAACTTGTTTATCAGAAACAAAGCTGAGATGAGTTATTTGGATTATGACAAAGTACATAGGGGCCACATGCCTAAAAAAAATGCCTGTGGAATCTCTAAGGATTGGGTATTTGAATATTGCAAAGCATATGAGAATTACCTGCTGAAGTGGCATGACTTCATTAATAGGTTTCTAATGGAAACTACCTCGGATTTCGTTGAACATTTGGGAAACATTCGTTGAACACGGAAAAAGGCTATGCTACCAACATATTCTCTTAGGCTGGAACCGAGGACGATCTATCACTGTATGGAAATGATTTAGAGATTTGCCATGATGAGACCTACGTTTATGAGGAACATTTGCTTTCATTCGTATTACTTAAACAGAAATCAAAGCTAATTTTCCAAATAACTACACTGTGAATTCGCTACATATTAACCACATAATCGAAATCATGTTTAACAAAAAATAGAACAGATAAAATGGTAGAACTATAATGTTTGCAACGTTGAGTATTTGTAAATTTTGTCTGTGACATCGAAGACTATATATATAAAACAATTTTAAAAAATGCATAGTTTATTTTTACACACTTTTATTTTATCTAATTAAAATATTCTGCAGCTTGTAATTCATATTCTTTCTTAGCGAAGGAAATTTTCTGTACTTTTACTCTGCGTTTTAATTTTATAGATTGAATATTACATTACGAAATGCATAATACCATATTTATTTGTGTTTTTCTGCTTCAGAACACATTCTTTAGTTTGTACATGGAAATGAAAAAATAATTAAAAAAATCACACGCCGCGTTATTTTCCCACTTAATTAGTTTTCATTATATAGGGAGAATTTTATTAACATTATATGTATTCTGTATTTTAAAATACGTCTTAAACATTAGATCTTTACTAAAATCAAGGAAAAAATTCGACACAATTTTTTAACTTTAATATATTGTTGTAATTTCTTGAATGTAAGTAGTTAATTGACATTGTTTTTAACTTGTTTGTTTATGTACGTGATAGCTAAAATTTGTTTGACAATTATCCCTAAATTTATTTATTGAACGAGACATTCTAATTTTAAACTTAATTAAACTTAGTTAATCACGCTTTGCTACAGTTACTGTACCATTCATGTCATTGTAACTTAACTCAGTTACCTTTCTATGCAACTGATTTTCTCCTCTTTGGTTTAATACTTGTAAATTTGCAAAATATTTAAGAGTACACCAAGAAGTTCACAACAGCATTTAGACCAGTATATTTTTCATATCTGTAAGTGATATTAGGTAATATTTACATTAAACATGATGTGTAATGCAGGCACAAACAGAATGAAATAACATTCCCAATGCAACCAATTCATAGAATTTAATCCTTTTAATCCTTTTAATACCTGCAATTAGGTATATACTGCTCCTGCCTTAAAACTAAATTGTATTCCCTCAGTAATATATCAATATAGCATTTATGTTTGCTCTTTCTTCAACAAACGGAGGATAGCCTGGAATGTTATGCATTACTTAATCAAATTAGGTGTGAAATCGCACGTAATGATACGCATTTTCAGTGGTAATTGTTTTGCTAAATTTGTAAATTCACTGACATGCAAATAGGGTTATATTTACTAACCTCCATGTAAATATATCATGTAAGTATTCGCATGTAAATAGTGAAGTCTGTATAATTATAGCCTTACAAATCACTGCCTTTGATAAGATGAGGAAGCAACTGACAATAAGTAAAAATAAAAAATAAAACTGCTTGATAATAAACCAAGAAGTCAAAGCAAGTTAATGGACCTTGTTACAGTAAGAAATCAAATTATGTCTTTTCTTTAAAAAGCCATTTTTGATAAATTATACTATGCTTGCTTAATCGTGACATCTAAATGCCTTGACAAATGATAAAGTTAATCGTGTTTTACTGGGCATGGTCCTTTGATTGTTCATAACACTGGTTTGATGTTAAGCTTGATAGAAAGTGAAATAAATTATTCGACAAGGAAAGCAAATAAAATGCTCTCCTACAACGAGAAACAGGAGAAGACTTCAATTAAGTAACTTTAGGAAGCAAAATGGCTTAATATGGGATAAAACATCTTTATTTTATTTTTACAGAAATTTTCGAAGATAACTGTCATGAAACGGAGTCGCGATGTAACATAATACGTAGGAATTTTTTTATAGGTTGCTAATTTTGATGTGTATTATTTAGATTTTATTTCAAAAGTCACGTTAGGGAACGAAAATGTAAAAAAATGGAAAGATAAATGAACACTGAATTTACTCTTGTTAGAATACGAGAAAAATTCTTCTGATTTGTAAGAGACATAGTAACAAGAAATATTACATTTACAAAAGTTAAGATACAAACTATCGTCCCTTATGGGATAATATGCCTTATGGGATGCTCTGTAGGATAATTTGTTCTACTGTTATCAATTAGTTTCAAGGAAAAGGGAAAATATGGTATTTTTCTGTTTTTTTTTTTTTTTTTTTTTTTTTTTAAGGTGGGAAATTATTACCTTAAACTTATCTAAATTGAATGGGAAGCTACGTCTATTTGCGCCTACCTAAATGATCTGTCCCAAAAATATATATATATATATATACTAACCCACAAAGTTTAAAATTGGCATCTAACTTATTAATAATAGGCATTAATTTATTGTTACGACTTAACTTGCATAATTCTTCTTTACAATTAAATTTCAAAAACTGCAGTTTGAATGTTAATGCAAAATGACTTCTGTTTGGACTTTTTAAGGATTATTTTCATCCTATTTCGAAATTTTATTGCTTTATTAAGAAAGTGTAAATCGTAAATTTGGGAAACATAATATGCGTTTGTTGCAATTTCTTTCTAAAATAACCTTCGCATATTTTCTCTAAAAAGGAATACTTTATTGTATATATATATGAGGAAAAGACACATTTTTAACATAACTGACTGTCTTGAAATTTTGCATCTCAATGCATTGTTAATGTAAGTAAAAAAATATTATTAGATATATATTTAGAAGAATATAGTTTTCGAATTGAAAAATATTTCACAAAACCTCCCTTACTTGATGCCATTTTTTTATTCATTCATTTATGCGTCTAATTTTAAAACGAGGCGCGTTAATAGAACCGATCTCTCGCCGTAAAACATTATTTCAGTCCACTTATAAATAACAGTAGGAGGAAAATCAAAATTTTGCAGACACTACATTAATGTGTTAGATTAAAATGTCTTATAAATCTCGCTGTTAAAAGCATTCAATAAGTCCATTTGATTCGTCTAGTTTTTATTTTTTTTTTTTGCATCTGCAGATTAATGCTGTTTCATATTCCTTTAAATATTGCTTCACCTTAAAGATATTGTAAAGAAGGGGAAGTAGTAGTACGCAGATTTTCAAAAAAAACGTATGTTATTTTTGAAGGAAGAAACATTTGCAAGTTTTTGTCCTGAATTACATAGGATTATTGAGTACCTTCTTTTCCTTGGTAAATATGCATTGCTTTTGAATTCACTTCCTTGAAGTGATATTGATGAAAGAGGATATTACCAATATAGTAACATATAAAAAAAGTTTTCACAAAATGTATTATTTTATGGAAAACGTTTAATTTTCTTTTTAATTTGGCAAGTTTAGCTGCGTTTTAGTTTTCATAGGCTTCATAAAGTAACTAAGGCTGATAACTGTAAATTGTACCTTTTATGCTTTACGTCATCACATTGATACTTTTTCAATAAAAAAGTGTTAAAAAGTTCTTGAATTTTGTATTTTTATGGAAGCAGTGACAACTGACAAGTTTCGCTTTTATTAACTTCCATAAGATAATTTTCGTTTTCATCTTATTCATTCGCTTAGTTTATACTGTTTTCAGCTTTTTAAATTTCTAGATAATTTGATGTTGTAGCCTGGAAAGCTAGACACTTTGCTAAAGAAGGTTATTTATGCGTAAGGTATAAATTTTTAGAGAGATTCTCTCAGTTATAATTTTACTAGAATGAACTTTTATATCTATTGCTTAGATATATCTTCAGCATATTTATTTTTTCCGTTTAATTTTCAGTTCGTTATAGTGACATTATCGGCAATACCAATTAGTAATTTACTATTTGACTAAGAATCAATTTTGAATGTATGCCAGTAATGAAGCTTACATAAGCTTATTTGACACGCATCTTGAACTATTATACTATATTCATTATAATAAGTTATTATATTTTGCTTCTCTGAATGGCCGCTAGAGCAGCTTTACAAATTTGCGAAATAGAAATTTTTTTTTAAAAAATAAACATTTGTTGGCAAGTTTTCAGCATAGCTTTCATAAATTCGTTTTGTTTGTCTGACAATTTGATATGTCTCGAATATGTTGAACTGTCTCGTGTTTAGATTTTGCATTAATATATGAATACTTTGGCATTAATATATGAATACTTTGGCATTAATATATGAATACTTTGGCATTAATATATGAATACTAAGTTGCTAAAATGCTAATAACTTTATTATAATATATATCTGTTCGAGAAGAAACTATTCTGGTATCTTTACTCTGATATAGCTTCATAAATTCATTTAGTGGTTCAGACGCATTGTTGTATCTTCGGTTCACTATGTTATTTTGCATTTTATCGTATTTTAATGAGTTTAAAAAACGTATTTTTATTTTTGAAGGAAGAAACATTTGCAAGTTTTTGTCCTGAATTACATAGGATTATTGAGTACCTTCTTTTCCTTGGTAAATATGCATTGCTTTTGAATTCACTTCCTTGAAGTGATATTGATGAAAGAGGATATTACCAATATAGTAACATATAAAAAAAGTTTTAATGTCTAAATTTTACTAATAAAATCCAATTTTAATATATTTCTTTCCTTCCAGCTTCTTTTCGCCTCGACGTTTTCTTATTCCAGAATTTATGTAGAATTAGTATGCCAACGTTTACTATAAAGATTAGAGACTTACTATAAGAGTGTGAGAGTTTGGCTTGAGTTCCGCTGCCCTGCCAGTTGAAAACATAATATCTTGGCGACGCTAATGTTAGTCTTACTGGCTTTGAACTGCTGTCAAATCCTGTTTAGGTAAGCATGTGTGTGAAATTCTAACATGGTCTACGCAATCTTGTAGTGTGTAGTCAAATTAGATTTAATTTGCTACATTTATATCCTTTGTGAAAGGAAGCTTTGATTTCTAAACTTAGTTTAGCATAGATATTTATGCTTATGCAATTTAATTTAGTAACATACAAAGGTAGGTGAGGTAGAATGAGCTTAAAATATTCTAACTCTATGCCTGTCTGTCTGATGGTTACGTTTTCTGGTAGTAATAATTTCCTCCCGTCACAAACAGAACACCTTACTAATACTGTATTGATGTAGCTAGTTCATTTGGAGCCCACAACAGGTGTTGCATGTATGTCAGATAAATGAATATTATCAATTTTGCTGCATATGATCTTCTGAAGATAAGAAAGAATAATGGCAACATAAGCTCAAATTTTATAAGCAAATTTAAATTTATAAATGTGGCAATCTCTTTTCGATTTTTGATTATATTTTATTGCATCAACATTATCGTTTCGATAACATCACATTTTTTAAGAAAGAATTATTTTTCAGATTTGTTTTGGAATTAAATTTTTGATTTCAGAATAGAAATTTTGGTTGGAACTTTTCTCAAGATTCATTGCTTCAACTAGCCGCTTGACAGATCACCGACGAATTAGATTTTCTCGTCGCTAGATTTTATTCGTTGTGTTGATACTAATAGTAAAGGAATGCTTGCAGTTTTGTTGAAAAGCAAGGCGCAAAGAAAATTAATTGGCAAGTTTTCAAAAATTTTAGGTTTTATATGCTGATTTAAAACATTTGATAATCGGATATATTACCAGTGCATTAATTTTGCTCCAAGCCTTTACATTGGTCTTCACAACAGTGGTAATATCATAAAATATATTTTATAAATCTTGCTAAATAATACACTTTTTCTGACAAAAAGCATATATATTAATGATCAATGGTTGTGAAAAGAATGGCAGCATAACCCTAACTTTCGTAAACTCGGTATATATCCAATAGCATCACTAAAGCGGAGACAGTCCGTTCCAAGCGACACATTTTGCAGGGGGCAATTTTCATTTAATATTTTTTTTTTCCGAACGGCAGGCACTATTTTGTCTCTTTTTCCAACATAGGCCATTCCTAAGGCCGAAAGTTCTTTATTGTGGATTCTTCTGGCTCTTTTATTGTGGAGGCACCTAATAGGCGGACACCATTACCCTCCTATGAAGGGACGGGTAGGTACAACCACGCCTTCTCCGGGATTCGAACCCGGTCCCTTCGGTATCCTAGTCGGCTTCCCTAACCACTGTACCATCTGAGCGGCTCATTTAACATACATTATAGGTGTTAGTTATATGAAATTTTGGAGCAGGAAACAGGATTGAAATTTATTAGATTTTTACAAAGCTCCCTACGATTAGATGCCTAAGGAAATGGAGAACAAAGTTTCTTAATAAAGGATGCTAACTAGTATTTCTTTTACGAAAGAAGCACAAGCTCGGATTTACGTCATACATGCGTTAATATACCTTTACATATGTTAGAAGTAAGGTATTACGAAAGTAATAAAGTTTAAGTAAACTACGAAAACGCTTATACAGCTATGTTGTTCTGTGGGATTTGACGCTACCTCGAACTACCCATGTTCAGCTAATTATCTATTAGGTTAATGATGAAGTGAAGAATCATGAGAATCTGTACTATATTATGAAACTGCACTAAGCATAGCGTAATTTTTAGGCTAGATAGAGTATTCAAAGAAATTACTAAGCGATTTCACCAGCTTCAGGTTCTTACTAGCCTTTCTTCTATTACTGAAATTTTTTAAGAGGAATTAAGAAGGTTAGTTAAATTATGATCAGAAGAACAAATATAATACTGAAACAAACTTCTAAAATATTATAGATAATTTTTATAACAAAATAAAACGAGCAAAATGCTACTTTCAAATGCTTGGAATTAAAACCCTTAAAACCATTATTTTAAAACCATACGCAGGCACAGGTGCAGGTATGAGATGGCGGGACATGACACTTTCATAATTGACTGTAGTGACAATGTTTCAGCATTGACTGTACTGGCTTTTCCTAACGCACTAACTGTGCAGATCAGCTCCGTGTTTGATGCAGAGCATCCTAGGGACCTATTACTGAGTCTGCCACATCTTATCCCCTCACCAGCAAGCCATTCGAAAGTACTTTCAGTTCCCAATATTTTTACTGCCTCCATGCTGGGCAGATGCTATATGCTTGCAAACATCCACACCTTTTTCTGTATTCGAATCCGGGTCATCAAAACTGCAGTAAGTGTTATTAACCACTATATCGTTTAGGCAGGCTAAGCATTTGCACAGAACTTCGTCATTTCTTATATATTGCTTTGACATTTTCCGATGGGCAGTGAAAAAGGCTGAAAAATATAGCCTGGGAATCAAAGGTTGTACCTATGTCATTGTGTACATATAATGAATATATGCATATATAATGAAGAGATAATAATTAAAGAAAAACGTGGTGACTAATTAGGTAACAGAAAGAACGCAGATCGAAATGAAAGCAATCAAAAGAAAATAATTGAAAACATTAACATGAATATATGAAAAATTATTGAAAATTCTTTAGTCTTCTTAAGGCACAATCGAAAAATTTTCAACCGAGCCACGTTTCAGAACTATATCTGGATATTACAAAGAACAAATTCGTAACATTAATTCAAAAATAAGTTGAAATAAAATAAATAATTTTAAAATAATTTTAAAAGAAAATGCACGGCCATTCAAATTTGTTTACATAATATTAAAAAAAGAATATTATTAAAAATCAATTTAAAAATTTAAGAAAATGAACCGATCATCAAGGTATAATCTGCCACAACGTGACCCTTTAAAAAATAATACTGAACACTTTTTTTCATCTAAGCTTTTTTTAATTCAGTTTTGATTTGTGTACTTCCTGCCATCTAGTTAGCTGTCATTTTTTATTTAATTATTAGCTCTTGATTATTTAACTAATTTCGCAGCATACTGCGCGTCTTTAATGATTACTAATATAAATTTCGAATTTTCTACTTTCTTGCTTATGTGTATGTGATAATTATGTGCGAATGACTTGAGGATTTAAAAGTACCGTAGATACATTAAAGGACACAGCACAAAAGAAAAAAACTTTCGGACATTGGCGTAGATACAAGAGATAATTTTATTTCTTTGATGAATAATTCTGATTACACATATTTTCTTTTAGTCAATATTTTGAAAGCGACAAGTACCCACAGTATTGCGTAGGTTATCTTTATTGTTTCAAACAATGGACGACATAGAGATCAGAGCGATGCAACGGCAACTCTTAGCGTAGCAAAAGGTAAGCAGGCAACCTGAGTGCGTATTTCAACAAAGGTATTTATAGAGTTAAATCTTTCGTTTTTGAGCAGGGATTGGACACGAGCTAACCACACTGCAGATGACATAATCCGGATTAGGTTTCAAGTGACGCTGTTAAGATTCCATTAAGGGGACGCAGTCAAATTAAAATTAGGTACTAAAAAAGGACTATTTCCAAATCAAAGTTAGTAATTTTCTTTCATATTTTATATCTTGTATATATATATATATATATATATATATGTGTGTGTGTGTGTGTGTGTAAGATATATATATAAACAAGAAATATGTAGTTGTATATTATAATTTAACAAATATTCTGTATTCGTAAAAAGCTAATATAAATTTAAAATACAATTAATAAATTTTAATAGCAAAAATAAAAAATAAAATATTAATTATTGCTGCGAACTAATTTAAAATATCATTTAAAGTCTAAGAGCATATGTAAATTAAGTTCACATATCTAAAACCACGAAAAAATATAATATTCCAAAAAATTAACCTCAAAATTGTTTCTAATGAATATACTATATTTCATGAAACAGGTAGCAGAATATTTAAAAGGTAATAGATAGTATTCAAATATGCAAATGCGTAAATCGATTACTTCTAGAATGACTTCAAGTTTTGAAGTAAATTAAAAAAATATAAAGAAAATTTTTCTAAAACATTGTTGCTAAAAACCACTATTGCAAAACACTGCTTCTAGCATTCTAAGCACATTCTGATAAATACATGGAAGAAATATGTTGTGAGTATGCATTATAAATGAAGTATGACTGTACTTTGCTTTCTTTAACATTCCTTAAGTTCGAAAGAAAATTTCATAATTATATTACTTGGTGACAAATGTTTCCTTGAATTATCCGTTTCACGTATATAAATCAGTATGCTTCCGAGGAAACGAAACATAATTATTGCTTTCAATCCACATTTTTATGGTATTTATAAAGTAAACATTATTGAATAACCTTTTTTACTCACAAAATTTGACTTTTCACTTAAATATTTATTTCGAAGTCACACCAAGAAAATATTACTTTAAAAATAAGCACGGTTCTTTCTTTGCTCAAGCTTTTCGAAAGAAAACTTCGTTATTCCGTATATTCCCCTTCCTTTTTCATTTGTTTTAACTTCAAGTGTAAAGTTAAAGTTGCTGGATTAGAAATATTAAAATTTCAAGGAAATATTTATCATTTAGGATTTTCTCTGATGTTTCTGCTCTCATTTGAGCAGAATAAACATGCAGCAAGTTAGAAATTTTAAATATTCATAATTAGCTAAGCAGCTAAGAACCAAAGAAAGAGAACTCAGCATATGTTGTTTGATTCTTTATATATATGCTAGGAGTTGGAGAATGAAATTATGAAAATTTTTGGCAGCAGGATTTTTGTTCAATAAATTCATGAAAGCATGCACAAATATTATTATTAATATTGGATTAGAACTGACATATTTTGTACTGCAGAAAGAAATTTATATATACTAATTTTCACATTTTTATACATTACATAAAATTTTAACTATTTCGCAGTATTTCGATTTCATTAGTTTGGTAAAATTACTAATACAAATTAAGGAGCAAATATTATATTGTGTTATTATTATTTTTGTCTTATAATGAAGTCACATATTTTGCACTGCAGAAAGAAAAATGTACGTATACTAATTTGCACATTTTTATGCTTTATATAAAGATCCTTGCACTTTGGCAGATGGTCCATTCATCGCACCACCTTTTCTTTCCCGTTGGTCATCGTCTTGGTTGCCTTACAACTTGTTGACGCCGTTTTCTTCCCCCTACTAAGAAATGTAGCAAGAATAATAATAATGTTTGTCTATCGCGTTCCGCCAATCGATACTACACGGACCTGTTCCAACTGATTAGCTTCCATATGAGATAGGGCGTGGGGCGACAGTCTAAGTTCCACAAAAGGTGAAATGTACGCTAATCATGCTACCTCTACGGGGATCGAATCTGAAGCGGTAGACCTTACATTTTCTCTGTTGTCGTCAAACATACCACCCGCCAGTACTACGCGGGATACCTCATAACCGCCTTGCATCTAATACAGGGTCAAGTTCACCTTGGCCTGTGGTCCAGTCGAGGTAAATCGAACTCGGGATTTCTTACTTATATCCACAGGTTACGGACAACCGCCAAACTTGTGTCACGGAAGCTAAACTCAAATCTTGGAACTTCGTTTGCACCAATAACCAGAATACTTACGGAGCACTCTTATAAAATGGCCACTTCAGAGATTTTCAAGCCGACGCAGATGCACACCCTAAATAGCATACATACGCACAACAATGCCAACGTTACGACGGAAGCCTTAAACAACATCCTAGGCCATGTTTTCCCACAGGTCAACAGCGACGAAGACACCCCAGAGCAACGAGAATTAAGAACCTCCACTAATGCACCAAACACCTCAGATGACAGACAATTTACAAAGAAAGAATCTGAAGCGGTAGACCTTACATTTTCTCTGTTGTCGTCAAACATACCACCCGCCAGTACTACGCGGGATGCCTGATAACATACCACTATTATAAAATGGCCACTTCAAAGATTTTCAAGCCGACGCAGATACACACCCTAAATAGCATACATACGCACAACAATGCCAACGTTACGACGGAAGCCTTAAACAACATCCTAGGCCATGTTTTCCCACAGGTCAACAGCGACGAAGACACCCCAGAGCAACGAGAATTAAGAACCTCCACTAATGCACCAAACACCTCAGATGACAGACAATTTACAAAGAAAGAATCTGAAGCGGTAGACCTTACATTTTCTCTGTTGTCGTCAAACATACCACCCGCCAGTACTACGCGGGATGCCTGATAACATACCACTATTATAAAATGGCCACTTCAAAGATTTTCAAGCCGACGCAGATACACACCCTAAATAGCATACATACGCACAAGAATGCCAACGTTACGACGGAAGCCTTAAACAACATCCTAGGCCATGTTTTCCCACAGGTCAACAGCGACGAAGACACCCCAGAGCAACGAGAATTAAGAACCTCCACTAATGCACCAAATACCTCAGATGACAGACAATTTACAAAGAAAGAATTTCTACAACTTGTCAAAAAATTCAGCAATGCAAAGGCACCTGGCCTAGATGGGAGTTCAAATCAAGTCTTGAAGATAATCTGTAAAGTCAGCCCAGAAATACTCCTAAATCTTTACAATAAATGCCTGAAATACAACTGCTCCTCGGATTGCTTTAAGCACGGGAAAATCATCCTGTTCTCGAAGAAAAACGAAAAAAACCAGTGGGCCCTCGCTCATACCGACCAATAAATCTATTAGCAGCCGTGGGAAAGCTCCTTGAACGATTTCCGGTCAATAGACTAAAATGCCATATATAAAAAGGCAATATAATAAGTACAAACCGGTATGGATTTAAACCCAAAAGCTCAACCACTCACGCAATAGTTATAGCAATCTCCCAAATACAAGCAAAGAAAAGCAATCAGATGCATTCGGATCTCCTATGTCTTGACCTGCAAAACGCATTTGATTCTCTTTGGTGGCCAGCTGTGAAGCAGGCCCTCAGGGAGATACAGTGCCCAAGAAACCTGTACCTTATGATTACGAACTATCTCAAGAACAGACAAAGCGTAGTAATCTATGACAATACCATAATCGCCAGAAAACAAACTAGAGGATGTTCCCAAGGGTCGTGTATGAGCGCGGATTTCTGGAACATCACGTTTAATAATATCGAACATCAGTGGCCAAATAACACAAGGATTGTAGCCTTCGCCGACGATGTTGCCTCCATAACCCAAGGATCTACACGAAGACAACTAGAGGAAAACTGCAACACCACCCTTAATATATTCGGCAACCTTTGTCATAGAATAAAACTAAAAATATCACTTATAAAATCGCACGCACTTATAATGCACAAGCCAGGACAAACAATAACCAGGAACCCCACGCTATGAATTGGAAACAACAAAGTAAAATGTGTGAAGACCATTAAGTACTAAGGACTCACCATATACCAGAAATTCAATTGGATACCACATCTCCAGGAAAAGAATCTAACCACCGCCAAAATCGCAAAAGCATTAAGGGCGACGAAAGGATATTCCTGGGTCCTTAATCATCGCATTATGAAAATTCTATTAAAGACAGTAGTCAATTAAATAATCAGCTACGAAGCTGCTATCTGGGCCTTTCCCATGACAGCGAGAAAAATTCGGACTCTTAACTCAATTGAAAGACCTTTCTTGATCAATATTACCCGATCATTCTCAACAACCTCCACCAACGCAATGCAAACAATAGTAGGGGAAATCCCACTACCAATTCAAACAGAAATCGACGCACTGTCCACAATGATCCTATAACTCAAGAAAACTTCCACGTACAACGGCGTAATTTTCAATCCACAAGACTATGAAGAAAAGCCACCGAAATATAACAGACATCCCACTCTGGGTCTTCACAATTTCCATTGCAACCTCGACAAGCCACCTCCATTAACTGATTTTACTGCGTACACGGATGGCTCAAAGATTGAAAATAAGGTAGGAAGCGGTGTCACCATAAAAACAAAAACAGGACTCCACTCCGAATGGCAAGGTTACCTTCGGCCGCGAAACAGCGTATATCATGCAGAGCTCATAGCCATACTAAATAGCATTACGCAACTTAGTGACTTAAATACAGATACCATCCACGTAATCACCGACAGTCAGTCTTCCATACATGCCATCAAACAATAGCGCACAAATTCTCCTATAGCCCGGCAAATTCAAGACATTATAAGCACAAGTAAAAAGAAATTTCTCCTGTCATGGACCAAAGGGCACAACGCCAGTGAAGGCAATGAAAGGGCCAATTTTCTAGAAAACCAGGAAGCTCTAGAACAAACAGGATCTCAGATTCATACCCATGGCCAAAATCGGCATTAAAGTACAAACTAAAACAAATGGCGAATGAAAAGTGGCAACGTCAATGGGAACAAGGACCAGAAGGACGACGTACATTCGAACTACTACCCGAAAGGCTGATGAAAATACCACAATTTCAATCTACTTCCTTACCCAGTACATCTCGGGCCACAGTCTCTTCCTGGAGTATTTTTATGATTGCAATATGGCTACGTCGTATAGATGCATATGCGGGGAAAGCGGAGACCCTGAACATTATATGTTTCAGTGTCCGCTAACGTCAGCCCATCACATTCGCCATCCCACCGATACTGGAATAGAATTTAGAAGATTCATGATTAAGCATCGTAAAGTTTTCCAAAGCATAAAAAATATTATTGATTTCCTACACCGCCAAAGGCTGCACCTGTGTCATCCATAACTTACCAACATAATCCTCTAAGTTCATAAAACGCAACAATAAGAATATCCACTCTCACTCTCATATTATACAAGAGTGCCTTTCAAAAACACGCTTTAATATCTCCATTTATTGAGACAACCGTGACTTTTCTCATGCTACTCAAACTAAGAACTATGAACTACTTCATACTGTGCAATGTGTGACAGATACACCAGTACTACGTACTCAACACTATGTATCATGAAAGGAATTCATAAATTGTATGCTGAACTATGAACTGCACTATGAATGTACACATAAACTGTAAACCGTGTAACAAAAAAAAAAAAAAAAAAAACGAACCACATACCATAAACACCCCCCCCGGCCAACAAAGCTCCAAACCAAACTTACGCGATGTACAATTTAGCAGCAAAATTACAAACATTTTAAAAGCAGAAGATCAGTATACGTTTAGAATTTCTGATTTATTAAATAAAAATATTCTTATTTACTATAATTTTTATTTAAATTAATAAAAATTAAAAATCATTAAAATCATTAAATTATTAAAATTCATTAAAAATAACGCTCTATATATTCGAAAATACACTGTACCATATGTGAATTTTTAATAAAGCTATATTTATTAGAAACAAACGATATGTTATATGTTTTAAAAGCAAGTTGCAAAACCATCCTACTTCTGAACTTTATATTGATATAACTATATCGTAATGGCAAAGAGCGCATTAACGTAATAAATTTTACAACTGCAATTTGAAGTAGAATATTGTTACGAAATGTCAAGGCGCGGTGAGATAGCTTTCCCGCAAAGCAGGTTTAGAGTTGCCATAAAATGACAAGAGAATGCAGGGTTGCCACATTTTGCGAAAAATAGTCCATTTGGCGGCATTTGGCGAAATATTGGCGATATACCATGCTTTATGGAGAACCTTCTGGAACGAATTCTTACCGGTTTAGTCCAGAATGTTCTCGAACACAAGCCGAAAGGTATATAAACCTTGCTGGTTCACAGTCAGTTAGTGTGTGCGCCTCGTCTAGAGTGCGAGCTAGTTAGTATCAAGTGTGTGTCTCGTCTAGCGAGCTGATAGTCAGTCATTGAGCGAGTGTCTCGAAGTCTAGCGCCGAGTTGGTCGTCGAGTGCATCGAGAGAGTCTTTTAGTGTATCACGAATTGGTGCATCGTCGAGTTTTGTCTTAGACTGTGCTGAGTTGAGTGCGTCGCGAGTTGTAGCGTGGAGAGTCACGAGAGTACGTGGAGTTCCGAGAACGACCAAGCACAGTTGGAAGCTGTACTCTAGTGCTTTGCCGTAAAGCTGTCTCCACCGTGATAGCCTGATAACCTAGAGGCTGTGTCGCTGATCGTGTCAGCGTATTTATAACAGTTCGACGACTGTAAACGAGATTTTGGAGCTGTCCTGACAATTGTGGCCAATAAAGTGTGTTTCGAAACTTTATCAAGCAGTGCCATCGTTATTCACTCCAAATCCACACGAACCCCGAACGAACGTAACAACTGGTGTCAGAAGAGAAAAACGCAACAATATAAAAAGCTATGAAAATATTATCGTGGATCAGTACCGAACTGCTTACATTAATTAGATTCTTTTTAAAATATCAGGATAAAACTACATTATGTTTCTATCACGTATATTTATTGCAAAATTAGTTGATTCATTTCAATAGAAATTGCTAATTTTTTATAAGTTTCATTCATCTTCTTTTACCCATTATCAGTAATTGATTAATTAATAGCATAAAAATTGCACAATAATTACGCCTTAAAGAGTTATTAAAACGAATTATATTTTCAAAAGCAAGTTTAAAAAATTCAATAATGTAATAAAAACTTCATAATAATTCTTTTTCTGTTGCTCATTTGAAATTTAATCTGCTGCATTAACATCGCTATGATTTCAAATTGCAGTAACGCGTATGTAGACCTCGTCTTTCCTTTGAGGACTTGAAACAAAAGATAAATAAATATACAATTTTCCTTGATTTATTTATTATTCTTTTAAAAACTTTTTATGTTCTTATCTTTCTCTAAATGTTTTCAATTACTTTATTCCTCGAAGAAGAAATTATAAAGGCAAAAATATTTTTTTAACCTTATTTGAAGCTTATAGATTCAATCAAGTTTCGAAAGAAATTCGAATTTTGAAGCATTTAAGAGTTTCTGTTCCAGACTGAAAAAAAAGAAATTAGAGAAAAAGAAACGCTTTTAAAAAAATTACTAATTGACAGGCAATTATTCTTCTTTAAGCAATATTAAAAACAATTCTGGAGGGGAAGTAATATAATTCAGATGGAGAGTGCTCTTAATTAAATTATAATTGCTTCAAAAATGTTTTTCCTTTTCTTAAGAGGCTGAAAGAAATTAATAGTGAAATATCTTTTTTGTTCCATCTACATTTAATGTTTGTATTATGTTAAATAATGCTTACAAAAATTAATGCATAATTACAGTAAATTTATCAACACTTAAAATCAAATTTATTCATTGTGAGCAAGTTTCTATTGATTTTAATGTAAATAAGTTTAGATTCAGTTTCATTTGCTTCATTCATCTCAACCGTAGCAGCAGAATCAGAATCTGAAATCATAAATCTTGTTAAAATTATGAAGTATTCGCAAAGTTTCCAATAAAAATTATTATTCTTACTAAATGATTTACTTTTGTTTAACTAATATGAACTTAACATAATTTTTAAAAACTTTCAATTGGCTTTAGATTTACGCTTTTTAAGTATGTATATATAATACGCTATTTGCCACTAATGTTATATAGTGGTTGCAGCTAAATTTTCATTGGTTAAAAACGAAGCGAATAAATGAAATTATTAAGATGTGACAAAAGGCAAATCTAATATAAATTTGAAAAAACAAAATCTAAAACTTAATTTGCTACTGCGAAACCAATTTATTTTTTGGTGAAGGTACGCTTGGACGTTTCCCCGAACATTTTTACTTTAGGACTGAAATAGATATTGTAAACTTCCAGTAACATTTTCAATACAAATCCTATTGACAGATTTGCAAGACGAATTTATCATACACTTCATTCATTATTGTTGTGTATTTAATACTACATTTGGAGATATTTGTAGACAGCCGAAAATTTTTCGAATTTCGACAAGATTCTATTCTAGACTTTCATTATATTAATTACTTGAATTTAAATATTAAAGTTACGTGACGAGTGTTTCGTTTTTGAAGAACGTTTTGAAAATATTCTTCAACTCATACACTTCACATTTTTTTTAACCTTACCTGAATAATTTTAATAATTTTTATTTCTCTTACAAAGTTTTCTATTGGGTTGAGAGAAACGTTGATAAGAAAACTATTTCTTGAGAATGAACTTTTTTGACGAAAATTCCCCGTGACCGTTTGATCAAAATAGCAGCATTTTTAATTAATTAGCAATTAGATAATTTAAAAATAATAAGTTCATTCGCTAATTATGCAAAATTTTATTTTATGCTTACTTATTCATCTAACAGATATAAAGCTAAGTGATTTTATTTTATAATATAACTTGTAGGGTTTATATTTATTTTAATTAACATTTATTTTAAGTTTAAACTATCCTTCCTGTCAAGCCTTACTTTCCCCTGGAATTGCCAATGCCAGAGTATGTAAATTTTAGTAGAACGCTCAAAGTATTCAAAATAGTCAGCGGAAGTATTCTGAGTTAAATAGAAGGGAAACGAGCTCGATAGTGTGCTTTCTTGCTTCACGAGCGTGGAGGTGGCTAGGTAGAAATTGAAAAACCGCGCGTTTCGGCCTGTGTGCTTGTCTCGGCAGATAGTTAAATCTTTCAACGTAATATTCAGAAGTTTGCTGAATTATCAGTGGTATTTTAGAACGCGGTTAGGTTAGTTACGTTTAGAGAGCCTCGTAGGTAGTCACTTGTTATTATTCATTTTTAGTTTCTTTATTTAATTTTACCGCCGGGTCGGCGTAGTTTGTGAGCGTCAAAAGCACGCATCTGTAATTTCTAAAGTTGAATAAAAAGGGATTAAACCCTTCTTAAGCCTTTACTGTACTTTCCAGTTCATAGCAGACACCACTATTGTTGCGTGCAGTTTGCGGCCGCGCAACATTACAAACTAAATGATAATGTTTTGAATAATTTCAGAATTACTGTATTTAAAAAAATATCTGTAATACCTATACAGGCTGAATAAAGTTATCTGGGGAAATGCTGAGGGCTGGTAGAGGTGCCGATATCACGGCTCAAATGCAGGTCTCGCTGATTTTATCTATGGGCGGCGGATAGAAACTGTGCATCGTACTGTGCGTACATGTACATAAACTTAGCATACATGAGACAATTTGTTGACTCAGCGCATTCGTGGTTCAGCGGTAGAATGATCTTCTGCCACCCTGGGTGCCAGGGTTCAAGTAATTTGTTGATTCATCGCATCGGTGGTTTTTTTTGATATCATGTTGTACTGAATAAATACGCTAATTTTTCTTCTAATACTACTTTATGAATCAAAATATATTTACTGGAATATTTACAACTCAAATATTTTAGTTAGTTTTACATTACTAAAATGCGAATCTCACAAACTATCTTTTCGCCATTTTTCTCAGTAAAAATTAAACGTAAAAGAACATCTTAAATATATTTTGCTATCGTGCGACTCAGCGCCCTAGTTTATTAAACAAATTCCAGAGCTGTTCGAAGTAGGTTTTTGAGAATCGCTATTTATACTTCCATTAAATATCTGCTCGCTGTTGTATGAAGGCCCACCAGAGGCCGAGCGGTAAAGTCGCTGAATACTGGTAATTCGGAACGAGTTTCTAATCGCGCGAACGGGCTGGACTGTATGGGCGTTTTCATGGTTTTTTCTATGTCTAACATGTGTACGAGCTAGTTTCTCTAAGAAAGCTCTCCATGATGGCATCCCTCCCGTTAGGCAGATAACCCTCGAGGCATAGCCGTAATCGTATAAACCAAACACACCCTTTTATCTCTTCATACTCCGCAAGGGCAATAACGATTTAAAATAGTAGATGCTTTTACCTGCCATTAGAACCTTATAAAAGCGATATTTGGCGTATACATTCCATAACAAAATTTGAATTAAAAGTTATTTTTTCTGTCTCTTTTCCATGCCTTCGTGATGTAATTGGAAGCATACTCGACAAGTATTTGAATCTGGACGAGGGCAATGCACATTTTTCACGTCTCTTGCTTCAAAACAAATCTAATGATTTTATAGAATATTTCGGTCCCCTTACCTCCCCTCATACTTTAAACTGATATTTTTAAATAACTTGGTGTTAGAAACACCTTTTTTAAAAATGCATCTACATACAGAATTGCTCTTTGACTCGTGATTTGGTGAAGAAGCGAAATGATGAATGAATATGTATTTCCTAGACGAAATGGCTAGCTTCATAACTCTTCGAATTCTAGAGATCTTTCCTATAGTTACGGGAACGATAAAGAAATGAAATAAACGTAAGCAATTTGAGTCGCTTAGCAATACCGAATAAAACTAGTAGCACACTTTCATATACAATCATATACATAAATAAATGAAAACTTAGTGTTCATTTTGAGGAACAAAAGAGTAGAAAAATATGTAAAATTAATTATATTTTCATTTAACAGATTTTGGATATTCAACTGAAACTGTAAGAGTTTCCCTGCCCTGCAATCAAAATTGTAATTTATTACTTCTGGTATTTTTTCGGTTTTTCTGCATAGCAAACGAGTACAATTACGAAATAACTATTTATTAAATGTTAAATGCACGTGCTCCTGTATTTTAATTTAATGCTTTCCCTTCAAATAAGTCTCGGGCTGCATTTCATGGAAATATAAAACAATTTTAATTATAAAGTCTACTAAAAATAGCTAAATAAATGCAAAATCCGTAACAGTATGCTTTCGTAATGTAAGTGATTAGCACGCCCAGCTAACAGGTGCAAGATCTGAGTTTCAACTTCCATCGAGAGGAAATATTATTTTTTTCTGTCTCTTGTCCAAATAGCCAGTAAGACCTAAAGTGCCCAAATTAAAACATGGTAGGCAGTAACTTATTTTTAGTCAAACTTGGTTGACTGGACCTCATGCCTCTCGAACCAGTCGAACCTTGTGCCTGATTGAACTTCAGATGGAGGGCGTATATAAAGAATTATCGTATTCCTTTCCGTGTTCCTTTGTAGCCTCGTCCAATTATCAATTGGAAAATTCGTGTTTCGAATCTCGGTTAGGACACAGCTAAGCTCTTCTTAACCCATGCTCCACAACATTTGCTCTTTGTTCTACGCTTCATAATACCTTCCATTCCATCAGCATCAATATGTAAATAAACATTCTTTTTTTTTAATTTAACACTTGCTCTTATATATTTTTCAATTATTTCCTTTTCGAAGAAAGAAAAATTTTCAGTATTTTTGTTTCATCTGGATATTTAATTCAGCTTCCAAAGAAATTCAAGTTTTAGAACATTTAATATTCTTCATTTTACCCAAAGAAAACTCCTGAAAGAATTAATATTTGCTGGAAAGTTTTTAATCTTTAATAAAACCTATTGTGGGGAAACAGTAGTACAATGTCAAATGAAATGTGAAGTTAATTAAATTATAAAATTGTTTCAAAGAAGGATTTTTTTATAATATGAGAAAAAGAAATCGGAAAGGGAATTTTTTTCGTTAATTCATATTTTTCACTAATGTGACGCATTTATACAATGTTTAGAAACTTTATTTCTGAAAGGTAGTCAGATTTTTATATTTTTGATATATTTTATTTTCAATGCTTTGGAAACGATGCCATTACTTTTTTTATTTCTATTCAGTCTTTTACTCGGCATAGTACGAAGATATGTATCTAAGTCCCTTAAAAAATATGAAGCTCATGAACATCCATATTCATAATATTCTGTTTTAAAGGTAAACATTTCATATTACTTTAGGTTAGCATTTGTGAATAGATTTAAAACATTTTATGCTTTCAAATATCAGTTTTAAAATAACTTTATAATTGCGTGTTATTATAACTTTATAATTTAAAATTTATTAAATTATCGCAACAAAATTTCCATCACATGAAACATAATTCCTTAAATTAAAATATGACATATATTATCGAAGGTTTAACTACAAATCGTGTGTGTGTGTGAGTATGGCAAAGCCTCGAGGGCTATCTGCCTAAGAGAAGGGATGCCTTCGTGGAGGACTTTCTAAGGGAAACTGGCTCGTATAAACGTTACAAATGGGGAAAACCACGAAAACGCCCATGCAGCCAGCCCGTTCGCGGGGAACTACCAGTGTTCAGCGACTTTACCGCTCGGCCGCTGGTGGGCCCATAACCACAAATCGCTCTGAAATATAATTTAAAAATCGTAACGTATCTAACTTAAAATGCTATAATAAAATTATTGTTTTTATTTTACAATTCTATCTGTGTTCTGGATCTATGCCATACTTACTAACTCTAAAGTTAATGCTTTCTATCTAGAATTTTTTTCTCTGGATTTAAAATAAATTTAATGAATTAACTTTAATGTTCCACAAATAACAGTTTAAAACCCTGTATTAAGGTTTCAAACAAAAGGAAAATATAAATGCTCAACTAAAAATATCACGAAACGGCCAATCCAACTGAAGCTCATTTAATTTAAAACATTCATCGAAAATTCATTTGTCTTTCTTGTTTAAGCTGGTCCTAAATAATTATCTTCCCTTATTTTCCATGCAATTTTTGTATTTTTATTTTCTTGAGACATTCGTGTAGAAAAGTAATATCCTAATGTCTTTCACATCTAAAATGCAAAAGCGAATCAAGCAGAACAGAATTCAGATTACTTAGGATGTTTCCAAAGCTCAAAGAATTGAGCTCTAGTACGATTCCTAGAAATTACAAGCATTCTACAAAGAAACTCTCTAGAAACTACAAGCAGAAGTCTTAAAAAATATTCCAGTGCAATATTGTTTAGTCCGATTCAGTTGCTTGACTAATACAACCGCATTTTTGTAAAATTGTTTTTGCTTCTATAGAAGATGCAAAGAGCAGTAGTTTTATTATTGTGGAAAGAGGGTGTGAAAACTTCAGAAATTGTTTAAACGTGTGAGAGGAGTATTCTGTTCTCACATTGGAAACACTTTACTGGGTTTTCAAGTTTACGGGGTTTCACATCTTTACGGGGTTTTCAAGTGTTTCACCACACCATTATAGATGGATTGTGAAGACACTGAAAATGCTACCTCAGGACGGCTTAAAAATATGATTTTTGTTGGGATATGTGCATTCAATTAAATGCGAAATATGTAGAAAACCTGTATTATAATACTGATAAAAACTGATGAAATAAAAAGCAATTACTGAAATTCGTAAGATTTTGGAATAATCCTACGTAAATTAAATGTTGCACTAAACCAGAAAAATATATTTAAAAACTATTGAAATCAATCCGAATTTAGCAAACTCATAAATTAATAAATCACTGTAGACATTTAATGAAAACACAGAAAACGTATACTTATAGTTACAATAATGCTCCTGTACTCTGAATCGCGCCTACCAAGTCGACACTATTTTAATATAAATTATACTAAATGATATTAACAATATATGAAATCAGTTCTATGTTGTTTTTGTGAATAATTGCAACTTTGTAATTAGGCAGTGTCCTCTGAAATTGATTTACACTTTTACAATTAAATATAACAGTGCTCACGAACAATATATGCATTGTAGACACTACCAAAAGGAAAGTTGCGCAAACAGTTGTAACAGTCAAGGAATGAACGTTTCTTGTATTTATAAATTCATGAGGTAGAGATCACATTCAAAGTTGATGCAAACTATCTCAATACATAATTGTAATTAAGCACGAAAGTAATTTCTTAGCTTCTCAGTTAGATATAACATTGTCAACATTGTTACATTTTTTTGGCAGAAAAATCCCTTTGACAATAATAATAACAATCAGAGAATATGTGTATTCCTTAAAAATGGCTGAATACAAACTATTATTTGTACAGAACTTTACTACTTTAACGCTAAATTCTTACTTTGTATAAACAATCATGGGACCTATCGCTCCGTTTTAATCTTGCAACGAAATGATACTGAACTCAGATTTAAGTAACCGCTATTAGCGGGATGAATAAAACTCAAAGGTAAACGTAAGCAATTTAATGTATACACTCTTTTGCAAAACAACTCGAAGTACCATGAAGGAAATGGTTGTTTTTGATGAAATTAAATACGTGTATAGCTCATACACAGATAATAAAGTGATTAAAAATTCAAGGTGCTAGTACCTGTTCACGTCTCACAATCACTCATACAGTGTTCAAATTAACAGTTGGTCGAACCGCCCCTGGCGGCAATACATGCTTGAATGCGTCCACGCAAGGAGTGGTAGAGTTTCCTAATGTCATCCTGCGACACATTCTGCCAGCCATTCATCAGTTGTGGCTCTAGATCTGAGATATTTTGTGGTGCCCAAATCTGGCGGCCTACCACGCCCCAGACATGCTCGATTGGTGAAAGGTCTGGTGACCTTGCTGGCCAAGGAAAAGTATCAACCGCACGGAGACAGTCCAAAGATATGTGAGCGGTATGTGGTCTGGCATTATCGTGTTGGAAAATGGCCCCGGGATGACGTGCCTTGAAGGGTAATGCAACCGTCCGCAGGATTGTATCAACATATCGTTGAGTTGTTAAAAATGTATGGAGGATGACTAAAGATGACCTGCTGTCATAAGAAATAGTGTTCCACACCATCACACCAGGGGTTGTGGCTGTATGCCTTTGTAAAACAAAGGCTGATTGGGACCGCTCACCCCGTCCTCTCCAGACACGAACACGTGGTCATCTGCTTCAAGAGTGAAGGAGGATTCATCGCTGAACACTATACGATGCCAGTCTGATGGCAGCCATGATGATCGGCTGCAACACCACTCCAGACGACACCGCCGATGTTGTGGGGGTCAAAGGCGAACGTCGTAAAGACCTCTGTGAGCGTAACTCCGGCTCAGACAAGCGCCGTGAGATGGTGGAGGGTACCACGGGAGGTATAGACGTGGCTATAGTGCGTTGATTTGTCGACAATGATACCGTTGGGGTGGTTCGGGCCTGGCGAACAATCATCGTATCTTGCATCGCATTTGTGATCCTGGGTTGTCCACATCCTTCATTACATCGGCAATTTCCTTGTAGCAACCATTGCTGCGCGTGGCACAGCAGTGTCTGTACGCTGCAGGTGGCGGCGTATTGCTCGGTATGACCACCCAGCTTCACGTAATCCTACAATGGGACCACGTTCGAAGTCGTTTAGTTGCCTGTAAGGTCTTCGATATCATTTCAATGGCATCTTTAGTCGCTGCCATTGTAAATGGCAGCAACAAAAAAGATAAATTTTCCGCCTGGTTTATTTACTGGTTTTTACTTTGCGAATTGCACACTATAAAGGCGCACTATGTTCGTATTTCCTGTTCATTTGCCTTGAAACTTTGATCATTTGCATGTTTGATCAAAATCCTTTTGCATACCAAATTTCGTTACGAGCGGAAAAGTCCTTCTTGGTGCTTCGAAGTTTTTGCAAAAGAGTGTACATTCACAAGGCAAAATCCTGCTGTAAGTTTTGGGTAACATGCTTAGAATCAGAATTTAATATTCAGTGAGTTTGTTTCTAGAAGTTTAACCTTTTCACGTGGGCTCGAAAAATAGTTGTGTTCCTTCACTGGGGGCTCTTCGCTCAGCGGTTAGGGAAAGGGGGGAAATTTTTCAGATCGAGTCTTAACAACGAGGTAATTAGTGATATTTTGTTGGCAGGCAGAGAAACGGTCAGCAATTGCTTTCGGTCCACTTCCAAAGCTCTAGGCGATAGAATGAAGGAGGTATTCTAATCGCTTTCACACTGCACAGATAGATGTATGCAGTTTTCCCACGAAACGCAATTTATTATTTTATTTTCAGACGAAATGCTTTATGCTAGAACTAAACAATTTTGTTCATTTTTTGGTTAAAAATACTTTTTAAACTTGCACATAGGTTATATACAGAAAAATAAGCGAAGTAATCAGAATTACCTATATTGACTTGTATAGAGAATTTAGGAATTTAATTTATTCAAACAATATATAGATTTTCATTTTAAGTATTATAATTATCCTGATTGAAGAGCAAATTAAATACAGTTTAATTATTACAAGTGTCATTTAGAAAGCATTTTCGAGTACCCAAATGAGTGTTATTGGATTTACACTTCTGTAAAATTCATTTCTGGATAAAAAGAAATTGGTAACTGCGTTTGTGATGCATTCAATCATTATTGAATAACACTAACAAACATGCACTAACAAAAAATTACCAATGCACGAGGTAAGAATTTTTTTTAATAAATTTTTCTTCCATGTGACGTTGCAAATAGCGTTCCCAGGCTTGATCTGCCTTCATATCAGGGATATTGATTTTTTTAACCGCTTCACAGTTTTTGATTTGGTAAAGAAATGCAGGAGCAAACGCTGGAGGTTGAGAAAATAATATTGAATTATTATTGAATAATTATTGAATACATTGAAACTTGTTGAGTTCCAATGTATTCAATAACAAAAATTTAGGTTTACCACTTAGAGATATTATATATTGCTTTTACCTTAGAATAGAAGGGAAATAGTTGTTCGTCGATTTATATTGTTGCTGCATTTTTTCTTTAAAAGCAAAATTGCATATTCAGGAACCCATTAAAATTTTTAAAAATAAAGATTTTTGTCGAATGGAGAAATATTTCATTTTTTTTTATGATCTACATTTTCAGAATGCTAAAATAGTCTTGGAGGTATCAGATTATTATTCGAAATCTCAAGCTTTTTATTGTTGCTTTCTTTCGGAGTAATGAAGCTCGGAATGAAGTTTCGTACTGAGTTGATGAATATTAATAAAGAATCGTACTGAGGATTAAATTCAGGGAACTAAAAAATAGTACACATCTTAATTACTCTACGCTTAGTATCCTAATATATCGTTTGATTCCCTCCAAAATAAAATTCTCACGTAAAACGTAATTACTTTCTGAACACTACCTGTGACTGAGTGGTCAAGACCGCTGAATACTGGTAGTTCGACTTGGATTCGAGGCCAAGCGATTAGGTTGGCTGCATGGTTGGTTTTCGTTGTTTGCCCCATGTGAAACGTGAATACGAGATAGTTTCCCTTGAAAGTTCTCCTCGAAGACATCCTTTTCGATAGGTAGGCATCCTTTACCTTAGAAAGGCAGCCTTCGTATGTTTTCCTGTGTTTAATTAATCTAAACTAACGTATCTACTTTCTGAAAGAATTGATACGGATATCATCTTATAGACTCAAACATATAACAACGAATAAATTAATAAGTTTTGAAACTTTTTAAATTTTGAATTATAAAACGTTCTTCACCAACTGCTTTAATAAAAATTCTTATTTCATTTATCGCACAGTCGAAATTCATTTTGTCATCAAAATTATTCATAAAAGGAAGGGTTTCTAAATATAGTTATTAGACGCTCATAAATATAGCTTTCTTATTTCAAATATAATTTTATTTTCATTCGTCTGATTAAAGAAAAGATTATTTGCCTAATCGAAGGGGGCTTTCGTAGAGGACGTTCGAAGGAAACTGGCTCATATACATGAACGAAAAGTTCATGCAGTCGAAAGGTTCATGCAGTCAATCCGTTCTTCGAAATTTGAACCCGGGTTGAATTATTAGTGTTAAAGAAATTTTATCCGCTCAGTCGCTAGTTATAATTTAGAACATAACAAACCAAAATTTCACTCAAGTAAACAGTAGTCGTGGAATGTATGTCATTTAGAAATAACATTAAAATTAATTTTCATCACCTGAAACGTTTATATTCATTACACTGCCTGTACATACACATTAATCTTCTATCTTACATACGTTATTGGATGCCCTAAAATGTGCGTCTGTAAAATTCTCTAAAGTGTGTTTGTAACATGTATTATTGTAACGTGTATGTTGTTGTTGTCTAATCTCCTTTGCTGATAGCAAGCCCCCTCAAATCCATCGTGGCAAGGAAGCAAGACTACGCATTTCATTGGCAAGAGCCTGGGCACCATACAAGTGATAGTACTACTTAGCTCAGTTCAGTCCCCAATTTTGAAGGAAAGCACTGTAGGGGGACGGGTCGGAAAATATATCTCCTCTCTTCCCCTAACACCAACCATTGTTGAGAATTTTAAGCTCAGCGCATATTTAGATTGCCCCCAGACCGTACAGACGCTATCTCACTACATAAGCTAACTACTATCCCAGTTGGACGGCAAAGTGTATGTTCCTCTTGAACGTAATGAGTTTCTGAAAATTATGTCATAGTTATGCTAATTATGTTCTGAGTCACAACATCAGCTATCTAATTCTATTCGAAGTAGTTTCTAATGCTGGACATATTGGAACGGGAGACAATACCACTTAACCTCTTTTTAGAATGGTGGTGCTTCCACTTCCCGTCTATTATCATCTGTAAGTTTTGGCTCAAACCCTCTAATTATGCGAGCAAAGAATTCTAGCAAACATAGCTAGCAAAGTCTGAAGCCAATTCAAGCAAAGCTAGAAGATGAGCGAAAATAGTTCAGCGGTTTACCAAAACCCTCTCTTAACTTCAAGAATTCTTATTTGTGTTAATCTACATTCTGGTTGGAACTAACGAAAATATAAGTGACAATTAAGATAAGAATAATAGGATAGTAGTTAAGAAACGTAAAGCCCCACATGATAGAAATGAAATAATACCATTATATTTTTTCGGTTATTATATTGTTCTGAGACAAGAATTTCTGAGTCGTGTCTTTTTTCTAATTACGATTTCAAACTTGAGTAATAGAAATAAACAGAGAAAAAGGAAAAATGAAGACATCTCATGTTAATAATTTGCATTAAAAAGCAGTTGCATGTCCGTTTTACGCCATGCATTTAACTTCATTTCTTTTAAATAACTTAATTCTTTTTTCTAAAATGCTTTATAAATATTATTGTTTTAAAGTACTTCATTTTCTGCTTGTTACGGAAAGATTTAGAAGCGTAGTCTCCTTTTTAATTAACCTTTGTGTGACAACTGTCCATATTATGAATTGCAAATAAGGGATGAGACATCTAATATTAGTCTGTGCTCGTATTTCTTTCTCTTATTTTCTTAAATTCTGAAACGTTCAATGCTCATTCTTTATGTTTTAATTTTTATCACATGTAATCCAAATCACTTATGTTTATAGTCTTTTATACAGTAAGTTAAAATACTGTTGAAGAAACGAAATTTTCTCAGAGTGTAATGGTTTGATTTTGCTGTGTATGGTTATGTAATAAGTAAAGCAAGAACATAGAAAATATCACACTAAAACATAAAGTGCTAAATGATTGATAATACCTTTAAAAATAATTGTAAGTTTCTACTAAATAGGGGGAAAGCATTCAGTAATTTATAATAAAAAAATAAAGGTGGAATAAGGGCTGTTTTAGCTACCAGGTGTGGCAACTGTTCTATTAGTTTCGCACCCCTGTAAATCTCTAAAATGCTTACAAATTTAATCATTTTGTCTTCATGCCATACTGTTTATGTGAAATAAATATCTTTTTTTGTGTTTGCTTTCATTCGTGGTGTTGCAATTCTAATGGCCTACAGTTTAAATGTGCAAAACTGACCAGCCTTTTTGAGAGCATAATTAAATCTAGGCATTTTCCTTCATGATAGACTTGATCTAAGTTCGTTACCTTTCCAAAAGAACAAAACTGTCGAGAAATGAGAAATCTTGGCTAATTTATCGTGAGCTGTTATAATATATATAATGCTATTTATTTTAACTAATCAGCAGAAAAATTACCCCACGAAAGCACGCGATGAGGAAGCGGAAAATACTTTACATTCTTACTTAATTAAAGGGTGACTGAGGAGGCAGAAACCAAACGTTGAATTCCTGTGGTGACGAATTGTCTTCCACCGCATTTTTATTCGAGCATCACTATAGAGTCATTGGGTTTAGGGGAGCAGGAATCATGACAATTTTGAATAACCTTGACGGGATTCGATCACCAGAACTTTCGACTGCTTTCCAGACGTGCTTCCACTTACACCCCCAAGGCACACAGTAAGAAGGGAAAACATACTTTACATCCCACCAGATTATCTAAGCAAAGTAGCATCTAAGAACTTTAAATTCAGAACCACGCTTTTTGTTAATGTAAGTATCCTTTACAGGAATTCTCTAAATAATTAAATAACATGCTATTTTCATGATGTATTTCAGTTCCTGTTTTCCAATTCAGAATGAATTAATTACACAAGAAGAAGATAAAGAAAGAAAATAAACAAGAATCTTTTAAAGGTATTATGCAGTGAGATAATGAGTGCGAGTACATAACGATCTAATTAATACGATTAAATAATTATGATTTTCTGACTTTCAGATAAAGAACTAAAGCATCTACTCAACAGTAACATAGGAAAAAATATTCTGCATTAAGCTGTACCAGAATTTTTTCATGATCTAACTGATCTTTCTCCAATTTCCTTTTCATTTCAGGTCAATAATGAAATATTGACTCATTACGGTATATTACTTGTACTCGAGCAGCACAAAAGATCAGAGGAATAAAGAAAAGAAATTTATGAACTTTGCAATAATCGCAACTTCACTTACCATCTGTTTATGGGTATTTTAAAAGCACCATTATTAAATCGAGCACTAAACAGAGCTTTTTCACCGCTGCATTCCGAGATTACATGGAACTGCAATAACAGGGAATTAACTAGTAGAGTCACTAAAGTAATTTATGTCCTCCCTTTTTATTTCATTTGCAGTCGAGAATTTCTCGTCCGGTTATATCTCTAAGTACCAGCTAGACATTAGGGAAAAAATGTCCTCCTTAACCGTTGTTTGTCGTTTGATTTAAGTGTCTCGTATAAAATTTTTTTATGTGAGTTACTGAAATTAGCCACAAAACGCTTTACTTTATTATGTCTTGAAGAGGTTTCCGAAACCGCTGTGGACGTATTTTAATATATACGAAAACATATCTGGAGGTAAGTATACTTTCGATATTTGATGTAGATTGTATGCAACGTAGAAAATGAGACTAAAATAATATTTTACTGTAATAATATGTTTGGTATTTATATTTTTACTATATTTGTTATTATTATTTTTTTTCATGTTACAGAAACACTGTAACTTTAAATAACATAAAAATAATAAATGTAACGAATTAACAAAAAACTTGAAAATGTCCAGATTTTAATGTTCGCTTCAAAGGACTGTTTTTAAAGTTTGATAACTGGAACAGTGATACATTTTATAGGATACTGGATGAATATGCATTTAGAGTCATATGTAAACGTTATATATCGTTGGTATATTTGAAAAGTGGAAAAATATATGATGCATTTCTATAAATTTATATTTCTATAAATTTCTATAACTTTTAATTTTATATATCCTTAATTAAATGAATTTATTTATAAATTAACAAATTAAAAGTTAAAAATTAGTATTCTTAAGAACTGCATTTTTGCTATTAAATAACTTCCTTTGTTAATCGTTAACTGAGAGATTAAATTTTTAAAGGTTTACATTTTACATTTTGTGGAATGGCAACAGACTCGAATGAATAGTGAAACAAGACATTGATGTGAATCATAGCAAAATCGTGTTTCGAAATAAAATGCCTCTTTCGGGCTAAAAGGTATTTCCTTTGTCAAAGAAATGTTGGACATCGGAAAAATTAAAAATTCTCAGTTTTAATAAAAGTAAGAAGTATTTTGGATGTATAGCTATTTTATATGCTCGTGCATAAGAAACGTTTGAAGATTTTCAATTTTCACACGTATATTGACTTTTGCCTTTCAAATTAAAAGCATCTATGATATATTACATTATGAATCTGCATCAAACAGCTAAACATATTCCGAGATTAAATATAATTTGAAATATTATGGAAAATAAAAACAGGAAATAGTTTCTTATTTTACTCTGAAGATTTAAACAGGCGTTATTTTCCTGAAAATTTAAAGATTTCAAAATGCATCCATGATTCTCCTATGAGATATTTTCGTCTCTTAAGAGTAGCATTGAGAAAAGTAAACCGAAACATATTTCAATGAAAATTGGAATGCAAGGGTCATTACAAATAAAAACAAAAACATACACATTTTACTCTGGCAATAAATTGATGGAGAACATGGGAATGTCTTATACTAACACTGCTATAATAAAAAAAGTCCACATTATAAAAAAAGTAGCTCATTTCATTTATGATTTATGCAGAAAAATCATTTAATTTATTTAACAGATATATGTCTCGTAGGCCCACCTGCAGTTAAGAGTAAAATCGCTAAACACTGGTAGTTCCAAACTGGGTTCGATTTCAGACAAACGCACTATCTGCATGTACGTTTTTGTTGCTTTCCTCGTGTGTAAGGTGCCCGCCAGAGAGTTCCCATTAACAAGTCCTCCAAAAAGGCATCCATCCACTTAGGCAGATAGTCCTTTTGTGCTTTGCCTTAAACTAGACAAAGTTGTACCATAATATTTCTGGCCTTATTAAACCTCCTAAGCTTGCAATAAATGAACATGCAACATTCCAGCATGCTTCGGATTTTGTTGGCCTGCATATAAAAATATTGACTGCTTTATGTTTTGCGTAGTCATTAATGTACAAAAACTGCACAATAAAAATTTAATACAGGTTAACATACAGATCGAAGCTTTTCTATTTCCTTGTAAGGTTTAGCCTAAGTTGTTAACAGTTATTTTTAGTTTTATTACAGGCCACTTTCCTGTCGCTCCTAATTTCAGCTTACAATTTCCTACCAGAATGTGTTTTCAGAATCGCGGTTAAATGCAAACGACGGAAGAGTAGTATTTAAAGTCGAAGTTTCACTGACTTCGTTAGAGAGGCAGAGATTGTGACTAGCGCGCGTTCGCCTTTTGGTTAAACTCTCTCTAAGCTATTACTAAGCTCGGCCGTATTTCAAGCCCTTTCTTTTCAGTTAAGCATTAGTTAAGTTTTTAATTAGTAGTATTCTTGAGTTAAAGTGGAGGCTGTTCTGTACGTCCTGAGAAAGAGCTGTCTGTAAACTTTATTTTGAGCAATAAATGGTAATTAACCCTTCTTGAGTTTCTTTTCTCTGAGCTAAAGCGATCATTAGCTTACTAGTCCTCAAGGTTCCACACACTTAGCTGTAAATTCGAGGTTGGAACCTTATATCATTTATTAGCTTTATAAGATTATTATTTAAATTAACCAGTTATTTATAATTTCAGCCTTTTCTATAAGTTCTCCTTTCTGTTTCCTCACCAGAATGCAAATGAGTTAGATAGTATTCAAATGAGATTTTTGGCTATGCAAAAATGAGCGTATTTCTGGTCTGCAAGTGCACACTACGTTTAGTTCCTGCCAGGCTTAGATAATCCGTAATTTTCGGCTTTGCATTATTCGCTGTCGTAAATTGATGTTTGACGCTTTGGTTAAAATTACTAAACATTTTAGAGTATATTTAGTTTGTGTAGTCTTTGATTACTATTTTGCGGCTTTACTTGAACTTAACTGTAGCTTTACAGACATCCTTACGAGCTGGGGTCGATCTTGTTAGCACAAGAACGTGCATTCATTTTCTAAGCTCTGTTTAAATATAAAGGTTTATTTAAACGTCTCCCTGTAATTTTAGAAATAGCTATAATACGCTTCATGTCTGTTAAGTGTTTTGGGCTCATTAACATTTACCAGATCAAGCAGAATATCATAGCACGAAAATTGAAAACAGAAGCTATGTAAATTTTAAATAAATGGGTGCAAAGTATTATTTAAATATTTTAAATAATACTTTGCACAGAAGCTAAATGTGAAGGCATTTACGTTTAGAATATCTCTCATGTGTTATGTAAAAAAATTAATAGAAATTAAAATTTTGCTTTTAAACTATTGTCTACTTAACTAACTCTTTCTGATACAGCGAGCAAAAAAAAATTCATAATAAAAACTCTTATCCTAACTCTTTAAGTTTTGATGAATACTAAACTGCTTTAAGTTTAAACAAAATTCACTTAAATCAACAACTCAGAAAATAAAGATTTATCACATCAACTCTCAACTTTTTAAATCAAAGAATGAAACGAAGGTATCCTCCCAGGTGCTTTGGTAGAAACAAAAATTATTTATCGCAGCAAAATGTAAAAAATGCATTTCCGCAACAAAGTCAACAATCTGATATCTCTCACTTAAATAAACTATTTTAACTCTCCAACCTGAAAACACATAAATTTCATTACAATTCTAGAGATAGGTCCAAAACACTTTACATTTAAAGTACAACACAGAGCCCTTCAAAACACCAGGGAAAGATTAATCTCACGCTAAAGAAGTCTAATCACCAATTCAAATAAATTAAATAAGCCGATCGTATAGTCACGAAATTCTCAAAACTGATTTTCCTACTACCGCAATAAGATTACCCAGGTTCGTTCGAATTAAAATAACCATGTTTCAATCAACTGTTACACGTTAAAAATGAATATTAAAAAACATAAAAATCACTTTATTAATTGATTAACAGCAAATATTCAAATTTTCATCTACACATGACATGGAATGACAGCTCAAGCCCTAGAATTTAGCATTCCCAAAATGCTAAAGCTTAATTATTAAAGAAAAATTGAAAAAAAAAATAATCACCCATAGATTTCGAAACACCAGGGTCCATAAAAGAATCTCGCCCGCTCAGCACGGAGGTTTCCTGAACCACATAAAAATGGTCCTCGAACTAATACACCTTTACTGAGCATTCAATCCTCGAGATGATAAGGTAAACTTTAGTAGAAATACTCGTTCCTTTCTCAGTGACATCTTAACGAGTGAAGCAACGCCTTCAAGAAAATCGAAGGTCGTCTTTATGAAGTTCCCATTAATCGAAATAATCGTTCCTACGATGTTCACACAAATTAGAATAATTCGTCCTTACGATATGGCAACCAGACAACAGGAGATTACTACATTCCTGCACTTATATTCTCATCACTAATCTGGGTCTTCGCCGTACGAGCCTCTTCCGCAAAGTACAAAATATCAGAGACATGGAAACTAATTTCTTTTTAAAGGACAACAAATCCGAACAACGGGAAATTACTCGCCGGACAGTATTATGCCAACAACACGCATCGCACACGGTTCGGTCTCACAGCAGGAAAATCACGAGGGAGGCGGAATCTGGTCATCACGGACCGCGGTCGGCCCCCAACAGGACAAAACAACTAAGCTGTGGATAATCTGCTTAAATCCGCCAAAAATCTGCACCTGCCTCTAGTGCAATGGCTTAAGAAAACTCGGTTGACGCTCAAAACGTACGCCTCTAATTCACTATTAACCCAAACATCACTAATATTAAAAATTAGTCAATCTTAAACAAATCTGGAATCCCCTCTAGCAACTAGAACAGAGCTGATAAACAAGTACCAATATTCGAAGACATTTCATACCCCTCTTCTAACATGAGATACCCTATTTCCCGCGCAACCACAGGAATGTTTTCAATCGTGATTCAGTTGCGGCAATAGTAGGTAATAAATATATCACACAGTTCTCTTCTTCAGAAAGGCCAAAAGAACTTTCTCGCCTCCAAACCTGAAATACGTATAAATTCCCCTCTCTAAAGAAGGGGTAAAGAACGCAGCTGGCCGCAAAGTGACCGCTGTGTAAGAACGAAAGTAAAAACAACCTCGCCTTTTAGCTGTATCAACTTTCAGCCAACCTAAAAAAGCTTTCAATCGAATGAAAAGTTTAAACAAAGTTGTATATTAAACATTAATTCTTAAATAAGACCATTACAAATTCCTTATTCACAGTAAATTAATATAATCAGAAAGAATTCCCTATTCACAGTAAATTAATATAATCACTGAGAATTCCCCTATTCATAGTAAAATAATACGTAATAATTGTACTCAACAAAAATTATACATAACAATTTCATACCACAGACTTTCTAAGAAAATATATTTCTCGGGCATTAGATGAAGCGTTTGTTGGTCTTTAGCAGCGTAATCCCGGGTCGATGATATTCTGCATTACTGGACACAAGATATCAACCTGGCAGCTTCATAGAAACTGCAGGGATATGAACTGAGCGTATACTGTATTCTTCGGGTCGCAAACCGATATTTTGGACTAGAAGAGGGTACAGAATATGACCAAATCTGTATCAAAATATCTGAAGCAGAGTCACCTCTCAGGTGAATGAAATATTTATTAAAAGCTATCCGATTGGAAAAAATAGTTTTCAGCCACCAACCAGCAGCACTAACAGACGTAATTTTTCTGTTATGGATAATTTGATTTTGTGTGATCAATTATTGTGATATCTACACTTGTTACGGACAATTTGATTTTAACGGGCTATTAACTCAGTGCATTGTCAATTAAGTTTTCACCTGCATTCGCTTTTTCAACAGCTCTACTTCGTCCATGTGAAAACAATCATACTCACGGCAACATCGTTCAAAAGTAGAACTTATTTGACTTCCAAAATGCAGTTCACATTCTGCGCTGCATTCCGTATTCTCTTGATTTCAGTCTGAATGGGGATTCGTGACAAGACTATAAAATGCGAGAAGACGTAAGCGTTAGGAAAATATCTTTTCAATACATTTATTATTTTATATTCTGCCATCTCCTTAAAATTTTTACTTAAATTTAAATTTGTAATTAAAAGTTTTAGTACTCTGTAAATCAAATTGGTATTTATAAAAATACTGAAAACCGAACTAAGTTCTTTTGTACGAAAATAAATATTTTTCTATAATTATTTAAACAGATTAAACATTTAATATAGCAAAAGAATGAATATTACCTATAATATTAATTATACGTTTTTGGAAGTAAATGCTCATTAGTAGTTCATAATGAAATGCTGGAAATTAACATGTACTATTTTATTCTTGAATCATCCTCACAAAAATTATCCACAGAAGAAGTCGCTCAAACCAATGATTTGAAAGAAAATAAATATTTAGTCTACTGATAAGAAAATCAAGATTTAAATGTATCGGCTACTTTTTCCATATGCGTTTAAAATACTTAATCAACAGAACCTGGTAAATCTAAAATAATAAAAAACTTGTAACATAATTTTAATGCTCGGTCATCACAGATTCACAAATTGAGAAGAAAATGTCCAGAGTTAAATTATATAGTTCGAAAGAAGATGGTTCAGCCTTTTTCTTTTCCTTTCTTTCTTTTAACTTTTCTGATTATTCCTACTAATTATTATCGATTTGTATTATTTTAAAGAAATAAAGTAATGACGAATGTTTCTCGCATTCTTCTAGTTGCTGTGAAAAAACAACAGCAACTAGAACCATCCAATTTTGAATAACGTAGTCCTCCAACCGGATATGGGCGCTTGGAAGTCTGAATTTCGAATTTTTCTATAATATATTTCATATTTTGTTAAACTTTAATTAATGAATTTTTGATTAACAAACTCAACAATTTGAAAACCAGCAGTTGCAAAACTGTTCGAAATAAAACATTTGTATCTCCAGCGTGGGAGACAGTTGCCATTTCGAGAAATGTAAGATCTCTGAATTTTAGTTCACAAACTCAGCTGTGTGAAAGCAATGTGTTGCGTTATGCATAAATTATCATTTCAGGGGATTTTCTAGCTGTGTATTCCTTGATAAGACGTGGTCAGCAAACTAGAGAGGTTGAATTACGAAAGCAGGCTTCGGAAATACTAGATAAAAAGTAAAGAATATAGGACACTGCTCACTATGTTTTTTTTTTTTTTTGTAGAGGTAGTGAGATTATTTTCCTTTTCCTTAATGACAGCATAACCGCTGGGTGGTCTGCAGGAAACGGCGTTTTGATAAAGATTTCTTACGGGCCGTGATTTGGATGCCTTGAAGAGAAAGTTAAGATTTTTTCTGCTGTAGGCGGCAGTTTTTGCAAATTAATTCTTGATTTGAAGATAGGCGCCCTTTATTATTATGGGTTCCTTGATCTGTGATGGAAATAGAAGATGTAGACAAATATATTGTTTGACTTTTTTGCAGAAGAGGAAATTACCCTGAGGATTTCTTGTGCTCTTAATAAAGAAAGATGTGCGGCGCCTACTCTAATTTTACGCAGTTCTAATTGGCCCGGAAAATGTCGTGGCGGACTATGATTAACCAATTAATTTGAAAGTAGGCGTGATTGAGTCAGAAGTTCCTGGTTTAATTTATAATTAATTGATGAGTTAAAAGGTTCATATTTTGTTGATGGGCTGATCAGAGTTTTCTTCAGGCCTTTTTCGGGTTTCCAAATACCTGTGGTTTTTGTTCGATCTGGTTTCCTCTTGGTACCGATTTGGGGGTAATGTCAAGTTAAGCAAAAATGTTGAAGAAAGGAAAAGAGGCTAAGAAAGTGCGGTTGCTATGTGTTAGAAAGATATATTTGAAGGGAAATTATAGACCAAAGTTGTGCTGTTCGATTCACAACAACGCGCGAGATGAGAGAAAATTTTCGGCAAACTATCGGCTTCGTGCGGGATGACCAGCTGGATCTAACTATTTAGTGTAGGATCAAATAGGATCTGAAAGTCAAATCCACGGTTACGAGTTGATGACAAGTGTCATATTCTTCTTCTTTCATTGTGTATATATACACTTGGTGATATAACGATTTTATGACTCCCTAGAAAAGATTATCAGAACTAATTTTGAAATTTTAATTATTTTAGATTTTTCTTTAGATAGGACAAGTTCCTTAATTGTGATTTTATATTGTATTTAATATGCTAAATGTAGTAATTATGTCCTTGGATTTGTATAGCAAGATTACGTAACTATTTAGGTAATATTTTCTAATAAATGCATTACACAACAGCTGCCATGGTAAGAAATAAAATACTTTCGTCTTCCACGCGCTAACGTGTTGCCATTCCGTAACGCCTAAAATACTTCACATTTAATTTGGGCGGTTACTAAGAAGTAAACTAAGCAATTTAAAAGAAATAAACATGGTTCTTAAGAGTATTTTTCAATTTTTTAAGTAAACATGCATTAAAATCATGAAATGTATAAATTCTATATTTTTGTGAAATTGCATTAGCTGGAAAAATTAAAGTCGTTATTTATCTTTTAATTTTTATGATAACTATTTTAGGCAGCTGGACGCGCGAGCGACTAGTTCTTAAAGAATAATACCGAATATAAATGTATGTAAGGCATCCTTTAACACTCCATTGGGAATTCTATAAATAGGCTGTTTTTAAATATTTTAATTTTTTTCTATTTTTCAGTTTTATGTAGTGTAAGTGCAAACAAACAGGTAAGTGCAGATATTTAATAAATAAACTTTACACAAAAAAAAAGCAAATAATAGAAAGACCCCCAAATTTTTTGTTAACCATTTTACTAATAAAAATGAATACTGATGTTATGAGACAAGAAAAGACTGAAAAAATATTAAAATGTAGGTTTACACTTAACACTGCATCGGAAATTGTAAACATATGCTGCCATTTTAAATATTTTGTGATTTTTGCGGTTGAACTACGAAGAAAAAGGGTTAGCAGAGATAATCCAAGAGTAGACTGCAAGCTCAGCGAGATCATAACAAACATCAACAAATACTTTTGGGGGACTATTAAAATCTGAAACCTTTCGGATTTTTTCTTTATTTTTTTGAAGAAATCTATCACAGTTTAATTTTTTTCAGTTAAAAACTTCAAACTTTTTAATTGGAAAAACTTTTTGTAAGCGTGTTCATCTTTTATGTTGGAAGCATTTTTCATATTTTTTCAGTAAGAACTAGGATGAAAATACATTAGAGGAGAGCTGCAAGGTACAGAATTATTGTATTTAATGTTCTCTTTTAATTACTTCTAGAAAATTCGAGCTAATTACTTTTTACATGAAATAAAATCTTGAAGCAAACCAAAATGCAAACTTCTTTTTGATACCTTGTTTGAACCGACGATGAAGTGTTAATATTAAAATGTACTTATATTGCTGCAGGATGTATATGCTGTAGCGCCAAATAGAACGATAGATTATTGAAAATGGATCTTGAATATTATAACTGTTAATATATCAGAAAAAGTAGCAATTAAAATTTAAATTTAATAAATGAATTATTTTTGCTATGATATTAAAATAAATGTTTATTACAGATTTATTTGTTACTAATACTTATACCCTATGGCGCAACCTAAATCCACGGATTAAAAGCCAGAAAATAATTTAAAATGTATTATATAGTATGGATTGTCGTAGTCTCAAGTTTCATTTCATTTTGCTTCTATATTTTGAACTGTAAGCAACAGACTCTTAAAAGTATCACAGACTAATATTTAAAGACTTAGCAAAGTACTGAAAATACGAAAACTTTTTGAAAGATATTACTAAAGTGAAACACAAACATTGCAGCAAATTGCTTGAAGTGTTGTTAAAAGCTTTGAAAGTGAGTCGTTGTTAAATGCAATAATGAGAAAATCCATCACGTAGGAAGGTAATTGAATACGTTACAATAACATGAAGGGTGCAGAAACTGAAGCATAATTTTAGTCATTCATCATAGATGTCATACCAGAGAAACGTAAGTTCCCCGAAGTTTAAAATGAAAGCATCTTGCTTGGTAAATGAACTCAGAGAAAATATTAAAGTAGATTTTAGTTCCCATGTGCATAAAACACGAAGTGCTATTCCGTTAAAGTTGGAGTGATTTAAGTTCAAAAGCAACAGCGATGAATTACTCTTTCCCTCGAAGTTTTAAGATAATAGTTAGATGAAAGAAAGTATCTAAAGGAATGTCTTAAAACACAGAATACAAATAAAGGGAATCGCATATTGCGACACTGATTGAACGCTTAAATAAAGGCAAAACTAAATATTTGTTATTTGCATTTGTGAAGCTAAAGAAGTAGATTCTGAATATAGAGATTTTAGAATTCATTGCACTTAGCTGTAGATGCACTGTATCACTAAGGAATGAGGGAAAATAGCAGAAATCATTTCTGGCAGTAATCATGGATACACATTAACAAATTGTGCATGACTAACAAAGTATGTGTAGTAATAAAAACGTAGAATTAATTAATTTGTTTCAATATTTATTTCACACTAAGTTGGTATTTATATTTTGTCTGGTTGGTTTCAAAATCCTAAAAACTAAACCGGGAAGAAATCATTGATAAATGATTAAGTGATATTACAAATCGTCAATTGGTAAGGGATATGTGATACTGAAAAGCTGATTCATTTTAATTAGATTAAGCTGATTCTTTTTAATTAAAATGCAAAACACACAAGAGCTATCTGGCAAAGTAGAGACGCCTTCCCGGATGATCTTTGAAAGGAAACTCACTAGCATTCATGTTACATTGTAGACGCTATTCGGTATTTTATTTCGGAACGGGATGTATGAAATGATGTCGCCGAATTTCGAACTCCGAAAGTTCTGATTGCTACTGCACGTGCTTCCGATTACACTACGAAGACGCCCCCCCGTGGTGAATGAATAAAATACGGTGTAACAGAAGGTAGAAAAAGAAAATATCTTTCCAGAAAACTGTTTTTCTCAGATTTCGAATTTGGGTAGAAATACCGATTTTCAAAAATCTTATTCAGTTGATTGCCATTGAGCAAAGCAAAAATAACCGCAAGAAAGGAAATATACTGATGTGAACATAAAACGTCGTCTCCGACTCTAAATTTGCTTGTATGTGGACATAAATATATCATGTATGGGCTATGTCCCTTAGGAATTGAGTTGACACAATTCCTGACGGACATGATATACACATGAGCTATTCAACTCAGAAGTAACTCTGCGTAATTTATTGCTGATCGAGGGAAGGGGATTATATACTCTCCTGCCAGTGCCTTGGCTATCCCAGGAACATTGCCACTGCTCCATTAAAAAGTCCTATTAGTTGTTTGCTTGTGCGACTTCGACATGGTATGCAAAGTATCCTCATGCATTCGTCCGTGGCTGCCAATCTGGTAATTTCGTTTGCTTTTTCTTTGCAGTGTACTTCAGGATATGCACGGACCCATTGGAGCTTGGTGGTCTCATATTTGTCCACAAGGATCAGAAGTATCATTCTCTGGATCGTCTTGACTATGGTTTCCGACATTTTCAATCCCGTATAGAGTGGGGACTTGATTCTGTGTCAGAATATATGATTAGTTCGTGACCAACTAGAATGCTGTAGTGAACTGTTGCTCTAAGTGCTGAAACCTCAGCTTGGAACACGGTATTGGCAGCATTTAGTTATCGTGCCCACGTAAATACACACTGGTGCCTCGTATCATACAGAAGCCAGAGCCTGTGCCTTGATCTACCTTTGATCCATCGGTATGTACCGCATCTGACTCGAAGGTTGATGGAGCTTGTAGTTTCCTATCACGATCGAAGCCTGCTGGGTGGCAAGGTCCCACAGAGATGTATTAGTGTGCAGATTATGGCATTTTTTCTTTGTACAACGAGATGGAGGGGGGAAAGGCAAGATAGGACATTTAACGTACTGGTAGGGGATGTTCTTTATCCCCGACAGATGCTCAGGAGAAAAGGTCACTGTGCAAATATGAGCTGCAGGCGCGTAAATTTTGTAATAGGAGAAGCCGATGCATAGGTCTCATGCAAGTGTCTTTTTTCAACTACTGCCTGATACCATATTCTTAGCATCCAAGAGGATGCTCCCTATTTGGTTGCTGTGGTTCTGTTGAATGAGTTAGCCAACTTGTGCAATCATTCTTTAATTTGCGCTATATGTTCATGCTCAGATTCATCGTGCGAATTCTAAGACCAATTGGATAATTAACTTGGATAGAAACTATTTTATTTAATTAGGACAACAAGGACGAATTTACTTGGGATTTAATTCCTGCCCGTTTAGGCGCTACGTTCGCTTGCTTCGCTGTTCAAACTGTCAAGGCCTAGGTTATCAGAGCCGCACCTGCGCAGAATCTCCTTCCTGTGTCCAGTGTGCTAAAGCACACGAAGCACCAACTCCTAATTGCCAGGAAATTCCGATGTGCATTAACTGCACAAACTCTAACCTAAATAAAGGTACCCATTTTGATTGCAATCACTCGGCTAATTCCAAGTTATGCCCAACTTACAAAAGGGAACTGCAACAATTATTTAGAAACCTCAATCAGAATTAAGTTCCGCTTCACTTCATAATTTAATAAGCCTAAAATTTCTACAGTGTAACTTACAAAGATCCATAGTTGCAACAAATCACAAATCATATGATTCAGAAGTTGTTTGAATTGGGAACGGACATAGGCCTGTTTCAAGAACCATATACTACTAAAGATAACAGACTAATTGGTTTTACTTCTAGTAACAGGATCTTTCTATCTCACAATAAATTGGCTGCAATAGTCTACAATGGCTCCTTATCTCCCATGATATGGAAGACAATTGAACATACTATCTCTATAGCCTTGGATACAGAAGAAGGATGCTTTCTGATTGTTTCTGCTTATTTTCCACCCAGTGAAAATAGCGATTCCTTACTATTTGAACTAGATTACCTTAAACTATACTCATTCAAAAATTAAATCTTTGGAGGAGACTTCAATGCATCAAGCTTGCTATGGGGTGGAACATCAGAAAACTCAAGATCAGTTCCACTAATAGATTTCATTGAATCTAATCACTTGGTGATTTTAAATTCTACTGATTCTCCACGGACTTTTGATACTCTTCGTGCAAAAGGCTGGCCGGACCTCACACTTTCAACTATTAACCTAGCACCGCTAATACAAGATTGAATACTCCATGACTTTATCACTTTAAGTGATCATAATGCTATTACTTTTAGTTTCCATGCCACCCTCCCTGCAATTTTCAAAACACGCTTCAAAACTTTCTATGCTGGAAGTACAAAACTAAAGAGGCACTTTTTTCCTTTTATAGACACACTCACCAAGAATCTTAGAGTATGCAGTACAGCTACACATTTCGACAACGTCTACAACCAACTGATTACATGCTGTAAGATAGCATGTCGACAACATTTTGAATAAGAAAGACTCACACACGTACTGTGTTGTGAGTCTGATACCTTATCTACGGATCGCAGAAATTTACGAAAACTCAGAAGACAAGCACAAGCAACAACTGACCCTGCTAATCGTCGTGACCTATTTGCTAACTATAAAAAATCACAAGCTGCTTTTAAACGAAAATTTTCATCTGTCAAGCAAGATTTCTGGCTGCAATTTTGCACAAAAAAAGTGGACACCTACGGTACAGCTTTCAAAATCGCCACAGATAAGATCATAAGGCCTACAGTTCTACCAGCAGAAATACTCCCAATGGCTGAGTCACCAATAGATACAAGAAAATTCGTTTTTTCTTCCCTTTTCCAGAATGATCCACCAGCTGATGACACAGCACAGCAATCAAAACAGAGCCAAATTTAATAACTATGATTCACATAGGCAGTCTACTGAACCTCCTCCAAATAAGTCTGAATTGGCAAAGATAATAAAACACCTTAAACCGAAAAACGTCCCAGGGCCCGATAGCATAGATAATGCTAACATTCAAATGCTTTTTAAAATTGCTCTGGACCTTATTGTATTATTTACTAAACTGACTAAAATATTACAATTTTGTAAAGAAAGATATTCACAATCATCAACTAGTTAAGTACTCATACGATAGCGACATTCGTACTTATCAAATAGCTAAGTAATTGTTGTATACTCTTTTTTTTTATTTTTATACATTCATTTATTTATTTTTCATTTATATTTACGTTTATTTATTTGCATATATTTATGCATTTTATTTATATTACTTTTTCTGTACTTATTTTATTTTTTATTTTTATTTTTCCCTTAATTTATTTAATTTTTTTATTATATTAAGTATTTGTAAAATTTATTCAGCAACTTTCTTTTTATTATATTAAGTACCAACTTATAGCCCTGAATTATATGTAGCATATGAATGCAAGTTGTCTTTGTTTTTGAAATACTGCTACTGTATGTACTGTCTAAATTTTGTTAAAAAATATGTACAGCCCTACACTAGTAGTGGCGACTGTTAGATTGTACTTGATCTCCTGTTGAACAGGCACTATTCTGCTTGGTATACACCTTAGGTCAGAAGCCTGCTCAGTGGTGATAAATAAATAAATAAATATGTTCATGCCAGGCTTGCACTTAAGAATCTAAACTTTTATTATGTGCAGTTTAGGTGTTATTTTATTATTTGGAGTACAATTCAGTTCCACCGTTTGTAAGCCCTTCTTAATGTTAAAATGTTTGTTTATCACGATCTACTATATACTTACTTTAAAAAAATAAAGGATTTTTTTACTAACCTGTGTTTCTGACTGAAAAATGTGTAATTGGAAAAAGTAATTCACGACATTTTAAAAATTCATTGAAAATTTTGAAAATATAGTTCTTTTATTAAAATAAGATTAACCTATACTTAAATAAAAGAATGGTTACCTAACACTCATCCATCTTTGTCAAAATTATTGCTTAAAAAATACTGCATGCTTTTGTTTGGAACTGGAGAATCATCTTTTGATATTCAGAAAAAGAAATAATGAACATTAGTTAAAAGGAATTAAACCTGACATCCGTCGAAACTTTTGAAGGATTTCAGAAACCAAATTATGGTAATTTTATTCGCGATACAAAAGAAACGAATTTCGAAATATAAACTGCCTATTTAAAGAATAAGTTTGCCATTTCAAATTTATTTGCCAGATTACAATAAAAAATGTATTTGCAGTAGCAGAAGTATTTGTATTATACTATAAAAGTAGCCTTAATAATCGTATATAAAAACCAGCATCTAAAAAAACGATTTTCGTTTCTTAAAGTTTCTAGAATCCGCTATCCGTTAATGTACGGTAGAAAATTAAAAATCACAGAAAGAAATAGGGAAAAAACATATTTCCCCCAAAAGTAATGTTTCTACAGCATTAAATTCGTTTGGGACATCAATGCAAACACAGTTGCGTTCGAATCGTCATAGGAAATGAAATCTTATTCTTTCGGATCTTTTTATTTTGATCGCTTATCCTTTCAGAATTAAATCCTATTATTGATAAACGTATGACAGCACAAGAGTTATCACTTTAAAGATAAAATTAAATCTTCACTTTTTAATTCATGTTTTCATTTAATATGCATATCAGTAGCTTACATTCTCACTGAAGTTAAAATTTTATTGAAGTACTTGAATTTCCTATATCAAGGTGGTGGACGTTTTTTGTGCTTAGCATAATTCATAATAGCGTGCCACTGTAAGAAGTGGAAATTATGTAATATATCCAAAAAAAAATAAAGTAAGGGATGACACGTTTTTAATTTTACTTACTTACGAATTGAGTTAATTTAGATATTTTTAACGCGAAAGAACCTTCCAAAACACATCTTTACAGACTGTAGATTCTTTTGTTTAAAGAAATAGTATTTACTGAAAGTAAGGAAATAATATCTACTGAATGTGGGAAGTACTATATTTCTAAAATATGATTGCAGTAGAGAAAATGTTACACGTTTTAGTTTAAACTAATGTGAAATTTAGTTGTCTTTCAGTTTGATGTACGTGTGAGTAACACGTGCATACGAAAATATCCCTAACATTAACTAGGAAAGCCGAAATCTTAGTTAAGATAAACATGTTACAATTAATAATCAAATTTAATAAGGAAAAGTAACAGTTGCCGGGTACATTATAACGGCTTAAGAAATTCAGAGCACAGTACAGATGCGAGTACACAAGTTCACATATCTCGGCGAAGCAGAGACGCACACATTCGTTGAAGTAGTTCCACTTGACTGCCGGGGAAAATTCTTCTCTCCCCGTCAGCCTGTAGATTTGCCAAACGGGTTTACTGTTTCGCCAATTGGCGCTTTTCTGTACAGTTTTTAAGTCCGTATCGCCTGTTTGACGCTGCATACTCCCTCCGCAGTGTCAACGAAATGTGACATACCGATGCGGGGGTCGGATTAATCGTCCAGAACGGGTGATACAAATGTCTGAAGTTTTTTCCACACTCTTGGAAGCAACTTGAGAAGAGTCCATGGTTACAAAAGCGGGTTTCAGTCTATCTATGGAGATCGTTTGCTTAGTCCATTTTATTTCGAGATCAAACGTTTTATCTCGTCTTTCTAGCACCTTAAATGGTCTATCATAAGGAGTTTGAAGTGGTTTTCTAACTCCGTCGTGTCGAACAAACACATATGTGGACTTGTGAAGGCGTGGATGAATGAAACATGTTCGCTGGCCGTGGCTAGAAGTCGTGGTCGGGCGGACACTGGCAAAGTGAGCTTTTAAATCCTCCACAAACTGTTTGGGGGACGCATCCGGAGGTGTCGGATTGAAAAATTCTCCTGGGAGACGGATAGTCTTTCCATACACCAGTTCAGAAGTGGTTGCTCCTATTTCCTCTTTGAGAGCGGCGCGGAAACCCATCAGCAGCGTTGGAAGGGCAGCCACCCAGTCACTGGTATCGTGCGCTTTTAAGGCAGCTTTCAAAGGACGGTGGAATTCCTCGATCAGTCCATTCGCCTGTGGGTGGTACGGAGACGTCCTGATCCTCTTGATTCCCAATAATTGGGAAAGGGCTCGAAATAAGCCGCTTTCAAACTGTCGCCCTTGGTCGGTAGTAATAACAGTCGGACAACCAAATCGAGTAATCCAGTGGTCATAGAAAGCCTGTGCTACTGTGCGTGCTGTTATGTCTGGTATGGGTACTGCTTCGGGCCATCTAGTAAATCTATCTATCATAGTTAGACAGTAATAATTATTTTGAGAAGGAGGTAGGGGACCAACAAGGTCAAGGTGGACGTGATCAAACCTCCGTGATTAATCTGGAAACTTCATTAACGGGGTTCTAGTATGCCTGCTTACTTTTGCTTTCTGGCACGGAATGCACTGCCGTGCCCATTTCGCGCAATCTTTGCGGATGGAAGACCAAACAAACCGTGAACATACTAACTTTGTTGATGCGCAAATGCCGGGGTGAGACAAATTGTGCAAGGTGGCAAAAACTTTCTCACGGAATGCCGGAGGAATGTAAGGACGGACGTTACCTGTTGACACATCACAATATATCGGTAAGCTACAATTCGGTAAGGTAACTTTTTTGAGATGTAGAACTTTTGACTCTTTAAGCAATGTTTGTAATTCTGGGTCGATTTCTTGCATTTTAGCGATTTCCTCATAGTCGATAGGGTTAGGCATGCTTATTGCTTCTATACGCGAAAGTACGTCGGCAGCGATATTCTCCGAACCTTTTATATGGCGAATTTCAGTGGTGAATTGTGAGATAAAGTCTAACTGCCTAGCCTGACGAGGTGAACACTTATCCAAACGCTGTCGGAATGCATACGTGAGCGGTTTGTGATCGGTGATTAAAGAAAAGTTCCGTGCTTCCAACATATGCTTAAAATGCCTAATAGCAGCATAAGCTGCCAATAGCTCTCGATCATACGCACTATAGTTCCTTTCCGCCTGCGAAAGCTTTCGTGAGAAAAATGCGAGAGGCTGTAAATTTCTATCAACTATTTGTGATAGCGTTCCACCGATCGCGAAGTCGGACGCATCAACCTGTAAAACCAACTGGGCATCTTTCTTCGGGTGTGCCAAAAGAACAGCATTAGCGATTAGCTGTTTGCACTTTTGAAATTCACTCCGCGCTTCCTCAGACAAATTCAGGATTGTCTTATCATTTTTCTTAGCCCCTTTTAAATACGAAGTTTAATGTATTTGATTCTGGGCTACGTTGGGTAAAAATCGACGGTAAAAATTTAAAAATCCTAAAAATCTCTGCAAATCTTTTACCGTTTTAGGAAGTGGGAAGTTAAGTATCGGTTCCACTTTGTTCGTCAGAGGCTTGGTACCATCTTTATTGATTATATGGCCTAAAAAAGATATTTCCGGAACGCCGAAAACACATTTCGAAGCGTTAATTGTCAATCCATATGAAGTTAATCTTTCAAAAACAGTACGTAGGTGAGATTTATGCTCATCTTCCGTATCACTAAATATCAAAATATCATCTAAGTAGACGTAGGCGAATTTTAGATCTCCAAGAATTTCGTTCATAAACCTTTGAAAGGTTTGAGCTGCTCCGCAAAGTCCGAAATTTAAAAACGGAAATTCGAAAAGACCAAATGGGGTGCAAACTGCAGTTTTCGGTATATGATCTGGATGGACTGGTATATGATGATATGCCCGAACGATATCAATTTTTGAAAAAATTGTCTTTCCGCTAAGCGTATTATTAAAGTCTTGTAAATGCGGGATAGGGTATCTGTCGGGTTCGGTGCACGCGTTTAGTTTTCGGTAGTCTCCTACTGGCCGTATGTCGCCCGAACTTTTAGAAACTACATGAAGAGGTGATGACCATGCTGATTTTGATGGTCTACAAATACCTTGATCTATCATAAATTGAAATTCTTTTTTTACTGCTTCGTATAACTTAGGGCTTAACCTACGCGGTTTACTGTGCACAGGAGGACCGTTTGTTTCGATGTAATGAACCGTACTATGCTTTACTCTACCCGAATCGGATTTTAACTTCAGTATTTCCGGAAAGTCTTTCAAGATTCTGTGATATGGTGAATCACCAGATATTAACTTTACCGAAAAATAATTTTTAGAATCGGAAAGAGAACCAATACGAGTTAATTTCGTAGTATTATCGATAAGCCTACCTCGTTTTAAATCGATTAAAAGATCAAAATGCCTTAAAAAGTCGGCTCCTATTATAGGCACTGGTACATCGGCGATTAAAAACTTCCAAGAAAAGTTTCGTCTAAGTCCTAAATTCACAGTTAACAATTTTGTTCCATACGTAGAAATTCTGGAATTATTCGCGGCAAATAATTGAAGCGAATCAGGATGCATTTTCTTAAACTTAGAAGTCGGTGTCACACATGAAACATCCGAGCCCGAATCAACCAAAAAGTTTAAATTTAATCTGTTATCGTAAACATGTAAACGACATGAATGCGCGACTGCCGATGAATTTCGATCGACAGCCGCTACTACTAGTTTTCCTGGGCCGTAGTGTTCTGAGAAAAGGAACAAGGTGCTCGACATTTTCGTGCATTCATTATTACCGAATCGCGAATGAAAATAACAATAATTGTTCACACGCTCTCGGGAATGCCCACGCAAAAAACTACGTGCTGTGTTATGTTGATCCCGGGGGAAATTATTCCTCGTTTTTCCGCGGGAGAGTCGCTCGACTTGTTTACTTAGGGCAGAGATTTCACTCCTTAAGGCCTTAAGCTCCTCGAGGGGGGGCACCAGAATCGTTAGGGTTTCTGGGGGAACTCGCCGAAGCTGCCTGGACCGCGAACACGCTGTTGTTTGTTGGCGTGCGCACTTCAGCTATCTTATCAGCCATTTTTGCTAAATTGTCTAAGGATTCCGAACTTATTGATAAAATGGCATGCACCACGAAAGGTACCCTTTGCAGCCATAATGATTTTAAAAATTCGTCAGTTATACAGTTTCCACCTAATTCTCTCATTTTTCTCAATAAGTGAGATGGTTTGTCGTCCCCTAAATGCAATTCAGAAATAAGTCTGCGTATTTGTTCGCTTTCCGAATGTGAGAATTCTACTATTAACCTAGCTTTAAGGGCATCATATTTAGCCTTCGCTGGGGGATTAAATAAAATATCTGATACTGCGGACAGAGTTTCAGGGTCTATCGAAGAAACCACGTGGTTGTATTTTGTACTATCGCTACTAATCTTCGCTAAAGCAAAGTTAGTTTCAACTTGAATAAACCAAAGTTTAACATTTTTTTTCCATAAAGGGGGAATTTTAACTGCCACGTGTGAGATTTGTGGCTCCTGAACCGCCATATTCGATTCCTCGTTGGTTTGGCCTTCCGATCCTGGCATGGTTGCCAATTATAAATATATCGTAAATCGTAAACTTAATGTTTTGCACTATACCTTATCAAAACAGTATCAATTTAGAATAAAATAATGAAGACATTCAATATCTCAATAAAAGTGTGAGCACAAATATTACCCAAAGATCAATTTTAAAAAATCAATATTTAAATTAAAACTAAAATTTTAGAGCAAAACATATCACAAAAACATAATTAAGACCAATCACAGATAATTAAAAAAATTTGACCACATACCTGTAAATCATCCTTAAGTGTGATAAACCACGTGTAATCCGTACGATAAAATGAGGAGGAAATAAATAGGGTGGAGCCTTTATCAGTCATAAGGAACAGCTATGGCATCAAAATAAGGCATATTTTTAGTTTTTTAACAAAGATTGAGACAGATAGTCATTAGGGATCGAAACAGAAGGAGCGAGGGACAGTGTCACCAATGATGTACGTGTGAGTAACACGTGCATACGAAAATATCCCTAACATTAACTAGGAAAGCCGAAATCTTAGTTAAGATAGACATGTTACAATTAATAATCAAATTTAATAAGGAAAAGTAACAGCTGTCGGGTACGTTATAACGGCTTAAGAAATTCAGAGCACAGTACAGGTGCGAGTACACAAGTTCACATATCTCGGCGAAGCAGAGACGCACACATTCGTTGAAGTAGTTCCACTTGACTGCCGGGGAAAATTCTTCTCTCCCCGTCAGCCTGTAGGTTTGCCAAACGGGTTTACTGTTTCGCCAATTGGCGCTTTTCTGTACAGTTTTTAAGTCCGTATCGCCTGTTTGGCGCTGCCGCTGCAAGTTTATAAAATGGAGGAAGGTAATAAACTTTACAAAAGGAAAACTGAGATTAACTCTGTTAAGACATAAGATGCTTCATCACTATGATCTGAATTTTAAACCCTAATTACAAATTTGGCATTTACTTCGATTTAACTTATCATATATTTTCTCTGTTCTTCCCGTATGTCTTCACAGTGCAACTGGAAGCGAGTCCGATGCTTATTCGGAAGTCTGGAGCTCGAATCCAGGTGAGGGTATTCTAGATTTATTCAGTTTTTTTTCCTGACAGTGAAAAATCCTTTAAAAGGCTTTAAAAACTTCTAACTAGTAAGCAGACTCAAATACTGCCTACTTGTGTTCTGCACACTTCTGTCAGGTGAAAACAAAGCTAATCGTTGAGTGAGATGAAATTTTTTGTTACGTAGAGTCATTAAGTCAATAGGTTATTTTGAAGCAGGAGACATAAAAAATGAGCAATGCCTTTGCCTCCCGAACTTTGGACCTCCCGAATACGCACTGGGCGTGCTACCGTGGAACTGAGAAGGCACGCTGAAAGGAGGGAGAAAATACCTTACATACGCCCTCTTTTAAAGAGCGACTGGGAATTAGGGGACCCGATCGCCAAATTCTGGTGGTGACGTATTTTTGTCCACCACCTTTGAGTTCGAGCGCCACTGTAGAGTCATTAGGTTATTTCGAAGCAGGAGACATTAAAAAGTGAGCAATGCCTTCGCCAAGACTCGAACCGGAACTTCTCGTGCTCTATTACACCACGAAGACATGCTGGAAGGAGTGAGAAAATACTTCATAGTTGTAACGGCATAATGTGGAAGTACTTCTTGATTGTATGATGACTAGAGATGAGAAAAGAGTCCTTTATGACAATCTCAGACGCAAACAATGGCTCTTTCGCAGTCAAACTCCATTAGCTAAACCAGGTTTACATTTCAGAATTAAGTCAGGTTTACATTTTAGAAAGTTTTGTTGCTTGTTTGGATAGAACAATGGGGACATTATCCATTAGGAAATGCTAGAACTACGTCAAACTTTTAAAACTTATCCTGTCCTTGTTAATTGATAAGGTGCTATTCCACAACATGATATTGTAAGACCTCTTTCTGCAAGAAAGACTTTGGATAAAATTAAAGAATTGAGCTCCACTTAGTTTGTCTGAAATCGCAACTCCTATTACCAATTATCGATATTATTGCAATATTTCTGGAGTAGAAAGAAATTTCGAAATGTAAAATTCAAAAACAGAACTTCGAATGTTTTTGATTAAAAAAGATCTTTGTTTTTTAGATCCGGAAAACAAAATTTGCGCACTAGGTGGTAAAAAAATCATATTCATAGTGAAGGTGACATCAGTGATCCAAAATTGCTTCACTTCCTTAAACAGCAATTAAAACTATACTTAACAATTTAAAACTCTCGCATAACATAGCGCAAAAAAGACACGACTTATTATATCATAGTTTGGTCTTTGCAAGATGTGTTATTACACTTTTAATTACAGCTACTTCTAGAATAATAGGAAAAACAGATTTAAGTTTTATTAGCTACAATTACCCCAAGTACATTTAAATAACCCGTAGGGATTGGCTATTTTATCTACTAACCAAAGCCAAAAAAAAATTGTATCATTTGCTCATACAGGTTAATTTCGCTTATTTAATTCAGATGTAAGCGTAATATAAATCAAAAGTTATAGAAGAAATCAAATAGCTTTTATGTAGCTCAAGAAATAAATATTTCTGAGTACATTAGTCTTTTCTTAATTTGTATTTTATTTAGCTACACATTCATATAATTCTGGAGAGGATGATTTAATTGAAGATTAGAATGGAAGTTATTTAATAGTTTTTCCATAAATTTGGTAGTGCTGAATCTTATTTCCTTAGCAATACGTTATTTATTTTATATGAATATCTATCTCATAAATAACCTAATATGTAAATTCAAGTTTCTGTCAGTAAACTTTAATAGCAGACTACTTTATAATTTTTCAAGTAGCTGCAACAATGCCCAGGTTAAAAATAAAATGTAAGTTTCACCTTTAAAAATAAAATACTATAAGAATGTAATTTATTCGTTCTATAAATGTTTATGTAATTTAAAAAGAAATAAAAATCTTATATTAAAGTGAAATGTTATCTGAAATTACTTTATCTCAAACAAAGTGAAACTGACTGATCGTCACAAAATTATTCAGTTCTTTTAGAGAGTAGAAAGGAATGTTTTAATGTTTTTCGTAATGTTTATGGAGTTCAAAAATATTTCTCTAGTTTATCTGAAGGAAAAACTTTTTTTCAATATCCTGTGAAAGAACAAGTGCATGTCGGTATTTCATAGTTATATTCAGCTATTAAATTAAATTAAATTAGGTTTAAATCTACCTCTAAGCTATGTTACATAGTGAAAGACAGTCATTGGGATTCATTCTTCACTTAATCTTATTTATTGTTGAATTTACATGAATTACAGAGATAATAAAAATAAAAAATAAAAATATGGTGCCCCAGAAGATAAGGTTTTGATCAGACTGCGATTAATTGAAGTCATAAAATCCTAAAATCGTTCATCTTAAAAACAGCTATAAAGAAATCCGTCAAACTGGCTTCGTGACCAAGCTATCTAATTGGTTAATATTAGGAGAAAAAACTCAGTATAGTTAAGGTTCACGTAGAAGAAAAATCCTTTACTAAAATAGATAATATTAAAGAAATAAAAGACGAATCAGCTTTAAAACATTCACCTCGAAGCTGAAGTATGGCTTAAATCTCAAGTGTGGCTGCATGTTTATTTACAAAAAACAATACTTATTATAAGTTGTCGCATAGTAAATATGGAATCAAATTGCTCGGAATACTGAATCGAATTCAAAACGTAATTTCACAGTATTAAAAATAATTTTTCCATGTTAGTCAAGAGGAGTTTAAATAAGCCATTAAGTCTTAGTAAATAAAGAAACAGAAGTAAAACAAAGGAAAATTAGTTTTTTATTGTATAACTCTATTTTTTCTAACAAACGTTTTATTGTATAAATCAGCTGGTTTATTTTTCTATTAGAAAATTAATTGAACTTTAGCACTTCCATGTTTTGAGAAACTTACAAGAACAGATAAAACACCGCTTTAACATATTCTCAGAAATGAAACAAAACTAGAGAAGCAAATTTCTATAAAGATAGATTATTGCCCAATTTTGATAAAATATAATTTTTTAACAAAAGTTCTCCCTTGAATAGAAATTTCAAAATACATTATTCCGTTTTATGACCTATTTTACACATGATTGTTATATCAGTAATAGAAAATAAAAAATATTATCATAGGTACCCCTTACCTTTTTTAAAAATTAAAATAATATTCTTCCATACTGTCGTATATGTAAATGAAGCTAATTAGTCCAAAAGCCATTGGTACATATTTCGAAGTTCTCTCAACGAGCTGCATTTTAAGGTATTGGAAGTAACTCTGTGTTAGTAATTCGTAAAAGCACCTCTCTGGTATATAATATTTGATTATAACTATTACGAATACACTTGAATGAAGAGAGATAAATCCGAGTTTATTTTTTTGTATGTTCTTATTCTTCTGTGTTCCTGTTCTTTTGTCTCAGAATGCATTCGCGTTTTGGTTACTTAAGGCTTTAAATACACAATGCATGTTCCTTCTGCCTTTCATAAGCAGCAATCTACTTGTGAACTTGGAATCATGGTTCAATATGCCATCAGCTACAGCCTGTCACCTCTGGTATGAGATACTCTGAGTGCAATGAAGGCATTTCAGCACATCGATGAAGCGAAGAGAATCTTCTCTTTACTCCACATTCAGAGTAAATACAAGCCGCTAGTTCGCTGTGTGACACTTGTGACGCTCATATATAGCTAACATAAACAAATGTCTCATTATAGGAGTCCAAATGCTTTAGGACTGAACTCCGGGCATGATACCTTTAACTCCGATGTCTGTTTAGAATTCCTTGGAGTTTTACTGTCAATCACTTGAAACCTCTAGTAGGCTAACAAAGGAAATGTAGTTGTGTAATAAAGCATATGATGATCAGTTTTGCAGGATACATTAAATGATGTATAAATTTAATGCCAAGTTGTGTTTACGGCCCGGCCCGGCAGGGCCGTCGTAAGCTACGTATTATATTGATGAAATATCTTTATAAATTTTACCATTTGTCAGATATCAGTTCTACAGATTAAAACAATTTTCATAGCTGCATTTCTCATAATTTTTGTATTTTCCAGGTTTCATAAAATAGCTAGAATTATATTATCAAACCTATAACTTAAGGCCTAGCAGCGGCCGAACGGTAACAGCCACTGAGCACTGGTAGTTCTATCCAGGATTCGAGTCCCGGTGAAATGGCAGTGTAATGTTCATATTATAATTAACAGCATAATCATTCTTCGAAAATAAAGGTAAAAAGGCTTACCTTTTAGTCAATCTTCTTTCTCGTTCCAAAGGCGTATCCAGGAATGTTTTTGTTAATTGTACACATCAAAGGCACTACTGACGCAAAAAAGAGAGGCTGCTAAGATAATAAGATATTTAATTTACAAATCACATCACTAAACTAAGATATAAATATATAATATATATATATATATGTATAACACAGAAGAAAAGGATTACATTCTTCACTCAAACGTCCATCACGAATTTCAAAAAGTTCAATCATAGCTCGGTTTTAGTTTTTTGCTGCGCGCATGCGCAAATCACGTGGCAGTCGATGAGAGTTTCAACAGGCTGGCTGCATGGATCGTTTCGTGGTTTTCACATGTGTAACGTGGATACGAGCCAGTTTCCCTTAAAAATACCTCCACGCGGCATTCCGCCCACCAGCGGTCGAGCGGTAAAATCGCTGAACACTGGTAGTTCGGTCCGAGGTTCGAATTCTGCGAACGGGCTGGCTGCATAGGTGTTTTCGTGGTTTTACCCATGTGTAACGTGTATACGAGCCAGTTTCCCTTAGAAAGTTCTCCACGAAGGCATCCTTCCTCTTAGGCAGATAGCCCTCGAGACTTTGCCGTAATTAACTAACCTAACCTAGCCTAACCTAACCAAGCGGCATTCCTCCCTTTGTCAATAATGCCTATAGCGGAGCACGCAATAAGTTAAAAAAACTATCATTTTTTATTCGAATTCTTGTGGAAAAACCAAAATAACGAATTAGCTGTTGTATTTATAAAATACTTTTTTCATGAAGACTTTAATCCTGCTCCAAACGTGGGAAAAACTCGTTTCTTCAGACAGTTATCTAACCTTTATATTTTTTATTAAAATATACATGTAGGCGATTTATATAAACATATAGTAAATGTGCAAGTAATAAATAAGACGAGAAGAGAGAATAATGTATTTTGACTCCCAGGGTAACTACTTTACAAGATTTGTAGTTCGTAAGAGATCTAGCAATTTTGATAAATATATAAAATTTTAGTACATTTAACTAGTCCTTTCGTCCTTCTGAGTAAGTACTGTGACAGTACTTACTCAGAAGTGAGTCTGACAAAATTATTATGATAAGATTTGCAAAGCAAACTTACATCTCTTGATTGGCTCAGCTACTAAACTCCCTACCATAAATAGTTGATCAGTTAAAATTAAAACTTGAATTACATACTTTTAGGATATTTAATTTTTTCTAGATTTATATTATTTAAATATTTTAATATTAAAGTTTTAAAAAAATTAATAAAACAAAGATAGCAGATGTGCACTCAATTTTACTTACATAAGCGCCATCTATATAATTTGCAGAACACACTTACATCACTTTGGAAATACTTTTGCAGACCCCAACGCTAATATAGTAGGTAAGTTAGAAATAAAACTTACTATTTACTTGCTTTAAGTATTTTTTAAATATTTTTTATGTAGTATTTAAGTATTTTCTAGACATGAAATTATATTTTTAAGTATATATTTGTTTCTATAAATTATGAATTAGTTCTTTTTGTTTCTTAATGGTTTATATAAATTATGTCTAGTTCCTTTTTAGTTTCTTTTTATTGATATGCAGATTCATGTCGGGGAAGTTTCTGTAGACAAGGGTTTCTAAAATGCATTGGTTTCTAAATTAATTTTTTTAAAAATTTGATTTTTTAAAAAGTTTAATTTAATACTAGACTTTACATAGCTTATTTCTCAAAAACCTTCTTTGGTATTTTCCTTTTAGAACTTTAATTTTTAATTGCTAATTTCTAAAGGTACCACTTTATTGGCATTTCTTTGTGGACATCCTTCACTCTTTACTTTTGGTTTTGACTTTTATCCTTGCCTGCATGAATGACGAAACACGTATTGAATGATTGGAGACTTAGGTTTGGAGGCAACTTTCCCTTGATAAGTCTCTCTTCTGCCTGCTCAACAGTCATTCACTTATGCATTTAAAAAAAAAAAAAAAAAAAAAAAAAAAAAATTAGATTAATTTTAATTTGCTAAATTGGGGAATTTTTTCCATGGTTTGGTTTTGCATTTGATTTACTTATGCTATCTGAGTTTAAATGATATTTTAGATTAGTTCGAAAATTAAATCTTTTATATGTTTGCACATTTTAAAATTATTTTAACTTTAAATTTGCTTTTTTACGTATATACATGTTTGTTAAAATTTAAATTTGTTTAAATTTAAGACATATAAATATATATTTCACCTTTAGTGAACGAGAAGATGTTATTTAACAATTCAAATTATATTTAACTGCCCTTAATTAATAACCGCTTTCATTTCTTAATATTTACAAAATTCAGATTAGCTATCGTTGAATAAGACTTTCGATTACAAATTTCATCAGAAAGAAATAAATAAAAGTTATCAAGATATATTTAATTTAATATAAGTTGTTCCTAATAACAATAACAAAAAGATAAATCTAAATAACAATTTTTAGACTCATGAAATACTTATTTAAAGACAGGAAGGAAACCTGTTTAGAAGTGACTGTGAACGGGAGTAGGGTGTTATGAAAAATTGTTATGTATTATTTGTTGTGTACAATTATTATGTATCATTTTACTGTGCATAAGGTATTTAGTTATTATATTATTTTACTGTGTTTTTGGTATTATTTAAACTTTGACTCATTTTCGGCAAAACTTTAAGTTAGCTGAAGAGTGATTCAGAAAAAAAGGGCGAGGTTGGTTACTACCGTTTCCCACGAAGCGGTCAATTGTGGCTAGCTGCATTTTCCTCTTTTCGCGGGGATTTAAAAGACGTGTTTTGCTCGTTCAGAGGCGAATAGTTCTAAGGGGCGGCGATTATTTGACAGAGTTATAGGTTGGAAATATTTCCTCTTTGCGTGGGTTCAGGATATTTTGCATATAATATCTGTATTCGTTTCTTATTCAGATTTAAAACAAAAGTTCAGTAAAGACCTGCGTACTCTACATTCCTTATAACTCAATCACATTTTTTTAATAATTGTTTTCTGCTGGTTAAGAAAATTATTTTTGAAATGAGATGATGTATTAGTAGCTAGACTAACGATTTCGAACATCACTTATACGATGCAAACAGTATTAGTACAATTTATTTACTTTATTGTTATAAATACAGTACTAATTTATGTGTATGCATGACTGAATGTTTTCCTGTTCTCTTTAAAGTGTTTTGTTCTTCTTTTTTTAATTTAATTTTATTCCGATTTCGGTTAATCTTCTATAAGCGGGGGGAACGCGAAACTTGGCAGGTGTTATTTGGCGCGATTGTTAAGCGAAAGTAGTTCAATGTGTTGAATTCCACGGACGATATTAACTTGTATAATTTAGTGAGTTGATGCATCCATTGTTGGTGAATTGGAATATATTTTCTTGGTTGACAATTTTGGAGTCTGAGGAAAGTGTTGTACAATTTATTTCCGAAGTAGGTTTATTTCCTTCAATTGAAACTGTGGAGTGTCCAAAATGTTCTGCGAAGTTAGTTGTTAATAAGGATATGCTTGTGTTGCATTTTGCGTCTTTCGTTTGGCGATGTTAAATTTTACATCGCCGTTTCTTTTTGCGATTGGCAATTGCGAAATGAAGTCTGACATCGAAAACGAAAAGAGTTTGGAGCCAACTTACTCCGCTCATGGAAGATTAGCCCCGATTTCATTACATTTTCTGATTATCATGCCGTCTGTTTTAAGCATTATTGAGAAGTTTCAGGGAGTGTTAATGGGGAATTTAAAGTTTGTTTTCAAATGGAAAGATGACGTTAAGAAAGCCTAGTGTAGTGAATAGGCTGTTCCTTTTACATTTATGCCAAGATCAACAATTATTCTTATATTTCTTAAAGGAAGCAGGTTTAATAAAGAGGGAATTAGCATGCCTGAAATGTAATTCTAAAATGAAATTCAAAATTAAAAAGTCAAATGGTTTTATACGGGTATGTAGTTACGGCAGGAATGTGAATCTCAAAGTCAATTTGATATGCGACATGGTTTTCTAACAGTAAGCTGCGGATGGATGACATATTTTTTTAACAAATGAAACGCTCAGAAAGACTAAAACTGGAGCTATTCAACAGGAGTATTTTTTTGGTTTCTAACACATTAGCAGACTGCTCATATAAAGCTTGGTTGCTGTTTCACTGCCAACATATGTCACTGACATGAAGTCAGTGACTGACATGACTGACATGTCAGTTAAATTAATTCGTATAGTGATGCAGTAGAGTTCACACTGCCACTAAGATTACATATGCTAAGTATGGAGACAGCGCTAAGGATGATGCGTTTCGATTGCTGATCAAGTTGATTGCCAAAGTTTGATTGCCAAAGTGCTCATCTATGTCGTATTCATGTTCTCACTGATATAGCCTGCCTCTTGTGCGATAAAAATCAAGCCTATGTATCAAAATCTCCTGCATGTCTGTGGAGCTCTCCATCGAGGTACTGTTGCTTTTAGATACTGGGAGGACTCTGGTGGTTATAACCTTCAGTTTCAGAGATAAACTTAGGTTATCCCTTGAAATATTTGATGTTATTTTACTACTTGTAGTTATTTTGGTTTTTCCTCCCCTAACTACTTGCTTTTATTCCGCCACTGGAAATAAAATATTCCTAACCAGTAAAGACCTTAATGTTAGGGATCATATAATATACTTCTAAGTTAATGAATTTTGTTTAGTTTTATTTCGTTCCTTTTAACTTAGAAATTAATGATTTGATATTATTACTTAAGGTAAAAAAAAAAAATTATATCTCTAAATCGGATTTTGAGTCGGTTTGCTGTAAACGACTCATCACTTTTCAAATTGTTGCCACCAAATACTATTATCATCCTGTATTATTTTTAAAGAAATTAAATAATGAAGAATCTGCATTTATGTATGTTCCTAGCATTGTGAGAAAACATTTGTGCCAAATTTTCATGAAATTTTCAAACTTTCATCAAATTTTGAATAACGTAGTCCTCTATCCGAACATATACATTTGAAAGTCCGAATTTTGAATTTTGAATATTATATTTTATAAAGCTTCAATGATTTTTTTATTAACAAACTCAATGATTTGAAAGCGAGCAAAACATATTTAAGAAAACATGTTAAAACCTTGGCTAAACTTCCAGGTTTTTTTTTTTTTTTTTTTTTTTTTTGTTAGGGATTCTTTGAGTCGTTTTCTCAGAAATGTCACGGAAAGACCTTTAATCCTTTGATATCTCACGAAATCATAGAATCTGAGGACCTTAAGTATTATTTTCAGGAGCATAATTATCAGTACAAGTGAGCCAAGTTTCAAAAAGTGCTGGATGCGTCGCTAGGATATCTACTGATCGTTTGTCAACTATGATGTATTACGCGCAACTCCATGTAGTAGAACATATAAAATAAGGAAATGATTCCCAGGTAATTTCGATAAAACCAGAAATTTTGGATATTTTGTGAGGGAATTAACATAAGCATTTATCTTGAATCAAACGGCAATATGTGCTTATCGATTTGCCTTCCATGATATTTAACACCTGCTAGCATGTTTAAATTGTTATCTACATGAATGTTGTCTCACAATTTAACACATATTTATTTTCACATACATTATTACTAATGAAAAGGCTTGTTTGATTATTCTCTTACAATCTGGCAATTTTGAAAGGCAATAAATTGAACGCTGTAGAAACTCTGAATCATACATAAATTACGAAATGAATAAACTGTTCTTCGATGAAGGAGAATTGAACAATTACTACCCGTACTCGTTAAAATAATTCGAATTGATTAAAATTCTTCGATCTATATAATTTACATACATTATAATATTATCGGCCACATACTTTAAGAATGTCATTTTAATATTGAATAAAAGTGATCAAAAAGGCAGCTTGTAAAGAGTGTTTAAGTTATAATTTCCGGTTAGCATCACATTTTTTAACAAAAAAAGAAAGAAGTTACTAAAATTGGAGCCAATATCAGTTTTAAAAAATCTGATGTGTACACCACATGACTTCTTTGTACGGAATATTAAATTATACGCATTTTTCTTGCATTTCATTTAAACTTATTGGATTGAATTAAATTTACTTCCTCGACAGCGCAAAAACCGCAAGAGAATAAATGCATTGTTTAAAATTCACTCTATTTATTTGCCATAGCGACACTCTGGCGCTAGGTTCACTTAACATTATTATATTTAGTTCATATTATAACTTAGAATGCACAAAATTTATATCATTGAAAGAATTATCTAATCGTTGCCACATGTTCTATTCAAATACTATAATAAAGCTAGAACGATGTATAAAAGAAATTAAGCAAACAAAACAAAAAAGGAACTTTCACAGACGATTCAATATTTTTCATTCAATTAATTCAGTTCTCACTTCGCGACAAGGCAAAAATACATAAACACTCAAAATATCTGTATTAAAAATTACGAAGTAAATCTTAAACACTTATTTCCTGGAAAAAATTCCAGAAAGGATCAAGCATGATTTAATTCGCAATAATAAATGAAGGCGTTATCTTTGTTGAAGCCAAGTTTCTCTGGATTGGCAACAAATCCACTATCCTGCTGTTTCAAATATAAACAAGCAATGGCCGCCATCAAAATAATTGTAAGGTTTAGCGGCACTTAAACAACTTTAGTAAATCTGTATGCAATACTTTTAGAATAATCAACAAAATTATTGATAATTCTAAAAATATTGCATAGAGATTTACTAAAAGCATAAAAACCTTAACCGGAAGATAAGAACAACATAATTCAATAATTTTTAAAGCAAAAAATGTACAATTTACAAACATATAAGAGAAAAGAAACTGAGATCACTGAGAGTGGATATATATATAAATATATTTATATAGGTTTGGAGCGGCCGATTGCAACCAAAATACGAGGTGCACATTTACATGGTATAGTAGTCCTATATATAAAATTTCAACGTTCTGAGGCTACTCGTTTTCGAGTTATGCGAGATACGTACGTAGGTACATACGTTCGTACAGACGCCACGAAAAATTCTATTCATTTTAAAGCAGTTTTATATATCTTTTTTTTTTTTTTTTTTTTTTTTGGAGGAAAAGAGTATTTTATTCTGTTCTTACGTACAGATATCACGCAAAAGCATCATTAAATTGCATTCGATAGCGGTCAAAACGGATATTTTCGTTGAAATATGCTGCCTGAAACTTTTCGCGATTATAATACTTCCTTTTTACTTCGTACAAGGAAGTAAAAATGTGCACTGAAAAATAAAATAACGTGGAATAATGAAGACAAATTATTGAACAAAATGAAACTTTACTGCATGTTAAGCACTATTTTAGAACAATTTCGGACCCATTTAGTTGACGTATGAAACGAAAATACTTATTATTTTAATTATCAATTGTCAATATTTGGATTTTGTCGACTAAGTCTCATCCAAGTTTGCCTTTAAGTGGAGGAAAATGTGAGAAGTTATCACGTTCCTTCGGGTTTGCTTTCGTGGCACAAGTAGATTAATACAATAGCAAACGTTTAGGTCCATAGCTTGGTCACCGTAGCTAGTAGATTTAGGTTTTCCATGTTGAGAAAAACCTAATGCCTTTACAAATTGTAAGTATAATGCAAAAAGAAAAGTATTTTCTTTTTTGCATCAGAGGATTTATAGATATATTTTATATAAGTATTTTTTTAGTCTCGCAGCTGAACAATTTCTTAAATTATTTAACTTTGGAAGATTATTATCTGAAAAGGTGTTCATAATACAAAAAATTGCTTTCTTTATAATTACGATTCATTTTAATTTTACTGGCGTTTCTCTTGATGTAAACTTTTGTTTGAACCAAACGAAATACAAGTAATATTTATGTGTAAATGATCACAGGCGCAGCTATTTATGCGAATCACACTTAAGGTGCGTAACACGACCTAGAAACGTAAAATAATATTTTAAATTGTAACCTGGAAATAATATTCAAATGAATGTGTAACTAGACATATTTCGTTTTTAAAATACAGAGCATAAACTCATTGCAATGAACAGCAACTACAATTCTTATTCAGATTTGTTATTATTCATTAGCAGCTGAATTGAAATTCTACCTAGATAAGAGATCTCTTGTAAGCTTAAAATACATATTAGCAATAATAATGAAACTCACATGTTCTATTGTATCAGAACAGTTTAATCAATGGAAAATTCATCGAAAAAAATTGAAAAGTTGCATCAAATCAATGATAGTGAAAATACCGTTTTTAACAAAATGTTCGCAATCAAACTCAACTAATGCATTGTCAGAAATCTTTATTTTCTTGGAAGTTATTAACACTCATTAGTGTAAATATAATAAGAAAATTCAAAATTCATATTATTTTTGCATAAACGTAGAGAACTGCCTTTCGGTACAAGTCGGCAACTAGACATATATTTAAATCACAAGGTTTCATGATAATCTGTCGAATTTTCGGTGCAAGTCGGCAACTAAGCATATATTTTAATATTTAAAACACGCAGTTTTATGATAATCAGGCGAACACAAAAATGTGTTTAAAAAACATAATGATTCATCTGTTATCAGTTGTGTGCCAGTTCTTGTTAGTAGACAATATGTTGTACCCCATTTTCTTTATTATAGTCCACATATTCCTAACTTTGTTCAAATATTACTAGCAATTAAATTCCTGAAATACCATTTTCTTCAACTTTCTTTAGTGAATTATTTGATATGTTCATGATAATCGCATTATAACTATTTAATGATGTGTGTTATACTCATGGTAATTCTAATCAGATGAAAAAATTCTTCAAGCTTTCAACACAAACAGAAAACGGGGAAACAAAGCTCTGATCGGAAGATGTTTAAAAGAATTTCATTATTCTTATGTAAGACATCTCCATTTGGTTTACATTTAGAATCCGCTTTTTTGTGCCTTTGTGACCGATAAATGAATGTTGCAGTTTGCTATCGGATTAAGCAACATATGAAATGGAATTTAAAAATACGCTGTATTATTGTAAATTAAAACTATGTTGATTGATAACCATCTTTACACATCTATGAGTTTTGTAATTTAGCGATCAGTTCTGAAAGCCCGTGTTAAAGAACTTATAATTCTGGCCTTTTGATAAAAACATCAATGATTTAGCGGATGCTAACAAAATACAGGTTGAACTGACTCATCTAAGAAAAGAATTTATTGACGTGATTTCGAATAATCGAAATTTAAAAATCTTGAACATAAAAACAGTCACTAAACTTTAACTACACCAAATGGTTAGCGAAATTCATAGCAGTGAAAGATAAAGAAATACTTTTTATTAAAAATGTGGATATAAACAAGTGTAGGACTTATTAATAAAAGCGAACCACTTACTTTGAACTCTTCTTTTTGATAACAGGTTGGATGCACTAAAAGTAGGAAAATGAAACTTCTCGTGAAACGGATAGACTGCGTTGTTTTTTCGTTATCAGGATTATGAGATACTACTTTTAAAACTTTAATTTTAGATAAAGAAAAATGGAATTGAATCTGATATTTCGTTCCTTAGAAAATATTTTATGGTTCATTTATCAGAATGATTCTAAGGAATATTAAAGTGAATACGAGAGAAAGTAGACTTCATAAAAAGCCTTACCTTAAGAACACTATACTGCTAGAACTGTGTTTAAAAATGAGAATACGCAAAGGCAAATAAGAAACATACATGAAAGCCGAAGTTGAAATACTTTTCTTCACTTAAAAATTCATCTTCGTACTGAATACGGTTTTCTAAATCTGTGCATTTATTTCTTTTTCAAGATAAATTCTTGCCGTCATCTGCCTTCTCTATGTTATTTCTATTTCCTCTGCAGCACTGCTTGGAGCTTTCTATTTATGCTTATAAACGAATCCATGTATTATTTTAATTATGAATATTTAATTTCTTTAGAACAAATTCCAGCTTAAAATAACTGCCGTTAAATTAAAAAATTGTGTAATTTTCGCTGGGTGACCAAGTTTGCGCTGGCTGTATCTCATACTTAGCATCCATGTTTTGGAATGTTACTGCATGAAATAACATTAAGGATAAATTTTTTAGCCCCTTTAGTAATAATTAATAAATGGTTTTCAACCGTAGAAAATATTTAACTTGGCTTGTTCCTTTCGATTCAAATTATATGTACTGTAAATGAGCAGTAGGTTTTCGTAACTTTGCAAGAGAATTCGTTTTAAGTGCAAATGTTTCAACAATGGGAAAACATACGGAACAGTAATCCCGCACAAAACAATTCGTACAGATCTATTATAGAGGGTCCGTATTTCTAAGGCGAAATGCTAATGGTTGATAGTTCGAAAATACAGAGTACAAAATTGAAACTGCTTGTGAATGCTTGTTATGACATATATTTTCTCGTCTTGTCTGCCGTGTTAAAGTATCTTAATGGTGCGTTTTAAATTATAATATTCTACGTTCTCTAACTGGACAAAGTTTTCTTCTGCTTGAAATTAATTTCAGTAAAGCAATTACGGTAAACTCTGAAAAGGGAGAGCAAATATTTCGTAGTAATTGATCTGATTATTGTATAAGATTTATTATATAAGGCTTAATGATGAGTTAGCTTAATTTTTATTATGTAATTGCTTTAATGTTATGTAAGGCTTAATGTTTATTATGTAAGGCTTAATTTATGAATTAACTAGTGTTTGTTTTAAGGAGTGTTACTCTTTGTTTCTTCTACCAAATCTGCATAATTAGGATACAAACTCAGTTAATGTAGTTATGAAGATTCCTCAAAGCGACAAGAAACTGTTTAACAAATAGACCCAAGGAATACAGAATACTAAATTACGTGAGTTTAAAGAACAGTCGCTGGCCTTGTCATCGAATATAACGATCTATTTTTCCATGAAATAAATTTAAAATGAAAATTGGAAAAGAAATATTAAATAAAAATAATCCAAGAAATGATTTTTGGATAAATAATGCTTATTTATCTGGCACTACAATATCGTAAAATTAGAACTAGAAAGTTTGGCAGATGTGAAAGTTTGACACTCTGTTTACCTACAAATAATGTTTTAGGATTCTTTACCCTTGAGACGTTAGAAAGTCTATGAATATTTGGAAGCATGAATATTTTAGCTCCATGGGAGATACAATTGCAGAAAAAATGAAAATATGTTTAGGATTCTATGCAAGTTTCGTGGTTGCCATTTATAGATCACTCAAATCTCTTTTTCTAATTTGTGAAATTTTAAAATTCATAGAATAACTAAAATTGATTAATTTTCATCTGAGTGTACAGAGTTGGTTACCTTTGGCGAAATGCTTATTATAATTATGAAACCTACAACAAGCAGAACGTGCTAGTAGCCTACTATTATGCAGGATGTAGAATTTGCAGCCAACAACATCTCTAGCATTCCCCAAAGACGCAAACGTAACTCTAATTACAGATTAATCTTAAAACAATTTCTTTTTCTCCTAAATGACCTTACTAGCAGAATTTCATTTCTATGGATGCCGAGAAATGTTTAGAAAAGAAAAACAAATATCCATGTAGGAAAACGATAGTTCTTTTGAGAATTCGTATTAAATTAAAATTGAATTTTATGCTCTATATGACGAACCATGCAGGGTTGAAAATTAAAAATGGAAGTAAAGAAAGGAATTAATGATATAAAGTTTAAAATGATAAGTATGGTGTAATCAGGGCTAATTTAATTCTAAATGAAATTAAGTAAATCTTCTGATTCGAATTCGTGTTAATGTGTTTATTTTAGCATAGTTTTATATAAATTAGCCTCCAAATTCTAGCAATTTACTATTTCCGAAATAAGCTTTATAGTTTCTCTATCCGATATTCTGAATTATTTAGATTTCATACTAAAATTGCCTTGCAATTTTAATATGAAAATGTACTAGCAAAATCCTTTGGTACGTTAAATAATACTTTTAATACTTTTTTCTAATTAAATTTACCAGAACCTTTTTGGTTTCTAATCAGATACAGATATTCGTATTTACGATTTTCTGTTTTTGTGGAAATGTGTCCCAGAAAAATAAAATGTAATTATTGCTTATTTTTTTAAAAAATCTGAGTGCAATAAAACGCAACAGCGGAAAAAAAAATCTATGAAGTTAAGAGACCACTGGGATTTCAAACAGTCTTAAAGATTAAAGAGAAATATTTATCTCTAGTCAGGAATGCGCACTATGTGCAGCACTACATGCTTATCAACGAACGAAGACAGGATAGTTCCCAAAATGGAGAAAATTACTTTAAAGATATAAATTAGCATTTAGACACAACACTTAAACATACTTTGTCACTTATGCCATAATTGTTGCAAAAGTACTGTCCATTTTTGAAATGTTGAAGAGGAAAACAACAGAGCTGCAAACCTTTTGGCCGCAAGCAGTGGTGGTTCGCCCACTACAAGAAAAGGACAGGAAAGCATATTGCTTAATTACAGTACACTAGGGAGAACAGACTTCCAGACCTGGCTTACATTTATGTTGCCTTACACGATTATGCTCCAACTCCTGGAGGCGGCTCATGGAGGCATAACTCCCTATCAACCCAGGGGAACAAAACTGCATAAAGTTTGGATAAGAACAACGCTTAGTCATTGACACAATCGTAAGCAAAGAGAACGCAAGTCAAATTGGTCTGCCAAATCTTTCCGGCCAGCCATCGATATCTTGACATTGTAACATCCCTACAAGCAAAGTGGAGACAAGACTCTATGGTCCCTGCCAAACTGACCCTACCACTGTATAAACGATGGTTCTAGCCACTGTGAAGACTGATTATACATCACAGAATTCGAATCTGACTCCGTACAAGTCCTAGACAGAATGCTGGGGGTTGCCCCCAGTGGATCCCCGAGGGAGGATGCTTAGTTACAAAGTAAAGTATTCAGTGCTGACAGCGAAGCAGCAAAATTATTTTCTAAAAAATCAAAAGAATTAATTGAAGAAGGAAATTAAATGATTGTACAAATATTAAATGTAGACAAGACCAATACATTTCTCGAGAAAGAAAATGCATACTAGTAATACATTGCCACAGCGATTTCGTTAATGCAAGATTTTAATGCTGTTAAAGATCTAGTAACCGTAATGCTTGGCGGCAACGCAAGTGGTGATTATAACCTGCAAATCAACTGCCTGATTATAAGTCAAAAAATCCAAGAGTGCTGAAAAATTGTTAAAAACGTCTTATACCAGACATATGGAAATGCAATGAAAGCTCTTGGATCAGTGGCAAACTTATTGAAAACTGACTTTTACATCATTTCATTCTAGAAATTAGGCAATATTGTGAGAGGAAAAAAATCTTTCAGCTTCCTTTTAATTTTAAGTAATGCAGTCGGGTACACCTTCTCCACAAAAAAAAATAAATAAAAATAACAAATAAAAATAAAAATATAGAAAATTTGAAAGGTTTCAGATTTTAAATTACGTCCAAAGGGGCTTTTTAGTCCAAAGGGGCAATTTGCTTGAAGGACTATTAATTTCGTTTTGGTAATTTGCTTCCAAAATTTTAAAAGGCTGTATCACTTGTGCAAACATTGTGTTAGTAGGAGTGAGTCCAAGAGCAGTTTGGTATCTTGCAATGCTCAGCAACAGCATGAAAGACTGTAAAGCATCTTTCAGAGAACGGTTTCTTCGTCAAAAGTATTTGTGTTTTATGGCATAAAAGGATTCATGTCCCTTCACACCTGCTTAGAAGTGTTTGAGCCATAACCAATCAGGTAAGTGAAAATTGTGCATATGTAAATGTGTACCCATTCAGCGAAACCATTTTTAAGATGTTTTCTTCGCTGTGATTGATGGTTGCTATGCTAACGTGGCTATAAGTTGAAAAGTAAGATCTTCTAGGCAAAATTCTAAGCCAGTTCTAGTGACGAAGCAAGTCTGGTTGCTCAGCAACAAACCTTTATTTCTGCTATTTATTTCTGCTTAATATAGGTGTTAGCTCATGGGAAAATATGACGAGTTGTGCTAGGATATAAGATGAAGTGCAGAATTTGTTTCGCTGGGAGATTGATGAAGCATGTTACAAGCGAAAGCGGAGAGGGAAGATGACTTAGAGTATTTAAGGGATTTATTTAGACAAAATGTATCAAATGATAAGCTGTTTAATTAGAAACATTAAATATTTTTATGAAATTAAACTAGCAGGACTCGGTGAAATCATTATCATTAAAATTACTTTTCACAGGCCGCAGGATTTCGTCCGATCCTGTGTATAGTACTTGTAATAAAGGATAGCAATTTATTGAGACTAACATAGTGATGATGATACGCTGGAGTAAAATTTACTCCAGAAGGTTGAAGCAAATTCTAAGGAATTCCATAAAATTAGTGCGAAAAACTGAAGATTGTAAACATAGGTCGATGAAAACCGTGAATGGCAAGTTAAAAGAGCTGTGGTACGTAGCTGGGAGGTCGGATGCAGAGCATAGTTATTGGTTGAGAGTAGAGAGGTAAAATATACAATACACTGGATTAGTGGATAAGTTATGAAAGCATGACTAATTTCAGACTCATACTGATTTTGAACTTGAAAAAATAAGAAGCTGGAAATAAAATAAACGGGATTGGAAAAAATACCATGGAAAGGAGACTATATAAGTGCAGCCATACCATATAAATCAAAAATTAAATCAATACATGAATGTTACCAAAAATTAAAAAGTTAGATTCGAATTAAGACCTGTTGATCTGCAGTCATAGGTTTATCAATTATGCTAGCATCCTCATAGACAAACTGAACGAAGAAATCAAGTTAATGTAAATCAAAGAGAATTGCTATGGGTCTTCTATTACTACTTTAACAATAATCATAGTCAGGTTGATGTACTGATCGATATATTATTGACTTTCTTAATATTTTTTTAGAATGCTTTTGCGTTTTTAACTATAAATTTGGCTAGACGTTTGATATTCGGTTCATCATGAACGGCATTTTACCTAATGAACGATCTACTGCCTGTAGTTTGCCTGACTGCCTTATAGTATTATGCAGTACTTAAAGTTTATGCATATTCCTTTTGCATGTTTAATCCCAAACAGTACAAACATGAATAATGATTGGACGCAACATAGCCTTACATAAGAGTAATTTATTTTCTACTAATAAAACTGAGTTCCGGGAAATTAAGGCAATAGTTTAGCTTTAGAAGCCGGAACTTGAAAATAATATATGTAATGAGGTTTTTAGGTGAGTTTTGAACTAAAATAACGCCAATGTATTTCATTTGCTTGGCCCACAGCATGGATCCATTGTACATAATCATATTTTGATTCTGATTCAGGTTTATTTTTCTTATAAAATGAACGGCTTCTGATTTATCCACATTAGTAGCAAGATCCCATTTCTGAATCCAGAACTCCATTGCTTGCATGTGTTGTTGTAGCACTTAGGTGACTAAACGCAGATATACATTTTTGGTCATTATCGTTTTGTCATCAGCATATGTGGCTAGTGCTGTATTTATGTTGTCGGATGTCGTTCCAATATTAGAAACATACTGCCCCAAGAAACTTGTGAAACGCCTGCAAGTATTTCCTGACATGTAGGATTTTTTTGTTTTTGTTTTGTTTGTTTCATTGAATTGTAGCAAAGCACTAAAGAACTAATCGACAGTGTCGTCCTTGGGTGCATAAATCAGTCAAATCCCAAATGTGTCCCTTCCCCCCTCATTTATCTGTCCATCTCTTGAGTGAAGTAATGAAATGGGAAAGACAGGATATTGGAAAGCAAAATTAAGAAAGTTTAACTTGTCAGGAAAATTATTTTGCATTTTTACGTTTTTCTATTTATCCTAATTTTTCAATTTGATTCACTAGCTAAGTCAACACTTTCAACTAATTTAGTAACAAAATAATTTTTGCTGAAATGCAGGATTGGTAAAGGATTCCTTGGGATTTAAATAATTTTATTTCAAAACATATCACACATGAAACAATGAATAACAAAGGAAAATAAACATTCCATATCAAAGTTTTGTTCATATTATCACAAATTTCCAATTTGTCATCCTTTGATTACCGGACACACGCCTATGGTATTCGAGTTCGGCCAATATCTTCATAACCCAAGAATCGCACTGCCAGTGTGTCGTAAATGCATACTGATAGTGCGATTCTTGAGCTCAACCAGAGTTTCTAGGAGTGGTAACATGTAACAGAAAATCTTTATCAAAGCCTCAATTACGAAATTATAAACCTTGAGGCCTGAACAAAAGCAGACATTAAATCATCATGAATAGCATTAAATTATCTCCCGCGCATTGCCACTCCTTGAATATGTCCACTTGCATTTCATGCCACTCGAAATTTAAAACTGAGATTCAATCTTGCATAATTCAATGATTATTTCGGGTACCCTACACTATTCTTTGTGTAGCAAGTTTTTTAAGTACAGTGTTTTAAAACTTGATGAATCGTTTATAATCATTATGATATTGTAATAATACAAGTTGATTCTGTTTTGCAGACTAATGAAAATCGAGTATGATATTCTTTAACTTCATACCATAAAATTTACGATACCAGATTTTCAAGAGAGCATGAAACATGTGGCATTTGAAGATTATATTTAATACTGTCACTACAAAAATCATTTTCATTTTGATTAAATGAACTTAATGTATACAGAAGAATTTGTCTCGACCTCGAAAAACGACACTTAAAAATTATGGCATTTCTTCCTGCCACCATTTCGCGATATTGTAGTCAGCACAACAGTTAACAGCTTTGAAATTTGGCGTTTGATTTTCGGGGATGCCATTTGCTTTCCTCTAAATTGCGCTTCGAATATTTGATGGTTTTTGCAATATAATGCATTTCTAAAAAGATAATTTGGCACAGCTGTACTGCTAGAAAAATTTGTCATACTAAATTCAATAATTAATTAGGATACCAAGTGCGAAAGAATTTTAAACGTAGCTTAAATGCTGCGTTTTTATTTCCTTGAAGTTGTAGCTAGATAGCCATATACAAAAGGAAAACTGGCAAATTAAGTAACGCTTGTGACAACAAATATTAGCAACCTTTACTTAAGTAGATCTAAAAATTTTCGGTTTCACACATAAAGGAATTCCATGGGAATAAATTCTTCTTGCAGACAGGAACTGAAAGAATGTGAAGTGTAATTTGTTACAAAATGTATAAACGTGGATATCGTTCTCTGATTAAATTGCTGACAATATAAGTTTTTTAATTAGAAAACATTAACACCATACTTAGATAATGGGTATGGTGATTTCACCTCCTTCCGATTCTACTTCCATTGTACTATCTTAAATGAACTTATTACATATGTCAAATATTTTCGAACCAAAAAGCAAGTATAAACATGAAATATTAAATCACTGTTAAGGTTCCATATATGCTTTAAATATAATAAAATTTGAATAAATTATACTTGATTAACAAAAGCAAAATACATTAAAATATGTCAGTTAAATTGATAAGTTAAAAAATTAACTGAAAATTAAAACTTTCTAACTATGCCATATATTGGCTACTAATAGAAGTTAGTAACTCACAGCCCTCACTGTTAATCTATGGGATGCTAATAAAAAACACCGTTCTAAGATTTTATTGGTAGTGATAGTTCAGTATTCTACAAATAATCATTTACTTATGATAAAATTGCAAAATACAAAAAAAAAAAAAAAAAAAAAATATTATAAACATAGAATGGAGAGAAATAGTCTTCGAAACATGCAGAGAGAAACCACAAAAGACATGAAAAAAGTTAGTGAAATTAATTCAAATTTTTTTTTTTCTAAAGCCTTGTTCTAATATTTCATTAAAGTTTCATTAGGGATTTTTTCGATAGTGAGTACTTCATTCGCCTTTGTTTTTGTCTGCTGACTTATTTCCATGCTAGTAGGGTAGTTGCTTCTCCTAACTTTGCAACATTTTTCATTTATATTTTCTGCCCCTCTCTTTGTGATATCATTTAGTGTTCATTCCCCATCTATACTAAATTATTTCAAACACATAATTATTATTTTCTGATTTGAAAAAGTATGCATGCGGATTTGTACCTGTATTGTTTTATTAAATCTTATTATCACGTAGTTAATTCTCTTATTTTCTACGATTTTTATTCGATTTCATTATTACAGGTTGTTGATGCAACCTTATAAGCGCAAATGCCCTAAGTTTTGTTTTATATAGAATAGACTGTTTTAAGTAAATTTAAGCAATTAAACCTTTTTCTACTGAAGTTTTTTATAGATGCTTTTTACATATAAAATATACATCTGTAGACATATACAACTGAGACATACACTTGAGAAGCATACATGTGAAGAAAAAAGAATCATTTTAGCACAAAATTATTCGAATTGTATATTTCAAGTGCCAGCTAAAAATACGCGGTTAAGTTTCTAATGCCAATGATTTAAAAATTTCGGAGTGCCTATGGTTCAAAACCATTTACCTCCACATCAGAGTTACTAAAAGCGAGCAGAAATTGGAAAAATTTGGCATAAGTGATTTACTTGATGCTCAATAGAGGGAGCCACAGGCTCGAGAAAGTTTAGGGATAGAGATGAGAATATAAAAACTTAAGTATCATAATTTTTTTATAAGTTTTTAGGTTTTTAAAATTTTTTTGTATTTTATATTTTATGCTTTTTTTGGTTTTTTATAATTTTTATACACAGTACAAACACTAAAGCAAAAAGCGGATAGGAAAGAGTTTACGATTAATAGGCTCATTGGCATGTGGCTTGTGTTAGAGAGTGCAAATAATTACTGGGATCGCGATGAAAATATTCTTAGGCAGATTTAAAATCTGCGGGAGATGTGATTCTTAAGTAAACAGATTGATAACTTTGCTTGAAGATCTTGATTGCAGTAGAAAAGGATGGAATAAGCAATTATATGGCAGCTCGCTGAAGAGACGTCCTTCCTTCATGGCGCGGGGGCAGGAACTGAAGTTGAGAGGGCGTGTCTTGGCCTTTTGGATGGCGGATAGATGCCAAACTCTCGGCCAATCACGGCTCTCGGTCTCTTCTGTGAGCTGCGAATAGCAGGATCGTATGCTGGAATCTGCTGAAGTGCTCGGTTATCAATCTGTTCAATTTTGAGGAATAAATTTCGACTAAGCTTTTTAATATGGTAATCTACAGGTTTAATATTTAGGTCCGAATGAATCACATCTGTACGGACGTACCAGGCTGCGTTCAGGGCCATACGTAGGGTCTTACTTTGAAAAGATTGAAGTTTTTTGACATGAGTTTTTGCAGCAGTACCCCAGATTGTACATGCATACATGAAGACAGGTCTTATAATTGATGTATAGAGAAGAATTTTGTTTTTAATTGACAGATGGCTCTTTCGAGCTAAGAGAGGGTAAAGTTGGGCTCTAGCACCTTTTGTTTTATTGAGAACATTTTCAATGTGAAGGTGCCAGCGTAGTTTTGAATCAAGTACAACTCCTAGGTACTTGTAAGAGTTTGACCAGGGAACATAATCGTCGAAAAACTTTAAATTAATGGAAGGGTACGGGAGGGGGCTACGTTTGAATATCATAGCAGCACATTTAGCAACATTAATTTTGATTTTCCAAGTGATGAGCCAGTGCTCAAGGCTGGAGAGATATCTCTGAATGGTGTGTACCAGGTTTTCAAGGCGTTTGTGTTGTGCTAGGATGGCCGTATCATCTGCATAAAGTGCAAGAGTGATACTTGGTGTCATTTATGAAAATGTTGAACAAAATTGGGCCTAAAAGTGACCCTTGGGGGACGCCGCTGAGTATTGGACGGGGAGCCGAAATGAAAGAATTAACTCGTACAGAAAAAGATCTGTTAGTGAGGTACGAATTAATTATATGAATTAAATGGGCCGAAACGTCAAGTCGTATGAGCTTGATAATGATTCCTATATGCCAAGTCCTATCAAATGCTTTGGCTATATCAAGAAATAAAGCGCCAGTAAGCATATTGTTACGAAACCCTTCGTGAATGAACTCCACTGTCCTCAGCAGCTGGTGCGTGGTGCAGTGTTTTGCTCGAAATCCAAATTGTTCATCAATCAGAACGTTGTGATTTCGGAGAAAATCATTCAGGCGTTTAAGTAACACAAATTCGTATATCTTAGATAACGAAGATAGGAGGCTGATAGGTCTATAATTTTGAGGATTTGAAAGGCTTTGGCCTGGTTTTGGAATAGGCACAATGAGTGCTTGTTTCCAGCTTTGAGGAAAATAGCAATGCTGTATCATAAAATTTAGAAGCATTACTAGGAAAAATAGATAACTGGTGGGTAGATTTTTAATCATACGATTAGAAATAGAGTCCATACCAGGGGCTTTTTTGGGTTTGAGCTTGGTAATGTATTCACTTACCTCGCTCATGGATGTGTATTGTATTTCTCTCGCAAAAGGCGAGGAGAGGAAACGTTCAACATCTTGTGGGAAAGAATTTGCGTTGTTCGCAAAAATTCCTTCATTATGTGGTGTAAATTGAGTTTGAAGAGAATCCGCAATTAGTTCAGATTTCTCAGCATCTGTGTGAGCCACCACTGCGTCCGTAGCTAAGGACGGAATGTGAGATTTGTGTTTGCGTAGGCGGGCTGATGCGCGCTAAAGACTGTTATCATTGGTCGTTAAGGACTGAATGTAATTCGTGTATTGTGATTGGAAGAACTGGTCACATGATGCCTTGATCTCATTTTGGAGAGTACGGAGTTGAATTTTTAAGCCAGGATTTCTATTTCTTTGCCAAAGTCTCCGTACTTTATTCTTTTCTTTAATTTTGAGTTTAATTTCTTGAGGTATTTTACGAAAATTGGGTCTAAGGGTGGGTTTTGATACTTCCTTATAAGTATCAGTTAGGGTGTTCGTTAATTGATCTACTGCCTTGTCAATATCATGGCTGGATTTAATTTCGAGGGAGGGTATGTTTTTAGAATTTAATTTAAAGCGAAAATTGTCCCAGTTTGTTGAGACGAGTGCCGGAAAATTTTGAGTAAAAATAGTACAGCTAAGGTCAATGATTACGGGGTTGTGATCTGATGATAAACAATTTTCAACAGTCACTTGGTATCCAAAAGGGATGTTTCTAAAGAGTGCCAAGTCAATAAAAGAGGGGGCACCCCGTGAACCATATCTAGTGGGGGAATCCGGCGCAATGATTTTAATTTGGGCGCACTGAGCCCATTTTAGGATGCCACGACCAGCAGGGTTTGATCTATGACAACGCCAATGCTGATGGTGACAATTTAAATCACCAGCTCTGATAAGATTATTTGAAAAATTGAGCAGTTTATTAAAATCAACCACAGGAAAATTTCCACCTGGTGGAAGATAGGCAGAGATCATAACTAGGGATGGCGAATTTTGAATAAAAATTTCGATAATCGTTGCTTCAAGTTTGCTCATATTTGGAGTGTCAATTCTGCGATGCGGGATTGAATTTTTTATGTAAATACAAGTGCCACCATGATAAACATCACGTGTATTTGAAGCTTGTCTGTCATTTTTATAAAGTGCATAATTTATAAGCTTGGGAGCTCTCCCTGGCTGGAGTTTGGTCTCTTGGACAAAAATGATATCAAAATCCTTCTCTTCTACATAGTCTCTAAACTCATGAAATTTGGAAAGAATGCCATTTGCATTCCAGGTGCATAGTTTAAGATTTTTCAACCCTTTCAAAGTATTGAATTTTAATGAATGTGGGAATCAGAGAATTGGAGAGTGACATAGCTCTCAAAGATGTAGTAGGCCGCGTCAGCACCAGATGGAGCCACTCTGAGCTGCGGTAAGGCGTTTTTGAATGCCAAAAGTAATTTGCTCTGGTCAATACCAGGCTGGTTAGAAATTTGGATTATAGCCAAAAGGATTTCGGTGCAATTTAGATTCGAATTTACTCCAGTGGGGACCGATAAGTTTGGAATAAGTGGGGGTGCAGTCTGTTGCATACCCGTAAGGGCAGCAGAGTATCAAACTCCAGGGCGAGTATTATTTGCACTGGGAGTGTGTGCAGCCGGCAGTGTTGGAAATGTATTGTGTTGTAAATTAAATTTGTTCGTGTTGTCAACGGTCTGACTGGGCTTTGTACTTGGTTTAGGTGGCTGACGATTCTTTGATCCTGGGAATCTCGGGCAGGATCTCCAGTTGGCTGCATGGCTCCCGGAACAGTTGGCACATTTGTTTGGTTCTTCGAAGGGCTTGGTGCAGTCTTTCGCCTGATGCGGACCAGCGCATCTAACACATCGTTGGGGTAGCGTACAAACCTCCGAAGAATGAAAGAATCCCTGGCAACGCCAGCATTGAGAGGGACCTTTCTGCCCTTTGAAATGCTCCATTACAACTTCTGTTCCAAGGAGTTCGGTGACTGAATAGATTTCTGATGCTTTGAGGCTATTGTGAATTTGGAGATAGAAGAGTGGCATAGGCATTTTGGTCTTGAATTTTTTCAGTTGCGAGATCTTGTGGATTTTATAACCAAGTACTTCGACCGCAGTCTGTACAACGTTGATCGGTGTGTTGGAGGGTAATCCCCTAATGACCACTTTGAGTGGTCTGTCCGATTTTAGTGTGTGTGATTTAAATTGTATGTTGTTTTCAGTGAGAAATCTAACGACTGTCCTATAATCTGATTCGTTAGTGGTGGTGAGGCGTAGAAATTCAATGTCTTGTTTGGATTGGACAGTCGGTGCGTGTTTGCGTAACTGGTTTAGTAAAAAGAACCAATCAGCACGCGGTTTAATGTAGATGGGTGGTGGTGTTTGAATTTTAGGTGTTGTAGTTTCAGCCGGCTGCTGCGTTAAGTTTTCTGTGTTTTCTGAGACGTTTTGTATGTTAGTGTAAGAATTTGTGATTGGAATGTTGTTAGAGTTTTCGTTAGTGTTGAGTGGTTTCTTTGCAATCAAGTGTTTGGGGGGGACTGCAAAGCCGTCACTGTCAACAGGTCTGGTTCTCTTTTTGGTGTCAGGCTGAGAATTTTCTTTGGGTGGGTCTGAGGATGAGGGTGAGTTAGATTTTGGATTTTTGTTTTCGGGATCAGATGCTATTGTGGTTTTTTGAAATTCCCTAATAAATTCCTCTTCTGTTGCAGGTAGGGTGAAAAGATTAATGTTGAGTCTGGTGCAAAGTGTGTGTAAAGAAAATAAAATTTTCTCACCTTCATCCTGAAGTTGCTTCATCATCAGTTCCTTGTTGGGAGTTTCCGATCGTTGTAAGCGTTGAATGTCGAATAGTAGATCTGTGTGCCTGGTCTTTAGAGCGTAAATCTGTAGTGCGCTTTTCGAAAGTTCGTGAGCTGAAGGAGAAGCAGGAGGAGTTGAGTGCGTTGTGTCCATATCCGTTTGTACTTGTAATGGTTGAGAAGTCGAGTGGTTGCCTGCTGGCGGCGCCGTATTCGAGGTTTCCGTTTTCGCATTGCGGAGCTCAGAGCTCGCACGTCTGTCGCTCTTGGCGTCCATGACGCGAATCATCGGTTAAGTTTCTATGGAATATTTACTGGGTGTCCGCGGATCGCTATAAATTCATTGAGGACAAAAACGTCACGAAGAAATCAACACAAGGTGAAAACATCGCAGTTCTAAAGCATCTTCATCGAAAAAACAGCGAACAGCGGTTCGAAAACTTCGCAGTTTAGAAACATCGTCGTGGAAAATATCGTGGTAGAAAATAAAGCACCTACAAAATCATCACATAATGATAACATTGCAGACATGCCTTTTCAGACTTTAAAAATGCGCATATTCGCATAATGATTTGTAATGGCAAGAAGGATTTAGGAATAACGTTTTATTAGCATCTCATGAAAAATATGGTAATTTAGTATGAAAAACATAGTGTAAAATGATTAGAAAATGGAAGATAATGCCAAAATGTGCTTCAGTTGTATCTAAGCAGAGCTTTCAGTTAACAGTTCTATTGCAAAAATTATGTAAAAAATTTGCCACTATTTGATAATGAACTTTTGAACTGTAACACCGTGACTAGATTAGTGGCAGCTGATTACATTACAATCAGTATGGTAACACACTCGCTTAAAGAGCAATAAGTTATGTTCATCAACTGATAAAGCTTTGGAATAGAGCGCTATACATCTTTTACTTACGTCATTAGAAGGCTTTATTTATCATTTCATAAAGTGGAGGTTTCCATAGCAGTGCCTGAAAAACAGGAACATTACAATGAAGACTGAATACAGAAAAAGCTAGCAAGAAAACTTAATTTTTTGTGATACCTTTAATTACTTTCAAAGTCATTAATTTTGTTGAAACATTTTTTCTCTCTTATTTTTAAATCGTTTTAATAAGAAATTCAGATTGAATTTTTAAGTTAAGTCAATTAATTAATGAAGAAATAATGTCTTGGGTAATGATTATAATTATGCAACGAGCCTGAATAAAAAAAGTAGGAGAAAGCAGGAATGTCTTTTACTTCGAACATCCGATAAACTAAGTATAGCATTCAATATATCTAATTTAACAGAGGAAATGACACAAAACTATACAGGAAAATCACAGCATTCCATTAAAACAAAACACATTTAATATACTCCTCTCTGTGGCTTACACAGTCATTGACAAACTTCATGTAACCCCGATGCTATTTCTTCAAAATACGGAGAGGCAAAGAAACTCATTTATCAATTATAAATCCCTCTTCATGAAATAAAGAAACTGTACCAGAATATTATATTACATATGGAAATATTTATTACATTATTATTATATCTGGAAATAGTTATTGCGGTTTTATGATTTATTGATATAGTTGCAGATCACCACTAGACGTCTAGTGGCCATTTGCGTTTACGAAAGGAATTGTCCCCATCAAATTTTACTTGTTTAAATTTAAGCAAAACACATCTTTTCAGAGGAAGGTGCTTATGATTTAAATAAAAATAAATAATTGTATCTATAATTTCATGAAAAGTAATTCAAAATTAGGATTTATTCTTATGTATTTTCATTTTACTCTTAAATGTGTTTGTAATGATATTGGTGCGTATCTTAAATCTTTACGCTAAAAACATTTTTATTAGAAATACAAATGTATGAGTTACTTTCCCAAGCTCATTCTATGTATTCAGTTTTTAATTCTTAGAAGTGACGTTATTTCACATGGTATCAATATAAACTAAAATACAATTTTAGCTAGACTATCTGCCTATTCAAACTACACTCATGTCCATAAATTAATGATAATTCGGAGTCACGCGGAAATCGAACTCTAAAATAAATATATCACCTGTAAAATCACTACGCACATCTTCAAGAATCATATGCAAATTTCATGAAGTAACCAGATGACACCGATGGTACGTCACAATGACGAAAGTGGAAGAGAGTGATATATAAGGAATACAGACAAAGAAGTAAAATTGTTCTTTATAAGCATTTCAGTGCAATAACCGAATAGTTATGACACAAAGGGCGCATTTGGATGATTTTTTACGTGGTAGAATTATCGGCCGTCTGTAATGTGGGCGTACCCAACTGGAAATATCAGACGAACTTGGAATTGCCCAGAGTGTCATCTCCAGGCTTTGACAACGATTCCAAGATGATGGTAATGTGAGTAGACGTTACAGTACAGGTCGCCCCAGAGTTACAACGCCGAATGAGGACCGGTATTTCGCAGTTACTGCCAAAAGAAACAGGCGGAGCACAGCCTCAGACCGGTCTCGTCAGCTATCTTCAGCCACTGTTACGACAATTTCAAGGCAGACCGTGTACAGTCGCTTAGGGCAGATTGGTCTATATGCTCGTAGACCTGTCAGATGCACTACTAAGATAGACCTACTTATTGCAATTCACTGTCGCCTGGAGTGCTACTTATTGCAATTCACTGTGGTTAGCCTGGAGTAGAGAGCATGCATTGTGGACACCGCAACAGTGGGCTTGTGCGATGTTTTCCGACGAGTCCAGGTTTAGCTTGCAGTCTGATTCTCGCCGGACCTTCATTTGGAGAGCTCCAGGTACCCGTTACCACCAAGAAAACATCATTGAACGACACCGTTACGGTGGTGCAGGAGTACTCGTTTGGGGTGGAATTATTCTGGGCTCCAGAACTGACATGCATGTTCAAATCGGAACCATGACAAGCCAAATCTATCGGGACATCATTCTGGAACAACATGTACGTTTGTTTCGAGGCGCCATGGGCGCACAATTAGTGTTTATGGATGACAACGCCCGTCCTCACTGTGCAGACATCGTAAGCGAATGCCTTCAATCGGAGGATATCACCCGTATGGACTGGCCAACATTCTCACCGGACTTGAATCCAGTAGAGCACGTGTGGGACATGCTTGGCCGACGATTTCCAGCCCGTCAACCTCTTCCTACATGCCTAGGCGTTGTACGGACTCTATTGCATCGTCTGGGAGACATACAATGTATTAACAATCATACCAACCATGTAATATTGGTTTTTTTGTAAATAGGCTTTTTTTGTAATTTGCTTCAGGGAGAAAAATTCGCTAATTGTTTTAATAATATCAAACATATAGCATCTTTTTTTGCTCTTTACCTTTTGTTTAATAAATAAGCTTTACAAATAAGTCAAATTTGTTTTACTTCTAACTCTTCCTTTGCCTGATTTTGCATTATCCTTAATTTATGGACATGAGTGTAAATTGTCTGAATATAGCTTGTGTTCTTGGAAGATAAAATGAATTTATATTGCTTAATTTCTGCAGGAAAAACGCTTACAGATTTCTACTCACCTTGAATGCAAGAGAAGATAGTATTTAACAACTCAAATCATATTTAACTGCACTTAATTAAGAGCCACGAGCTAAAGTAAAAAAAAATTATTCATTAAATGTAACATTTTTACTAATAACACAAAAAAAAAAAAAAAAAAAAAAAAAAAAGATAAATCCCTCCAGCAATTTTTAGACATATAAATTGTGTATTTAGAGGCAAGAATGAAAGCTCTTTTGATATGAGTGTAAATGAGAACAAAATTTCAGAAACACTTTCTAGTGAAATTAATTCGCTCTCTGTACTAAGTTCTTAACAAGCTCTGAAAAGAATAAATTTCAGAAATCATGCATTAAAAAGCTCAGCTAATTCCGAATCCTGAAATGTACAAATCACCATTTTTCTAAATTTGCTTTAAAAGTGAAGAGGGCATTATTGAGGATTTCAGAACTGAAACTTTGTCAAAATTCGTGTTTTCTTGCAATAAATTCTTTAATGAAAGCTGTTGTGGGAGAACAAAAGTTTCCTAATTAAATAACAATTTTTAAAGCTACATTTTGGTTTCAACTATTCTCGGCAGAAATTAAAAGAATATTTACAATGAATAAGAATTACATTTCTTCAGCTTTGATTTATTTCTGCGGACATTTAAACTTTTAAGCTAGTGAGAAATTTTAAATTAATTGCGCTTTAAATTAACTGTATAGTCTTTGACTACAAGGCTCAATTTAAATCTAATTTGAATGCCAGTTTAAGTTACATCGCCACAAGTGGTGGGTAATTTGTAAGCATAAGACATGCCATTTATGTTCAAGTTCTCATTTAATAGAAAGGTTGTTTTTAATCTTTTCAAGACTTTGTTGTTACTTCAATAATTTGCTTTAAATCTGATAGCAGTTTAATGCTGGTTTCTGCTACCAAGGGGGAACCAAACTCTACAGTTGCGCGTAAACAAAATCACGAACAATGGCTCAAAAGAATTCAACTTGAATGTGAGAAACTCTGAATCAACTTAGAATTTTAAGTCAATTGAGTAGTCTAGAATTTAAAATCAATTGTGTAGTCTAGAATTTGAAATCAACTGTGCATCTTCGACTACTTAGTTTTAAATCTGAATTTTTCTGTTACTTAAGTTACATCGCCAGAGTTAGTGGTTGATACTATACAAAAGCGCGAACAATGTTTCAAGAGAACTTATCATGAATGTGAGAAACTTTGAACGAAATTAAAATTTAAAATCAATTTTGTAGTTTTTGATTACTTAAGTTTTAATCTGGATTTTTCTGTTACTTAAGTTACATTGCCATAAATAGCACAAAAACACGAACAATGGCTCAAGAGAATTCAACATGAATGTGAGAAATTCTGAGCCAACTTCGAATTTAAAATCAATTGTGTAGTCTTACTAACTGAGTTTAAAATCTAGTGACTACTTAGTTTTAAATCTGAATTTTTCTGTTAATTCAGTTACATCGCACAAGTAGTGGCTGCTATTCTCAAGCGCAAGAACTGTGTTTATGAACTGTGTTTAGGTTCTGTTTGAATAAAAAGTTTGTTTTGAACCTTTTCAAGACACTCTTGTTACTCTAAGCATTGCTATAATTCGCTCCAAATTTGTTAGAAGTTCGATTCAAGTGTATTCTACCAAAGAAGATCAAACGCTATAAAATAAATGTCACAAATTAAGTGTGCATTAATACGTAAGTCTGGTAGGAATTTCTGAAACACAAATTATATAAGAATCTGTGAATAAGATATTATTTTTGGAAAAGTTTATATTAGTCAATACACTGCGCGAAAATCTGAATAGAAATATCCAATACCTAATCTATTAACAATAGAAACTGCTTTGTAAACTGAAATTTAATTTTGAGTTACACACAAATGTTTTATTCTTTTGTTCAAAACTTTTATTCTTTATTTTCCGTATGGATCCTTAATATAATTTCCGACATTAATATGAAATATTTCTGCGAATTTTTGTAATATGGAAGTCAAAACTTTTGCATTTAGTTTTTATAATGAGTATACAGTTTGCTTTATTATAATTATACAGATTTTACAGCCGTATAGAAATTTAAATTCCTTAAGTTTTGCAAAATCAATGTTTTAAATTTAAAAATACCGAAACATGAATATTTGTGTCATTTGAGAAAACACTTTACAGTTGAGCATTACTTGACTGGTGTGTGTGTGTGTAAATGAAGGTTTACTTAGTAGACATTATTAAGTATCAAGTTTGTAGGAAGGAAATGCGTATGGTCAAACGTCCGACGATAACGGCGCATATTAGGATTTTAATTTACTCTTATTTTTTAATTTATGTGGCGACGTCTGTATACAGATTCTAGTTAAGATAATTTTAGGAAGTTTTTTAGATGCTGTTAAGGAATTTTGTTTGACTGCAGACTTGTTAATTCGTAAATAAGATAAGTGGATATTTCCTCTGTGTAGCGCAACGATTGCACAAACTCAGTATCCATGCACAGCCAAAAATCGCCGATTTTCTCCAAGGGTACCCGTAAATATATTTTTAACCATTTTATAATCAGATGTACATGTTTATGACCAATTATAGAGAAATTAAAGGATATTTTAAAACTCTTGTTTCTCCATATTCTATATATAGTAATATAACGACAGATATAAAAGCTTTTGTTAATAAATACTGATATTGAAATTTAGAATAAAATTAATCTGTAACTAAAGTGGATGATCATATTAAAATCACAGCAGACCTTTAACACAGCATTTGTTAAATTCATGTTACTAACACATTAATTTAATTGAAGTTATTGATTTTATGTCATACCATTAAACAAATTAAGTATCCAGTATAAGACCTCTCTTCTTTATTTATCATGATTGCTCCAATTTTTAAGGTAGAAATGCTGAAGTTTATAAAATACTGAAGAAAAAATTTGCATATTTATATAAATCTTGATTATTATGTGAAGAATGTGTGGAATAGAACAACAGATAATTCTTACAAAAGGGATATCCAAAAAAATCTTTATCCATTTGATCCTTAAAAATATTTCATTCCTACAAATGCAATAAACATATTTATAAAAACGTTTTCGCATAGTTCAGAGAAAATATACATTTATATATTTTTTGAAATGAAGCTTGCGATTCTGAAAAATGTAAATCAGAATGTACTATCAAAATTGGGCTTTTTTCAAAACCCTTTTTCTTTTTTTGCGGAAATATAATGTTAATGCATTCTCAGAGAATAATTTCACATCTAGAACAGGGAAATTACGCACAGCGCATTTTTGAAAGCTAGCGATTTAGACTTAACTTCATTTCAGTGTTTTAGGTCTACTCCCTCCACTCAGATGTAAAGGTTTTGGCAATAAATTTCATAATGCACTTGAAAAAGAAATCATAACCGTAACAGAAATTGGAAATACCAGCATAATTACTAACATCAGATATTTTTAAAGCGAGGATTTTATAACTAAAATGTCGATTTCTTACCTTCACTAGCTTTTAATACTTAAGGTTACCTGCCCTTGAAATGAACGATTATCAAATTCAGATCTTCTTACACCTTATTGTATTCTCAGGCTAAGTATTATAATTATTTAGCCTGAGAATAAAGCGCAGACTTGTCAGCCTTAGCTAAGCACTATAATAAAGAGGTTACGAGAATCGATGTGCCCTAAGACTAACACAGTAGTACCTCAGTTATCCCAAGCAACTGGCCCCATAACTGATTCAGGCTGATCTTTAGAATATGGTAACTGGTAGTTTGGCGACATTTTGGAGGCGATAAAGGTTACTACCTGGAACTTTGGTAATAATGTGAGCAGTACTCAGTTCCGATTACGCATTATTTTGTGTGAGGGAAATGAGAGATCATGGGATTCGTCATGTGATATTAATAGACGAATTACGGTTCTTTAATCGGAAAAGGGGGAAATCGGAAAAAAAATCTGGAAATTTTGTATTTGGCTCTATTCTGTGTTGTGTGAAACAGTGTTCGTTAATTTTTGGATCCCATGGCCCTAATTAAAGTGAATTCGAAATGGGTATTTAGTGGGATTGAAAGGGGTAGTAATAAGTGTTTCTTTAAAGTTGTGCGAGATAGAAGTAAAGATGTTTTATTAAGTTATTTATTTTACCTGGTACCTTGCTGTGAACTATAAGTATGATTTTAAAGATCCTGAAACAGAAATAAGAAAAGTTTATCGGACACGTAATCAAGATTCTGAAGAAGATTAGGTAAGTTAGGATTTTTAATTATTTGAGGATATTATTTTTATGCATTGTTCTAAATGTAAGGTGGAAGTAAAGTAATTTGCGTAAACGTGCATGGAAATAATTTAAATATTTGACACTAATATTTGTAACCATTTGTAATGTTTGCGGTATGAATTAGTTAGTGACGTTTGTAATATAATAGATAATGTAGAGGTAAAAGTTTTTGGATATTTTATTTATTTTATACGGAGAAATGTTCATCCTTGGAAAGGGTATATACTTTTTCGCGATCAGGTAATTTCATATATGTTCTTTTTACCGGGTTTAAAGATTCAGAAAATTGTTATGCATTTTCGTGAAATTTTTCTAATTTATGAGAAAAAAGCAGTGTACATGGATATAGTGAAGAGTGTGCGCAATGCCATTTTTGTGCAATTCTGGGATGTTTTTTTAAGTAAAAATAAATCGACGTGTACATGGTTTATGTGTATGTGTTATTTTGAAAAACGCGTAAGGAGTATGGTATTGTGCACTTTTTCCCAATTTTGCAGTGAATATTTGTCATGATTAAGCAGTTTTGTTAGATAAAATTTCTAGCATAAGTGTAATTCGGCCACTATATTGTTGGAAGAAGTGTTCAGTAGATAAAAAGAAAAGAAACATGTCTTTACTTCGTGAAGATAAAATGGCGGCGGGAAAAAAAATAGAGGGTTGCTGTAGGAGAGTTGGTCGCCAAAAAACCGCCAAGTTACCATAATGTAAAGATCAACCCTGATTCAAATAATTGACTAGTCTAAAACTTTGACATTATGGCAATTTTTCATTCAGCAAGTTTTTTGAAAATATTTATTTGACATTTTAAAACTGGATGTACGAAAGAGGCTATTAACCGTTTAAGCAAACGCTTTATTAGATATCATTTATTTGTTTTCAATTGACACTAGCATTACGGCGTTTACCGTATATCTGCGATCTATCTCGTAATAACTACGATCAGCGGTCATTTTGACCGCTTGTTCCGAAGAGAAGAAAAGGCTCGCTTTTTGCTAATATTATGTAAAATTAATGCTTTATAACGATAAATTTTGCTTGTTTAATAAGTAAATAAAGTAAATTGAGTAAATACACGCATCTGAAATATAATTTAATGTAATAAAGAGAAAGGTAAAGTGAGTAAATATAGTAATCGAAGTATAAAGATGACAAAGAGATAAAAGCGAAGAAAAATCACTCTAGATGTTTTTAAACTTCTTATCATTTAATAAATTGCCTCATAAACCTTTTCAACATGAAATAAATATATTAAATTACATATATTATTACTTATGTTACTCGGTTTTATAGAGCTCAGTATGGCTGATCTCCATATTATCCTTTTCAATTTTATTGTCATCATTTGTACGACTGATTAGAACCACTGGTCATTACTCCAATTTTTATTGCTTTCCGGATCTACGGCGCGAATGATTTCTTCGTTACTCAAAACTTAAACATTTCTTGAAAAGTCAGGAGTGAAACTGGATCTTTACCTTACCACGCTTTTATCTTACATATGGCACAAAAAGAATACCATTAAAACACTTATAAGATGAGGAAATCACTAAATCTAACAATTCTACATAAGTTCAATGATTTCAAGAAGATTGCGTTATCGATTAAACTGTAATTAACTCTTTCCGAACAGATAGGAGCTGGCTTTTTTACGCAGAAAGATGAATCCTTCATAAGCCATAGATTGTGATTATCCTACTCTACTCTTTTAAAGTCTGTTATTATATAATTTTCTAGTCAGAGCGAATGTATGCGGCGGGAATGAAAGAAAATGTAGGACAGTGTTTAAAATTAACTACTAAAATTTAATATTCTTTTTAAAGATCTTGCTAATAAACCGTAATTAATTGCTATAAATAGTGTAAACAATTTTGTCCTTCTGAATTCCTGTATGACTTACTTCAAGATAACATTTGATTAAATATAGAGACATTTCGTAAATTCAGAGATTCTCTGTAATAATATGTTTTTCCTTATAAAATATCTTTAAAATATTTCCAATTTTTATAATTTTTTGCTAGGAATTTTAATGCAAAATTTTGTTACATTATTTTTTACAGCGTTTTCTTTTCTTTTCTTTTTTCTTATGGTTTACATATTTATTGTAGTTAAATTTAATTTAATTCTGTTTCATAGTCTTGAGAGTTTGGCTATTTGTGCAATCAGCTTATAAAATTAAATTTCTTCGCATGACGGTCAAATAAAGTTTTCTTAATGTGATATTTCTTGATTATTTATCATAATTTGTTTGATCTTACAGTAATTTTCGAAGATCTCGTATATGCATTTAAATGAATTTTTTAAAGGCTTGGGGCATTTCTGATTGCTTAAATGTTATTTAAACTATTTTAGCTTTAGAATTTGAAATATTAAAAAAAAATTCATACGTTATTAATGTGAAGTAAAAGGCTTCTTCCTTTAACATTGAAATTATTTTTGACTTTTAATTAATCGTCTCTTATAAATCATTCCTAATATGCTTCCAAGTAGCAGTGTTGCTTAACTTTCTGTGTGTGTGTTATAAATTAAGGAGTTTCAATAAAGTAATTCTTCTTCCTCATTAAACGTTACTTTACAATTGTTTAAATATTTTCTTTTGCTTACATTTATTTTCCCTAATTTTATAAAAAAATAATAAAAGTATTTTAGTCTTTATTAAAAATATTCATACAATACATTCGCTTGTTATTTTAACGTTAATAAAATAAAAGCTTTTTATTCCCTGTTAAGTATTAAAATATATATAAAAAATACAGTATTTAACCTGATTTTATGTAAAAAATGTAAAATAAATGTATTGAAGGAGACATATCCTTAATTATATGCATCAAAAGATGCGACAGTATCTTCCTTACGCATTTGTAGCTTTTGTAGACAATTGTATGGAAAATATAAATAAAATATATTTTTATGAAATTAAGTAATAATAATTCCATTTTAAGGTACTCCATTTTAGGGTAAAATATTCCAATTATTTTGTGAATTTCACAAAATAATTGGCATATTTATTATTTATTATTTAGAAGTGAATTGTCTTTTCTTAAACAAAACCTTTCGTATTGAATAATTCAAATATAAATTCGAACATCACGCATTTCATTAACCGTTGCGAAAGAATCTATAACACGCATGATAATTTCCTCTAGTTATTTTGTTTTCTCAACCTCTTTATGAATATAAACCTCTTTCAGAATATGCAGTGCTTAGTTGTAATATCGCAACATTATATTAGATAAATTAATCAAACTCTGTAGTTTCAAACGAGAACAAAACCGTATTAAGTTTCATAAACTAAAGTGACAATAACATTGCAAAAGAATTAATTTGCCTTAAAAATCTGGGTTCATGTATAATATCCGTTTTAAAAAATTCATTTACGGAGTATTGACAGCGCATATTTCATCTTGCTTTAGTAACTAGGATGTACTGAATAATTGCTGCTACTCATATATCAGAATTTTATTCTTAGAATGTTCTGAGTAAAGTACGTTAAAATTTATAACAATTCACAATATAATATCAACATTTGCAACAATTATTTCTCGGTTCACGAAAAGGATTTCGCATTCAGTTTAAAACTGTATCTATTTGTATAGCTATACTGGGCACTCATTTAATTACCTTTTACAAAGTCTATTCTCAGCAGAAGCAGATAAAACGCCCGATTATCAAATGACATTCAAACAATTTTAGCATAATAAGCAAATTTAGCGGCTTTCAGTGAAGAAATAAAACAAAGTCATCAAGATATATTACAGTTTGAGACAATGAGTCTAATGTAATAACTAGTGCCAATAATTCAAATTATCCTCATGACACATCTAAGATAAAAGAAGTATAGAAATGAAAATGCAAGTTTTGAATGTTTTATTTCAAATCTTTAGAATTGTTTCCCAGATAGACGGAATCGTAATATGTTTTCACATCTGGATGCTTATCTCCCTCTTTTTTTACTCCGCCATTTGTTTTGCGCTGCTTTTGGAGCTTTTCGAGTAGCTATTCGTGTTCTATTTGTGTTTGTTCTGGGGTTTTTGATGTTTACATTGTGTCAGTTCCTTTGAGATTTACACTTTTAATGGATTTTTTTGACTTGCTTTATAGTGTTTTTACTTTTCACGTTGTATTATTCGTCAGATTTCAAATTTTTTATACGTTTTTCAGAGTGTAATGCTTTTGAATATCCTGTCTCTTTGATGCGCTGTTTTAGTGCTTTTCTCTATCTAGATGAAGACCAATTTAAAATTCTAGGAATCTCGAAATTTCTCTTTATGTTGAAGATTCTAACCACACCGAATTTTTCTCGAATATTTTTCTCTGCAGTCATACATATTATTTTTACAATAAAAATCTTCGTCAGTCGTCATTTTTACAATAAAAGTCTTTCCCTTTATCTACCTCTTTTTAATTATTATACTTCAAAAGCTCACGAAAGCGCGGTGACGTTTGAAAATATTTTTATTGGCTTCTGAAGAACTTTAATATAATGCGTAAAGGCATAATAATATTCAATAATCAAAGGTAGAAAATTAAATATAGGAAACTATCAGAGCTCATGATAGTCTACCAAAATGCTCATTACTTGGAAAATATTCCATTCTACTCAGAAAAGTATTTTTAATTATTCATGCAACTGGTGCTTTTATTTAATATAACATACGCTATTAAAAATGTGCAGATTTCTTACCATGTCTTAATTTAATTTTTAATATTTGCTATTAGTATAACTCATAATTTACTTATCATATTTCTTCGAAACTAAATAACAAGCGTTCTGCATTCTTCCTTGCTTTCGAAAAGAAGCCCAGATCCACAAATTCCAGCATTAAATTTTAATTTCTTCGACTGTTTTTATTGTTAAATCTTTTGAGTCTGGTGTCTTCCCTCTTTTCTTTGTTTTTATAATTCGGTTTAGTTCTGTAATAGCAAATATTGCATAGTGTTGTGCTTCTAATTATGTTTTTTGGGTTTTCTCTTATACCTTTATTGATGTTGCATCATGCGAAAGATCAGGTTGCAGAAAGTGTAAATTTATAATTTCCTGAAATGTTTCTATCGTTGTTTTGGTATACGACCCGTCAATTTTGAGTACGGTGCTAGTTTGGAGCGGTCTTAGGGTTTTTCCTTTGGCGATGTCGAAGTAAGTCCTAAAGTGGCAGGTAGTTGTGTTTTACTACTACATACTGTCGTTTTTATTCTTTTTCCTTTCTATATTAACTGCCTCTGCTTTGCTCTTTCTCTCTTGTAAATAATTCTGTAGTTTATAATAGCTTATCCGTTTTCTTCTGGAATCCCTTTTTTATTGCTTTTACACATCCCCAGGATATGGTAAACTCTTGACTCCACCATGGGCAGTGTTTTGGCCGTGAGGTAAGTGTCATTTCTTCTATTTATCTCTTCAAAGACATTGGGCAGCTCCTTATTCACTCTTTCTATATGATCGTCTATATTTTTTATGGTAGTTTTTTCTCTAGAGATGTGCAAGTGTTTGTAGAGATTTGTTTCCACTTTAGCTAATCCGTGTTTATCATGTTTGTCTTGTTTCTTTTTGTCCTTATAACGTGGATAGTCACCCTGCCAGTCTTAAACTGTTTTAGAACCTTCAATTTAAAACAGTATCAGACCTGTCTAAATTTTGCATCTTGTACTGGCAAATGTGAGTGAGTCACTCACTTTTGACTCACTCACATCACTATTTTTTTTTTAAATTTAGGTTTCTTGTGCCTGCTTTTTGAGAACTCAAAAGCACGGGCTGTTTAATTTCAAGTCTCCGTTTATCACGTTTGAGGGTTGTAATTTTCTTTGCAAAATCTTTCGATATTTGCTACTATCGCAACAGCTTCTTGAGATGGTGGACAATAAACTTAGACGAAAGCAATTTAAGTGTCCATTCCTAACTTGAGTGCTTTCGACTATGAGTCTAGATTCGTAACGAAGTGATATATGTTGTTACTAGTGCTACTGTTGTATTCTTTGTTGTAATGCGAAACTCACTTGGAAACCCAACGAGCTTATTTTTCACTAGATGTGGTTCTTGCACGGTTTCTACTATTATTTTAGTACTCTCTTCTAATTTAACCTTCAATTTTTTTCTGTTGCGTTCTTAGAGTATTAAGTGCATATCTGTATGGTTTGTATCTTATTGATCACTGATGCTTTGTTTAGATTTTTGAGTTCTCTTAGATAAGTAAAGTCAGGTTTTGCTTCGGCTATCATGTTATGAGGTATTTCTCTCGCCTTCCTACCGTGCCTTCTGTGTAGTGTTTCTGCGCACTTGGCCGGTATTCCAGAGGTCCTTGATTTGATTCCAGGCGAAGGCGATTGCATATTTTTCATCTAGCCTGCTTCCAAAAAAATACCTGATGTCTCTATAGAGGTGCCCGAACTAAAAGGTTGTTGGATGATGATTCTTCTCACACAGGATTTGACGATTGGGTGTCCTAAAAACCCCAGTCGCCCATTAAAAGTGGGAGTATATAAGGTTCTCCCGCTTTCTTAGCGAACCTTCGTGGTGTAGCGGTCTGCACGCCCATCGCGTATTGAGAGATCCGCTATTCTATTTTTCCGGTGAATATTTTTCATCTTTTCTGCTTCCAAACCACCTAATTTCTCTACAATGTTATATGTTGTATCCTACATTAAAGCCCTGGATCGCTTTTGTACAGTTTATGCACTACCTTTTAGTTTTTATTATCCACCACCTTTTACTATAAAAATTAGTATTGTTTGGAGCTAAAGCCTACACACCTTTCTGATCACACTAAAATATTTTGCCGAATGATTGTAACCGAGACACATTACACATTGCGTTAGTTATATAAGCTCCCTGAAATAGTTTCTGATGTATTGATCATATAGTTTCTTATTTTTCATCAGAAGTTTGGAATGAATATCCAAATATACTGCGATTATCCAATGCTGCCCAATAATGTCTGTGTGTGTGTTTATATCTCTCTATATATATAAATTCAATACATACATATAAAAAGCATTAACATTTTTTAAACCAGAAGGTGATGATTCCAAAACGCTCAAGAAGCATTGCGTTAGACATGCGAAATTTTCCAGCCAAGTATGCATGTACCTCAAAGCAGTTTTTGAAAATTCCATTTAGTTCAACTTCTTAAATTAATGTTAAAATGAGTTTGTTAGGAATTACATATTATGGGGGAACGATTCAACTAACGGTTTCAGAATTTCTTTCTTGAACTATTCGGAGAGACAACTAAATATCCTTCTGAATGAGGTATTTTCAAAACTCCTAATTTAGTTAACTGAAATTAATCGATTTTTGTTGGTTCCTCAAAAACGATCGATTTCTTTGATTGGTATACACCAATATTTGAAACTTTTTATTGAGAAATCTGTATATACAAATGACTAGTGATTTCCTACAAATTGTAAAACCTTAGCGCTTTACGTCAAACTCTAACCCTTTTTGTAATATGCCACTTGGGATTTCACATTGGAACGTTTCTTCCCTTTACGGATAGCGTAACGTGGAAAATGAAAGGCAAAGCATCCCCTATTCAATTCGCATTTCTTCTGACCGAAATAGGGCAATGGGCCTGCCTTGTTCGCGATTAACGAAATAGGAAGTAGGTGTAAGTAATCAGAAGAGCAGGTGAAATAATCTGCTTCGACATTAAACAAACAGGAAGAGGATACAGTAATCAACAAAATACTACAAGTCATCTGTTTCGTTCGATAATATCACCTACCAGTAGCCGAGCGGTAAAGTCGCTGAACACTGGTAGTTCTGTCCGGGGTTCGAATCCCCGCGAAAAGGCTGGTTTCATGGAGGTTTTCGTGGTTTTCTTTATGTGTAACGTGTATACGAGCCAATTTTTCTTAGAAAGTCCTCCACGAAGGCATCCTTCCCCTTCGATGAGATAGCCCTCGAGTGTCTTGGCATAAGTAAACAAAACGAAACTTTAGACACTAGTGAAGTGAGAGTTAGATGTAAGCAATCAATAAAACAGATGAAAGCACCTGCTTCGCTCATGTTAGGGAAGTAAGATGTAGGTGTGGGTAGTGAGCGAAGATAACGACGGCATCTATTAGCTTTAAACGCTTCGATGTTAATTCACGTAGTTGTTAATTGAAATGGAATTTCTTTCTAAAGAAGAAGAAAGACGAAGTCCCCTTTCTCAAATGCTTTGAGTTTCTTTCTGAATAGTAAATGTTCCCCATTTGTATATTTCTATAGACTTCATAATTATTTCAGATGTGTCACTTGGTCACATAATTCTACGTTTTATCATATTAGGAAGAGATTGTAATATGTAAAGTATACTAGTTGAGCTCTATATTGAAATTGAAGAATTTATGTGCTATTTATTCATATGAGTACAACTAGAATCAACAGAAGAAGAAAGCCCATATGTATTGTTTGCCAAGATTTCAATTTATTCTCAGTTAGCCATTCTGTAATTTTTAGCCTTTATCTATGATATTATTTTTTCCAATGTATCTCATTTCTAGGGGCTAATATGTTTTCCGTCTAACACGAATTTCGTTATTAAACGGAGCAAGTTTTAAATTAAATATTTTTCAGTTTCATGAATCAGGATGTATCTGTTGTAAGAATAAGATTGTAGGAATCTTAGAAAATAAATTGAATCTTTATTTTTTTATTTCATATATAATGATTACAGGATCATCCATGTGAAAATAGTTTTACAGCACATTTGAATTAGTACAGTAAACGCGTGTATGGAAAAATACCCTTCTTTATCACTCAACTTAAGTACATTATGCTGAAATGTTTAGAGCAAACTCTACTTTAAACTGTCCAGGTAAATCTAAGTTTTCGTTTTAGTATAAAAAACAAGGGTACCTCTCAGAAGAAAAGTTAGAATTAATGGTTAAAAGCACAAACGTGCAGAATAAACTTAACAGTATTACTGCTGATATTATTAAGAGCAAAATATGTACTTCCACAAATAAAATTTGAAGTACTTTAGTTTAAATAAAATACCAATCAAATTTTTAAAATATTTTAATAAAATAAAAACAATTATTCTAATTGTATTAAATGAATGGATATCAAGTTTTTTTTTTTTTTTTTTATTTTGCGAAGGGTTAATATGAATGTAAGCGAATGAAGAAGCGATTTAATTAAAGATTTAAATAATTTTGGGACCACCGGAACTGCTCTGTAAAAGTATACGGACATTTTTGTTTTTAATATGCGAGCTTTATGAATACAGGTAGCAAAGCCTGACCTCTGTTAAGCACTTTGGTGTCAACTAAATCTATGCCAAAGACAAAGTTGTTGCTTTGCTAATTTAATATATCCCTTTGCCAATAATCATATACCCTTAGTTTTGGAAAAAAGGGACTTATCTCCCTCGAAATCATGAGTTTTATTTAAATTTTTTGCTGCTCAAAAGTTCCTTTTGTGTTTGATTTTACAGAAAAATGTTTCAGTGTCCCATTTATAGTTCACATAATGGAGATCAATTTAAAATATTTTTCCTAAAGATCAAAAGGAAAATAAGAAAGACGAGTAAGAAAACTGCTGTTGGAATATAACGAAAAAAATAATAGTAGGAACTCACTCTTTCCAGGATCTAGCAGTTGAATCTTTCCTTTTCAGTAGATTCTTAAAGTGATACGAAATATTTTAAGCTTCTTGGTATTTCCGCGTTACATCCTTGGAAGAAATCTATCACCAGAATGAGATTAGTGTATCAATCTGGTGCTTAAATCTGTAAAAAGTAAATGGAACGCGCTCCAGATATCAAGGAGATTTCCAATTTGTTAGGCTTAGCTTTCCTGAACTTGTTTCACTTCTGCAATTTTTTTCGTAAGATTTGAAGAAGCAGGGGTAAAAAGAGTAGAAATCATTTTCGTCTAGACATTTTTCTATCATTGCACTGAGGGAAAATCCAAAGGATTAAAAGAAATTTATTGAATTTCTGCGCATGTTTGAAAGGGTGCAAATGGATTATCAAATTGTATGTTTAATATCTGAATGTTGTTGCACGTTAAGCGAGGCATTAAATTTTTAATAAATTGCACATAACTATTATTTTACATGCTATTAAAGCATAGGTACAAATCAAATCGTTTTTGTTTATTAGACTGTTGATATCTTCTTGCAGATTCATTATTTTATATATATCAGAGATATTTACAATAATCGAATAATATTTGTAGAATTTTATTATCCCAAAGGCGATATATTCCCTGAAGGGTTATTAATTTCGTTTTGGCATTTTGTGTTGATTCACTATAAATGGTGAATCACTTTTTAAATTGTTGCCACCAAATACTAGATATTACACTTAAAGAAATTAAATAATGAATAATCTGCATAAATGTATGTATGTGTCTCGCAATGTGATACAACAACGGTACCTAGAGCCATCAAATTTTTAATAACGTAAACTTCAATACAATATAGGCATGTGGAAGCCCTAATTTGAAATTGATATTTGTTTTCTTATCGATTTCAGATTTTGTAACACTTAAACGAATTTTTGATTTAAAAAAACTAAACGATTTCAAAGCGAGCAATGGGAACACTGTACGAAGAAAAAAACATTTTTATCTCCAGCGCGCGAGACTCTGTATCGGAAATTCTAAAGATATGCTCATTTTAAAAATAATTTGCGATATTGCTGACGACCCTTTGGACGTAATTTAAAATCTGAAGCCTTCAGATTTTTTTTACTTCTTTTTTTTTTTTTTTTTTTTTTTTAAGTTTTACATTTACTCAAATTTTAAAAATTTTTACATTTATTCCTAACTGTTTATTGAAGGCGTACGAAAGATATTAAGCTCAATACACAAAAAGATTTTTAGATTTGAACAGTTGGAATTTCTATTACATGTTCTGGAAAATAAATTGTAATCAAATGAAAATGATTATTGTATTTTCTGTTTGCCTTATACGGAGGGGCAATCTAAATAATTCGTATTCGTACTGCTGATCACAGATCTTTCATGCAAAACACTTTTTTTAAATTTCAGATCAACACTCTTTTTCCGGAAATTTTATGATCTCTGTCTATATATGTATATTTATAATATATGATATATGCAATAAATATTCGAATATCTTTTCAGATACAAAGGTATGCTGAGTATTATTGAATTTTCTTTTTCTGATTTTTAATGTATATAAATCTAATAATAACAGTAGCAGTAATATGCGTTCTTATTATTAACTACACATATGCGCAAAATAAAGAATATGTAAAACAAAATCTACAGCTTTTGTTTGTGATTGTCCCCTTTAGTGCCATTTTAAATTTGACTGTTTCTCCCTTTCTTCCCTAAAACGAATAGCATGCTTGTAATAAACCTGTCTGCATTGCAACATTGCAAAATTCATTCCTGATATCTTATTTCTAGGAATTTTTTACTTTCATTGCCCTGAAAGCAAGGGCTAAAGAACTAAAAGAAATTTAGTAAATTTTTACTTATATATCTGAGACTCATGTAAATATATGCTTGTAAGGCATATACTTACAAAACACAAAATATCTTATTGTAAATTATGGTAATAAAATTTGCGGCTCGAAATTTTAGTTAAGGAAAAAGAATAGAGTAAATCCATAAGTGTGTAATTCTTTAGCTAACATTAAAAGTGTAATTTACGTGTTGCTGCTTCACTTATCTGCCCTATTAGTGTATCACCTTTTATTTTCGTTCCTTCAAGCGCATTGCTAAAACAGTGGTCACGAATTGTGAAGAATATTTTTAAGTTCGCCATAATTATTGATTTTTTTAACATTATTTTCATTACCACTGAAAAGAAATGTGAATAGCGCCCTTAAAATTCTATAAATGAAGCTAATATATTTATATTGTGACATCGAAAGATAAATATACTCAGTTACAAATTTTTGTAATAGAATAATCAGTTTGTTGGAAAGTATATTTGTATGTGAATAGTTTGTTTCTCTAGTTGAAAATTAGTACGTTTAGAAAGAGAACCAGAGTGATCGATGAGCATCTGCAATTCGTGATGCTGGTAGTTTATAGCAGTTTCTCTCCAAAGTTAAAACCTTTTTGAAAATAGAAACGTCATAAGGTGCTGTACTGAAAGTTGTAGTGCGATATAATGTTTTTAAAAATTATTTATATACAGATATATACATGTTTTCTGTATGTGTCGAATAAAAATTAGTAAATAAAGGAATAAGAATAGGCTGTCATCATTTACTCTCGTGTACTTTTCAACGTAGAAAGATTTCATAACTTTTTCCACTTTTAATTTACCTAAATTATTTAGGGATTAATTCAATTTACTATGCTTATCTGAAAGAAATCTTGAAAAGAAAATTTAGTACGTTTGAATTTCAAAAGAAAGAAATTTCAAAGAGAAAATATATATAAATTTACTTATTTTTTCTCTTTTCCGTCATTATTAATGTTATTTATTTGTGTTTTGATAAATACTTAGTAAATGAAATTCAAAATGTAATTTAAAAAACTTAATTCTGTTTATTTGTTGTCATTTCATTCAAAATATATGTCGGCTTGTCAACTAGTTTCACATCGCGCATTCGTTCCGTATGCTATTTGAGTTCTGAGACCAATACTTTAAAAGATACGAAAAAGTGCATAGTAATTGCTGAACAAGGCGAATAAAATATAAATGCATTAAGAAACACAATATTTGCTAAAATCTGAAACAATTCCATACAATAGTTTTCATCTTTTATTCAATAAACAAAATTTTAATCATTAGCGAATTCAAAATTCACTTTGGCTGCGTTTCATGCAAAAGTACAGTACAGTGCTGTAAAATTATTTCACAAATAATTTAAAAATTATATCATAGTGTAAATAATGCAAAGAAAACTAGCACATTAAAATAGAATGCAAGAGAAGAGTGAAATTATCACGAATGGAGGGTATATAGATTTCCAAAACAACGTATAGACATTTTGATACACGTATTTTATTTAATTTTAATTATCTTTCTAGCACTAGGTATTGTGCTGCATAAGCAATATCTTTTAGGTACATGTTCGAATGAATACTGCTTTTCATTCAAAATATGTATCGAATAACGAACTAACTGTAAATGTATTCAAGACGAAACATTCATTAAACGTTTTAAATAATTTTGTACAAGGTTTTGTGAAAAGATTTAATCATTAACACACTTCGACTCACTTAACAGCCAATCAATTCACATAAGACACTCTGATTTACGTACCAGTCAAGAATAGAGATAACTGAAAAAATATTTCTCGGTATAAATCATGTAAATATATTTATTCTTGTAAAATAAGACGTAAAATCAGTATGCAATTACCATGTAATGAATGCAAAAGCATTCAAGAGAACTAATAATAGTAATAATAATAAATCGTTCAAAGCAGTAATCAGGAAAGGAATTTAAACTCGTTTTGAATAAATAAATAAATAAATAATAGATTTCTGATAATATATATACTTTATTTAAAACTGTTTCAATTATTGTTTTGTGAATCTTGAATATAAGGATCAGAAGATCATTAAATGCGACTTAAAACAATGTTACGAAAATTTCCATCTTCACCTTTCGGTATATGATTTGTTTCATTATTTTTGTTTCAATTATCCCGTTGTTTTGCATTTCCTGCATTTTTTTAAACATATTTATAATACAGCTCATCTTGAATTGTACTAAGGCGTATTTATACAGTTATAAAAGGTCAAACGTTGTTGTACTTTTAATTAAAAATGTGACTTAATATTTGCTTTCTTGTTTTGCTTATGATTATGGATGGTAGTTATAGAAATAGACCGAAAAATGTTAAATGCTGTTTTTATGAAAATATTGTATTGTTGGCTGTTAACTGCACGGCAATCTTTCAGAGCTTATAAATGATATTTAGAATTTTTTTCATAGCAAATATAATCAACTATGTTTTATCTAATTCCTCTTTTATACTTAAAGTCTATTCTCTGGTTATCCAAGCTAGTAAACCAGAAAATAAGTCTAAATGTATATAAAATACAAAGTCTAAAATTTTGGAACAGTTTGACGACAAAACATGCTACTTAAAGCAGATCAAGATTTAGATTTTAATCGCTGTTTATATTTCTTCACGAAAACCTGACCGATGGCTGAGTGCTTTAGAATACTGGGTGCTGGCACGGGTTCGATCCTAGGCAAAAGGGCTGATTGCATAGTAGAGTTTCCTCATATGTGACCTGATTAAGAACCAATTTTCTTCAAAACGTTCTCCGTGGGAGCAATCCTACCCTGTGGAAGATAGATGTTGGATACATTGCTGTATTCCAATAACCATTTTTATCAGAATGTGTAATTCCTCTTTATTTTACTGTCAACAGCCCTTCATTTTATTCTTTTATCAAGTGTGTGTGCCTGTTCATTAATTTGCATAACCCTTCCTGTAAATATTATTCTTTTGCTAATATTATTCCTAATTTTATTTCGAATTACTTTATTTTATTACGAGTAATAATAAATGTTTTCTAATTGATGAGCTTTGATTTTAGATTATGGAAGTTTGCTCATTTTTTGCAAAAAAATGTTAATTCTAAATTTAAAACTGTAAATAATAATTTAGAAATATCTGATATGTGACGAAACATATTTTTGTACAATCTTAAATACCTTGTTTTCTTTAACTCTAATTATATTAGAATTTAAATAATTCAATTTTGCGATTAATTTATTTGCAATTTTTCATATAACAGATAAACGATAGCAAACTTTTGTAACGGATTAGTATTTACGTGCTTTATTTTCGAAATGATTTTTTAAACATTTCAAAACTCCATCAATGTATATAATCCGTATTCTTCTTTCCCTCCACTCAACAAGTAAAGTTTGATGTCTTCCTTAAATTGGTAGCTTGCAAGCCATTAAGTGTAATAAATTCTCCGCTTTAGAAAGGGAATTGAACAATGCAACGAAAAGTTAGTTCCGAAACTCCTCTGCACTCATTTCACTTCAACGTTCCAGAGCAAACAACGTGGATAACTGAAGGAAGTCATTTCCAAGGAAAGTGATTTCTCAGGGTTATCAGCGATTTACCTCCTGAAGATAATAGAGGAAAGACGCTAGAGCATTTTGTTCCTGACAATCTCTAACATATATCTATCTAGCTAAGCTACAGGGTGTCAGGAATGGAAATTTACTTCGAGATGAAGCGGAACATTCACTACAAAACGCAAGTTTGGAAATGACTTATTCCTTAGAACATTTCCCTTGATTAATTTTATGATGTTCGTATAACTTAACGATCTGCACATAACGAATGTTGTAACCAATTTCTGTGGGTCATGTTTTGCCTTATATCAGCTCAAATCTAATGTGAAAAGAGCTTACAAACAAAACATATCGTTGCAGGTATTTTAGTCAAGATACATATACACGTATATTATAAATTATTTTTTAAAAAGTAATGTTTCCATTATGCTGAAATATATATTCAAGACGTGGTAATAAAGTTTCATTGCCAATGAATAGATTTCGAAATTTGTTCTTCCAAATTAAAAGTAATATATAAAAGAGTATTACTAGATTTGGTTGGATAGTTGATTTCAACAAATAGGCTAGAATCTTAGAAAATGTTTCCGGCGAAGGTATTTTAAGGGAAGTTGATTTACAATCACATTATTCACGGGACTACGAAAACTCCGTGCAGCTACTTTACTGACCAGACTATAAACCATCTATAATCTACCAATATTATGTAGTTTCATCTATTTTTCTACTGATGACCACGGCAACTTCCAAGTTTTAACTTCATTTATGTAGCTCAAATCCTTAGAAGGCTTTTATAGAGTCTCATGTTTAGTAACCAACACCATATTATTTTTGCTTTTACAGTCACTTCTATTTTCGCCATTGTCCACTACGATGCAGATTAGTTAACGTATTGTAAGCACATAATTCTTGAGTTTAAAGAGACCCTTTGGCAGCTTTCTCTATTCGTCTGGATACTATTTTATCCCAGCATTTGAACTTTCGTCAATTTGGCTTTAACATAGCAAGCTGCATTTGATTTCGCGAATTGGAAGAGTGAGACAAAGCTTGTAAGCGTGCTTTATCCTATACATTTCTTATTTTAATACTTAAATTTTAATTTGACTTTTGTTTTCATTAATCACGCAAGTAGCTGAGACTGTTCTGTTAACACACAGGTTGCGTAATTTGTTAGGCGGAAGAAGTAATAAATAGGTTTATTTTAAAACTTCTTTGTGTTCAGTGTCACCTCATCTTTAGAAATTGGAATTCCTCCTTATAAAAATATAGCACATTTATTATTTTGTATTTTATTACTTGCAGCAGATTTGTTACAAGACAAATTATCTCACATTTTGTTTTCGAAACATCGTTTAGGTTTTTCCATTGTAAGAATGAGAAGCCACCTGGAACTCATCAAATTATGATGTACCGTGTGGGAAGACGATGTTCGTGAGCTAGATACATGTGAAAACATGGACAGAAAATTTCACTGATCATAGAAGAACTATATTTAATGGAACTTATTAAGATCACCCATTGACTTCTTGCACACATGCCCATTTTCATTACATCCATGTTTTAATTAAAATCATGAAATGTCAAAAATTGTCAAAAAGTAGAATTCATTACAATTTTTCTTTCTCAGTAACGTACCACAGAGAGCACATGTTTTCAAGCAGTGTGGGTCAGATGCCAGTTTTCAGTAATATAATGCATTTCATGGGATAAATATACTTAAAATTTATTTTCTTACCTAAAGAAAAACACATACTAAAAGTTTAATAAAGGGAAATTTATAATGGCATTTATATTTCTTTAAGCTAGATTCAGCCCAAATTTGCAGCGTTATACAAGGCCTTAAATTCAAATTAATTAATTTCAAAATAAAATGGTCCTATGGTCATAACAGGAAATGCCCAATTCAACAATATAGATGTTATGTGAATTTTTTCTGAACTGTACATTGTATAACATATTGAAACGGAATATCATTCTTGAATGAAAAATCTTAAGCTTGGCCATGATTTCTGTTTCTAATTTTTCTCATTTTTTCCTGTATATTAATTATTAGTCATTAAGAAGGAAACATCATTATTGGCTTTAAGAGAAAAGATGTGAAATTGATACACTATCCTCATGCAAGAAGAAATTAAGAAAGCTTTGCATTCCGAGCTTCAGGAAGAAAAATCTTTCCTGCAGGAATCCTAAGATAAAGGAAAAAAGATAAATGGATTATACTAAGAAATAACTTTATGTGTAATCTATTTTTACAGCTCTTATTTTCAATGTATAACGTTTTTGGCTTTTTGCAATCACGCAGGCTAAACAACTCATCTATTTCTCTTTCATTGAATCCCGAACCAAATCTACCTTTATGAGTTCTGGCAAGGAATAATTCCCTTATAAAAACTCATTTTCTTCAGATCAATGAGTATCATTAAATTGGAAAAGGATAAAATCAATTAACGGTATCAAGATAATGAAAAATACTCTCGTTAGTTATCAACGAAATTATTTCACTTAATATCCAACTTTTAGTTTGCTTTCATACAGAAGGTAATTTGTTGCTCATGGAACTAATTCTGATCTTTTCTCTTAATAGTGATCATCCTCTTAAAGTAGATTGAATGTGCATGATTATTTAACATAACCGTGCATTATTATTTGACGTACTGACCAAAAATGCTGTATAGTGATAACTCATGGCAGTAAAAGAATTCTTATTCGCTATTGATGAAATTATATTTCATGTATTGCCGCATTGTGATTCCCAGTGATTTCTGATATTTATTGACTTGTAAGGACGTGTTTTCATTTGGAAAATCATTTTTGCTTCATTTTCGCTTTTTATACAAAAAGCACTTTTATAAACAGTGATAATTCATTCAAGATTCAAGATGATTCAGGATTTTTGAATACCTTTAAAGCATAAGGAATTTATTGTCTCTATCTGCTGCTGTTTAGAAACCTGTCTGAGCAGAATCGTCATTTTTACTGTTTTCTAACTGTTCGAAGCACCACAACTACTTCGCTCGCTAGTTTTACCTCCAAAGACTGCCATGCTTTGCGCTTCAAAATGATGAGTAGTATTTTTATAAGCAATGAATTGCTGCAAAGTTTTAAGTTTTCATGCATTAAATAAACTATTAACACAACTTCCGCTTCTGGCAAACTGTGAGTTTCTGTATCATTTAAATGGCTTTTACAGTGTAAGATTCCTGTGTTTTAATCTACAGCTAAAGTTGAGGAACCTTAAGAATAGGTAAGCGAATAATCGCTTTAGTTCAGTAGACAGAGAACAGAAACTCGAGAAGGGTTAATTATCCTTTAATATTCCAAATAAAGTTCAACACACGACTTTTGCTTGGAGTTCCAATAAAGCCTTCGCTCGGGCTTGAACTCATGAAACTAAGAAATAAAACTTAACTAATCTTACTAAAAAGGTATAGCCGAAGCAATCAAGATTCTAATAGAGTTGGACCCTTAATGCTAACTAACGGCGAAGCTATCAAGGGCCTAAAGTACGGCTGAGCGTAATAAAAGCGTAACAGAGAGTATAGACTAAAAAGGCGAATGCGCGCTAGTCAAAATCTCCGGCTCTCTAACGAAGTCAGTAGAACTTCGCAACAGGTCAAAATCTGTGATTACTTTAAGTTCTAGCGATAACAAAGTAAAAGTGATAGGAGTGAAGGCATTAAATCCTGCACATATTTTTAGTGCAGTCTTAGTATTTCTTATGCGTTCAATAAAAACATCAAACATTTCGCTAAAATTCAAAAGGTTTTTAATTTCAAAAAATTATATTTCTTACAATGGGAAAATCAGAATATAATGCGAATAGGATTTATGTGAAGATATTTATGGGAAGGCAATCGCTATGCAGTCAAGGCTCAAGAATGAGATAATAAAACTCTGCACGAGATAAATTTAGGTACTTAATTAATTAAACATTCAAATGAAAGCGATGAGAACTATTATAAACTGAATTACGAAAAGCGAATAATTTTAAATAACTTAGTTAGAATATGAAAAAGAAAATAAATATATACGAATGAATGAAGAAATAAAATGTGCATTTCATGGGATAAATATACTTAAAATTTATTTTCTTACCTAAAGAAAAACACACATACTAAAAGTTTAATAAAGGGAAATTTATAATGGCATTTATATTTTTTTAAGCTAGATTCAGCCCAAATTTGCAGCTTTAAACAAGGCCTTAAATTCAAATTAATTAATTTCAAAATAAAAAGGTTCTATAGTCATAACAGGAAATGCCGAATTCAACAATATAGATGTTATGTGAATTTTTTCTGAACTGTACATTGTATATAACATATTGAAACGGAATATCATTCTTGAATGAAAAATCTTAAGCTTGGCCATGATTTCTGTTTCTAATTTTTTCTCATTTTTTCTGTTCCTCAGATTTGTAATGTTTACTATACTCCAGTTGCTCAGTTGTAAACTTTGATAGTTTCGTTTCTCAACTTTTTAAATTCTATTCCGATTTACAAATCTATGCCGATTACTAGATATTTTATAGTGTCTTCTTGAAATAAAATGTAATCATATATAGATGTTATTAAAGGTTTTTCTTTCCAGTTCTAAGTAAAATCTGCTAATGTTTGCAATGATACTTCGTTTCAAAATTTTGTGTTCTGGAAGAAGAGAAAACATGTGTAGAGGAAGTATAATAAGTCACCTGTAATTTATTGCACGGGCTGAGATCTGTAAACTGACAGTATCGGCTATGGGAGTTGTATTGTACACTAACCGGGTTAATACAAATAACTGTTATCTATCCATCTGAGGGCCCAGTCCTGAGAAGGCAGTTCTTACAGCTGCAGATTATGGGTGATTCATTAAATAGACGGTTCTCTGAGACCGCCTAGAAGATTGGACAAGTTTTGGGTGAGGCTTAGACTTACATTCGAGGAATTTAAAAAATCCTCTTCTTAAAGCTTATATAGAATAGAGCCTAAACGGATGGTCACCGCAGCTATTTGAAATACTAAAAGTCAGTGAACTGGAACTTAATTCGTTCGACCAAATTTCGTTTTCATCTAAACTCTGAAGGACTGTTCCTCTGAAGAGGATATGACGAATTAAGGTAGTTTCCTCATATTGTGTTTCAGAGTAACGGTCAGCATGACCTGGGTTTTCACAACTTTTATATGTTAAACATCTGTGAAGCGGGCAGAAAATTTTTAAACCAACTTCTTCAAATATCTTCGAATCCACACTTCTATTTGCTCTGCTACATGCCTAAACTTTATTTGTTCAATTAAAATTATACACTAGGGAATACTGTAATATCACTGCATTATGTGGATGACATTATGGGGTATTTCTCCCGCCTTCTTAGCATGCCTTTGTCTTGTGGTGGACAGGACGCTCGATGCGTATTCGAGAGTCCGTGTTTCGAGTCCCGGTGTGGACACTGCACATTTTACATAGTTCCTGCTTTCAAATATACCTAATGTCTCTACAACCTTATATTTTAATTAGCTTTACCCGCGGCTTTGCTCGCGTTGGTGTCCTTAAATAAGTTTCAACTCCGCGTGGATTTTAAAAATACACTCCGCGTAAAATTTCAAAATAAACAACGAGCGCCTTAAAATGATAAAACAAAATTTTTTATCGCACACAGTAAAATGTTAATAAGTACCAAGTTCGCTCGAGGACTAAACACTGGGGGGCCTGCTACAAGTTGACGACTTGTTCAGGGCATATGCTTACGCACTCCGGGGTCCACGGTCAAGCAAGCAGATTTCGGCGCACTGCAGGCATTGGCTCGTTAGATCTGTTACGCCACTGACTTTATTTTTATTTTTTTTTTAAGTTTTAGTAAAATATAAATGCAAATTTTCAAGCAACAATAACATAAATATATAACACGAATGAATAGATCTTTAAAAAAATACGAAATAAAACATTAAATATATCACAAGAGTCAAAATGTTGATAATAGTTTCAAGTTGGTAAGTTAATTAGAAGTTATTAATTTTGAAATGATTTTCCACGTGTAAATCCGTGAACTTTGACTTTTCGCCAACCCAACGATCGACCGGATACCAGCTCCTCCCCTCTCCATCGCTTTCGAATCGCAGCCTGTCAACAAAGCGTTAACAATATCAAGCGGAGTTACACCATCATTGTTCCTATCATTCAGAGAGCAACACAATTTTCTAAATTTCGAGAAATTTGGATAATTAGATCAAACGTTATAATTTTTATCACCAGTTTATTGGACCCACACGGAAGACTAAAAAAAATCCCTAATGTCGCTATTGAGTCGCATTCAAATTATCGCTTTCAGAGTATTAAATTAATATCTCAGCTGATCAAAGTCGTACGAAGATGAAATGGTATCGATGGATTACGACGAATTTTTGGAATCAGCGGATATGTGTCTCGAAATTCAACTAACCGCCGTTCCATAGATATTTGTGAAAGTATAAATTGGCGCGTAGCCAAATCCCTTTAATAGGGAAAAACTCAACAAAGTAAGTGATAAATGTAGGGGGAAAGTAGTTTCTAATTAATATCTCGGGTCGTACAAAGTAGTCGTACAAAGACATTTTATAGCCTATATCCTTTTCTAATGTATCAAAAATAATTCTTGAAAATTTCTTGATGATCAGTTAAGTAATTAAGGTAAGTTAAGTAATTAATATTATAAATGTGAATGTAAGTTTGTAACAAACAAACTTACATTCACATTTATAATATTAGTAAGGATGGTATTGGAAAAAGTTCTTAATTTCTTTCACCGAGGCGACATTTTTTATCCTTATTGAATAACCTTCATTTTAATTACACTTTGCAGTTCAGCGGAAGCAAATTTCATCTAAGAAAATTCTCGAGATGTCTATTTGAGTAATACAGTTTTGACATCCGAAAGTTTCTCGAAAGTTTTATTCCTCTTAAGGGTTAGCAAATGCTAAGTGACCAAGAGTTGAAAAACAAAGGCCGTTTTGTCCCGGGGACGTATGCATTTTTTTAGGGGGAAGGGGTATGTGGCTGTTTTCATGATTGATTCTAGAAGCGTAAGGGTGAAAAAACTTTCCTCATGATGTCTTTTCCGCGAAAAATTGCGTGTTTAAATACATAACAGATTTAATTCGGATTCAAGAAGATAGTTGCCATTTATGATAAAAACATATGACAGCTATTTTTAGAAATTATTTTGGGAATAAAGGAAAACGTTTCTATATGTTAGGTGCTTTATCCAATTAATCAACCAATCACAAGAATAAATAAGATAATAAAGTAGCAAAAGCAATTAAATTTCCCTTTTATCCCCATCTTTATTGGGAAGAATTTCTTCACACTTAGATATCAAATACATATTTCACATTTCCTTTTCATTGTTAAATAATGAGAGTAAAAATATTAAATCCAGACATCTAAGTGATAATTAAAAGGTGCATTTTATTTAAAATTTTAAAATGCGAACTTTTCTTACAGCAGAGCTGCTATTCATCCTATATAAAATAAATTTCAGAACGCTGATAAAATCTCTTTTCATGGATATCATTACTTGAATAATTAAAGAAGAAATTCGTTTTAAATTTATGCAGTTATTTGATAAAGTGTAGGCGCTTGTGTTCATTATTTAAAAATTTTTGACAGCTTTAAGTTAGTAATAGGTTATACGTTCGTAATTTTCTGGTTAAAATATATGATCCTGTAGATAACGATAATCAGCTATGGCTTATGCATCGCATCATATTTTGAACTTAATAAGGTAACCCGTGACCTATGTTTATCATTTGAAGATGCTGAATTTTTCAGTTAAAGTATTTCGTGTGTGATAAACTTTAATTAAACGCTTTAAAAGATAATTCATTCTATCGAATATTTCAGGTAATTTAAAAACCATGATTAGGATTTTGAAATTTACGTGAGTTAGATATGCAATTTACGATTAATTTTAACTTATTTTCCTATCGAATTTTAAAGTTTGCATTGTTTTGCGTCTCCCTTCCTTAATTCAGTATGTAATTTGAGAAAGCACCCAAGTGTAATAAATACTCTATGCTATTAAAATCTGTACCCGTATGTTTGTTTGTTTGCCACATAGTCTCCTGCAAAACGGCGAAGAGCTGCGTTTCGGGAAACGTACTCCCTGATTCCATAAAATTCACGGGAGCCATTTAGACCATTCTCATCTTCGTACGACATTAATCAGCGAAGATATTAATTGAAACCTCTAAAAACGAGAAATTTCGTAGCACTTAGCTTTTGTTTGTACCTCCCTGACTTAGCCCCTTTGTTGAATATATCTTGTCGTAGCTAATTTTAGTTCTTGAAATAAAATTTTATGTGACTTGTAGTCTATGTATTTTGACAAAGTAAGATTTTCATGCTACTCTTTCGCTCTTTTTAACTTATTCTGAGTAATGCCATTTTTATATCACCTTAAATAAATAATGCTTTCTTTCTCTCACAAAGAATGAAAACTACAAAATAGATTCTCTCTAACTTTTGTGCAAAAGTAAAATTATTTTCCGTATTTTGTTTCCCTCTTTCCAGTAACTTCTTCAGTTGAGCTGTTTTTAGTGATACTTAACTGCAGAACAAAAGGCTATTTCTTTTGTTTTCACTGGCTAAGCCGCATTAAACTTTCACTCACGGTAAAATTCCTAACTTTGTTTTGCAATAGGAATTTTTTTGGATGCTTTTGGACATTTTATCGTTTCTTAAAAATTGTAGTTATATTGAATAAATGATTCATATTTTTATATTATCATTAGTTACTTGCAATTCTCAGCATTTCGTAATGTACCTGTTTATACCGCCTGTACTTAAAAACACACATTTAATTTAATTCATTTACATTATGGTGATCCCTTTTATGTGAATATATAGAGCAGAAGTGGTCAAATTTTGTGTCACCAGGAGCGGTATGTAGATTTCAGAAATATTCAAAAGCAGCAGAGTGATTTTCTAAAATCACAATTAAGAACATTTATTAGTTGAAAAACAATGACAGTCTTTAAAAAAACAAGTATTTTAATAAACTAATAAATATTCCTAATTTTTACAATTAATGCGGCTGTTTATAACTACAAATGAATAATATGTTAATAAATAAAATTATAGTCTTACTATGTACAAAATTTAAAATTTTGCTGCAATACGAGTTCTTTCTCTTTCAAATAGAAAAATAAAGCATTTACGTCTGATTCCCAATCTTATTCTAATTTCCAAAAGATTTTAATAAGAGGAAAGCTAACCCGAATGAAGGCGCAGTATTTCTTGTGTTCCAATTAAGTGTCACGTAGTAACACTATAGAAAATAATCGCAAAAAGTAGAACCAGTAAGCTTTCTTTACTGTTATATAGCGCATAGCAAAGAATTTCTGGAAAGAAGAGAGACAAAAAGAAGAGAGAAGCGTGCTACGAAGCCATTATTAGAAGGTTTGGCTACTCACTTTACTTTAGTAAGTTAACTTTCTGTTGCTTCCATTTAATGAGTCCATTTAATGAATCGTTCGCAGAGAAGAAACAAAGTCCCTCACTCACCAGAAGAATGATCGAGTATTAATAATAACCATTCACCTGAACTAACGTAAGCACGTTGCGTCAAGCAGCAATCACGGCTCATCTACTGTTGAAGAGGAACAGTGGAATCAGTTCGTTCGCGTTTGTTTTCTGTATGACTTAAAGGTGAGCTTGTCAGCAGCCACACAAAGCGATCGAATATGTCAAGCATTTGGAGAGGTTGAATCATGAAAGAAAGCACCGTCACGCGTACATTTCAGAAGTTCAAGTCTAAAAATTTTTGACGAAATTTGTCAAACTTGTTGACGAACAGGACAGACTTTGTGAATAATCCCACAGAAGGCGACCACCGGTGTTGGATGGCGAAGCTCTTCAAGCAACCATAGAGAAGGGCAGCAGTAAAACGCGTCGTGAGTTTACCAAACTCTTCCACGTTTCCAAGGAAACAGGCAGATTGTACCCGCATGGGAATGTGTATAACTGCATCCAGCGGGTACCTCACAGCCACCAAAGAACAAGTGACAACCTGTTTTCCGTTGCTTTATACGCAGCGCACACACCCATAATGGACGAATGCTCATAAACGACTAAAATTGGGTTCGGTATTCCAAGGGATTCTGTGGTTTACACATCAAGGTCACATTTACTCCACACAAGATTGCTTTATATCTACTGGAATAGTCTCTAAACTGTTCCTTATGCGTTACTGCCACTGTTCCTTAGGCAACACTAGCAACTAGAGAACCTGCATTATTAGCAATTGCAACGACTGTAACATGCATTGCAATATAAGGAACCAATGTTGAGTAATTGAAAGGATATCATTGTACTCCCATGACGCTACTCTGGGTAAAAACGATCAGGGATTACCATTCAAGGGAGTTCACTAGAAAATCCTGTACTTACTAGATCCATATCCAATAATTACCACTTATTCCACTTCCTGGATGCCTATTCCGTGGGATATAATTCTACTGTGAGGTAGATCTGAGGCATGCACTCACAAACGTAAGAATTTGATTCCAAGGTCCCAGAATGTTGTCATTGGGACACGGTGCAACTGCATGAAATTTACAAAAGGATGCTGAATGCTGATGGAGATTACTTCGAGACCTAACGCTGAGTTCCATGCGCTGTACGTCTGTTCTATTCTAATTATCACGAAAGGCAAAAACGTTTTTAGATACCTTGTATCAATACGTGCATTTTTCATTTAAAATAAACTATCAGTTTGATGAGCTTTTTATACTATAAATAATAATTTAACTGTATAGACAAGACTAACATACCGAGTTAACACCTAGCCTTAAACTATGCAATTTGTGACAAGTTATCTTGCATTGTTTTTTTTTTTCTTTCAGGCCTAATTTCGTTACAGACTCACTCAATCGAGCAAGTTAAGCAAATTTCCTCGCTAGCGGATTATTCGTATTTAGCCTTTTGCAAGACAAGCATATCGAAAATTATTTTTAATGATTCTACAATAATCGTCTTTCCTAGTGTTAAGCAATTCATCAAGTAACAGAACATTGTGAACTATTTACTGTCATATTGCTCTGAAACGTTTAAGGTAAACTGCTTTCTATAAAGAAACTTTGCGCTCTTGATGACGCTTTAACTGTATGCAGCACGTAAGTTGCATAACCTCTTAATGGTAGAATGACGTTAGACACCAAGGTGCCTGAGTTCATTACCCTACTCCTAATTTAATACAATTATAATTTCGAATAAATTCCATTAATAACTTACATAAATGATCTAACATTATTTTAAATAATATAATTATATTTTAGGTAAATAAGAGAAAGTCGCTAAGTATTTACGAATTCAAGAGAAAGCCATCTAGCACATTGAAAGCCGCTAGAGCTGGTGTGTAACACTTAATGCATAAGTAAGAACCAAACACTCAATGTCAATAAGAGCTTTATACGTATAAATAATTCTTAATTAATAAAATGCACTAACATAGAATAAAATTGTAAACAATACAAATAATGCCTGTGCTTAAGTTTCTGCCACAATACTGGGATTTAATATTACCATTGGCCTTTTCCTGTTATCTGCGCTTCAATGATTATAATTACAAATCCTATGAGTTTGGAATGCTCCTTATCTTAATGTGAAAATGTTTCGCTAACTGATAATAAAAGGTGCGAAGCTGTACAATTTTTGGTTCCTCATAGATTACAACATTACGCCTACACTGACTACCAATAAGTATTTGGACACCTGTGATAGAAAAGAAAAACTAACTTTATTCAAAATCAATAGTTGGTAGAGCCTCCACGAGAGGTAATTACAGCGTGAACGCTCCGAGGTATACTTTCCACAAGTCTTTCTATGACAGCTAGTGGTATTTTCTTCCATTCGGCTTGAAGACATAGTAGTTCCTTCACCGATTTTGCACGGGTAGTGCACCCCTGAACTCGGCGACGCAACTCGTTCCAGAGGTTCTCGATAGGGTTCAGGTCTGGACTCTGGGCAGGCCAGTCGATTCGATGAACTCCATTGGCATCATACCAAGCCTTGGTTAACGTCGAAACATGACAACTGGCATTGTCGTCCTGAAGGTAACAGGGGTCCAACCCGTAAAACTGCCACAACGTAGGAAGCACATTGTCATCCAAAACAGTGCAGTAGGCATAGGAGTTGAACTTACCATGAATGGGGACCAAGGGTCCCAGTCCATACTAGGAGAAACACCCCCAGACCATAATTCCACCTCCGCCGAACTTAACTGTTGCCACAATGCATTCTGACAGGAGAAGTTCTCCAGGTAGACGCCAGATCCAGACCCTGCCATCCGAAAGGTAAAGGGTGAACCTTGATTCGTCACTCCAAAGAACCCGTTTCCACTAATCTACTATCCAATTTCGATGTGCTTTGCACCACATTAACCGAGCAGCACGGTTGGACTTTGTGATCAAAGGCTTATGTGCAGCAGCAAGACCATGAAAGCCAAGCAGATGTGCTTCCTTACGGATGGTATTCATTGAAACAATACTCGCGGATGCCTGTTGAAACTCCTCGCGGATGAGGGCTATCGGTTGGGTGCGGTTCTTCCGAATTTCTCTGAACAGCACTCGTCGGTCTCTATCCTCCAGTTTCGTTGGTCTGCCGACTCGGGACACATTCCGACAATCACCGCTCACCTTCCACTTCTTAATCACACAGGCCACTGTCGATATTGGGTACTTCAGATCGCTAGATATGTCCCTTAAGGATCGGCCACATTTGTGATACCCTATAATTATACCTTTCTCGAAAGCAGAGAGCTCCGAACTGCGAGGCATCTTGCATGCGACTAAAGCCGATGCTGTTTCCTACACGATATATACCGGCGGAGTCCGTGGCGTACCTTGGGATCGCAGATATTGTCATTTGCATAGGTGTCCAAATACTTATTGTTAGTCAGCGTATTACTATTATCTAGTATTATTGACCATACGGTTAAAGTATTCCACCTCAATACAAGAAAAGCATTATCCTCTTGCTTTGACCGATTATATAGGTTTTATAAATTGTTATAATCTGTTTATTAGTATAATAATTTATTATAATATTTTATTATTATAATAATTTATTACAATATTTTATTATTATAATAATTTATTATAATAATAATTTGTTATAAATGTTATTCTATTTCTTCATCCCTTAGTTAAAAAATTATATGTATTTTAGATAAATTTAACTTTGATGATTTTTTCACTAATATAAAATGTTCAGCCCATTACTTTATCCTATTACAAATATGCAAAGTCTTGAAATTGTCGCATTTAAAGAGGATTTGACTGGCTTTAAATCATCCAATTTTAGAGACATTAGCATTTTTTGGAAGCCGGAAAGATTTAAGCCGGAAACATTAGTAACGCCTTCGCCGGGAATCGAACCACGGACCTCTGAAATATCGGCCCAACTTGCAGAACCACTACACCACGAAGGCAAGCTAGGAAGGTGGGAGAAATACCTTATACAGTCAGTCACAAAATGTCTTCTATTGGTACTTTACATTTCAGAGACGAACTAGACATATAATGTTTCAATTATGGTTGATGAAATTATGCTATTCTATCTTTACCGCCGGCTTTTCAAGAATTTGATTCTTAGCTCCGTTTCATGGATAACATATGGCCCAGGAGTTTCGTTTTCTATTACTAATCTAAAAAACTCTTGAAATTTTCTTCCCGGATGGTTTTATTGAGGTACATTATATTATTCTTCACTTTCAATAGCGCAGCTGAAGAAGTTTCTAGTTAAACTTCGACTTTTGTAAGTTTACTCATGTTATGCAGATTTGTGTCACATTTCATTAGTTGCTTTGATATTACCACGAAATTTATTGCAAATTGTTCGCAATTCAGTTATCGCATGAACTTAAGCTTCGAAGGCAAAACATAATCAGATTTATTTTCTTTCCATAAAGTACTTATCTCAAAATCGTTCTGACAGACTTTTTCATTATGCAAGAAAGGAAAAATATTTTGGGGGGGGGAATTGATGAATCGTTGTCAGCTACCCTAATATATAATCTAAAGTAATTTTATATACGTTTCATACTGTAATAAGGGCGGTGTAATCATGTGCTTCGAATACTATTTGGATTCCTCTCAGTAGCAAAATATTTTAATTAAATATTTTTCCCTTGAAAGCCGACTTCCATGGAGCTGTTTCACTAATATTTATAAATATCAGTGCTTTAGTTTTAATACTTCTTGTAACCGTTTATTTTAAAGTCATAAAATTTGACAAAATTGCTGGAGGTGTCCAGAGAACATTTTTCGGAACTTCTTATGTTCTGGATAATTAACCATTTTAAAAAAATTCTACGATGTGCTGAATGCAAATAATAATATAAGTTAATAAGTATCACACAAAGCTGAGAATTACGTTTACTTTTCAACATTTATAAACTTTTCGTAAAATCAAAGCATTCAGTGTCTGTCAGTCTACAAGTAGTAAAATGTTTTAATTAATTACATTTAAAATGCAATCAAGCCCCATTGTGATGAGTAAATTTTTTTTCATAAAATTTTGTATACTCTTAATAGTATTATTTTATACGGCTTCAGCGAGTGTCCAATAATATGAAAATTGGGCATATCATGTTTTCTGGATATCTTCGACAGAAAGTTTCTTTCGATACTTTTCATATGTTTACCAAAATGTCTATAAATTTTAACTCAAAAATTATGTAACCCTTAAAATCACTCAGGCTTAAGAAGATAGGACCATATTTTATCAAACGAGGATATCTGAAACTATCTTTAATTCATTGCGCTTTTATCATCACCTTAGCCTTTCTCTGGGCCTAAAGAAAAGCCACGCGAGAAGGAAGACACCCAGTTGGTGGATAACTAAGATGCAAAGTTAGGCATATATTCGAGCAAAATATCTCATACGAGATCATTTCTCATTCAGGAAGAGAAAATTTTTATCCTTGCCGGATTTGAAACGCTTTCTAAATTATGTCTTCTGAATGAGCGATTTTGCATTCTATAAGCCTTTTGAAAGATTTAGTATATTATCTATATCTTTGCTCTGCAACCCCATATATCTTGGGAGAAATAAATGATTAACAGCCCTGTACAATGTCTGATTTCCATTAAACATTGTACAGGACTGTTTTGTGATAAAATTATCTTCCTTTTTCAACTTCTCGATTAAGGAAAAACTTCACATATTATTTAATATGGGCCAATACTATAAACAAATCCAAAGAATTACCAAACACTCAGACTGCCATTTTGTGCTGAAATGTCTTGTTGTATAGGTTGAAAAAAGTTCTTTTACAGTCAGAATGTGTTCCTAAATGTTGAGATATAAGAAAATACTGTTTGTGGTGATGTCTTCGTTAATACAAAGAAAGAAACATTTTTAACTACTATGAAGCTGTTTGTTCTACTAAATGATGTTAAAACAAACGTTAAAATCTAAAAACCAAAGATAGATTTCCGGACAGTTGTCAAAATTACTAATTATACTCTTTGACTATGGCAATGTAAGCGTCTCTCAGGGTCGTAATGCTTGATAAATGGAAAATTTTGAAAGCCACATTGCTTAAAACATGTGAAAGTTCTAAATTTCCTATAAAATTTAGGCATAAGAAATGAATGTCATCAAAACTGTTTGAAGAAGAGTTACGGAAGTGGAAAATCTTTCAGACAAAAAATCGAAACTTACAACTCTTGGCTGACACACATATATCGAAAACGTATTAAGGATGAAGGCTATTTTCATGCCTTCGAATGCAACTTGTCTCCGCGAAATTGCTGGTGCCCCATGGTATACACTGACTACCAAGAAGTATTTGGACACCTATGCAAATGACGATATCTGCGATCCCAAGGTACGCCACGGACTCCGCCGGTATATATCGTGTAGGAAACAGCATCGGCTTTAGTCGCATGCAAGATGCCTCGCAGTTCGGAGCTCTCTGATTTCGAGAAAGGTATAATTATCGGGTATCACAAATGTGGCTGATCCTTAAGGGACATATCTAGCGATCTGAAGTACCCAATATCGACAATGGCCTGTGTGCTTAAGAAGTGGAAGGTGAGCGGTGACTGTAGGAATGTGCTCCGAGTCGGCAGACCAACGAAACTGGGGGATAGAGACCGACGAGTGCTGTTCAGAGAAATTCGGAAGAACCGCACCCAACCGATAGCCCTCATCCGCAAGGAGTTTCAACAGGCATCCGGGAGTATTGTTTCAATGAATACCATCCGTAAGGAAGAACATTTGCTTGGCTTTCATGGTCGTGCTGCTGCCCATAAGCCTTTGATCACAAAGTCCAACCATGCTGCTCGGTTAATGTGGTGCAAAGCACATCGAAATTGGACCGTAGATGAGTGGAAACGGGTTCTTTGGAGTGACGAATGAAGGTTCACCCTTTACCTTTCGGATGGCAGGGTCTGGGTTTGGTGTCTACCTGGAGAACGTCTCCTGCCAGAATGCATTGTGCCAACAGTCAAGTTCGGCGGAGGTGGAATTATGGTCTGGAAGTGTTTCTCCTAGTATGGGCTGGGACCCTTGGTCCCCATTCATGGTAAGTTCAACTCCGATGCCTACTACACTATTTTGGATGACAATGTGCTTCCTACGTTGTGGCAGTTTTACGGGTTGGACCCCTGTTACTTTCAGGACGACAATGCCAGTTGTCATGTTTCGACGTTAACCAAGGCTTGGTATGATGCCAATGGAGTTCATCGAATGGACTGGCCTGCCCTGAGTCCAGACCTGAACCATATCAAGAACCTCTGGAACGAGTTGCGTCGCCGAATTCAGTGGTGCGCTACCCGTGCAAAATCGGTGAAGGAACTTCTATGTCTTCTCCAAGCCGAATGGAAGAAAATACCACTAGCTGTCATACAAAGACTTGTGGAAAGTATACTCCGGAGGGTCCACGCTGTAATTACCTCTCGTGGAGGCTCTACCAACTATTGATTTTGAATATAGTTTATCTTTTCTATCACAGGTGTCCAAATACTTATTGGTAGTCAGTGTATTTGCATGGGTACCGGCTTCTCATTATAGGCTTATCCTTTAGGCCTAACTCCTTACAAAGCGAAAACAGCAAGTCTGCAAGGGAAGACAGAGGCAGGCTTCTCAAACTCATTAAAAATAGGGAAAAAATCAAAAAATTCAGATTGCAGATCTTAGCCAAATAAAGACCTTCGGGTAAGGTAATATCAGATTAGAAATATCTATTAGTTTTAGTTGCTCTTAAATAACTGAGTTCCTGATCAGGAGTTATCTGAGTCTGAAGAGTAAATTTGAGAGCACAGAAAATGACACAAAGCTGATAATTGACATTTGTTAAGCAAAATGAAAGAATTTGAAGTGCGAGAGGGGTAAACCGATGACGATTTAGGCTACAGAGTAGTACGGTAGTTAGATTTAATGCACATGACCAGCATGTCGAGGAACGGAAAGAAATTAACTTTTTCGATTTCAGAAGTGAACTGAAAAGGAGAATCAACTGAATTCATAATAAGAAAACTTCTTTGTTATTGTCAAACATGGAAAATATATCATAAAGACCATTTTTATTCCCGAAACTGAAAGAAAAAGGCTCTATTTATTTAAGCAAATCAGTCATCAGTGCATTTAAAATCTTGCACATCGAAAGTATCGTAAAATCGTATTAATTATATAAAGCAACCTCGTATTAATTATATAAAGCAAACAGCTCCTCAAGTAATCGTCTCTTTCGTTGTTGATCGTCATATGAATAAGAGTTCATTTCCACTTCGTCATCATATCCCATAACAAATCAAAATAGTCTTTAGTGCCATCCATAGCATTAGAAATTCATCACTTTTTGAGAGATTTGATCGCGTTTCCATTTTAACTTTTTCTAACGATTTTGATCATGAAATAACACAGCACATAAAGTGCCACAGATGGCATGGCTCCATCTTTTGTATATGACTTTTCACCACTCAGCATCCAGTTATTCCTTTGTTCATTCAGATGATCTTTGAACCATTTATTCATAGAAACGTCTAAAGGTCGTAGCATTGAAGTTAACACTGAAGTTAAATCAACAACAGTCTTACTGACCTGTGCTAACCGAGTTCCATCAGTCATGCATGTTAATCCTACTGTAAATATGGTCTTTTCATAGCTTGTACTTCTGTACGCTTTTCCACAGTTATATTATTCATCACGTCAAGTTCATATGTGTAACGTGTTTCCACAGTTCTACTAATTATCGAGTCGAAGTTCATCGGTCTTTCATCCATATTTCCAATATGAGTAATATATCCACAACAGAAAATTGTAATTTTTTGTATCATCGAATAAAAAACTTGTGAAAACTATAGTTGTGGTAATTCCTGCGAAAGTTTTGTTTTCAGTCATATTATTAGATTTTTTCTGTTTCTGAAACGATTGCACCAACATAATGTTGCTTTAAATTCTTTGTCTTGTTCTGGATTGGTAAAGAATGCATAAGCCCTAATCATATTTCTTGTAATAACATAACCAGTTCTGCCTCTGTTCCTGTACTGATTCTGCAACTGTAATAACTATTTTCATTACCATTCAGATAGCATTAAATCCAGAGGAAAGTGATTATTCCATTTCGTTATTAATGCATAAAATTTTATTTACAATTAATACAATGATTGCAATCAGTATTATTAGGCATACGCCTTCATTATTATTAGGCTTAGCTCCTTTGTTCTTCTATCAAACTATAATTAAGTTATAGAGTAACAACCGATATAAGACGCTCGAAGCGCCACCTAACGGCGCAAGCTATCAATTTATAACAGTAATGTTATCGTTTAAATTTACCCAGCAAGCTATTCCTCTCCTCATAGAGAATTTTTTTCATTGACATTTTTCATAACACCTTCATTCGTTCTCGAATCTCTTACTATCTTATCTGTTAAATCGAAAGATTTGCTGCCACACAGCTGTTTGTTCCTTTAGCCTGTTTTATGACTTAACTTGAAGCTTGCTTTATATTTTCTTCTTCATTCATAGATTATTGAGTTTGTCCATATAAGAAGCTATCAGTTTTAAGGCTCATACCTCAACCAAGAAAAAGAATTAAAAATTCTATTAAAATAAAATCCATCAACCAAGAAAAATAATTAAATTCTACTAAAATAAAATGAAGGAAATTAAATGTAAAAATAAATGCATAAAATTATTTTTAATTATCGTCTTTTATTTATTATAAACTATAATACTATAAACTTCACTATGACTACTACATTCCTATTTAATTTAGGCTAAATTTTTATTCCTATATAATTTTTTAAAGTCTACTAATTTAAATAGCAATATTTTATACGAAAACTTTAGAAGTACTATAAATAGGAAATACACATGACAGTTTTATAATTAGGTACGAAATGTAGCTCACTCCAGTTTTTACGTTTATTTATATGGGAAAAAGAATAAGTCATATATTTAAAAAACCACGTTATGCAAGATAACTGGCCCAAGAACATGTGTTAAAATAACGACTTCTTAAATTTATTAATTTTTTTAATTATAAAATAACCTACGAGAATTTTAATTTCATATTTTTCGCTCATTTAGAATATTATAATGAAACTAAAATTCAGAAAAATTACAAACATTTATCTGTGACTATCTGAGTAATTTATAAAGTAATTCATATTTATTTATATCCGAATGCAGTAGAAAAACACATTTTGCCACTTCAAAGTTTATTATAGACAATCTACTTTATATCTGAAGCAAGCAGTTTAGGAAATTGTTCGTTTTGCATAAAGTCTAGACGGATTACTTGAGACTCGGAAATAACGTCAGAAAGGAAGCTACGAAATAATAAACTTTCTTTAATGAATATTAATAAAGGTAACGATTTTCAGCAGCTTCCTCGTGCTAGTTCAAAATAAGGAAATGAAATGAAAGGAGATAAAAAATAAAGCATGAGAACAACTTCCTCTGGATAGAAGTTCTGCTATTGATTATTCTTATGGATGCTTTTAATCTTCTAAAACATAAAACCTCACAATTCATAACTTAATTCAATTTTTCAAAACGTTTAGTTTCTGATGTTGGCAGTTGGTTACAGTAGAAGACAATAACACTGATGAAATTTATTTTGTGTAAGAAAAAGTCACATTTTTATTACAACGGAATTTCTATATTTCAATAATAAAATTGTGAAAACTTTTTAAACTGAATAATATAATGTCGATAAATGATTTTAAGTTTAAAATGAAAGTTATAAATGAATCTTGCATGTATATGTTTTCATATAATCTGATAAAAAAACCTTTATCTAGTTTCCTTTGCGATCCTCTCCCTATACAGTTGTATGGCTGCTATACAGTGTGTTCAAAAATGACATTTCCAAATTTGGATGGTGCATTAAATTTCCCGCCTAATATCTGTATGTTGCGTTGGTTTATCTTCTCGGACGCATGAAAGCAAGCTTCATCTTGTCAGACAGTTCGAGTCCTCATCAATGCGATTAAAAATCTGAATTGCAAATGCTCCTCCCATTGACCTATCATCAGGTTGAAGCTCATTCACCAACTGTCCAGACGACTGACGGATTAATTTTGTAAATCTGTTTTAATAAATGCATGTTTCACCTATTCCTTGTCTGTTTCACTCGTACTCGAACTTTCAGAACTTGTCCTCTTCACGAAACTTCCGTTTCCTTGAACCTCGTATACAACTGCCAGACGAACCTATATGATGGGTGTGAGAGTTTCTAATGCATTCGGAAACTCCACTGGACCCAGGTAGCAGATTTGGCATCTATCCACCGTTCCACTGTGGCATCTCTTGGGGGCGGTGGCCCTTTTCGTCAATGCCTCACCTGTAAACATAAATACAAAAACAAAAGAAATTATTGAATAGAGATCTAATGTAAGTATTGGTATAGAACAAAGCTTTAGGTGTGTGTGGAACATTATACCGTAAACATCACCTTTCTATTCACTCATATTTCTGAATTAACCCTTTGCGACACGCATATTTAAAATATATTTTAATCTTTAAAAAAATGCCTTAGAATAAGTCAGATGGACTTACTTAAGTGTCTTTAAGGCTTGAAAAAAATTAAACGTGTGATGTGGTCTGCTTCATGACCGTGGGAAGAGAACATTTTTCTTTGCAGAGGCGTCAATCACTGCGACTATTTTTATGGACATGTTAGAACAGTTTGCATTTCTACAGGTCCAACATCTGCAAACTGACATCCTGCTGCAGCGGGAAGGCATTCTTTTCACTTGACCGAGATCGATAGGAGGGCTTTGGACGACAAATTTCTATGTCACTAGATTGGTCGAGAATGATGCATTGCTTGGTCTCCAAGGTGTCCTGGCAGAATCCCACTAGATGTTTTTCTTTGGGACTTTGTGAAGGATTTGGTTTACAAAACTCCAGTTCAGTTTACAAAACTCCAGTTGCAATAAGTACAATATCACATCGGAGCAGCACTTGAATACAGTACAGAGGACATGCTAAGCTGAACTTGGGCGGAACTGAAATATCGTTTAGGTATCCTTCGTGCGACAGATGGCACACATATTCATTATCTTAAACGGCTACTAAAACTTTATATGTGCGTCAACATTACACCTCAAACCGCACCTTTCTATTTATCCTCATTTCTGACTTATACGCGATTAAAGTTAGAATTTTTTGAATTCTTTATATACTGGCTTGAAAATTAAAATTTCTGAACTGAACAGTACGTTTTAGATATAACACGTGCTGCTTTTTCGTTCCATTACGTTTACCGCTGTTCGCCACGCTTAGCTAGAATGTGAAGTTTAACTTTTGCCGGCTGTCATGAAGTATATTTGCTTGAAGCGCTGCAAGTGCACGAATGCTTGCGTAGGTCCGTAGACAAGATACGAGTTGGAGAGGGGGGTGATGCAAGGTCACATGAGGCAGGGAAGACACCCGATTGGTAGTTCAGGAGGAAATTCCAGCATCTTAAAGTATAGAGAATGCAGCAAATTATACAAAACCAAACATCAATGAATCGTTATGCTTTTTAAATAATGACACTTTGAGTTTGAGTGATCGCTACGTAAATGAGAGATATAGAAATAGTGACAGCTATGTAATCAAAATGAGAAGCTAAACTATAGTTTTTTCTGACGTGACATATAATCCCTACAACTCCCCAGCACGATTGGAATAGCGCTAGTAACAACTATGTAATCAAAGCGTAATAATATATTTCCTTCTGACGTAATATGCAATCCCTACAGCACTCCAAAACGAAAAAAAAAATACTTTACATTATTCTTTGATCATGTAGTATGTGTCACATAATTTAATTGCCAAGTTGCGGAATTCATTCTAGAAGCAGTATGCCACATACCAGAAGATTGGGAAAATAATTTCAGGAGATAGACGCAGGAATTACATCCCTGGATAATAAAGTGAATTAAGGTTAAAAATGTTAATAATGATAGGAGGTCTACAGGTTTTTGAAACAAATATAATAATCTTAATGTATGAGGAAACTAATAAAAAGTAACGAAAAGAAGTATTTGAAACATTTATTTATGATGGTGAATGATTTCAATTTGAAATAATCTGCATAAAACTGCTTACATATCCGATGATAATCAAGAAATTTGAAAATAATTAATAAAATGTACGTTTATTTAGACTGTTATATGCAATGTATTCTGCGTAAACATAATCTCTCCTTAAAAAGCAAAATTATATAAATTACCGAAAAATGATGCCATCAAACAAATGCAATTATTCTTGAAATTCATAATGTTTCTCACATCAAAACTACTTTTAAAAATGCATGCAATGGCTGACTTTATATATTGACAGCAATCCTTGAGTAACTTAACCCATTGTAGTAACTAGGATATTTAGTTTTCTTTGTAGTTAGTGAGATATTTAGTTTAATTGATCAGGCTTAGAGTCTTAATGAATAATTAACTCCGTAAATCTTAATTACGCAAATGATGATGAGGCTATTTTCGTAATGTTCGAGCCACCGAACTGTGCACTGTAGAAAATCGTCTGAATTTAAATGTGAGTTCGTTAGCGGAGAAAAATAAGTTCCTCCCTTTTTAACGTTCTGTGTAATTTTAGAAATGGGATTCAACTAAGTGTTTCTTCTCGCCAATTACGATTTGCAAGTAATTTCAAATATCGAATTTCTTTAAATAAAAAGTAATTTTAACGAGCTTGTAATTTACTCTAAGCGTAGAGCAGAATCTAATTAAAACTCAAATATACAAGAATATTAAAGTGAAAATAAGACTTTTAAAATCAAAATATATCAAATGCTCAAACACGCACTGAAATGCAACAATTATCATGCAGCAATGGCAGGAAAGTATACTAAATATATTAATTTTAAAATGCTTATTTTTATGCGTCATAGTAATTTAAATTTAAATATTCGTTACATTATTGCATGCTTTAAATATATAGGAACAGGTCATAAATAGATCTAAAGATCAGCATATTTTTCCTTATTTCAAACAATTAATGAAAGTGCATTTTACAGATCGTCTAATATAGAAGCAGTCATCTTTAGTGCATTTCCTCTTTTCGCTCATAACAATAAGAACAAGATTATTTGATATAATAGAAAGAAAGTAGATTAAGTATCAGAATAATTTAAATTTCAGTAGTGTGGTTATCATTAATTTGAGTTATATTTTTGTACTAAGAAGAAAATTCATAATTTCAACTTATTGGCCTTAAAATATTAGCGAATGACGTTTATTGCTTTAGATCAGAATTTTGTTTTTTGTTCTAGTGATAAGCCTATATTGCTACTTTCATTTCCTTTGAATGTATGGCACTTACGGAACTGAGTGCTTAACACAGATAACACTTATTCCCTGCAAGGTAAGACGACTTATTGGGTTGTAGGGAAAAAACTGCCTTTTAAATTAAAAAACGAGAGTATTGTATGCACATAAATAATAGTACTTGTTCATTAAATCACGTAAGCCGTTGGCGACATTTGAAATTTTTACGTGACAGAATACGCGATTAAATTTGCCAATTTTGGTAATGAATTTGTAAGACTCATGCGGTAATATAGACGTGCTCAATTCTATTTATATTTCACTCCAGAAATATTAGTTATTGAAATTGAAAAACAAATGCGCAAATAATATAAGAAATCTGACAAATATTGCTTTTAATGTTATTGAAAAATCAAACTGAATGAACATTGAAATATTCAAATACGAAATCAAAATTATTTGAATGAAAGAATTCAGATCGCCTTATGGCAGATATATTAGATCCAAAATTCAATCAGCTATTGTATATATATGACACAATTTTTTTTATAGAATTTTGGAAAGATTAATGCTCATTTTGAATCGCAGATGAATCAACTCGTTCGGCCTGTAAGTTTTAAGAAAATTTTATAATTATGGCAAATATGAAAGAGTATCTAAGTAAAATACTCACTTTAGATATCCAGAATAAAAAAGAAACAGATTCTTCTGTTTCTTTTTTGTTGTTTATTTATTTATGTTTTGAAGTATTTTGTTGATGTAATAATATATAAATGCAGTAAAATAGAGTATATATTTGTAAGAAGCTGCTAAACAAGTTTAGAATAAAACAACTGAAAGATTTAGGCGCGGTAAGATAGCTTCCACGCAAAGCAGGTTTAGGGTTACCAGAGAACATCAAGGAAAAGCAGGGTTGCCCCATTTGGGAGAAATCGCCCATTTGGCGAGAAAACTGGCGATATGCTATAAACGGAAGGAGAATCTTCTAGAACGAATTCTTACCGGTTTGGACCAGAAGGTTCTCGAATGCAAACCAAAAAGCTATATAAAAACCTGCTGGTGTGGAGTCCATCGAGTCAACAGTCAGTCAGAGTGCCTAGTCGAATCAGGTAAGAGCGAGTGTCTTGTAGTCTAGTGTCGAGTTAATAGTCAAGGGCATCGAGTGAGTCTCTTAGTGTATCGCGAGTTAGTGCACTCTTGAGTTTCATCTTAGAGTGTGTTGAAATCCGAAAACGACCGAACCGAGTCGGGAGCTGTATTCTAGTGTATCGTCGAGTGCATCGGGAGCTGTAGCATACAGAGTTTCGAGAGTACGTAGAGTTCTCAGAACGACCGAGCACAGTTGGAAGCTGCACTCTGCTGTTTTGCCGTGAGCTGTGTTCTCCTTTATAGCTTGTTACTCTGAAGGCTGTGTCGCTGATTGTTTCAGTGTGTTTATGGATGTTTCCTGAATAATACTGGATAATAAATTGTGTTTTCATTCTCCTTCAAGTGATATTGTCGTTATTCACTACGAACTAATCACTAAATCTACGAACCCGTACGTACGAAGAAAAACGCACCAATATTTTATACATGAGAGTCGGTGGCTAGCGCGTAGCGCAGCAGCACTACAGGTCGGGAGTTCGATTTTGGGGCTGGACAAAGTTGACTCAGCCTTTCGTTCCTTGAGTGGGTCGATAAAATGAGTACCAGGTTCACTTGGGGACTAAACACAAGGGGTCCTGCGAAAAGCTAGTCATTTATTGAGGCATATGCTCACGCATTCCGGTGCACGCGGCCATGAAATTAGATATTGGACCACTGCAAGCCATGTCCCACTAGGGCTGTTGCGTCACTGAGTTTAGTTTAGCATATTTTGTATATATTGGGCTCTTGCAAAAGAAATTGCTTTTAAATGTCTCCCAGTTTGTACTGTTACGAAAGAAAGCAAGCGTAGAAGTTTATACCAATGTTTTTGTCAATTGACAACGCCAGACATAGGTGATGAAACTGTTGCATTTTATACGTTCAACAAGCATTAAACACTGAATATTAACGATAAAATGTCAGACATTGAATACAGAGAATTAAGGTTACTATATCTTTAGCAGAGTTTCAGTTGGGTAAATTTAGAAATTTTTTATCGGTTGCAGGAAAAACATTAATAAAACGTTCGAAAAAGGAAAAAGTAATAGGAAATCTACTCGCCGGTTGGTTTGTGAAAATCTGCTTAAGATATCTTAGGCTAAACCGAACATCCACTTGTTTCCCTCCACTGATTCGAGTAAGTTAAGAAATCATTCGAAACGGATTCACAATAAATTGTATCAGCAACACATTCAGCGTACACTTTTCAACTTTTTTAAGGAAGTTGGTAATAATAAGAAAAGTAATAAAGCTCGACAAGTGAGTGTCTTACGAATTTCCTGATAAAAGCAAAGCATAGCGTTTGGAAGTGTACTTTTCTTACGGCAACTGTATCTGTCTATGTCAGTGTTTCAGAGCAAAAGACGCTGCACGAGATTTGTAAAGGCGCTTTTGCTTTCAAAGAACTTGTTGATTCCCTTATCGTGGTCTTCTGTTGCTGATGTAGACTTTTTTATTCCTTACCTGACACGAATTTTTTTAATTCCAAAGGCGGGCACTATCAATGAAGCGAAATGACAAAAATGAATCCTTGCGTAATTTTATGGAATCATATTGCTTCAAATAATCTCTGACCGCAAGCTGCAGTTTGAATCACACAGCAAATCAACTATTTTGAATTCGAAATTATGCCGTACTCCTTATGCATCCCTGACAAGTTTTCAGCAGAATATTATTTTTTACTGAACTCTAGATATTGTCTGTTCAAGGAATGCTTTGTAAACGAAGCAAATTTAGTGAGCACTAGAGGACTTCATCACGTCCTGAGACACTAAATGACCTTGTCTTACATTGGTAAATAATGCATTTATGCTGTTGGCGATTACTTTGATTAAACAAGTATTTTTCTTCATTTTTATTATTATTTTTTCAAGTTGTCCGTAAACTTGGTCCTTTCATTAGTAACAATTCAAAATTATAAACCGTAAGGACAAAAATATATTGCTATACTAATAATATCATTATTTTAATTGAATAAAAATTCCTAATTTAATTTAAACTGAATAGTCAACCAGTTTAATTCTAAAGAAAGAAAATCAAATCTTTTTCTTGTTTATTACACAAAATAGATAATAAGATTAAACGATATTAGCTTTAAGGCATATATGTAAAATGAATATTTCACTGTTAAATTTTGGAAACAATACTTCCTTTTGCATTTTTGGTTTACTTAAAAGCATTGCTTTGAACTTTGTTATCTTTGCTGAACTACGTTATATAAGAGTTTCCAATAACCGAAAATCTAAAATTCTGCGGACTACTCCATTAAAATTAAACAGTTATTTAACGTAGAGGAAACATAAAATCTGTCTGATCATCCTGCCTCTTCCGAATGTCAAGGTTAATTTTAAACTTAAAGTTGCAATACTATGAAACGTAAAAAAAGTGTTTGTTGTTCTAAATGTCAGGGATTTTATCAAAATCGCATTTGAAGCCACAGAAATCAGACTTCAGTATACTCTTATCACTGAAGATTATTTCTCAAGTCAATACTTTGTAACTGTTGGTTTACTTACACATAAATACTTAAGAAGTGCGCTAAAACACAGCGTAACTATTGTATTATTATAATTGATATTTTCCTCGTATTCAAGTGCTTTTCTGAGCAAAGCCTCACTTTTATAATTTTAAAAATAAAATAAAACTAGGAAATACTCTTTCCTTTTATGTACACGTTATTATTTATTATAGTTTCTACTGCTTGTTAATTATTAATACAGAAAATACATTTCGCTTGCTGCTGAGGCATGCATTTTATTTTCTTATCAGTAGCCGTAAATCACTAATTGCATTTCAGTAATATTATATAACCCAATATCTAAGCTTCATCTCTATTTTTTTTAAATAGGATTAGAATCTTTTCTTTATGCAGAGAGAGTCATGCAACAATTTAAAATTTAATGTATATATATATATATATATATATATATATATATATTTAAATTTTAATCGAGGCATTTTATATTCCTGTTTTTATTTCTATTACCGTAGAACAGTTTTCGCTAAGACATGGCTCTTGAAGCTTGTTGTTACCGCTCCATGTTATATAATCAAAAGATGAATAAAAGGGTAAGCTCCTGTGGCACTGCATTTAAAACTGAAAACTGGTTCTTTTTTTAATCAAATAAACTGGACATGCATTTTAAAATAAGATTTTTTACTTAAATAAACAGCAAATGCATTTTAGGATCAGATTGTTTATTTAAGCAATACTGATACATGTTTCAAAGTCAAAAAGCAACTAATAAATGATATTTCAAGGAATGACAGCATCAAAGTCGAATTGAAATTTTCGCAAACTTGCATTAAAAGTTACAACATTCTGGAAATTTTACCTGGAAAACTCCATACAAATAAAGAACATTATGCTTCACTTAGTGCCATTTCATCAGCAGTCTAAGATCAGATTTCAAGAGTTTAGAAATAACCAGTTGCATTCATGTTATAACTACCATTCCATCCTCGGTTTGCGAAATATGAAATGGAATATATACAGCTGCATTCCGAAATATGGAATAAAGATACATTATTTGAACAGACTTTTGTAAACCGTAAAAAAAAAAACATTAGATTTCCAGCTCTTTACAAAAATTAACTTTTCATGACGTCTATGTTTTGAAATCATGTATTTTTACAAACAATGTCTTCTCTTATGGGTTATATGATTTGTAAAATAAAAACTTTATATTTAAAAAAAAATCCTGACTCCTCTCTTTACAGTCGTTGTTATGAAACTACAGTGATTTCAAAAGTTAAGCAATAAATGGAAAACTGATGATAACTGAAAAGCATGCCAGCAAATCGGAGGAAACTCGGTGATAATATTTATTATATCCTCTGTAACTTAAAAATACAGCAAAATGTTATGCACAATATTTATGTATTATGATATAAACAGGAGCATTAATTGACCTAAATTTGGACATAACAAAATAAAAAATTTTCTCAATAGAGTGTATGATCTCCTCGAATAGCAATATAGGTCTAGCAGCGGTGTTTCATGTTTTTCATGATATTTTCAATGAGTCGTTCATGATATTCTCAGGCAGTAGCTATTCCCGAATAATCGGTAAAGCAGTTATAAACCTATATAGGGTTTAGGGAGGGCGTGAAGGCGAGCACCATAGCTTCTGAGGGCTTTTCATACATGCTCAATTGGGTTAAGATCGAGAAAGCGTACTGGCAGCGGTATCTCATGTTGTTTATGACATTCTCAATGAGCTGCATGAGTAGCTATTCCCAATGATCGGTAAAGCAGTTATAAATCTACATAGGGTTTGGGAAGGGCATGATGGCCAGCAACATGGGACCCGAGAGCATTCCACACATGCTCAATAGGATTAAGATCGAGAACGTGCACTGGCCATTCCGTTTGACTACAGTGTCTTCTCCAAGAAATTAGTACACGAGGATAGCAGTGCGAGGACGGTCGTCATCTGCTTACAAAATGAAGGTATCGCTAGTTCTGGCAGCATACTGGGAAGCAATAGGATTCAATATGTGGTGTTTCTATATCTATACTTCTATATTTCTTTCTATATTCCTTTCTATATTCTATATTTCTTTCTATATTCTATATTTCTTTCTATATTCTATATTTCTTTCTATATTCTATATTATATATTTCTTTCTATATTCTATATTTCTTTCTAACTTCATTTAGGTATGCAGCTCAGAAATTCAAAAAATTGTTACATCAGTGCTGTAGAAAAATTACTCTTTTTTCCTCTGTGTTCTTCTTTCTGAAGAAAATCCTCTTAATAGCTCAATATGTTTTTGTTATTTCTTAACTCTACTTTTTGAGATCATTATACCTTAATTTAAAATTTCTGTCTTGAAATAGACAAAGATATCGTAAACCAAGTATTGTTTCCCATTCAACTTTTACAGTACAGCAATTTCACGTTTGCGCTCATTTTATAACTTTTGCATTTTTTCTTATTGGTAGATTTTATAAATGCACTACGTGTCTGAATGCAGCGTTTCTATTAGCATCAAAATAATAAGAATATTCCGCTCCAGTGAAATTATGAAATTTTATTATCATGAACTTTCAATCTAATCATAAGTCGTTTAAACAGCAGAATCGTTTTTTGGGATCTGTGTTTTCAATTTAGTAAAATGTGGTACGTGATTTAAATATCTCTTTCCAAGCATAATTCTTCCTTTATTACATACAATCTTTTCAAAGAGTTCCTTCAATATTGTTTTTCTCTAACATTTTGAAAAAGTGGAATAAATCTAGGTTCTCATTATATCACAGTCGTTCATATTATGTGAACTACTAGTAAAGAATGCATTTGTTTCGCGATTATTTTTCTGTGGGTAATTTCTGATATGAGTATATATATTTCATATTTCATACTTTGTTTTAAATTTCACTGTACGTAGCGAGAGAAGATCCTGTTAAAGAAATAAGATTCCCTGTACTTCTTCCAATTCATTTATATTTTTATATACATATGTAGTAAAAATATTGATCTGCATAGTAAAACTATTGAGTGTGCAAAGCATTGTGAAATTGTTTGCGTTGCCTACGTCTTACTGTTGTTACAGTGTAATTATTAAGGATAATATCTGATTGATTCTAAGATCTATGAAGCCCTGACGAGAAATATATGGCTCTTGATCTTCTAATGATTTTCTAAAACCTACCGGCACGAAAGGCAGTAAGAAACGATTTTGAGAAACGCGTAAGACAGAACTTCCAGAAGTATGCAAAACAAAAGCATAACTACCCACTGATTTGTTGATTTATGTGAAACAGGACTTCTAAAGCAGTATTTTTCACAGCGTCATAAAATAGTGTGAGTACACAGGAAAAATAAATCGCTAAACGCAACAATTTTTCAAAAAATGAAGATAGAAACCTAATTTTCACCTGATTTTGAGAGGAATGCTTTTCTTGGAAACGGTTCTTATTACATTTTGCATTAGTACATATAAGCCTGTAAAATATAACAATGCAAGTATTTGGAACTGAAATATGCTATTAAAGGAAATATTTTCATATTCATTAATCGGATTGTTTCTTATTAATGGTTCAGATATCATTGAAAATTCTAGTAAACTTATATTTTCACATGTGTAGTATGTTTTTTATGTTGTAAAAATCTTTTATCGCTCAACTGTCCAGTTGCTGAACCTGATATACCAAGCAGATGTTCAAAACCTTACAACGATGATGATTATTCCGTATATTTGCGAAATTGCATTTCCTAGAGCTTTTCAGTACATTCAGATGACTTAAACACTTATTCATAAAACGATACTTGTCTTCAGTCATGAGCAAATTCAATCAACGCAGCTGGAACTGATTTTCTTAGGGAACGAGGTGGATGCATATGAATCATGCAACATTTCATTTCTTCTGTTAAAGGAAAACGGTAAAATAACTGCGTATCGATTATAATTGATGTACTTCCTGGAAAACTCTTTGATAGCACGCCGCTAAAACAGTAAGTCGAAGGGTATATATATATATATATATATATATATATTGTGCAAAATGTGTATACTGTGCAAATAAACTCATTTGAAGTCTTATATCTTTCAAATTACTAATGCTATATAAAACATTTTGAATTGAATATCATTGCATTGTCATCCACAAAGAACGTGTGAACAAATGAGCTCGACGGCCTTTCAGCGAATTGTTTAAAAATTGATGGCACTGTTTGTTTGTTATTTTTGTTTAAGTCATAATTGTACAATTTATTATTGATTTAGTAAAAAACACCACAAGCAAAGTAAATGAAAACGTGAAAGAATTCAGACTTTCATCGATAAGGTGTGTTACACGATAGAAAATGAAATGCATGGGTAACAAACAATATTAGTTTTAAGAGAAGAATTAGTTTCACCCGCAAAGCTTTGACTTTTTTATACTGGTTTACTGGTCACGTATTCTTATGATGAAATGGTACAAGTTGCGTTTTGTTGATAAAATGTTAATGGTAAAATTAATTTATCTCAGCGGAAAATTAGTTGTTACATAGTTTTGTGCGGAGACTCAAATGAAACAGGCTGAGGCGCAATGATTACGGCAAGGCTAAAATTTTCGTTCGACATTTCTCGAGTTTGTCCAATTAACATCAAAGTGGCAGGTCATAGTTGGCGGAATGCCTGTCAAACCATATGTCCGTACAAAGGAGACTCTAGCATCATAATCAACAAGCGGATATATGAGGGATCAGGAAACTACATAAACCACAAATCTAACGTATTTATCAGTCCTGCTGATATTGTATGGTATGTTGCATATGCATCCTTATAAGCCATAACCGCAACATATTCAGTGATACGCACAAAAGAAGAAATTCCTCACTTGGGTACTGAAAAAGGATATTACTGATCCCCAGTAGACTGAAAATTCTTTGCACAGATGGAAAACATTTCTTGTTCATGGAAATTTTAAGACTGATATCTGTCGATACAAACAATTGACAATACCTGTGCGTACGCGGAAGAGCCCGCAAACTCGCTTAGAATCAGTGTTCTGTGCTGCTTTTTGATGGCATTCTTTCTTAGTGTGCATTCTATTTTGAAAAGCCATATGTAATAATTAACTGAAAAATGTATTCCATAAGAGAAAGAGCTAAAAATGCTATTCAAGCAAATTCAAATGCTATTCCGCTTAAAATGATATTCAAGATCTGGTATCGTGTTTGAAGGAAATAAATCTCATAGAGACTGTCACATCTTTGCAAGATGGTGCACCATTATAGCAACCAGCAATCAAGCAACTGCTCATGTAAAATTTGAGATTTTAGAAAAATGTATTGCTTCAGGATACTTAATAGTTTAAAAACTTCTGCATTTTTGAAATGGCATCAGTTCTACGAGCGAACGCCGTTTTTAGCGAAGCAGTTCTTATAACGGAAAAGAAGTTCATCATAGAGTAGTCGAAATATAACAGTACAGGTATATTTGGCAGCTTGGAGAAATAGAAATGTATGAAAAAAATTTGCTGTAGAAACTATCTAATTTGAAATTTTAATTGTACCATTAAATTAATCCCCTAAAAATTACTTATTAACCTATAATTTATGCTTACATTTTTATTTAGGTAACCTGCAGATTCATATGAATTTTAATATGAACTTCTTTATTTATGTTGCTAAAGTAAGTATATGTTTTATTCCCTATTTATAATTATCTTTAGTGCGGTGAGATCGCTTTGAAATCCTATAAATCCTTCGTGGTATTTTTTTCACAAAACGTTTGTGATACATTTTCTTGTACAGCTCAAAAGATTAAACTGCTGTTGTTTAATAAATTATTATCAACATTCTTTGAAGAAAGTCAAATGCTATTAACTTTTAACAAGGGGACATCAAATTTTGGACCTAACAATTAGCATCACTGACAAGTTTTTCGTATATGATATTATATATTTAGACATATTTTTTGCAGACGTTTTATTAAAAATTAGTATTTTACAGCATACTCTTTAACTTTTATTTTTATTATAAGTTTTTAACAAAGGGGAAAAAAAAAGTTTAAATCCCTAAGAGGAAGAAAAATTCTTCAAATTACTGAGAGTAAAATTACGCAGCGCAGCTTGTTCCCCACTTTATCAAAATGTTTTTGAAAGGTTAAGAAGGGGAAAAAAAAGCAAATTTTCGCCGAAGAACACGAAAGTTCATCTCTGATCAGTGAGCACAACATGGAGCCAATATCTCTCGTCCTCTTATTTCACGCTGCTTTGACAGCTTCTAATTGGTGAAGCGGGCGTAAAAGGTAAGACTTGCGAAGAGTCCGCCTCTTCTAATCTTCGACAAGATGGCCTCATTAAGAGGTTACGCGGTCCGTTGAACACTTGATGAGGACGCCAAAATGAATACCTACGCCCTCCTATCCACTTTCTTCTCCTCCCTTCGGTAAGCGCATCCCCCACTGAATGATAAGGTAAGACATATGATCGTTTGGGACCAACTAATATCTTCTTTGGAGCATATTTTTACGCTAATAATGAAGCAAGAGAGAGATGTTATGGAGAAGTTTAATGGGATGGCCAAGACTGGTGTCGTAAATTTTCATAAAACCCACATTATCGCAGCAAGAGATTAAAAATCTAGGATGGAAACGTGAATGCTGTGTTCATCCCCCAGCGATCAACCACAAGTCTCCAAAGGCTTTTGTTTCTCCCGAAGTGGAAGATTGAGTGGTTTCTTGTTAACGTTAGCAAATTCTTAAAAATGGTTATATTTACGTATAGACCAGGAAAATGCGTTCATGATATAAAAGCGCTCTTCAAAGTAGCTTATTGGTGTGCCTATAAATAAACTGTAAATTACGTTTGCGAAATAAGATTGTGATTAGTTGAATTCTAATTCTGCCGTTATTAGATTTCCTTTGGCAACATTTCTCGAGAGATGTTCGAGTTGAGATTCAGTTTCTTCAACAAGTATAATTAGCTTGCCATTGGTTACCAATTATTTCTTCCTTTTTGATTCAAAACATAAAGTATGGAATTTTGTTGAAAATGAAATGCCATTCATGCATGCATTCTTAGTTTACCGTTTATCATTATCTCTTCGGCTTCAGTTTAAATACAAACTATGCAAGTTAAGCCATGCGAAGGAATTCATATAAATGACATTTAATACTTCATTCTAAAATCATTTCATACTGTATATATTTGTAAAAGTTACCTGCGTATAGTAATATTCTAATTAGTACTTTTAGTATGAGTAAATTAATTCTCCTTGTCAGGCTCCGTTAAACAATATCTTTCGCGAATTCATTAAATTGAGATATATGGCCTTAATCTCAATGGATTTCTTTGTTTATCATTACTTTACCTCGAAACAGACCTATTGTGAGTACATTTTGCCTTCATTTTGTTTGTTTATTTTATGCTTGGAACGTAATTTATAACTAAATTAAACATATTAGGTAAATCGCGCCATCATAAAATTCTTAGAAAATGTATTAAGAAGTAGCTTGATAAATGGCAGATGTAGTAATTTACCTATAGCTTGTAAAGGCAAATATATGTAAACAACAATAAATTAGAGTTTATTTTTAATTATTTTGGGCTGAAGGAAAGTTTTAAAAACCTTTTAAATTAAGTATCATAGAAAAAAGTTATTATTAATTACTACATTTTTAGTGTTAATTCAGGAAACGTTAATACAATTTTAATGAATAGCAATTGTAGAGAAGCATACTTAGTTTAAATACCTAGTTAAATTAAATTGCGTACATCCCCGATTTAATGAAAAAATTTGAAACTGAAAAGAAAAAGAGAGATAACTTTTAAAAGGGTTATAATATTAAAATTTTTGAACAAATTTGGAAAGGACGAAACATTGCAAAATTTTTAGGTGAGACAGGATTACATTTGAAATACTTAAGTATATCATTTTAATGAATATGGGTTTAATGAATAAGTTTCAAGCAAGGGTATATCATTGAAAGTAATTTTAGATAGTTTAACCGAACAAAATAATTTTTTTTAATTTATCGGGAAGTCACAAAAAAAAAAAAAAAAATATTAATAATTCTTCTTCTTTTCTGACATAATGCTCATTGGTAGAATCTTATGGCACATGAATCCCATGTGTATATAAAAGATTTAATATTTACAAATAATAAATTTTACTATTTAACCTATCCAAATCATTTTCGGAAACTGGTATTATTGCGAATGGATTCAAAGATGCAAAATTTTCCTTTGCTTTAAGTTGCATGATTTGTATACACTGCCATTGAGATTTTAAAATATTTACAATTTCGACAAGTGCGGTTTTCTAAGTCTGACTGCGGTTCAAATATTCTCCTTTTTATCATTTAAGATTTTGCTTATTTAGAATAAGGAAAGAGCAACAACAGCTAAGATCACTGTAAAAATAATAACTTAAGAAAAGCAACAAATATTCATTATAGTCTTTACATCTTGTCACCTTGTGGAATAACGTTTTCGATAACTGATGTTTTTGTCATTATGCGTATGAAATTTAAACTAATATCAATTCCAGCTTCCTTTTACATATATTATTAATCCTAATCCTTCATATTTTCTTAATCAAAGGAAGAAATTGCTGAGCAGATATTAAAAAAACGCTTCCAAATTCTTTTACTTTTGTTATTATAGTTATCTATTAATATTTCGAAATTTAAATATGGGAATAAACCTGATGAATAATCCGTGCGTAATGTTGCGCGCTCCCAACCTGCACGCAACAATAGTGGTGACTGCTATGAACTGGAAAGTACACAAAGTCTTGAGAAGGGTTTAAATCCCTTTTCATTCAACTTTAGAAATTACAGATGCGTGCTCCTGACGCTCACAAACTACGCCAACCCGGCGGTAAAATAAAAATAAGAAACTGAAAATGAATAATAACAAGTGACTACCTACGAGGCTCTCTAAACGTAACTAACCTAACCGCGTTCTAAGATACCGCTGATAATTCAGCAAACTTCTGAATATTACGTTGAAAGATTTAACTATCTGCCGAGGAAAGCACACAGGCCGAAACGCATGGTTCTTCAATTTCTAACTAGCCACCTCCACGCTCGTGAAGCAAGAAAGCACACTTTCGAACTCGTTTACCTTCTATTTAACTCAGAATACTTCCTCTGATAATTTGAATCCTTGCGCGTTCTACTAAAATTTACATACTCTGGCATTGGCAGTTCTAGGGGAAAGTAAGGCTTGACAGGAAAGATAGTTTAAACTTAAAATAAATGTTAGTTAAAATAAATATAAACCCTATATTTATCGCTGCCCGACCTGTTAAGTTTCTATAATTCTGAACTAACTGTCGAGAACCTCGTTTACACAAAAAAAAAATCTTATGTAACAAACTGTATACTAAAATTCTGTGTATACTTATAACTCTCTCTTCTTACAGCAACTTTTCCTGGACTTCATCAATCAATCTTGGTCTTTTCCTTCTAGCATCTGGAAGGAATAAGTATCAGTATCTTTCTAAATACATTATAATTTACACTTTCTTCACACAATAAATTTTTGTTTTTAAACGATTCGTTTTCCTTAGTTATTGCTTAATTCACATTCATTCAATTTTTCAAGCATTAATATAACTTTACCCTGGCTCTCCACCATGTGTGGTGTCAAACGGGAATATTCGTGTTTTAGTCTTACAACACTTCCCCTAACCACCATGATTTGTTAGAATTCAACGACACCAAATAGACACACCTTACTCGACATTCTATAACTCAATGAGCTACTTTAACATTCTTAAAAATTCAAGTGTAGGTGGAGAACCCAACAAAACACATTCATTCTAACTTCCCCCTCATTCATCTTTAAACATGCAGGCTTTCGCTCTAAAGCATGACTTTATCTACAGTTTAATACTTAAATTTTGAATTCATTCCTTTTGAGCATTTTACTTTTAGCATCTAAAATTTTATGCTTCTAGACTAAATTCTACTTTTACATAACATTCAAGTATTTACGTATATTTACAAAATTCTAATACATAAGATTTTTACAATTTACCATAAAATGAATAAGAGAAAAATAAATTTTTACTTTACGCATTCTTCGCCAAGCTGGCGGCACTGGAACTAAATTTCTTATTAATACAAGAATACGAAGTTATTTTTATCTTCGGCCAAATCTTGGCTTCAACCTAACAGAATTAGTCTTTCGACCAACAAAAACTGCTTGTTCTTAGATTTTATACTTAAAGAAAATAATACTTTTGCCTTAGCTAAATAAAGTAAAACAAAACTAAGTCTCAACCGAGACAAATTGACTTCCGTGAAAACATAGAACTTAGTATTTACGCATAACATTTCGGAACAAAAGAAAAAAAAAAATATAGAAGATTTTAACTTATCTTTGAGTTTTCGATGATTGGAACTCCGACATCCTCTTCTGGCAGAACTGCTCCCACGATATGGAATTCATCGACGTCAGTCGTCTCCTTTGTGTCCTTTGAGTGTCGTCCATGTTGATATTTCTTTTTCGCCCTCTGCATGCTGGCCTCTTGGAGTGGTAGTCGTCGGGTTGCTGTCTTTTCCGTTTTGCGCCTGGACGGGTGGTCTTGGCGTCCTCCGGTCTGGAATCATGCTTGAATTTCTTGGTGGCTTGAATTTCTTGGTGGTGGTCTTTTCGTTCCTCCTGCTGTCTTTTCGTTCTCGGGAACGGCGGCCGTGTTTGCACCTGACACTCTGGCCCTGGAAGCGTTTTCCTCAATGCAGAATTTCTACTGCGATACGTTGTAAGTGGTCTTTTCCACTTTGCGAAAGCTTCTTTACGCGGCGGCGTTGCTTTCTTGTATTTCTTAAATGCTGGAGTCTGAACGTTTTCATTTCTTCTTTTCGGTACCGTCGCATGACTTGTAACAGGGCTAGGTTTCTCTTCAGTTCTCTGCTTCTTGGGTGGTGGAGCGGGTGACGTTACTTCTGGACCTTCTATATCTTTTACGGTTGAGTCCTGCAAGAAACTTTTAAGGATTTCAAAATCATTTTGATTATAATATTTTTTCACCTGGTCGGGACTTGCTTTACAGATTTCCCCTCTCTCGTTCTTAAGGTACAATACGACTCCCTTGATTTCCTGAATTACATAGGGGCCTTCAAATTTTGAAGCTAACTTTGCAGTAAAATTGTCTGGGGCACTTGATAAAGAAAATTTCCGCTTCAACACTTTATCCCCAACTTTAAAATCTGCTTCACGGCGTTTTCTATCATAGTATAATTTTTGTCTATTTCTTGCCGTATCGGAGCTTTTAACTGCCTGGTCAATGAGTTTTTGCACATCTTTTTGTTTAAATTCTTGCTCTCTTTGTTGCACAAAGAATAATTTATCTAATGGCGTAATTAACTTCCGTCCTAAAAATAATTCTGCTTTATTTCTTGGAGTTTTTCCCGTAGTATCGTGATTTGCCGTTCTTAAAGCATAAGCTAACTCATTTATGTAGCCATCCCAGCGCTTGTGATGTGTGCTAACATAACTTCGAATTATTTTTACAATATTTTTATTAACTCTTTCTGCGATGTTTGCCTGTAGTCTATTCGGAACTATTTTGATATGGCGTATGCCAAGTCCAGTGCAAATATTTTCAAATATTTGGCTAACGAATTGTTTACCGTTATCGCTAATGACTTTTATCGGTGCACCGTATTTTAAAATGTATCTGTGTAAGAATGCATCTGCGACTGTTTTGGCTGACGCGCGTTGAAGTAGAACAATTTCTATCCATTTTGAAAAATGATCTACAATTACTAAAAGAAAACGATTTTTATTTAACTCACTCTGGGGAAAGGACCAAGAAGATCTATGCCTAAAATTTCATTCGGAAATGTAGCGCGAATGCTATTTAAGTACCCGGCCGGGCTGTAATTAATATCATTTATTAACTGACATTGATTGCAGGACCTGACATACGCAGTTACTATTTTGTATAATTGCGGGGAATCTACAGCCTCGCGTACCCTTTTCAAAGTCTTTCTGACCCCTAAATGACCCGCTGTTTTCGCGTCGTGTAATTCCTTCAAAATGCTTAATCGAAGCGAGGCTGGGATGACTGGTTTGTACTCGAGATTTTCGTTTGTTGTTTTCGTATAAAATAATAAATTATCTATTATTTCATAGTTTTCTGCTCTATTTCTTATCGAATCGATATCTGTGTGCTCAAAGCTTTCGGGGTCTTTCAAATATGCATAGATACTTCCAAATTCAGGATCAGCTTTCAATTTAGCAATAATTGTTTCTCTAGAATCTAAAATTTTTGAAGTCAACACAGCGCATTTGAGTTCATTTCCTTCATCGTCCAGTTTTATACGAGAAAGTGCGTCAGCTACATTGTTTTCCTTACCCGGTTTATATTTAATTACGAGATTATATTCTTGAAGTTTTAAAGCCCATCTTATTAACCTGGGCGTTAGGTTTTTCCCCGAGTAAAGTCTACCAACAGCCGCATGATCCGAAAAGACTGTTACTGGCGCTTTGCCGAAATAAACTCGAAATTGTGTACATACGGCTAATGTTTCTCTCTCTGTAGCTGTATAATTCCTTTGAGTAGGTTTCAACGTTTTACTAAAAAATGCCAAAGGATGGCCATTTTGCATGAGAACAGCAACTACAGCATTGTCCGACGCATCTGCTGCAATTTCCAGGTTTTCGTCTCCCTCCGGGAATTTCAAAACAGAGGCTTTGCTGAGCGCTTCTTTTAACCTTTCAAATGCGGTATTTGCTTCTGCTGTCCACGTGAATTTACTTTTCTTTCTTTTAATTACTAACAAGGGTTCAACAATATTAGCAAAATCTTTTATGAATGACCGATAATAAGAACATAACCCAAGGAAAGAAGAAAGTTTCTTGGCGGTGTTGGGAGGTGGGAAATTCTTGATGGCTTTTATTTTTGAATCTTGAGTTTCTATACCCTTTTGCGAAATTTTATAACCCAGATATTTAAGTTCTTTAGCTGCGAACTTGCATTTTGAGGCGTTAATTGTAAGACCGGCCTCTTTTAATAATTTAAAAACTTCTTCTAGGTCTTTAATATGTTGTTCCAACGTACTACTCGTTATAATTATATCATCTAGATAGATTAAAGTCGATTTTCCTAGGACAGACTTTAGAACAATGTCCATAGCTCTCTGGAATGTTGACGGGGCCCCACACAACCCAAAGGGCATGCGTAAAAATGCATAAGTGCCCGATTTTGTTATAAACGCGGTTTATGTATGTCTTCGGGTCTCATAGCTGTTTGATAGTAGCCAGACGTTAAGTCCAACGTAGTCATGTATCTTGTAGGTTTAATCTTTCTAATAATTTCCTCTGTAACCGGCAAAGCGTAAACTGAGAATTTAGTAACACTATTAAGTTTTCTGTAATCGATAGCAAACCTCCAAGCCCTTTTATCCGAAGGAGGAAACTCGTTCTTTTTCCTACATAGTACGACTTAAGGCTCCTATATACCAGGCTGAATCATCAGGCATTCGCGCTCCCAAGTGGGAGATTTAATGGCGGCTGTGTAGTTACGGTGCAACAATTTTTTGTGTTTTGTTTTGTGTAAAATGGGCGGATGTACAGCTATTACTTGTTCAAATCATTCACGGAAAGGTCATACATTGGTAAAATTTCCTAAAAATGAAGAAAAAAGAAAAATATGGGTAAATAATTGCCAAAGAGACAATTGGAAACCTGGTCCAGGCGCTGAACTTTGCTTAGTAAGTATAATGTTAATTACGCCTTCATTTAGAGTTTATATCTTCTCTGATGTTTGTAATGTGCAAGTAAAGTGAAATTCTTGTGTACAATAACCTGAGTATCTGCTAATTTCTGTAATAATAGCTATAATTAAATTAGTCTAGGGTTAATGTACCCGTCGCCAAACATCGCCAATGTAGATGTTTTGAATGTGGAAAAGAAATTTCTCTTCTAATATAAAGCGCGGATTTTGTTTTCCTGTGCTAATTGTGGAATTTATACTAATGTAACATGAAAATCATTAGCATATTGAAATTTATTAAAAAATAAATAATAATTTGGAAAGTCAAGATAAAATCTGAATGTCTGCTAAAGATATATGTAACATTATACTATAGTTGCAATATCGTTGGAATGATATATAATTTTTTCTTTATTTTATAATCACTATTGTTAAAAAGTTAGATGAGTTGTTTATGCACGGTGCCCACTACTGTTTCTTGGTTAAAATAACTTCCAGAATTTTGACATTGACATCTGAAGTCAATAGAATAAATTGAATAGTGTGAGACAAAATATATATAATCTGACTTCAATAATTGCAAGGATTGTGCAAGTTTATTTATAATCACAGTATTATACAATTTGGCAATGGAGTAAAGATTTAGAAATGAATGCAGAACATTCAAATTAGTATTTTCTTGTTTCAAATATATAGAAATATAGTCTATTTTCCAGTATAAAAGTTTTACTTAAAAGTATGGGAAAGCAGATTTGTTTCATGCATGATCTTTATAATACTGGTATGAAATGAATGAATTTTAATCTGTAAACAATTTTTTGTTAATATTGAAATGCGTTTCTTTGGGTACATTTTTAGGCACTTGTGGATCATGTCAGACAACATGCAATAGAAAAAAGATGTCCGTGTGCATAAATTTTCCCATTGCGTTACTTCATTTTATCTAAATTTCAAGGATAATTCTTTTCATTTTTATATGGCATGTTATCAGTATAAAGGCTAGTGAAAATAAATTGGTATGTGTATCTGTTTTTGAAGTGTAATGCTTAAATAAAAAGATGGTGTGTGTTTCTTCATTTAAACAAAATTTCAAGGATAGTATTTTTCAGTGTTGTACTGTTTGTTATTTCTCAATGTAAAGGGTAACAAGGGAAAAAAAAACTGGTATGGTATATCAGTTTTTAAAGCATGATAATTTTATTTATTTCTTTAGTGATGCATATATATAGAGAGAAGGTGTTTGGTCCAACTGAAGTTATAATAAATCTAATTTTACTAGATTTCTCCCTCCCCTCAGGTGTAGAAAATTTTCAAGTGCAGAAAGTTTATTTGCAGAATTAATTCATTTCTGATAAACTTATTATCATTAATTTTTTATATAACATGTTATTAAGTTACACATTTGACTACTGTGTAATAAAATTGTATTTAGGGCAAAAAATTAACTATAATTTTGCATTTGGTGACTAATATCATATGCTTCTAAGAATATTACTTTAACTTTTTCCATAATTTTTGTATTTCAGGAACATGAAACTGTTATTTTGATATACTTAAATAATAAAAGTGTGTATCTGAATCAATTAATGGATACAGATATTTTACAGTTATTTTTAGAAGATATTTGCCATATCGCTTCTAATAATTCATAAAGTATGTTAAAATATAGGTAAATAATTTGGTGCAGAATTCAAATTTAGGGTTTAAAATATAGTCAATCATAAGACTAAATGATTTTTATTGTCATGATTTGCCTGGGCTTAAGAATGTACTTTTCGCCCGGTGGAAATTGTCATCAAACTGTCCTGAACAGGCTTTTTGTTGATAATAACTTCCAGGCTTATCAGTACCTCCTTTTGAGTGGAGGGTATGCAAATATAGTACCCAATTTAAATTACATTGTGATTGTAATAATATTGTGGTATTAAATAAGTGATTATAATTACAATTTAGGTAATTTCATTGTAATTATATTACATTGTATCTGTGAACTCTTAATTTCATTACTTTATGCAATTATATTGTAAATGCATAATCTAATTGCAATAATATAATCTATTCGCAATTACAAAATAATTATAAATGCAGTTACATCTTAAATAGAGGCCATTTTAATACTTTTAAATTTTCGCAAGATAACTTCCCATTAAGGTTCATTTGGAGGAAACTATGCAAATACTAAAAAAGAAGTTATGCTAAATTACATATTTTGTACAGTACTTTCTTGTTATAATGCTGTTCAATATATTTTCAATACTTTTGTAAATTTAACGACATTCTTTGCAATCACTGTGGTGCTTTAAAAAGAAGTTTCTTAGTTATGCTTTCTAATAAGAATGGGTTTAAAATTAAGTATTATGTATAATAACTAGCAGTTAAAAAAACTTGACTGCATGAAAATGCTGTTGCTGTGTAAAATAAAAAATAAGCTTTCTTTTATGCTTTGAAATGAATTACATGTGGCTAAGCCGTCCTTTTACAATTTAAGAATGTGATTAACACACATTCTTAAATTGGACAGGTTTTATCTAAATTATTAGTATAAAATATATAAACTATGAATTATTTTGTAACATAACTCAAATTACAAAATTCATTCTATATACGTTCAAAGTTATTATCTTTTATGGAATAACTGTTTTTTAATTTAGGTAAAAATTGGATTTTTAGAAGTATTAAAAATACAATGCAACACAAAGGTGATCTGATTGAAGAGGAAGGACTTTTTATTACGGTTTCTAGTTCGTATTTATATTACATTTGATGAAAAGCATCCAAAACACAGAATGCTGTACTTTCTTCTTCCATATATGTTATGAAATATTTCACACATTTAAAAGAAAGTGTTTCTTCAGAATCTTGCACAATTATTTCCATATACCTCAGACTTAAATGACAACATATTCTTAAGTTATTTTTTTAGTATGAATTTACAGTGTTTTTATGGAAATTTTTGTTAAAATGTCATTAAGATAAAGTTATTTGCCCACTCTACGCTTTAACTATTTCCCCATTTGACACTATTGAAAGTTTTTATTCATATCTTATTTATTATAGTCTGCTAACGAAACTGAAACATCTAAAGAATAAGTTATTTTGAATATGTTTACAAAATATACGCGAAATTTTTATTTAGGTGAAAACTTCTATATACTATTCGAGAATTAATAAATTATCCGAAAAGTTTATATGCGCTGAATGCCGCGCGTCTATAAAATAAATCTTTAAAAAAACAGCAGACATTCAGCCAGCGTGTGCGAGAAACGCGCCAAAATTGGCAGCGCGTTCACTCCCTCGCCAAGAGAGAAAAGTTGGTGATTCAGCCTGATTTAGAGGAGCCTTAGTACGACTGGACTCGCGTACTCACTATTTATGGGCGTTATTATTTGGTTCTTTAACATTTCCTGAATGTGTTCATCTATGATTTGCTCTTTCTGTTTATCATAGCGGTAAGGTTTAGTCCTACAGGGTTTGTCGGCAGTTAACTGTATCTCATGCGTAACTATTTGACAACTACCAGGCCGTTCTGAAAACAAGTTTGAAAAAGTACTCACCACTTGCTGGATGGCTTGGCTTTCATGGTCCTTCAAATGGCCAAGGTCGACTTGCGTTTGTTCCACTGGTTCCACCACCCTCCGATCCATTTCCAGCACAATAGAACTTTCCTGAAAATTCAGTTTGGCCTTTGGCTTTTAAAAACTCCATACCTAAAATAAGTAGACTTTGCAAGTTTTTTACTATAAAAATTAATACTTTAAGGCTTTCGTTTTGAACCTGTATTTTTAAAGATAATTTTCCAATACAGTGACAAGTTTGTCCTTGCGCTGCTATGATTTCTGTGTTTTTATTTTTAAATAATCGTAATCTATTAAAATTCTTCTTAAAAAATATCACTCATAAAATTACCTTCTGCTCCTGTATCGACGAGGGCTTCTACTGGTACATCGCCAACCAAGACTTGTATAATTGGTAATTGCGAGTTTTTTACGATGACCGTACTTAAGTATCTTCTTGAGGGTTTTTTTCAAAACTTCCGGGGTCTGGACCCTCGCTTTTACAGGCCCCTCTACTCGTTTAAAGCTTTCCTTTCAACTTCTGCCTTCTGGGTACGCGGACTCCTTTTTGGGCCTTGACCTTCGAGCTTCGATGAGTTAGCTTGATAGCTCTTTCCCCCATAAGGGCGGTTTGCATTTCTGGTCTGCTTATTTGAAGATTGCCTTCGGATACTTTGAGAATACGATGCCCCTCTAGCTTTTTCCGCTATTCTCCGATTTTGAACTTGACCGCCAATTCGAAGAGCTCCTGCAATGTGCTTGGGTTTCTAATTTCGAAGTAATCTTGAACAGCAGGTAGCAATCTTGGTAAGATTATTTCAATAATCTCCGCGTCGGGTTTCTTCCCATACAGCATATCCGTCAGCTTAATTTTTCGCAGAAAAAATTAAGTCAACTCTTCTATATTCCGTTGATAAAAACTATATAGTTCGGCTTCTAGCCTTGCTCGGTCTTTCACTATGGGGAAGGATTTTAATAACGATTTTTTGAAATTTTCAAATGTATATGGCTGGCCTCCGAATTCCCCTAATAAAAATTTGCCTATATTCTTCCACCTCTTAGTGCAGATGTGGCGATGGCAACTTTTTGTCTTTCAGGCACAGGGTAGAGCTGGAAGTGATTTTCGAGGCCTTCTAGAAATATCGCCACCGAATTTATTCCGTCGAAATTGACGTTTGGCTTGATTGACGCTCTCATCGTCTGGACCAGTTATCCAAATCCCTCCAATTGGCTTGCCATTTCTTGTTGTTGTCCAGCAGCTTCCATCCAGTTTTCGGCCATTTCAGTTCGACAAGTGTTCGGGCGCCAATGTAATGTTGCGCGCTCCCAACCTGCACGCAACAATAGTGGTGACTGCTATGAACTGGAAAGTACACAAAGTCTTGAGAAGGTTTTAAATCCCTTTTTATTCAACTTTAGAAATTACAGATGCGTGCTCTTGACGCTCACAAACTACGCCGACCCGGCGGTAAAATAAAAATAAGAAACCAAAAAATGAATAATAACAAGTGACTACCTACGAGGCTCTCTAAACGTAACTAACCTAACCGCGTTCTAAGATACCGCTGATAATTCAGCAAACTTTTGAATATTACGTTGAAAGATTTAACTATCTGCCGAGGCAAGCACACAGGCCGAAACGCGTGGTTCTTCAATTTCTAACTAGCCACCTCCACGCTCGTGAAGCAAGAAAGCACACTTTCGAACTCGTTTCCCTTCTATTTAACTCAGAATACTTCCGCTGACAATATTGAATACTTTGCGCGTTCTACTAAAATTTACATACTCTGGCATTGGCAATTCCAAGGGAAAGTAAGGCTTGACAGGAAAGATAGTTTAAACTTAAAATAAATGTTAGTTAAAATAAATATAAACCCTACACGTGGTAGGTGCATTTGCGTTTATCATTAGTTAAGAACACTGCAAGCTAATAATAATGACGGATCGCCTTTGCAAAATTTCTTCATCAGTCATTTGAAAGTATGTTGTTGCCAGTGACCCAGCTTTGCAATTTCAGTATACTCAAAGTGTGTAAAATTGGCTAAAACCTGTAATTTCTAGTATGTGAGGTATCCCTGATGATAAGTGCAGTCAAGCGTATTTTTTTTTTCGTTGTTGTTAAATTTTATTTATTAGAATAGATTGTAAGGTTTATCCTAAGGTTTTAACAGTTAATTTTGAGTTAAAGTTACTTTCCTAACCTTCTTAATTCCAGCTTACCATTTCCTGCCAGAACATGTTTTCAGAATCGCGGTTGAATGCAAATGAAGGAAAAGCAAGTATTTAAAGTTGAAGTTCTACTGACTTCGTCAGGGAGATAGAGATTCTGAACAGCGCGCGTTCTCCTTTTAGGCTACACTCTCTCTAAAGCTATTTCTTAGATCGGCCGTATTTCAGGCCCTTGAAAGCTTCAGCGTTTAGTAAGCGTTAAGGGATCAATTCCTGTAGATTTGTGATAGCTTCGGTTATACTTTTTTAGTTTAGTTAGGTTATATTTCTTAGCATTCTTGGATTCAAGCCCAAGTAGAGGCCTTTTCGTACGTCCTGAGAGAGGACTGACTATGTATTTTATTTGAGAAATAAAGGGTAATGAACCCTTCGTGAGTTTACGTTTCTATCTTTTCTGAACTAAGCGATTATTCGCTTATCAATTCTCAATGTGTAAGGATCTTTTACTAAGGTTTATTTTATTTTAAAACTTTGCTGTCTTTTCTTAGTTCCTACTTCTGGCCAGAATTAATTGCGTTAACTTGTTTATGCAAATTGTACTTGTTATCACCCAAGTATTTAAGTTGTGGCTTTTTGCCAAGAGTTAGAGAGGGAGGAAAGTGAGCCGCATTGCTACAGCATTCTTACGAGTTTTCAATCAGTTGCTGCTTGCCTTTAAGACCTGTTGTTTAGTCCTCTTGATATTTAAAACTCGTTGTAGTTTCGGCAGTTTCCCTACTTCATACGTAATCTTTAAAAGGCCAGTCTTAGTGTTAGGCATTTGTAAACTAACTCAAAATTAGTTCTTATTTAGAATTTTAGTTAGTAGTTTTATATTTTTACGTTCAGAACACAAGTGGTTGGTCTCTGTATCTCGAAGTGCGGGAACACTTGTAATCTTATAGAGAATAAAGGGTAAAGTCAACTCTTCCTGCTGGTATTGTCTATTCCACACATATTTGAACATATCTTGAGCAAACTCCTTGTTCCTATTCAGGACACATCATGTTTCCAAACCAAATAAAAAGACATACAAGTCATGACAGTGGCGCCCGAAGAAGAATACCCATGGCCGAGTTTCAAGAAGAATCTGAGGTGCCTGCAGCAGCGGCTCAGAATCCAGAAATGCCAATACATCGTCCATACCATGCGGGCATCGATGAAACCAACAGCAAGCTTTGATGGAAACTCACCGGTGAATAACGTTTTGGAAACATTAGATGACCACTTCATGTTTTATCCAGTCCATGAGTTTCAAAAAATGACTTTAGCTACCAGCGCTTTGAGGGGTCAAGTTCTTAATTGGTTCAAATGCATCGGAAAAAATCTCTTGGGCCAACTGGGAAGTCCCACCTACACTTACGAAAACTGCAAGACAGCCTTAGTATAGGCCTTCCCTGTCGTAAGGAATCGTACAAAATTAGAAGCGGAACTCTTCAGCACATACCAGTAAAGAGTTGAAGACCTCTCAAGTTTTATTTTACGAAAAATAAAAGTATTTAAGCTTTTGTACGGAAGCCGGCCGGATCCTGAAATAATACAAGTGATTTTGCTTAAGTTACTTCCCCAAGTACAAGACTTTATTGAATTAAGGAATTCTACGACTTTGTAAACGTTGTTCGAGCTTGCAGTCCAGTTTGAAAGCAAAAGAACGGCGGACATTGAAAGAAGACGCCAGTACGAGCAACGTAGCCAATTTTGTGCACCAAGGCCACAGCAAAGGCAAGATCACGGCTAAGGAAGGAAGTTAAATCAGTGGTCAAAGGAACCTCATAATATTCAAAAACAACCGACGAACGTCGACAGATCAGTAATAAGCCAGAAAAAAAGTTTGAAGGCTAGCGGAAAAAGAAGGAAGGCCCGGAAAAGAATAAAGAAGATTTAAACTGAAACGGATTTCTGCTGACGAAGGAATCGCGGAAGTCAGAAGGCCAAGGAAATATCTCTTCCTTCAAGCTTAATACAGCTATTGTAAAAAATCTGGTTCTTCCAAATATTGAAATGTTAGTGAACAATATTCCAGCCACCGCAATCCTGGACACAGGCATTCAGTGTTCCTGTGTGGCAGAAAATGTTTTAAGAAATACTTTCGTAAATATAGAATCTATAATTCGGAAAACACGACGTTGATATCAGCCCAGGGAAAACGATGTAAATGTATAGGTAAAGTACCACTCTACGTCCGTATTAAGGACGAGCAGGTAAAAATTATGTTCTTTATCGTAAGAAATCTTCAAGCACACATTATTTTAAGGATAGATTTTCTTTCAGATGCCGAAGCAATGCTTGATTTTAACCAAACGTCCCTTACGCGGACCATGAAACCAGTGCTGGAAGTAAAAACGAACCTTTCCCACATTAAATCTCCACCACCTGCCTGCGGAAGAGAGGGAAAAACTACGCCAAGTGGTAAGTGAAATTTCTATTTTATTAAGTGACAGTCCCGGATTTACGCAAGTGACCAGCCACGATGTTGATACGGGAGAGTCTCAGCCAGTTCGCCACAAGGCCTACCGTTAGGATAAGTGTAAAGAAAAAATCATAGAATGGCATATTAATGATATGTTAAAATAGATTATCACGCCCATCTCCAGCAGTTATGCCAGCCCGGCTGTTCTATGTAAGAAAAATAACGATTATCCGGTTACACATCCAAAAAGGTGGCGTTTCGCAATTGACTATCGCAAATGAAATAGCATTACTAAGTATCCGGTATATCTGTTGCATATTATTGAAGACATTTTACGGAACATAGCTTCTACAAAGTATATGACTATGTTAGATTTAACATCGGGATATTTCCAAATTTGTAAAACCTGAAGATGTGCTTAACACCGCTTTTATAACTAAGTGTGGCACTTATGCATTCTTGCGTATGCCGTTTGGCCTTTCAGGGGCACCGTCAACGTTTCAGCGATGCATGGACATTGTGTTAAGACCTGTCCTAGGAAAGAGCACGTTTATATCTTTAGACGATATCATTATTAGTAGTGATAATTTGGATCAACATATAAAAGATTTGAGAGAGGTGTTTTCATTATTAAATGAGGCCGGTCTAAAAGTTAATGTTGAAAAGTTTAAATTCGCAGCCACTGAATTACGATATTTGGGTTATAAAATTTCTCAGAAAGGAATCGAAACGGATAAATAAAAAATAATTGCAATTCGAAACTATCCGCCGCCAAATATGGCGAAGAAGCTGTCTTCTTTTCTAAGACTTTGCTCATATTATAGGCCCTTTATAAAAGACTGCAACTATTGCTGAGCAACTGTTAAAATTAAAAAAGAAAAAGGCCAGATTCTCGTGGAACGGCCGAAGCCAATAGTGCTTTTGAAAAGTTAAAACAAGCGTTAACACAAGCCCCTGTTTTGAAATTTCCTGAAAACGACGAATATTTAGAAATTTCTGCGGACGCTTCGGATTATGCTGTAGGAGCGGTACTTTCCCAAAATAAGCTCCCCGTGATATTTTTTAGTAGAAAGTGAGCCGCCTTGCCACTGCATTCTGTACGGGTTTTCAATCAGTTGCTGCTTGCCTTTAAGGCCAGAGGTTTGGTCCTCTTGATGTTTAAAACGTATTGTATGTAGTTTTGGCAGTTTGCCTACTACATACGTAATCATTTAAAAGGCCAGTCTTAGTGTCAGTCATTTGTAAACTAATTCAAAGTTAGCTCTTATTAAAACATAGTTAGTAGTTTTATATTTTTACGTTCAGACCACAAATGGTTGGTCTCTGTATCCCGAAGTGTGGGAGCAGCTGTGATCTTATAGAGCAGGAATGACCAAAGTGCGGTTCGCGAGCTTGATACGGCTCTCGCAGGCAATTTGTGCGGCTCATATATATAAAATATATGTATGAAATATCTTAAACTAAAACTATTCTGTGTCCAAAAGGAAGTAATTAATTAGTTTAGACTCTTTTTACAAAATTATCAGGGATTTCTTTCTATTTAAAACCTCCTCCACTAGTTCTAAATTGATGTAAATATGAACTTGTGGATTTTAGAAATTTAAGATACGGCTCTCGAACATTCCTGAACACAAACGTGCGGCTCTTACTGACTTGATTTTGGTCAACCCTGTTATAGAGAATAAAGGATAAAGTCAACTCTTCCTGCTGGTGTTGTTTACTCCACACATATTTGAACATACCTGGAGTAGCTCCCTGTTCCTATTCATGATACATCATGTTTCAAAAGCAAATAAAAGACATATAAGTCCTGACAAAGGTTCCACACATTTAGTTGTAAATTATAGGTTGGAACATTACAAGGTATTCTTTAAACAAATCTGATACATCGAGTGGGTTGCAAAAAACTGTAAGAGCAAAATTACTTGTATTAAATCAAAAATTTGTCGTAATTTTTTATGTACGAATTTTCAGAAATTTTCAGAAACATAAAGTGCTATGAAAGACATTTAGTAGCAACGTTTTTCTAATGAATTTAGTTCATAATAATGATTTTAACCCATTATGTCTCTTTAGACAAGTCTAATCAAGGGACAATTTCAGCTCTTTTGCAATTTCATTCTCAATTTATATAACGAAGTTCTCATTATTTTATTACTTTTTATTTTTCTTTTGCTTATTTTCTTTCCTAAATGGGATTTAGTCCAGAAGGGTTATTAGTATCTAAGCTGCATTTTGTGTCGAATCCGAATAATGTTGCAAAATCTTGCCACCAAATAGTGTCACCCTATATTATATTTTAAGAAACTAAATAATGAAGAATCTACATAAATGTTTGTATGTTTCTCGCACCGTGAAAAAATAACGGTATCTACAGTCATCAAATTTTGAACAACGTAGTCATTCGCCCGAACATGGGCACCTGGAAGCCCAAATTTGGAAGATGTTTTATTGCCCTTTTCATATTTTGTAAAACTTTAACAATATTTGATTAATAAACTCAATAATTTCAAAGCAAGCAGTTGCAACACTGTAAGGATTAAAACATTTTCATCTCCAGCGCGTGAGATTGTGTATTAGATATGCTGTCGAAAGATATGCTATTTTTAAATATTTTTAGCGAAACGTGACGGTAACCCAAATCCTTTAGAAACGCGTATGTGTGTGTAAATGAAAGAAACCACAGTTTAGCAGTAATTTTATTATTATTAGTCCAAAGGGGCAAGTTGCCCAGAAGGACTATAAATTTCGTTTTCGCATTTTGCGTTGATTCACTTTCCGCGTTGTTTCATTTCTCAAAACGTTTTCACCAAATGATATCGCTGTCTATTATATTTAAAGAAGTTAAATAATGAAGAATCTGCTTGAATGTATGTATGTTTTTCGCATTGTGATGAAACAACGGTTCCTAGAGCCATCGAATTTTGAATAACGTAATCTTTGACCGAATATGGGCATCAATCAGGTGGCCCTAATTTGGAATTTGTTTTATTTTCGATTTCATATTTTGTAAAACTTTAACGAATTTTTGTTTAACAAACTCCAGGATTTCAAAGCGAAGAATGGCAACGTTGTACAGAAAAAACATTTTTATCGCCAGAGACAGTGTATTCGAAATTCTAAAGATATGCTCATTTTAAAACTATTTTGCGATATTGCTCTTGAACTGAGTTCTATGGTTTAATTGCGAAGAACATGATATTTAATAAATAAATGTAACGCACGAAACGTTAGAAAAACGCCCCTTTGGACGTAATTTAAAAATTGAAGTCCAAAGGGACTTGAGCTCCGATTGACTATTATTTTCGTTTTGGCATTTTGTGTCGGACTCCTATAAATGTCGGATCACTTTTCAAACTGTTGCCACAGAACGTTAGAGTCCTGCATTATATTTGAAGAAATTAAATAATGAAAAATCTGCATAAATGTATGTGTATTTCTCGCATTGTGATGAAACAACGGTATCTAGAGCCATATAATTTTGAATGACGTAATCCTACTGCGAATATGGACATATGAAATCCCAAATTTGAAATTTGGAATTTGTTTTATTATCGATTTCATATTTTGTAAAACGTTAACGAATTTTTGAGTAACAAACTCAATGATTTAAAAGCCAACAATGGCAACAATCTAGCAGGGAAAAAAACCTTTTTATCTCCAGCGCGTCGAACTGTGTAACGGAAAAATTCTAAAGATAGGCTCCTTTCAAAATTATTTTTCGACGTTGCTGTTGAACTGCATTTTGTGGTTTAAGTGCAAAGAACATGATATTCAATAAATAAAGATAACGCACAGAACGTTAAAAAACGCCTCTTTGGACGTAATTTAAAACCTGAAACGTTTCAGATTTTTTTTTCCTTTTTATTAATTTGTTAATTGTTTCAATAAATTTTACCGGTTTGCAGTGATACTGTGGATTTATTAATTTTGTTAGTGCTATAAATTACTTGTGTAAGCCTCGTGGTATACTTTGAGGAGCACGAGGATTTAAAAATCAATGTTCATGCATACGCAGGAAAAAAATAATAAATAAATAATTAAATAAAATAACAGAATCTTTTCTGTCAAACTGTTTTCAGTTTAAAAAGTAAATTATTCTGTCCAAAAGTAAACCAAAATTTACGTGTTTATTTGCATTTGCACCCATTAGCTTGAATTTACTACTACTTCATTATCTAGTGACAAGGAATAAATATTTTAAACACAGATTCAAACTGGTACATTTTTCCGATGTACATGCTTCCACTTTTAGTTTTATTTGTGAAATAATTTTAAAGAACTTAATAAATTGCAAATGGGGGGAATGAAATAGTGATTTATTAGTTTTCAAAGTTTGAGAAATCAAAGTTTAAATTCTTCTAAAGATTCTTCTACAAATTTCATTACCAGGATTTTCTAATCAAGAAAAGTGGATGTAATTGGAATATACTTTAGAAAATGGTAACTCATTATGTTGGTATTGCGCCAGAAAATGCAAACTTTTGAGTTTCATAAAAACTTTGAGTTCAGCGAACAGTGAAACCTAATGAAGAGTTCATTGGTGCATGAGAGCACTTTTGCTCTGTTGTTACTATGTTTGTTTTTATCCCTCTAAAAAGCAATTAGTTGCAAGGCAGGAAAATTTCGTTTCAGACTCATTTCATAAAGCCATTATACTTCCTAAGCGAAGCGGATTAAATTTAATTCCAAATAAATTTAGAGCAAGAATAAGCACAAAATGTTTAAGAAACTTCTGTAAAACTTTTGTTTAATAAAATATAATTGATATACCTTATTAACTAGATTTCTTAGAATATTTATTTAGCATTAAAAGATTGATCACGTAACATATAATGTTAGCGAATATTACAAAGAGATAGATGTAATTTCATGTTTCAGTCATAAATTAATCCTACAACCACTAACCTGGCAAGTTGGTTTCTAATGATTTGGTTACTGCTTGATCACTAAATGAGTTTTTACATGAGTATAAATGGTATATAGAAAATAATAGATATGAAGACTAAAAAACAAAGTAAAATAATTTTCATGTTACTAAATGGTATTGCTGTAATAAAATGTAGAGATTACTGCTGTGTTTGACAAATGGATTTTGCACGAAAACTAAAAATTTTTAATGTAAAGTTAATGACTAAAAATTGCAGTAGCTTTTTTTTATAAGGTATCTCCTAATTTATTAATTGATATATCAAATGTTGAGTTCACAGAAAGCGCCTTTAAATTCACAGAAAACATAACTTGGGCTTTAGGAGATCTCTTAGACATTCTCATATTATTGTGGAAAACGAAGTGGTGGTTCCTAAACTGATAGAAAAATTAACCACAACCAAACTAAGACTTCTAAAATTTTTATTTGGTAAAGGAGTTGTACCATTTTGCTTTTTAATTTTAAACATATAGGCAAATATTTGACTACATGCATGAAGAACTTTAAAATACATAAATTAAAAAGTTAAGTAAATGCATTTTGGATATTAAATTTTATCTAAATATTTCGAAAACTTTAATGAAGCGTGCAGTACGCATTTGTATGAGAACGTTGTTAAGTTGGATTCAATAAATGCAGCAGAACGTGAGATATAAAGTTTATGTGGTTAAAATATTGAGAATGCATTGGAAATGAATACATTTTCACATTTGCATTTTTTACTAGCATACAAATTTTCGCACCAATTAGCAAGCAATATGTGCTTAAACAGTTGTTACTGAAGCAAAATATAACACAACATTCTTTGGGTGAGTCTCAAAAAAGAAATTTTCAAATATTTTGAATATAAAGCAATGTTTAAAGTTCATGAAAAATAATTCACGTTTCTGAACTGAAGCTGAAAACGCATATCAACGAAACACCAATTAACAAATTGAAAATTTTTCTTTTAAAAGAAAATTGTTTTCAAAGTGAGGACTTTTCGATAAGTATTAAAATAAAATTTCCTATAAATAGTTAATTATCAAAAAATACTTAAGAATATTGGTTCCCTTGAAAACGAATAAATACGTTTAGGGAATGCTAAGTTTTTATTGCTGTGCTCACATGTGCCGATCATGTACGAGTCATTTAAAAGCTATCAGCTAGAAATGTTGCACTTTCAAGTGCTTTTTAAGCAATTTCAGGAATAACTTGTAGAGTCTCACCTTTTCGGAAAGCATATACTATATCGAGACTTTTGATGGATCCAGAAGAGCGAACAGAAACAGTGAAACGTAAGAAGGGTTAAAAGGCCCTATAATCGAGCTTTTAAATGATTTAACAACAGGCACTTAGGCTTATAAACCAGCATAAGTGCTTATAAACTCAGCATAAGTTACCAGATCATGGGTAGGCACTTGTGCTTATAAACCAGTAAGGAAATAAAGTAACGAATTCAAATTAAAACTAAGTAAGTTAGCCAAAGGTTACATAGAAATGAATGATGCGTAAGTTGGCTCAAACCTATACCGGCGTAACGATCACTGCTGGCAAGAATAAAACAACGCCACAGACAAACTGCTATCTTATAATTTCAACTAATAACGTGGTCTTCAGCAGGCGGAACACGCTCTGATTAAACAACCTACAAAATCCCTTCAAATGCTACCTTTCTCGACCTCATTTAAATATGCGCGAACTAGAATTAACGTTCTGGCGGGAATGACAGTAAAGCTACTGTACATAAATTAACTGGATATATAAAAATAAATATATCCTTACGAACTCAAAAGAAATAAGACATTTTTCAGGTTTCAGAAGTATGTTTTGCATTAAATAAAAACAATCAAAATCGACTTTATTCTCACCGTTACGATAAAAATCCATAGAAATTGCTTTTTAATAACAATCATAACACTAGTTTATTGTATGTTATTGTCACAAAAAGGAAATCAGAGTAAAATAACTGAATCAAAAAACCATTTAATTCCATTTTGAAGGACAGGCAGTAATCTAAAAATAATGTAAGTGGAGAATTCCTAAAAGCTTTTCTACGATTTCAATCACAATTGATTTTTTTTTTCCTTCGACGTTTTCAATGTTATCTTGCATTAAACAAAATATCTCTCATATCTTTTATAGTAGACGTTAATAAAATATATTTATTTAATAGATTCAATTTATTATTATCTTCTTTCATTTTTAGTGTTCGTTGTCCACCTGCTTAAGCTGCGGCGAATTTTGATTGTTTATGAATTCAGCTAGGCAAAACTCCGTTTATATAATAATTTGAGTGTTGTTAGCAGTAACATTATCCATCATTGTCTTCCCATCAGCAGAAAAGACTTTCCTTGAAAAGTTTTGTGAAATTAATAACAAATTAAAAAAAGCGTTAGCCAAACTTTAAAGACAACTTTCAGCAAAACTTTTCATAAAAAAAAGAGCCGCATTATTAAACAAGCATTTCGCAACTTTACTCAACCGAATATTGATTTTTGTATTCTATTCACCACAAAGTTAGGCATTTAGTGAAGAAGTTTGCTGAACAAAAGTTATCTGATTGTTAAGCGAAATTTAGTAATATATCGTTAGTTTACAAAAAGGTAGCTTTCTTTACAAAACTTGATTTCTTCAAGTTTTGTAATGGTAAAACTTGAAGAAATCAGACGTGTTTCATAACTTAAAAGTTTCCTGTATTTTAGTTTGCATTAATTGCTCTGTAGTTAAAGGTCTAAATCTAAACTTCTCTGAAGTTATTTTTCATCACTCACTTGAACATATAATATGTTGATTGAGTTATCTCTACACTATTAAAATCTGTGCGCGTCTGTTTGTTTGTTTGTAACCTCATCTTCTCCGAAACGGCTGGGTGTAGAGCTTAGCGGAGCATACCGTTGGATTCAGGACGTCCGTGGCTCGCCATTTTGGCCATTCGCATCTTCGTGCGACTTTAATTAGCAAAGATGGTAATTAGCCCGAAAAATGCACAAAAAATCGGTATCTCCGAAACTTACCGGCCGATTTCTTTGAAATTTTGAATTTTAAACCCGCGAGATGATGAAACGACGGATGGAATTGATTCTGCACTGATTTGCGAATTAGGAGCCTAATTAACAGGGTAATTAAAAACGCCCTAATACCCCTTTTTCTTTCCTTCCAATATCTTTGTGGACAGGCTGGGATTCGAAGGCGACGGGTTTTGAGGGGTTGCAGCTGTATCCGTTTTCCAGCTGGAATCGTCAAGGCCATTAGCGGGGGACGAAATTAACGTAGTGGAGAATTTTTATTCATTATGCTAATTAATATTCTAATTTGCCAATCTCTCTAGAACAAAGAGCATCCTTCATTTGACTATCTATGAGTTGTAAATTTCTAAATTTGAAGCCGATCGCATTATTTGTTCCCAAGATATTAATTTTTCTTAATTAGAGAAATTGAGCCCAAAAATGCACAAAAAATCGGTAAATCTGGAACTTACCGGCCGATTTCTTTGAAATTTTGAATTTTAAACCCGCCAGGGGCTAAAACGACTGATGGAATTGATTCCGCACTGATTTGCGAATTAGGAGCCTAATTCACGGGGTAATTAAAAACGCCCTAATACTCCTTTTTCTTTCCTTCCGATATCTTTGTGGACAGGCTAAGATTCGAAGGCGACGGGTTTTGAGGGTTTGCAGCTGTATCCGTTTTCCAGTTGGAATCGTCAAGGCCATTAGCGGGGGACGAAATTAACGTAGTGGAGAATTTTTATTCATTATGCTAATTAATCTTCTAATTTGCCAATCTCTCTGGAATAAAGACCAAACCTCTTTTCAAAATTTGGCAATTATAAGGTTGTAAATTGTGAGCCGATCGGACTTTCGGTTACTGAGATACGTGTTTTTTGTGCATTTTTCTTAATTAGAGAAATTCAGCCGGAAAAATGCACAAAAATATGTAACTCTTGAAAGAATTAACCGAATTCGTTCAAATTTTGAGTTTTGCACTTCCCGGATGCTCAAATAAAGGTTAGTGTTCGTTGTAAACTGTTTTGCTAATTAGGAGCCTAATTAGAAGATTCATTAAAAAAGCGCTACTACCTTATCTCCCCTTCCTAACTCTTGGTTGACGGCCTTCGATTCGAAAGCGTCGGGTGTCGGAGAGGGGGAGATGGTTTCCGCACGACTTTTGGAATCGTCAAGGCCATTCGCCAGGGATGAAATTAAAGTAGTGGAGGATTTTTATTCATTATGGCTAATTAATCTTCTAATTTGCCAATCTGTCTGGAACAAAGACCAAACCTCTTTTCAAAATTTGGCAATTATAAGATTGTAAATTGCGAGCCGATCGGACTGTCGGTTGCCGAGATACGTATTTTTTGTGCATTTTTCGAATAATTCGTGATTTTTGGATCTGAATAAGAAAAGCAACTTTGAGTAATACAAATTAATATGTCTAATAGCTTAAATCAGCGTGCTCATTTGTGTTACTGAGCTACGTAATCATTCACTGCTTTTGTTATTATATATAAATGCATTAATATAATGTCTCCGTTCGCATAAAGCTAATATTAAATTAAATTTTAATTAAGAAATTTTAATTGCAAAAAAATAATAATTAAGCTATTTATTTAAATTCTGATTAATTTTTTTTTCGTTCAGGGTTTTAAATTGAATTTCTGTTGCTCGGACATGGTATATGGAAAGTTTTCTTATTATAAATAATTATGATTGATTACTTACATTAATATATATATTGATGCACCTTTGTGTGCGATTATGTTAAAGTTTATCAAAAGGAATTTTAATAACGAATCTACTGTTTGAATACGAGTATAATACCCGAAATTTTTTGCGATTACACTTGGCAAAAAGCCTGAGCTGTAAAATCGCTGAACACTGGTAGTTCAGTCCAATTTTCGAATCTCGGCGAACGGGCTGGCTCCATAGGTGCTTTCGTAATCTTCCGTATGTGTAACGTGTATGCAGTATATTGTGGATGCATACGTAAATAAAGCGGGCGCAGCCCGCGCAAACTGCTAAACACTGGTAGTTCGGTCCAGCTTTCGAATAAAGGCGATCGGGCTGGCTGCATGGGTGTTTTTGTGATTTATCATGTATGCAGTATTTTCTGGACGTATACGCGAATAATGGGTGTTTTCGTGATTTTACACATGTGTATCCTGTATGCAGAATCTTCTGGAAGCCTACGTGAATAAAGCGGGCGCAGCCCGAGCAAAAGCGCTGAACTCTGGTAGTTCGGTCTAACTTTCGAATACCCGCGAAAGGGCTGGCTGCATGGGTGTTTTGTGATTTTAGGCATGTGTATTGTGTATGCAGTATCTAATAGACGGATACGTAAATAAAGCGGGCGCAGCCCGCTCAAATCCGCTGAACACTGGTAGTTCGGTCCATGTTTCGAATCCGAGAGAGCGGGCTGGCTGCATGGGTGTTTTCGTGATTTTCCGCATGTGTATCGTGTATGCAGTGTCTTCTGGATGCATATGTGAATAAAGCGGGCGCAGCCAGCACAAAACCAATGAACACTGGTAGTTCGGTCCAACTTTCGATCCCGGCGAACGGGCTGGCTCCATGGGTGTTTTCTTGCTTTTACGCATGTCTATCGTTTATGCAGTATCTTCTCCATACATAGGTGAACAAAGCGGACGCAGACTGCTCAAAATTGCTGAACACTGGTAGTTCGGTTCAACTTTCGAATAACGGCGAAATTACAATGGAAACTCATGAACATTGAACAATGAAAAGCGGGCTTCAGCCCGCTCAGCTGGCGGGCTTGCCCGCTAGTTTATATTAAATCTAAGTAGGAATTTTCAATGTTTCGGATAATATGGGGTTTGAACTCACATTTTATAATTATGTGAGAGTAAAATGTTGTGTAGTTTTTAGATACGAGCTAAAATTCACTAGTTGTGCCAAAATAATATTATTCATGTTATTCATATCATGTTCTGACTGGTGTGCATGGTCAAGTTCTGGACAAATTATATTGTATCACGATCGTATTTAGATAGACTGATGTGCAAGTAAAAGTTATGAGGATCGTTGCCGGTTCCTTACACATTACCTTTTTTTAATCAAATAGGCGAACACTTGCCTATTCAGCACTGGCCACTCCAAGGACAGGCGTCGTGGCCATTTTATTGTGGAGTCACCCAACAGGCGACCACTGTTGCCTCCTTTGAAGAGCCGGACAGTGACAACCATGCCTTCTCCGAGATTCGAACCCGGACATTTCAGTACCACAGTAGGCTCGCTCCTCTAATCACTATATCATTTGGGCGGTCCTTGCACATTAATGTACAAAGACATTTGTCTCTTACAGAAGATTCTGCGTTAAAATTCCAGAAATACCAAGGTCTTTGATATGTTCTTTCAGTGTATGATTAAGAAACACTGTATAGTTTAGCAATAAGTAAGTGTTTTCCTGTCTTAAAAAGCTTTGCACTAAAATACGCACAAGGAAATTGATAGTTCCTCAGTATGTGCTATGACAAACCTAATGGCCAAACCACCTTAATGATTTGAGATCCTTAACAGCCAAACAATCTTGATTCCTCGGCTTTGAGCAACTTAATGGCCAAACAAACTTAATGCAACGGCTCTCACATCCTTAACAGCCAAACTACACTGGTGTGCAAAAATTAAGGACGAGACGGTTATTTCAATATAATTTTGTACAAAAGCTTTCCAAATCAACACATTTAATACCGTAAGATCCCCAATACGTAAGGACATGAGTAATGTAAGCAACGCTTACTAAAAGAGAAATCAGAGGGATAATAAAAAAGCTTTATTGAAAAAGTAGCATGGAGCGCAATGCGATTGAAGGCCAAAACATCCCTGTGATGGGTGTCCAGCAAGAAACATCCGGTCTTTAATAGGGCATATGATCTTCCCTGACTGCTAGGCAGGTTTCACAGCGTCTGCCCATGCTGAGAATGAGGGTGTCAATGAGTTGTTGAGGCATTGCTGCCCATTCGTCTTGCAGCGCCAATCGAAGCTCCGGAATCGTTACTGGTGGTAAGGTACGAGCTGCCAAGCGTCTGCCTAGAAAATCCCATACATGCTCGATGGGATTGAGATCCGGAGATCGTGCCGGCCAATCCATACGTTCAATATCCTCACTCTCTAAGAGCTGTTCGGCAGTTACTGTGCGATGACATGCTGCATTGTCGTCCATGAAAAGGAACTGCGGACCCATAGCGCCTCTAAAAAGACGCACATATGGAAGAAGAATCTCGTTACAATAACGGGTCCCGTTGACTGAACCTGCGTCGAAGATGTGAAGGTCTGTACGACTACCAAGCATGATGCCTCCCCAAATGAGAACACCGCCACCTCCATACCTGTCCCTTTCAATGATATTCGAGGGATGATTGCGGCTTCCCCGCTCTCTCCAGATGAGTATGCGATGAGAATCGCTACTCAGACTGAATCTGCTCTCATCTGTAAAGAGTACTCATCCCCATTCATTGTCTCTCCAATTCCGGTATTCCCGGCACCCCAGAGAACGCTTTCTCCGATGGGCAGGCGTTAGAGGTACACACCGTACAGGGCATCGTGCAAACAGACCACCACCGTGCAGTCTTCTGGCCACGGTAAAACGCGATATCGGTCGTCCAGTCGCCTGTGTCGTGTGTCTAACGATTTCTCCCGCTGTCTGCCGCCTGTTTCTTCTGGCCTGTAAGGCAATATACCGGTCATCTGCGGGTGTGGTTCCTCGTGGACGACCACTACTAAACCCCCGGATAGCTGTTCCTGTAGTTTGAAATTGTCTCCAAAGTCGTGAAACGATGCTGTGAGCAATTCCGAACTCCGCAGCCACACTTGTCACACTGCGGCCTTCCTTCAACTTCTCAATGATTTGACCTCGGGTAAAGGCATCCAGATGTCGTCTAACAGATTGATTATTCGCCATTTTTCGCTGAAGCAGCAACTCGGTGTGATTTTAACTGCTGTACGGCGTACAATCTCTTTGCCAGAAATACTGATCTTACACCGACAAGATGCTTTATACTACTCAGACACTCCCCCATTACGTCTACCTTCATATCTGCGCATGTGCTACCGTACATCACCTTATTTAATCTCTTGATTGGTCTTTCTGTCCGCTCTGCCTCTTCATTCAGCTGATATGCTAATTTTCCGACTTCGTCCTTATTTTTTGCACACCAGTGTATCTTGATGCCTCGGCTTTGAGCAACTTAATGGCCAAACAAATTTAATGCCTTGGCTCTGATACTTTAATGGCCAAACAAACGTAATGCTCTAGCTCTTAAAACCTTAATGGACAAACAGCTTTAATACTGTGGCTTTGAAAACCTTAATGGTTAAACAACCTTAATGTCTTGGCTCTGACAACTTAATAGCCAAAGAATTTAATGCCATGGCTCTGACAATCTTAATGTCCCGGCTATGAATTTCTGAATAGCTAAACAACCCTGGCGCTTCCAACCTTAATGGGAATACAGGTTTGGGCTACTAAAAAAGTGTTGTTTTTTCCCAAGCCCCAGTAGCTCTTTAAATAAGCAACAGCATAAAGAATTTATGCTTCCACCACTCATGCCGCAATGGTATAATTAGTAATACTTCTGGTTAACATCGGAAGATCCAGAGTTAAGGGAAATCTCGCGAAGGCATAATATATATATATCCCGTTTGTAGCTAAACAAAACCTAATCAATCTCTACAAACATGTTATAAATTTATTTAAACACTTGTTTATACTTTGTGCGTATTTGTTTCTTCAGTTTTATAGTAATGTATCATAGCTTGTTTATAATATGCTTATTATTTAAGATTTTGTTTTGTGCGGACTTTTATAAACAGAACTAGATGGTTCTTCTTCTAAAGTATAACCTGACTTTAACGAGAAAAAATACTGATATGTATCAATATTTAGGCTGTTCATCATAAACTTAAGAATGTTTTGGAATGTTTGAGAGATGAAAAAACTGTCATCAGAGCAGGAACATTCTAAAACTAATGTTTGAAAAAATTTGGGGAATTTCTTTCTAATTTTCCTTTCTAAAGGGAACAGTCAGTGTCCAAGTGGTAACACAGCTGAACCTTGGTGACGTATTCGAGCGAATGAGTGAACTGATTGGTCAGTTTTATGTTTTACTCCATGAATAACGTGAATAGAGCCTATTCCCTCTAGGAAGTTCTTCGCGAAAGCACATCATTTTGGTATGTACCCCAAGTGTGGTTTGTATTACTTTAGCTCTCCGATACGATTCAGTAGATTTCTGCAAAGTATAAAATAACAATAGAATCCAAAGTCTGAATTAATTAACCTTTTTATAAAATTAAAAGATCCAAATAATTTTCATTAAATGCATATTTAAAAGGAATATATATATATTTTTTCGTAACTATGCACTTTTTAAACGAAACTGAAATCTTGAATAAGTAATTACAGCCAAAAAAGGAATTAAGGGGGCTCATACACCTTAAACCCATTATGAGCTTCAAATTGTGTATCTGTTGCAAGAATTGAGATATTTTATTTATTTTAAAAGTAATTACCTCCAACCTTTTACAGCTGACTACATAATATAGCTACTTTGGAAATGAGTAACCAGAAAGTTTGTATTGCAACAATATTTTTGTAATCCGCTTTGTGACAAAATATTTCGTCATTTTTCCCCCTTTGCTCGCATTATATTTTAAAAATGGCTAATGGTACATACTTGAAATTGGATGGAATTCTTTATATGGCCACTATTTTCTAACTTAACCACAAATCTGATGAATACTTTAATATTAAAAAAATTTATGCCCGAAAAAATTACAGATTTTTATAATAAAATGCATTTTATAAACTCGACTCCAAATAAAATAAAACTTTAACATGAAATTCTCAGTTTTTTTGGTTTACAGTAGTTTTCAAATGTTATAAAAGCTGTATATTAACTATGGAATTAAATAATGCAACAGATAATTTTAAACTGTGCGCGCAAGGTGGAAAAATGACGAAAATTTTTGTCACAAAGCGGATTAAATTACAAAAATATTTGTGGCAACACAAACTTTCTGATTACGATTTCAGAAAGCAGCTATGTTATGTAGTCAGCCATAAAAAGTTGGAAGTAATTGCTTTTAAAATAAATAAGTTATTCCAATTCTTGCAACAGTCACATATTCGAAGATCATAAGGGGTTTAAGGTGTATGAGCCCCCTTAACCGAACGCAATTTCAGTTCATTTCTTTTTAGTTGAAATTAATCCACTTCATTATTTTTCGTTTTCAACAGCGCCTATCGGATTAACATAAACTCGATTTCTGCGAAATGCCTTTCCTAGCAGCAACCTTAAAATTACCCTCACATATCTTAAGAATAGATAGAAAGCTACAGAACTAACGTTAGAAATAAATTCTGCGTGAAACAACAATAAATAGCAAGTGCATTTTTAGAGTTTCTTAGCTTACATTCTGAACAAAAGTATACCACTCTATTTCTTCATTTTGAGATATATCTTTCTATCATTTGCAGAAGTCTTTGAATTAAGGCATTGCTAAGTTCCGTATATTTTATTTCGACATTTAAAGAACTCTTACAATTCAGATAAAATTATTTTATTTAATATTAGCACAGAAAACACACAATCTAAATTCGAGTACGATCTGTATATTTCAACCAAAAATTTCATCGTTAATTTTCGGGCTTGGCATTCTGCTTGCAATTCAGTTCCAAAGTCTCATAACGTGTGAGTCATTCTCTGCTTCCTTAACGTGTGCGTTCGTACCATAGTTAGAAGCACAGCTGGCTGGCAATCAAAAGGTCCAAAGTTGAAATCCCAGGAAACCCATTGCTGATTCTTCATGCTCGCTGGCTTCTATTAAATAAATCAAATAATAATTCTAAAGTAAGTGGTTCACGAAGTTCCTTTCTGTGTGATTAACAAAAAATACTAGGCGAGAATTCGTCCCCACCTGGGTCTGTAGCCTGAGTCCTCTTCTCTCCAGTCGTCTTTCAGTAGAGGATAGTGTAAATAATGCTTTCTTTCTCTATTGTATGCCTTCTTTGTGTAATTGGAAGCACATTCGACTGTAGAACGTTGACAATCGGAAGGTCCGGAGTTCGAATACTAGTTGCTGATTTTTCGTATTTCCTGCTCCAAAATAAAATTAATGATTGTAGAGGTTTACATTTTTTCTCCCTTGTACAACATAAGAACACTTATAAATATGCAAAAGAAAGTACTAATAACGGAATGATTTATGCAACAGAGTTAATTTTTTTATCGGCATATATGCACCTTTGAATTGCTTTATCCGAAATAGGCAAGCAGATAATATACTATTCAGCTACAGTTGCTTTAATAATTATTTTTTAAAATATTATCTAAGCAAAATTTTACTGTTTACATCATTGCAAAAGCACTTATAGATGTGTATGGTTGCTTTACGGCTAAATAAATAAACTGAAAAATATGAATGCTTTATATGTATCAATATTCTTATGTATACTTTCTTGAACGGCAAAATGCAAATATTACATGTTCACCTTAGACCTCAGACATTTGAGAATATATTCCTACACTCTTTGTCCCTTTAAAAATTAATGATTATAAAGAATAAATGAACAAAAAAATAATTATGAAAATAAAAAAGTATTTGAAAAAATTCTCTCTTACCTGATGAAAATTATTGGAAAATGTATGTAAACTGAAAATTTGATGAAAAAAAGATTGAGCTGCGTAAATCAAGCGAAAGATTAAGCAATAATTCTTGTATTGCAAATAATTAATAAAATTCTAATAAATTAAAATAAAAATACTTTAAATGCATTAGGGTTGCCATCCATAAAAAATATTTTCACCAAAAAGACACTTAAACCGCTTTAATTCGAATAAAAATATTCTTTCCTGGAGCACAGACTCTTTTTTTTTTTTTAAATGACTGTGTGCTAAAAAATTTTAAAGAAATTGCCAAATCGATTGCAAAATTGAGATCTTGGAAACTTAATCCCAAATTCTTCAAAAAAATACATTGAAGTAAAAGAAAGCTGGGCGATATTTCGAAATATTGCTAATATCATATGTGCATGATAGAAATATATGTAATAGCGAGCTCGTTTCAAAATTTTATTTAAAGATGTATTTCTAGGTGATAAATGTATATAGATTTTTCAAGCCATTTTAATTCAATGTCTGAAGCAATTACATTTTAAATTCTCATTTATAATTTCATTTAAACGGCTACATGCGGAAAGCCTAATTAATGGATAGTCTAATTAATGGAATCTTGAAATCTTTTGATATATACTGTGTTTCAAAATGATTCTGTTCTAAATTCACAAGTTCAGGATAAGTAATAACATTCAGTTTCATCTTAGGAAGTGATTTCTGTCCGATATATCTTTAGAATTAGAGTTTTCTGAACAAAGTATCAGACATTTAGTTTTCGTCCAAAAAATATATCAGTGAGAAATATCTTTTCATTGACGATAGCAAAATGAGCAAAAATAAAACAAATTGAGGAAATAGGTGCTAAAATGGTAAACTCTTGAAAATTATCAACTGCAAGTTAAGAATTTCAAACCCCAATTTAATGCTTCGAAGAATTTAAAAGTTTCAGGAATTAAAAAAATATTCAAACAATTGAAAAATTTAAAAAAAATTGCCATCTAATCTTCCTGTTTATTTCATGTATGTGTCCTTATGCTTATTTAGTTTTATACTAAATCAATTCTACTAATAATTTACGAATTAGTTCCTCCGTAATTTAAAATATAAAACACTGTGCCAATATTTAAAATGAGCTGTTAAAAGTAATGATGCCAAATGGACGTTCCGCTTTCTGAAAAAAATAAAAGCCATATCGAGATGCTTAAAATTTTTAAATTCATGTGTTTTATTTTCCGTTATAAGTTATAGTGTATTTTAAAAATGTAGAATCATTAGGTTTATGTAAAAGAAGAGATACAAAGAGTATCAGCGATGCTCCTGGCATTATAAATATTTATGTATTGATATTTTTGGCATGCTATGCTTTAAAGAAAAAAAGCTTTATAAAAAATCTTAATGTTTCCTCTATAGAATATAAGACAATTTTATCACTTAATAAACATACCGGATGAAAAGGAAACTTTGAATTTCTATATCTATTTTTCGTCTGCGAGCTATATCTATTTTTACACCTGAAGATGATTCGCTAAATTATTGGACGAAAGACAAGATGTTTTGTTGTAAATTCCTTTTAATGGATAAACATGCCCAGTATGGTCGTAAGTAGAACGTAATATAATAAGTGAATTTTAGTTTTGTTTATGCGTGACATTAATACGCATTAAGTTCTCTTAGAAAATCCTCCACAAAGTGTTCGTTCAATTTTGCAGGTAACCATAGTGCGCCTTGTGAAATCGATTAATCCAGGATTTATTCGATCCCGCACCGAGCAAAGGGTAAAATTTAAGTTCCAAAGAACTTCAGTTTGCGGCAATAGCTAGATTAACATTTCAAAAAATAACTCAAGTTTCATAGCACCAACTTATATATATATATATACGACGCCAAGAAATGATAATAATATCAAAATATTCTAGAAAATGAATCTCAGGGCTGAATGCATCGAAATAACAAAAGATTCGGAAAATAATTTTCTAAACATTTTCAAGCAGTTGAAAAATCGCCTAGTCTCCTCAGTTTGGAGAAACTAAACGAGTCATCAATGCCCAGTAGACATCAACATCTATGATTCCAGTTATAATTACAACTGCTATAATATAATAAAGCAAGCGCAGTTTTGTAAATATAATATAAGGGTGTATAATATTAAAACTTAAGCAAAGGTCGCAAAAATAAATATCAGAATACAGTGTAATGAAATACAATATATAAAAAGTAAATAAATAAACTAAATATAAAAACATATGAAATAAACATATGAAAGTAAGATTTTAGTTCAAATACAATTTAAATTTATGTACTGGTGTTTTATTTATTTTCTTCACGAGTAACGTGAAATTACACATTTTATGCTTCATAGAGGCTTCATATTTTATCGCTTGTTTTGCTATAGTCAATTATTCAATCAAATTTTGTACGTTACAACGGTATTATTAATATACGCAATGATGTTAGGAACCGAATTTGCGATCAAATTCAGAACAATATCAGTGGAAACAAAGGTTTACCTCCATATAAATTCGTAATTTCATACTGATAAATTTCTTTCAGACTTCTATAAAAATGTTACTGTTAACAATTTTATTTTAAACAAAAAGTCAACTTTTTCTTGCCATTGAAATAGTTCAAGAGATCAAAAAGTATAAAATTATACAAATTCTAGATTATGCGATTAACTTCATGAACAAATATTTTGACACAAAGTATGTTTTTTTCTGAAAACATTTCAAAAAAGATTTTAAAAATTCTTCCCTAATTATATTTCTTGTTTTCACATAAAATATCAATTTTTATCATTTGTCAGTGCAATTTTTTTGATAAATTAAGAAATTCAAATTGAGATGTTAAAATTCAGAATTCATTTTATAATTTAAATAAATGCATAGAAATGACTTTTATTATTTAGTCATTTCTTTAAAGGAAAAAAAAAGCAAGAATAACTTAAAGTACGAAACTGTTTCTAAAATATGGAAAGATTTCAAAAATGTATCTAGAAAAGAAGTGGGACGTGGGGAAATAAAGCCCAAAGAACAGGTATTTCATTTCATTTTATTTTTAGTTTACGGAGATAGATAATTTGAATACAGTCTTTTAGCTGCAAATTTTTCATGCATCTACTAGCTGGTAAAACTTTAGAATTATTATTTTAAACAATTTTTGACGTTGCTGAGCAACGGTTACATGATACAAATATGGCGTTGCCACTTCAATAATAAATTTAGTTATTTGTTAAATAACAAAATATACATACCTCTTCCCAGATAAACTTTAATTTATATTTTTTATAAAGTCTACTTTTTTTCAAAACAACAATATCAACACAATACATAATTGAAATACCACATATAATATAATAATATACAGTAAGGAAGAGAGGAAAGAACAAAATATTTTTTATCTATATAGGGAAATGAATTATTTAGTTAGGCCAGGGAGTACGACTTAATGCGTCTACATTTTTATGGTTGTTACCACTTCGATGAACGACCGTGTAATTGTAGGGTTGTAGTACTAGTACCCATCTCATAAGTCGTGGATTCAGACTCGCATTACTTTTGAGCCAAACTAAGGGATTATGATCGGTCATGATGAGGAATTTAGTATGTCCGTCTAAATAGCATTGAAGTTTACTTTACAGCAAATATTATGGTGGCGCATTCCTTTTCTGTGGTAGAGTACTTTATTTCAGTTTCTGTAAACTTCTTACTGAGGTATAATTCTGGATGTTCACTGTCTCGTTCCTCATTTTGAGCTAAAATGACACTCATACCAGAGCCTGAAACATCAATTTGAAAAATAAACTTATTGAAATCAGATGAGCGTAATAGAGGCTTTTGTGGCAGTTTTACTTCTTCAATAACTCGCTTTTGTCTATTTAGTTTCTTTAAAAACTTCTCCTTGACTTGCATCTCAACTTCAGAACTTGGCACTTCATCTAGAACTTTTAACTGAGAACCGTTTAATTTTGTCAGTTCTTTCTTGTCAAATTGCTGCTTGCGAGATGAACTTTTGTTCTTATCTGTTACTTACTTGCATTCTCAATGAATGTGGCAACTTTCAGTATCCTTTATCATGTTTATGCCTCTTTGCTAAGTTTTCTGACGCGTGTTTAGATTCTGAACGTATATTTAATTTATTAACTTTAGACGCACATTCACGAGTTCTTTTATCAGATGATGAAACATTCAGCAACTTTCTGGGATTAGAAGACCAGCACCATCGAAATTGATAATTGCACTCCTAATTTTCAGTACCTTGGTGGAACCTCCAGTTTTGTAAGACTGCAATCTATTTTGCAGTAATTGACAAAATAACAGATGATCTTCTTAGTAAAAGATAAATTTTATTTTTAGTTTACGGAGATAGATAATTTGAATACGGTCTTTTAGTTGCAAATTTTTCGTGCATCTAATAGCTGGTAAAACTTTAGAATTATCATTTTAAATAATTTCTTACGTTGCTGAGCAACGGTCACATCATACAAATATGGCTTTGCCACTTCAATAATAAATTTAGTTATTTGTTAAATAACAAAATATTACAATATAAATATATATATATATATTTAAACAAATTTAAATTCTAAACAAATACGTATAATAGTAAAAGCAAATTTAAATTCTAAAAAAAGGAAAAAAGCCAAAATAATTTAAAATAATTTATATATATATATGTAATGATATTTTTAAATCAATTGATTAAATTAAATTCTATTAATATTGCTTAATAATGTGTTGGCGATTCTCTACCTAAATTGCATCCCTGTTCCTAAATTTTGGCGAAATCCTTTCTTTAGTATAAAATATATTAACCTGTTGGCGCCCGCCAAATCGCCAAACTCATAAATCTGTCATATTACATAAAGTACTTAAGAACACTCCTGATGAGAAGATAGCGTCACCTCGTGATTTCAATTAATATCGCTGATTGGAGGAGCCTCGTGACGTACACATATGTATAAGTAGGGCTTCTGCTCGAGGTACGAGGAGAACGCTTACGAGATGGATGCTAAAATAAACCTACCACTTTATATTCCAAAATTTGTCTCATTCCTGTTGCCCCGGCTGCACAAAACAAATAATGTATGAGAAATTACATTTCAGAAAGCCGGTAGGATACCACCTTCAAAGGGATTATCTAAAAAGAAAATACCCCAAGGATTATACGGATAAAATGTTACGCACTTTAGATGAATTTGCCGCTGTGCGACTTCTATGTTTCTGCATTTTTCGCTAGGCGTTCTTGCTTCAAGAGAATCATCCTTCTGTTACCTGTATTCTGGTATTCTGCAGATTATTTTACGTCCAGAGAAGCATCCTTCTGCCCCCTGTGATGTGTGATTTGTGTTTCCATCGAAAGTTCGTCGTTCATCAAATGTGCTCTTACCGTTGACCTACTTTTGAGGATGGAAATCTTTCCCTACGTCTACGCCGTTCTGTGTTGCTCTCGAGAGCTTTGTGCTTGTGTGGTGATTGATCGTGTTTTGCGAAAATCTAATCAAGAGTGCACAAAAATGTGTATTTTCGTGTCGATTTCATCACTCGTATTCTCGTCACAATAAGTCAAACAGAAGCAATTAGTAAAAAGATTGGCGATGCAAATGATATTATTACTATTGAGTTATAATTACTGATTTAATAATAGTGTTTTTATTTTGAAAATTTTAAAAAATATTATTTTGATATAAATGTATTTTAAATTTGGTATTTAAAGGATGTATTTTGGTTTTAATATTGTTTTGGGAAAATTTAAAGAGTATTATTTTTGAATTAGTTTTATTTATAAAGTATTATTAGTTTTATTTATGAAAGTATTATTAAAAGAATAATGGCTAATGAAAACCTCTCTGATCCTGATGATTCATTAAGGGCAGCTTGCGCTGAACCTGAAACAAGTATAATTCCCTTTGACGCGCAGAATGATATGGATATAAATTCATGGCTTGAGTACTTTAACAAAACTCATTTAGATAAAGATGAAACGTGGAAGCTTAATAATGTAGCTCGATATCTAAAAGGTAATGCACTTAGCGTATATGTCAAAAACTGCCATAAAATTACTAAATATGTGGAATTAGTCCAAATTTTAAAGGAAAATTTTTTCGACCCCACTTTAACTACGTTTGGTGATTTTGCCAATTACAAGTACAATCATAAAGAGGACATAACGCAATATTTTCGCAAAAAATTAGATATTGGTAAAAAATTAAATCTAACTCATGAAATGATCTTGGAGGGTCTGACGGATGGCCTTTCTACAGAATTAAAATCCTTAATGACGATCAACGCACCCTCTGACCCCATCTCTTGGCTTACTCATGTCCATAAGCTTATTAAGATTAGAGAAAATCAACAAATCAAAAGTGCACCTCCCAGATTTGTTACTCCGATTGAGAACAGTCCCCAAGATTACAATCGATTTAATAGAAGTAGAATTTCAGCTACTGTGACACAAGATTCTCCTAGACCCAACAATTTCCAACGTTTTCAGAGACCAAGTAATTTTTATAATCGGTTCAGTGGTCCAGGATTTACAAGCCATCATAATTATAATTCTCAAAATAGATTGCCATTGCCACCTAGTCCCTGTAGACTTTGCACCCGGAACGGAATCCCAAATGCTTTTCACTGGTTTCAGGTTTATCCTTTCAGAAGGGAGAGATCTGATACACCTAATGTTACGCCCCTTGCAATAGAACCAACCCCAGAAACCCCTCACAGTAGTTGACTATTAAAGGTGTCGGGATATTTGCCCAATAAGAAACGTCTAGAGTGTGTTGTAGACAGTGGTGCCACCATATCAATAATTTCTTCCAAAACAGCTAGACAATTACGTTTAAAAGTACAAAGAGTTAGATCATTTTCAGTAACCCAAACTAAAGGAAAAATAATCTTCAACAAAATATGTTGTATACAAATGAAAATTGGACGGATTAGTAAACAAATTACCTTGTTTGTTCTTGATAATAATTTGAATTATGTAATTTTAGGACTTTACGAATGCAAAATTATTTGAGTTGAGTATTGATTGTACTAATTTAAAAATTAAACAGAGAGCTATTGTACTTAATGATGACTGCCATTTTGACAGCCGACCCATATCTCTACACCTCCAACTTCAAGGTGGTATAACAAATGTTTATCCATGTGTTAATAATAATGATGATGATGTAAGAAATTTTCCAACCTGTAAATTTCGGACTACAAATCCAAAGGAATTAGTTTCTCAGTCTAACATTTATGTGAAAAATGCTGTTTCTAATACTGTCGATAACAAAGGGTATAACTTGGAAAAATTGTTAAATGATTATTCATCTGTGTTTTCTAAAAATAAGTATGATGTAGGAAAAATTAATATTGAACCTCAACGAATTAATTTAAATTCTGATTTACCTGTATCATTAAGACCTTATAGAACATCCCCTATGGAAGAAGAGGAAATTAAGACCCAAATTGATCAATTATTACCAGCAGGTATAATTAAAGAAAGTTGTAGCCCATATTCATCCCCCGTGACTTTAGTACTTAAACGTGAGGAAGGTAAGAAAACTAGATTATGTATAGATTATCGAAAATTGAATTCCCTGGCTAAAACAGATGCAAACCCTCTTCCTCGCATTGACACTTTGTTAGACAAATTAAGTAAAGCAAAAGTATTTTCTACAATTGATTTGAGATCTGGTTTCTGGCATATCCCGATTCACCCTGCAGATACTGAGAAATTAGCTTTTTGGACGAATTTTGGATTATTCGAATGGTTAAGACTTCCTTTTGGTTTCAAAAATGCTCCTGCAATTTTTAACAGAACAATTAGACGAATATTAACAAAAAATAAAATTAATTTCGCTTGCAGTTACTTTGATGATATAATCGTTTACTCTTCCTCTGAGAAGGAACATTTAGAACATTTAAAAATTTTATTTGAGGTGTTTAAAGAGGAGCATATTAAATTGAATCGAAACAAATGTGTGTTCGCCCGAGATCAGATCACATTTCTTGGCTATGAAATAAAAAATGGTAGAATAATTCCCAATAACCATAATATAGAAGTTATTAAGAAACTTAAAAACCCCAGTAACACCAAAGAGTTACAAAGAGTTTTGGGAAGTGTGAATGTGTATCATAGATTCATTCCGAATTATGCAACTATTAGAGCTCCATTAAACAGACTCTTGAAAAAAGATGTCAAGTGGGAATGGGATGACCAATGTCAAAAAGCTTTCGACGAAATGAAAAGAATACTGATTTCCAAACCTGTTTTACAATTGTATGATTCCAGTAGGCCATGTCATATTTTTGTTGACGCTTCTCAAACTGCTGTTGGAGCTGTTTTGAAACAACCAGATGAAAATGATGTCCTTCACCCTGTATCATATCATTCCCGAACTTTAAGAAATTATGAGAAAAATTATACGATTACTGAGTTAGAATGTTTAGCCATAGTAGATGCCCTAGACAAATTCTATTACTATCTGCATGGACAAAAATTTGTTATACATACGGACCATGCGGCCCTCGTTTGGCTCAAAAATGTTAAAAATTTAAAAGGTACACTCTTCCGTTGGTCACTCAAACTAAGTATGTTCAATTATGAAGTAAAGTATCAGAAGGGCTCTACCAATATTGAAGCTGACATGCTTTCTAGACATCCTGTTTCACAGCACCTCCAACATTATGTACATTTACTTGATAGAAATGAAATAATCCAACAACAAAAAACTGATAATGTCTGCGGAAAAAATTACCAAGAGATAAATGATATGATGGTAATTAAGAAAAAGAATTTTTTATAAAATTGTAGTACCTAAATCTTTAAGATTAAAATTGTTGAATAAAACCCATGAAAATTTTGGTCACCCGGGAGTTAAAATTATGCTTAACTTAATCACCTCTCAATATTATTGGCCTCATATTAGCGAAGATATCGGAAATTTTGTTAAACATTGTCATACTTGTCAACTTAATGAAAAGAAAAAACAGAAAAAATTTGGTCTTATGCAAGACGTACCCCCAATCGACAAACCTTTCGAATGTCTCTCTATTGACACTGTGGGAGGATTTAATTATTATAATTCTACAAAAAAATATTTGCATATAGTTATTGACCATGCAACAAGATATGTCTGGGCTTTTCCCTCTAAAAGTGTAACTTCAGAAACCTATGCCAATTGTCTAAAACAAATAGTTCAAATACAAGTCCCCGAAAAAATTCTGAGTGACAGGAATGCAGCCTTCACTTCCTCTAGATTCAAAAAATTTCTTAAAAAGCATAATGTTAAACAACTTTTAACTTCATCTCACCATCCCCAGACAAATGGTAAAGTAGAAAGAGTAAATCAATCAATAGTAAATCGACTAAAATGTAAAGTAAATTCTTCTTCTAAAAAAGTACCGTGGACTAAAGTGCTAGAGCAAGTTGTTATCGAATATAACAACTCCCCTCATACGGTAACTAAGTTCACCCCAGCATACTTACTATTTGGTAACCTCCCTTTTGAATCTCCAATTGATCAAAATAAATACCCTTCCTTAAATGAAGCAAGGGCTTTAGCAAAGAAAAGAACTATCGAATACCACCGAAAGAATAAAACTAGATATGACATCAGATTTGTAGAATCTAAATTTCAACCTGGAGATTTTGTCCTTTACGAGGAATTTGAATACCCAAATACTAGAAAATTGACTTCACCCTATTCAGGCCCTCATCGGATTATGAATAAATTATCTGAAGTTAATTATGAAATCGACAGGGAAAATTTTCACACGAAGAAACCAACTGAGATTGTACATGCGTCAAAATTAAGGTTCTATTATCCACCCGAGAACTTTAAATTACATCATGAATAAATCAAAATTTATAAATCAATAAACTATCCATAACCCTTCTTTTAGTTTTCATCCTGTTGTCCCCCTTAATAATTGATTTATCTCTCAGTGTCTGAAAAGTTTGTCTGCCCTTTTCTTTTACTGGGCTCCTTCAAACTTGAGTTTCAGGTTCAATGCACTTTCCGTGTGGGAAACACTCAATTGAGGCTATACTACAAGTAGAGTACTATACCCTCACATTTCCTTGAGCTCATGGTTTCCTATGTTTGTGTTATAAATTGTAGCAACAGTTGAAAAAGTTAAATTTCAGTTGTTGAAATTTCTGAATTTCATTTTATGTTTCTGCAGCATCGTGTATAAAAAACTGGTATGGATGTTGGAAGCTAAATTTTGTTTTGTTATCATTAATAAGAGAAAAATAGAGTGACAAAATATGTTAAAAACCTAGCAAAATGTGTATTTTCAACAAGAGTATAAGAGCTCTAGTATCGTGACATAAAAACTCAAATGTTTTCAGTGCCAATGCTGATCCATAATTCTAGCGCTAATTAAATGATCCGGAGATCTCCAAAGACCAGTAAAAGACTGAAGATGAGACTGAATGACAACTCTAATGATTGTATGGACTCATACACAAACTGTGAATGGCATGCCCTAAGATATAAACTTACAAATTCAGTTATATTACTATTTCCTATTGCCGCGTAGCTAACCAGCAATATGTTATTAGTGCTTTATGTGTTCTGCACTTAGTTACTATATTATAATTTCATTAATCATTTATTATATTTTATATACTGTATTAATTATATTCAAATATTTTATGTCATATTTTATGTAAACATTTTGTGTCCCTTGAGGTAAATCTAATCAGTTTTCCTACTCACTTAATTTCCTAATAACTAAATTTTCTGCTCTCACTATCTGGACTGTCTTGGGTCGACGGCCGCGACTGCAAGCCTTTTCAGATGGGGGGGGGGATAATCTGTAATGATATTTTTAAATCAATTGATTAAATTAAATTCTATTAATATTGCTTAATAATGTGTTGGCGATTCTCTACCTAAATTGCATCCCTGTTCCTAAATTTTGGCGAAATCCTTTCTTTAGTATAAAATATATTAACCTGTTGGCGCCCGCCAAATCGCCAAACTCATAAATCTGTCATATTACATAAAGTACTTAAGAACACTCCTGATGAGAAGATAGCGTCACCTCGTGATTTCAATTAATATCGCTGATTGGAGGAGCCTCGTGACGTACACATATGTATAAGTAGGGCTTCTGCTCGAGGTACGAGGAGAACGCTTACGAGATGGATGCTAAAATAAACCTACCACTTTATATTCCAAAATTTGTCTCATTCCTGTTGCCCCGGCTGCACAAAACAAATAATGTATGAGAAATTACATTTCATATATATATATATATATATATATATATGATGAAAAACGTAATGCTTCTAAAGTTAAAAGTAAACTGGAGTGAGGCAATTCCTCAGCATTTTAATAATTGCATCCTTGTGAACGAGGTTCAACGCAATACCTAAACAATTCAAAATTTAAAAAAATTTGGTGTCTACACCATATGACTTCCTAGTACAGAATATTAAATTATACTCGTTTTTTCCTCCATTACAATTAAACTTATTGTATTGAATTAAATCTACTTTATCGATAGAGTATAAACGACAATAGAATAAATGTGCTTTTTAATATTCACTACTTTGGCGCTAGGTTCACTTAACAGTATTGCATCTCATACATTTTATAACTCAGACCGCAAAAAAAAGAGATATCATTTAAATAATTATATCATCGTTGTCACATGTCCTATTCAAATACTTTAATAAATCTAATACGATGTATAAAAGAAACTAAAAAAAAAAAAAACTGAAATGTTTCAGATTTTAAATTACGTCCAAAGGGGCGTTTTTTAACATTTTGTGTGTTACCTTTCTTTATTAAATATCATGTTCCTCGCACTTAAACCATAAGATCCAGTGCAACAGCAATATCGCAAAATAGTTTTAAAACGAGCATATCTTTAGAATTTCCGATACAGAGACTCACGCGCTGGAGATAAAATGTTTTTTCTGCACAACGTTGCCATTGCTCGCTTTGAAATCCTTGAGTTTGTTAATCAAAAATTCGTCAAAGTTTTAAGAAATAGGAAATCGATCATAAAACAAATTTCAAATTTCAAATTTGGTCTTCCACATGCTCATATTCGTTGGAGGATTACGTTATTCAAAATTCGATGACTCTATGTACCGTTGTTTTATCACAATACGAGAAATATACATACATTTATGCAGATTTTTCATTATTTAATTTCTTCAAATATAATGCAGGACTTTAACATTTTGTGCCAACAGTTTGAAAAGTGAACCGACATTTATGAGTCCGACGCAAAATGCCAAAACGAAACTAATAGTCCTTCGGGATTCAAATCCCTTTGGACTAATAAACAGTGCTTCACAGACTATTCAGCGCTGCTTACCTAATGCGCATGCGCTACTCGTAAGCATTCTGCTCTGTCCAAAACAGACTGGCGACAGTATTTTCTGCTAATATAAAACATTATTTCCTCGAATTTCAGTAGATATGTATTCTCATTCAATTAATTCAGTTCTCACTTCGTTCGTATCAAGACAAAAATATAAAAAACACAATATATCTTCATAAAAATTTTAAATATATAGAAAAACTTAAAACACCAAATACAGTTTAAAAAAAATTTTTAAAAAATCAATTAAAATTAGTTTCTACCAAAAACAAGTAATTCGGCCAGCGAGCAAAAACAAAGAATTTTTGGTGCACAAAACTGTAAATTTTGTGTTGGTGTCACCCGACAAAAAGACACTGAAGGCGTAAAAACTTATTTACTTTGTTGTTGACTCTATGCTGAGTCAATATGTGGGATAACTCAATAACTTACGCTATGTTAAAACAATTAGTATTAGTTGCACTTAAAAAACTTTTAAATTGTTGATAATTATACAACTATAACATGAAGGTTAAATAAAGGCATAAAAACTCTAACCGAAATATAATAACAAAATAATTCAACCATTTTAAAGCAAAAAATGCACAATTTACAACATATAAGACAACATATAAGAAGAATTTATTAAACATATAAGAAAAAAGAAACTGAGCCAAGTAACAGTGTAGATATATATACATATATTTATATACATTTAGTGCTGCCGATTGCAAGAAAACAAGAGAGGTGCACATCTACATGTTATAGCAGTCCTACATACAAAATTTCAACGCTCTGAGGCTACTCGATTTTCAGTTATGCGAGATACATACGTACGTACAGACGCCACGAAAAAATGTCTTCTGAATACATTTTAAATCAGTTTTGTTATTTATTTTGGGAAAAAGAGACCTTTATTCTGTTTTTACTTACAGATGTCACGGAAAAACATCGTTAAATTGCATTCGATAGCAGTCAAAATGCATATTTTCTTTGAAATATGACACCCGAAATTTTTCGGGATTACAATACTGGTTCATTTGAGATCAAAAACCGAAAAAAGAAACAAATTTTCATTACATTTAAATTCCTACGAAACCGAAAAAATTGAATCTCAAATGTGTGTGTGTGTATTTAATTACGGCAAAGCACACTAGGGCTATCTGCCTAAGAGGAGGGATGCCTTTCGTGGAGGACTTTCTAAGGGAAACTGGCTCGTATACACGTTACACATGGGGAAAACCACGAAAACACCCATGCAGCCAGCCCGTTCGCGGGATTCGAACCTCGGACCGAACTACCAGTGTTCAGCGACTTTACCGCTCGACCGCTGGTGGGCGAATCTCAAATGAAAATATATATATATGTAATAAAAAAAATAACTTTGGAATAGTGTTGGTGTAGAACTCAGAAATTTGAATCCGTAATGCAGAGCAAGAATTTTGATGCCGTAGAATGCTGAAGTGCCGATCCACAATGTATAGGAAACTGGCAGCCGAACAGATTAAATCTTCGTTTTATTTTAGTAAACATGTAGCGCCCATACACAAATTGGCACATTGTTTGTGCTTATTTCAAAATATTTACATTTTTGATACATGTGCAATAAGAAGAGCAGACTGCAGACCAGCTAGGCCGAAGAGCAAAAAGAAAGTGCGTTATAATCAATATGAAATCTTAATTCAAACTGAATTAGTTTTGGTTTTTAATGCGTTTTGAAAACAGCTAAATATTTATCTCTTTCGAAAAAGAATCCGCATTATGGTGACTTATTTCCTTCCAAACCAGATTCCATTACATTTTTTCTTTTCTTTTTATATTTTTTAATTTTTTATGAACTGCATTGGATTTATCAAATTATACCAAACCATACTCGAACTATGCGCATTTCTAAGATAAATATATGTTAATACGTTACATTTGAGAAAAACAACGATAACGTCCATGCAACCAAATCTCTGACCCGACAGATCATCACAGAACTATTTTCAAAGATGTGCAGCTAGGTGGAATATGCCACTGAATTTATAACGCATACCGTGATACTGCCATTTCTGATGTTTCATACGTTTGCCGACAGTTGAAATATTAAGAAATTAACACGTTTTCTTCGTGTTTCCTCTTTCAGACACGAATTGTGTTGGAATATCACGGTCTTCTTGACCTAACATTCTACATTTTTTTTATTGTAGTAATTTTAACCAATGTTTGTATTTATAACAAAATTCTTTTCATACAGTTAACATAAAAGCCATTCCGGGTTCCATGATTATAATTTAAAGGATGGCGCACTAGAAACAAAACACAACAGCATTAGTGTAACTCTCGAAACAGGATAAAAAACATTTATTTTATGAAATCTACGTACATAATACCAAGAATAATCAGTTGCTGCTACGCTTTCGCGCGACTTACTCAAATCAGATTTTTTGCACCCTATTGCATGTACAGAGCAGGTGCTTCTGTTCGGTTTGGTGAGTCACATTTGCCGAGTTACAACATGTGTTGTAAAGTTTCGTATTTTGTATTTTCATTTGTCTTTCAGATACACCAGCATTCCAGACTAATATTGTTCGGAAAATGAAGAAAAAAATTTATTCGATGTCAAATGAATAAACTACTTATTCTCTCGAATAATTCCTTGTTAATATTGACTGTCTGTTATAGTTAAGGGAAATTTAAGTATCATTTATTACATACCGGTTCAAAAAAAACTTGAAACATAAAATATTGTCAAAAATATTCATAAAAAAGGAGCTGTTATATGTGTTATGAGATGTAATGAACTTAATAATAATTTTATTCTTTCACTTGTTTAAATTTGTAGTATTTGTTTTGCTTTTAACGAGTCTTCGAAGATTTAATTACATACGTAAACTTTTATCTAAAGTTTAAACACCATTGAATGCTTAAAATAATTTTTATATAGCAATTTTTAATAGTCTGTCTGAGTTATAATTTATCCACTAAATACAACAACAACATCTAGAGGAGGGTCTAATTTTTCCGATGTGCGTAATAAAATACTGTTAATCAAGTGACTCATTAATTATGATTTCTTTTCTTTTATCATTTAAATTTTATTACGCACTCCACAACTAATACTAACATTATAGTGTAATAATAACGTTTATTTCAGTCTGATATAATTTTTTTGCGTTTATAATAAATCAAATTTTGCAGCTCACATCACTCCACTCACAGATATCTTAATTTTCAAAAATAGCTTATTTATAAATGGGCTCTTCAAAAGTGCAAACACAGCACTTAAAAACTGTAAAAAATTCCAGAATTAAAACTTATGTGAGTTTTATATGCTCAAGATATTTTATATCTAAACTGCATTAAATTTTGCTGGAGGATTACTTTTTAATGTAAAGGCAATGGAAGCTTGAATGCTTTCAAAATATGAATTTTAGCCCTTTATATCCACATTAGTGATAGTCTGGAAGTCGCTTTTATTAACGGATGAGACTTCTCAAAAGAGCAGCAAACTGTCTTGATTGAAACATGACCTTATAAATAAATGCAAGAACGCTGCCACTTCTCCATATTTATTTCTATCCTTTAATATTAGTCTAAGAAATGGCTGAACATCGTCTGCCTATATTCCAATTAACATAAATCAGACGAAAAATATTTTAGTCCACAGGAAAACGATAAAATACCCATTTAATGAAAGCTGTCTAGATTACTTTAATAAAAACAGTTGTTCTGAGCTGTAATATCTTCACAAACTCGAAATCAAGAAAGCAGTTGGTATTGCGCCAGAAAGATAAAGCTGTGAAAAAAACAGTTAAATGCATCGCAAAGGGCGTTGATGTACTTAGGCACTTAGCATGTTCTCTTGTTTTTTTGCCTTTGTTAGAATTCATCTAAAATGCGATTATTTGCTAAAGTAGCAAGGGAAGAATATTTTTAGTTTTCGATGCATTTCTAAAAGCCATTAAGCTTTTAGAGTGTACTGGATTTAAAGGTCAGTTCTCTAAATCTGAATTTAAAACACTGGAAGAATAAAGAGTAAGCAATCCACATTATGTTTTCAAAAACGTGATTTTTAATACGCGTTTTATAGAACAGAAGTGTATTTCAAGAAATTCTGAGTTCTGTAGGTATTCATACGAAAACGTTAATAAAGATTTTAATATTCCATGAATATTACCACATACTCAATGCATATTAAAAATTGTTAAAAAGGATATTTAATTTTTGTTTACTTTGTAATAATTATGTTAATTTTATTAAGAGTTAAATTTTAAGTTTTTTTTCCTGTCGATTCTTAACTTCAACTTGCTACTTCCGCCAGAACGCAGGTTTAGAATCACGCCTGAATACATAATGAGAAAGAGTGGTATTTAACCGCTGAGTTATTGCTGAGTTAGTGAGAATCAGAGATTCTCATTAGCGCGTGTCCACCTTTTTGGCTACTCTCTCTCAAAGCTGTTATTACGCTCGGCCTTACTCAGGCCCTTGATAGCTTCGCAGTCAATTAGCGTTAAGGGGCCAACTCGGTTAGAATCTTGATAGCTTCGGCTATATCTCTTTAATTTAGGTTAGTTTTAGTTTACTTCTTAGCCTCTTGAGTTCAAGCCCAAGTGTCGGCTTTTATTGTACACTCCAAGACGGAGTTCTGTTAAATCTTATTGGAATAATAAAGGATCATTTACCCTTCCATCTTGTTCTTTCTTGTCACGCGAACTCAAGCGATTATTCGCTTATCAGTTCTTAAGGTTCTTCACGTTCAACTGTAATTTAGCATTTGCACAGTGAGGAACTCTACAACATGATAAGCATAATTTTATAGCTTCATTAAATAATAATAATATTAATTGTCTGTGTTGCTAATATGCTCGAGCTAAATCGGTTTACATATAAATAAAAAAATACAGGCGGTTTTTTTTTTTTTTTTTTACAGGCGGTAAAATTATTTCTTATAAGGCATATGAGGATGAATAGGCGACATATGGATGAATGTCGTCATAGAAAATTTTCCAAGACCATACCTAAAACATTTAAGTAAAGCACAAACATCAAGGCTTTATTTGGTAGATTTGTCCAAGTCAAACTGATTTATTGCTGAGTTTTATATCGGAAAGGTAACAAACCGTCCGAGGCAGGAATCAAGCTCTTCAGATGAGACGGATAACTTATAACTATATGCAAAACATTAATTTTAGTATACATGTTATTACTTATTATCACTTAAATTCATTCAGGTTTAGTTATTCATTTCACTTATGCTCAAGGAGTCAGCTATCAGAATTTCAAATTTATTACTTTTCGTGAGGTAAGCACTTTGATATCAGTCTCGTCTACTCTTAAATTTGAATTATAATACGGCTACGTAGTGAACTTGTAGGGAATTCGAGTTTCATTGATGGCAACGTTGCAGATCATACGCTTAAAATTTTGTGCAAGTTCTAATCTGGACCCCAAGAGGCATATTTTCAAGAGTTTCAGAGATATATCTGGAAGAGTAGTTAAAGTGTTAGTTGTTATGGGGAGAATCGGATTGTGTTAAAACATTTATAAAATCATTGCTTTGGATTGAGTGCACTTTTTTTTGGGGGGGGGATGGGGTAAAATTTAGATAGCTTATGTGTGGAAACGTTGCCTTCTATTTAGTATGTTTAGCGTGGAAAATATCTCCCAAATTAGATTTGAGCTTTCGCTGCCGAAACCGTCCTAAAATTTCACGATTACATCAATCACTTCAAAGCTGTCATATTAATTTTCTGCGCCTCGGCCAGCGAAATATCTAACTTTCAAATGAAGATCTATAAGCTTATGAAGTTATATGAGCCATCCGAATGCAAGAGCTCGGATGACCAGCACCAAATGCTGGCACATAGCGTCACTAGTTTTTTTAAGCAAATCAATCGTCAACATGCTTGGGTATATTTTCCTTGATTAGTTAATCTATGTATTTAATCTTAATATATAGATATTTAAATATGCTACTTTAAATCATATTTTCAAATCATCATGCAATTTTTTTTTTTTTTTTTTTTAAATCTGCATAAAATTTTCCCTCTACATTGAGTCATCATAATCTAAATGAGGATATGCTATTGGCATATGCAGATGTAATAAAGTGTTATTTATTTCATAATAAGAGTTGTTAATAAAAACCCGGTTTGCTTGTTGTGTGCTGGTCAGTATTAATAAAACTGCAAAAATTGTGAGAAACTAAATCTATTCTAGTTGTTTCAGATCAACAAATTTTATGTATTGTGAGAGAATTTCGCAGCAAATACGGCTTTATTGTAAAAATTTGAACTCGAATAGTGTATTTGTAAATTAAATGGAGTTTTCTAATTTAAAAAATAGGTTGAAAAGAAATGCTTTGGCATTTTGTTGTGTAAATACAATGAATTTTAAACTTACACTTGTAAAATAAGATATTTGTAGCCGAATGAATATTGGATCCGATTTAATAGCATTAATAAAAAGATCCCTAGAGCAGTCGACCAGAAAACTATGAAAATTCCTGCGAAGAGGCTGCGGCATCAAACCAAGACGAACTAAAGAGCTAGTAGGAGTGTATCCTTGTCTTTTTTCTTTCCTTGCTCTGAATAAATCTTCAAATAATACGTCGTCGTGCTCAAGTATTTGCACAAGCCGTATTCAAGGCAAAGACACTGAATTTCGGGAAAAAAAAAAAAAAAAAAAAACATACGACCTCAAATCAAATCGAAACTAATAGCTTTAGCACAATCTTACGAGGAAGCTGGAGTTTCATCTAGATCAACGTCAGTTATGGTCAATGCTGCTTTAAAGGTTTGGAATTTTGACTAAAAAGGATACGTCAAACGTTACAGGTTGCAGAAAGATGAGAAAAGACATCAAAAGCTTGTAGAGCAATGTACGTACGGTAAGCAAGATATCCATTAAATACCATCTAGATTCTAACAAGAGCTTGCCATCTTTATCTGTTTTGTCATGATGTTAGACAGAGAGAATATTCCGCCTTAATGCTTCGTTAAAACCAGTCTTATGTATTATAGCCTCATTTAATTCCTCTCCGCAGTAAAAGAAATAAGAATGAAAGGCCGCATGTTGCTCATTTACGTGCAGTACTTTTGCTAAGAACGATGCCATCATTAAATATGTACGTGATACTTTATTAGAAACCCAATGGACTTTTGCATAAATTCATTCTGCACGCGTTGCAAGCAATAACAAATGATAACTGCAGTTGGACATTCTTTTATCGTGCTACATGTAATGACTATATTAGAGTCATTATAAAAATATAAAATAAGGTTATATTTTATGTAAGAAATGCGTGAAAATCTTGCTAACTAAAATCCGGCTTAAAGGAAACTGTGGAAAAAAGGATCTCTGGTCAAGAGATTTTCATTCAAGACAGTTTAAAATCCACTTTCTTTTAAATGTCTATTTTTGTCATCTCACTTTTTGCAGATAAATATTTATAAAGAAATAAAGTATTCAACAGCACTATGGGAAAATATAGGGAATTATGAAATACGCCTCTTTTTCAAGAGACTTGATTTAGAAGATTGATAGATGTATATCTTTTGAAATATGCCTTGTACTTTTAAAGTTAATTGGAAGTCTCTGTGTCCTTAAAATATAAAAATTAAATTAGTTTGAACAGCTCATGTTATCAATATTCCATAACACAAATTTTTTCCGTAAATTCCCCTTCTTTATAAACTGCTAATTTTAATTCTTTTTTCAACCAGTTTTATTGGCGAAATATTGGTTCAGTATTTTAAAAGTGATTAATGTAATAAAAGTAGTATTTAGCATTTTTTGGTAATAACGGTTCTATATTGTTCTCGTTATGTGATCTAAATACAAAAGGTTTAAAAGGGACATTTGAACTACACATTATTACATTGTCTTCAAACTTGCATATGTTTTCCAAAAACAAAGTGTAGGCAATATTACGAATATTGATTTTTCTGAAACATAGCTTGATTAAAGAGTCCAGAACTCAGGGAAATTCCTTTAGCAATCAAACTTTGAAACAAAAATAAAAAATACAAAAGGAAAGTTAAAATTTTTTTAAGGATGCAATGTTCCTAGATGAATACGTGCATTGCAATACCTAATGTTTAAAGAAAAGTGTTATATATATTTATTTCTCCATCTGAATACCGAAAATATTCACTAAGTCTCTCAATGGTTTAGCTTTTCCGTCGAATTTGATTTGAGGAAGAGAATTCCGGTGTGAAAATATAAAGCAGCATATTCATGTGTTAGATATAGTTAGCCATCTTTGTCTGATGGCTAACTATGTCTAACACATGAATGAAGTGAAGAACATTGATATTTAATTGTTTAAGAAAAGGATGTCTTGAAATTACTCTCACGATTCACTACCCAGTTATTCAAGTTTGCCTTGATTTTAATTTTATGTCTTATGAGAATCTGATAAATAACACATTTCTAATTTATTCTCCCTTTTAAAAGTACAATTTAAGATCTCTTTAAAGAAACTCGATATATCCGTGAAATGCGTGTTGACATAACGTTAATTAAAACGTACACTTCAAACAATATCAAACTAATCAAACTATTTGTTTTATCCGAAGAAAACGAATGTGCTCGAAAATGATGAACGTTTCGCCTTTCATTTTATTGTGATATTCTTCTCAAAGATTGAAAACAGCTGAAATAAACGGAAGTTCTTCATTAATCTTACTCCTTTTTAGTTTTCCGATAGCACGAAAAATGGAGCTTTTCGTGAGAAAGTAAACATTAAAAGCAAATACATTCTGCTGAAACATTAAAATGATTCATCACAAGTTGGGATTAATTTTTAAAAGGAGTCCTCGGCAAATAAAAACGGAGAATGTGGATCTTACATAAAATTTTAATGTAAGAAAAACTTAAATTAATATTTTTGGTAACATATATAGGATTATTTTATTGTTGGCAATGGAGGTATAACACTAGAATGCTTTGTTTTCTTATCATTCATTATGTTTCTCTTAGATAAAATGCATTAAAAATATATAATATGTAAATTATATACGTAAAAATAAATATAGTAGTTCATAATGTAGGAAAAAAATATAAGGAAATTCCTTTAAGGAAATTAAATTCAGTCATTATCTCACAATAAGTATTACTGTATTTCTGTACTTCTTTGAATATAATAGAATATCTTAAACAAGAATATCATGTTTGCACTTTCGTCATTTACATGTGTGTATGTCTTATTTTAATGATATTTGTATTTATGATAGTACGATATTATCTTTCTTTAAAAACAGTGTATTTTGGAATTTTGTTCCTTGAACAGATACAAATAAAAGAATAATACCTATATCTTTGTAGTGCAATTAATTCAAGCCGCGTTGATTTGAAAAGTTTTCAGAAACTTATTTTAAGATTTTATAGTATGTTCTGATTTCGAAAAGTAGTAAAAAATAATAGCGTTGCATTTAGGAAAATTATTTCTTCTAATTGGCGCAACATCAATAGGTGCATGGCATATTTTTTAAGGTTTTCCGATCTATCCGACGGTACATTTAATTCTTTCAGATTATAGTTGTTCATTACATTCATGATTTCGCTATTTTTCTTTCAGATTGTAGTTATTACTTCTTTTCAAAAATGAAACTTCCGAGATCTGACGAGATTATCTGAATGACGTATTCGAATGGAATTAAATCGATGGCTCTCGAAGTAATTTTATGCTATATGTGAATAAAATAAAATTATATATTTGTTTCAAATGCGCTGTTGCAAATATTTCAAGATTTAATTATTTAAATCCGAGCTTAATTTTTTTGACAACCATTAAAGCGAATAGCCCACCATAAAATTATGAATTGAACTAATTAATTTACAGTATTTCTTATTAAATTATTTGAAGATACAGATTTTAGTAAATTTTCTCCGTACTCGTCAGAAAATAAATAAGGTCGATTACAGACCATTGGATTAGACATATTTATTTTGTTTGTGACATGTAAACAGATTTTAACAGGAGAGAAATCGCTTAACCGATAAGCATCCAGAATTCGTGATGAAGAGAGCTTCTATTAAATTTTTCTAACTCTACAAACTTCATCATATACGAAACACGATCGAGTGTAAAGCTATAGTAAGAAATAACGAAGTTAATAATCATTTACATACAAACATATATAGTTTCAAGTAGTGTCGATGAAAAATTTAATAAATAAGAGAAAATGTCTAGGTTGTCATTATTTATTCCTAACTGTTAAACAAGTTGTTATAATTTGTTTTATTTTTAGTTTAAAGATTAATTAAACTATTAAAATTCTTTGAAATAAATGGCAGTTTGAAAATTTAATATTTAGATTGTCTGAAAACGTCCGACAGACAATATATACATATGATACTGGGTTTGAATTACGCTGTGTAACCAGTAAAAATGTCGTACAGGTAACAAACTTTACATACTAGACAGAAAATATATTTCAATACTTTGCTTGTTGTTCATGTATATTTTTATAAATATTCATTGAACGAAATTCAAAATTCGGTTAAAATATGTTTTATTTTATTAAAAATATATGGCTCCTCACTATTTTTAGATTGTGTATTCGCAGGCAGTCTGTATTAGAGACCATTTACTTATGTAATACGATATTCATCTTGTAGAAGTATTAGGTATAGTTTTAGAAGCAGGAGAATTAAAAAATTAGCGAACCACGGACATCTGGAATACAGGGCCAGCTTGCAGAACCACTAGACTACAAAGGCAGGCTAGGAAAGCGGGAGAAATACCTTATATACTCCCCTTTTTAAAGGACGACTGGGGATTTTAGGGGACCCAATCGCCAAATCTTGAGTGAGGAGAATCATCATCTAACACCCTTTTAGTTCGGTCGCCACTGTAGAGACATTAGGTACATTTTATTTTTGGAAGCAGGAGAATTGAAAAATTAGCAACCCCTTCGCCGGAAATCGAACCGCAGACCTCTCAATTACGCGCTGAGACGAGCAGACCAATTGAGACGTGCAGACGTCTCAATTACGTGCAGACCACTACATTACGAAGGCTCTTTAAGAACGCGGGAGAAATACCTTATAATCTAACGTTTTTATAAAGCTAAAAAGATGATTGATAAATTATGCGCAGTATTACAAAACAAACATTAAATAAATAAGTGTGCTGTACTCGATATCCCGCAGCATTTAGAGTGTCTGTTTTTCTTTTTGTATCCATGGCAAAAAAGTTTCTGGTTGTGATAAAGGTGAAGTGACTGCAAACTGTAAGACTCTTGCTAATGACTTGTTACCAGGAGCACCAAATCTTAATATATATTATTACTGATTGAGCGATAAAAATGTTTATTGTTCAAAAACATATATTTCATTATTTTCTTTATCTGCATATTAATTTACGTGCCATTTGGTTTAAGTTCTGAGAAACGACAATTCTAATAGTAAAATGAGAAGCTAATCAGTATATTCGGAGAAAAAATTAGAATTTACGGACAAACATTAGAACTTGGACTGAATTTTGAGTTAGTTATGAAACCACGTATGTTTCTTATGAAACATATATGTTTCCATAAGAAAATCAATATTTCTTATATTTTATACCAAATTTAATTTCATAACAAACTCAAAATTATCTTACGTTTTTCTATTGTCACCAGTTGCTGCTATTGCAAACAGATGTCGTTTGTGCGTTTTTTGGAGTAGAAGCACCATGCGCACGCACCTCACTGAAATACTATATAAGGTCACACTTCTTCATTCATTCACACACCCATTCAATAAACAGAAAATTGTTCGATTCCAATGTGTTGGATAAATTTTATACATTGTTGAAAATAGAGAAAAAATTGTTGTTGTTCGCTATATTTTGCTTTTTTATTTCCGCAAAGGCAAGAATGGGACGAAAACTTGTGAAAAGTTGCGTAAAGGTTTTAGGGAGGATGCTCTAACGACGCGTCGGTGCCAGCGCTGATTTGCGAAATTCCGTGTTGCCGATTTTGCTGTGAATGTTGCGCCTCTGTCAGCAAGGCCAATTATGGCTGACGATGACAAAATAAAGGTAATGGTTAAGTCTAAGCTGCGGTACACGACAAGAGAGATTAGATTTCAGAAGCATTACACATTGCTCAATCAAGCGTTCATGACCATTTAAAGAAGGTCGAATTAGTAAGCAAGCTTGAAGTTTGTGTTCCTCATGAGCTGAAGTAAACCCATTTGGTGTAGTGTTTGAGCATCTGCCGTTCCCTTCTTAAACGTGAAAAAAATTACCCTTTCTGAAGCGTATGGTCACTGGTTACGAGAAATGGAATATGCACAATAACATCGCACGCAAGCAGTCCTGGAAACAGTGCGATGAACCACCTCAATCCACGTCCAAAGCGAACATTCACCAGAAATATGCCATGTTGTCAGTGTGGTGGGGTTTCAAAGGTGTTGTGCATTTCGGGCTCTTCCCAAGGAATCTAACGATTAATTCACTCGTGTACTGTCAGCAATCGGACAAATTGAACAATGCAATCAATCCAAAGCGGCCAGAACTCGTGAATCGTAAAAGCGTTGTGTTTCACCAAGACAACGGAAGACCACGCACGAGTTTGGTTACCCACCAAACGTTTTTGGAGCTTGGTTGGGATGTGTTGCCCCACCTATCGTATTTGCCTAACCTTGCACCTCCAGATTGCCATTTATTCCGCTCTTTGCATAATACCTCGAAGCATAAAACATTCGATTCCGATGAGCCTATAAATCGGCACCTGGTACAGTTTTTCTCTTCTAAAGACAGGTCATTCTACCAGCGTGGAATTACGAACCTTGCTGAACAATGGAAAAAGGTCATCGAACAAAATGGCCATACATTATTGATTGAATTCTTATTTTTATAGGAATAAATCGCCTTTGAAAAACATAGTAAAACACGACATGACTTTCCGATCAATCCTGTAATATCAAATTTTGCTTTGTGGGTTATGATAATGGTTCGAAAGTAACGTGATCTTGCATATTTTGTCAAAGGTTTAATATTCAAACAAACAAAAAAAAAAAAAAAAAAAAAAAAAAAAAAAAAGAAGATACTAAGAAACCTATAGTTTTCCTGTATGATTTTCAACGTAAATAATTTTCCTATAATATCGCTAGATTAATAGCAGAGTAGGAATACCCTTCATCAAAGTACTAAATTTATTGAACATTTTATTATCAAAGTTCATTACTTAACCGTACAATCCATTGGACGTCTGGCGGATCCAAGAATTAGTCTCACCCCATGAATCTTTTCGGGATACCAAGCATGTACTTGCTTCGGCAAATAATCTTCATATTTGGGAGCTTATGTCGGCATTTCGAATTTAGCTCAGAGAAATGAACTGCAGATCTTTGATTTTCAACTGCAGGAGAAAATTATTAATAATAATGATATTTTTGTATATTGCTCAATTGCCTTCCGCCGAGCGACTTGAACAGCAATGTTGTATTTATTGTCTATATGTTGTCAATTCGCTACTTGAAAATTTTAAAATAGAACAAATTATTCTTCATTAATTTTGTATATTTCTTACTGAAAGAATCTTTCTAAACATTTTGTAATCATGAGTTAAACAAATAAAATTCCTTCCCGTTTTTCTAAAGTAAAACACTCTTATGATATGTTTCGTAACTCGAAATGGCGTAAACGTATGAAGCATTAATAGGCCCAGGAAAACGTATTAACTCTACTCATATACGAAACAACCAACAAAGTTAAAGAAGGAGTGAAACAATAAAAATTATGTTTCTAAAGCCTGGTTTTACCTTCAAGATTCGAAATATGATAATTACGTTCTATGCCATTTCATGAAAGGTAGGTATAGTGGAAAGAACAGAGAAAAGAAGTGATAAAAGTGCTATACAATTGAACTGCCACTTGAATTCATAAAGACCGGCAGATCATTAATGTTAGCAAATTGTTCTATGTTTGCCTTCCTCGATAATGAAGCCTGAAATATGTCATCCATTTGTATTGATACCAAATGGTTGAAACACAGCATTAGTTTTGACTATTTTGACAATGCCATGTTTCATTGGGGTGGTAACGTGCTTGATTTGCTTCATACAATATGTTTGACTTAAAGCTGAAAGGTCTATGGGAGTTTACTCGCTGTCTACTTGTACGATAGAACATTAGATATGTATTGATACAGTATATCTGACATGCAAGGTAGTATACTTGTATGTCATACTGCTTCTTCAGTAGTATGTTTGAATCCGTTCAGTAGTATGTTTGAAGTAGTATGTTTGGAATTGACAGTACTGGAATACATCTGACACTAAAGATAGAATTCTTAATCGGAATTGTTCGCTTATTGGTAAATAACAGCTTAATTATTTTTTAAAAATTTTCTTTTAGGATAGAAATGATGCCATAAGTTTCTTTGCATAAAAGAAATAAAGAGGGTCTTTCATATAAGCTAAGTGACGTCTGGAGATGTTACGGAAAAGAGGAGATATCACTAGCGATAATAATTATTCTAATCTGAGCAAGTTAGATAATTCTTCAAATGTTTATTGACAATAAGTAATTGAAATAATAAAAAATGTCACCAAATTTTTATATTTAATTCTAAATCAATCTAATTTGAAATAAATTATTACGAAAGAATATTGGACTAGAAAACAAAATCATTAAAAGCGTGATAATCATAATTAGCATGCAAAAAAGATATCGTTTTGTATAAAACAATTGTTTTTAAGTTAATATGAATTCGTCTATGTGCAGTTTTATAAAGCACCGATGAACAAATTTAATCTTGTGAAAATATGTTTAATGAATAAATATAATTTTAAGTAAATATGTTAATGATATAAAAGAACTCAAAAATATCAAATATAATTATTGTGTATTTATGGGTTGAAATAATCACTTCTGTAAATAAAAATGTAACGAAGACATACAAGAAATAAAATCATAAGATATATCATAATTGCATTCTTAGAGATCAGATTAAATACATTTGCAAATACCGAGCACAAATATAAACTTTTTAATAAAATGGTTTTTAAATTATCAACTCTTAAATATTTCAGTTTGAGATGTTATTTCTGATCTTCTTACGTCCAAAGAGAAAACAAAAGAATTAAACTTTCTGTGTAAGCATGAATATTTCTCTTTTAATGGCTCCCAGCAAAGCTCTAAGGCAATTTTACAGCTCCATAATAGATAGAATGGTAGTTAGGAGTTTCTGCTAATTTACACAACGCAATTACTGATGAAATTTTTGGATTTTAACAAATACATTTTCCATTGTTATTCACAAATATTTATTGAGTTTTAGTGAAACATAATAGCGGTTAAAAAAACATCGTGAAAGAGCTTCGGGATTAAAACTTTTGTATTAATTAAATTTTTTATTCAATCTAATGTTCAAGCAACATACCAGGAATTCAGAATATTAAACATGCAAACAAAAAAGCATAGATCGTAATTAGCACGCAAATAAACTTATTGGTTTATAAAAACAATTCTTATCATATTAATCTGGATTCTTTTATTTAAAAGTTTGTCAATAGTTTCATCGCTTCTGGTACTTAATCTATTTATTTTAGGATAATTTTAATTTATACTTATTCAAACTCATGAAATCTTAAAAATCACAATAAACCCAATGACATGGAATCATAGTAATTTAAATTAAACTGAAGCTAAAGACATTTATAGAAATATGGAAATAAAACGCCTTTAAAAATTGCCCACCAGCGGCCGAGCGGCAAAGACGCTGAACGCTGGTAGTTCGGTCTGAGGTTCGAATCCCGCGAACGGGCTGGCTGCAAGGGCTTTTTCATGGTTTTCCCCATGTGTATACGAGCTATTATTCCCTTAGAAAGTCCTCCACGAAGGCATTCCTCCCTTTAGACAGATAGCCTTAGTGTGCTTTGCTACAATTGAATAATCCCAATCCCTTTACAAATTAAAATTAAAAATATATATATACACTCATGAAACACGTGTCAAATGAAAACTGTATTTAGCAGGACACGTTAAGAAAATGTCCTTGCATTAAGAGATATAATTCAGCAATACGCGATCAGCTCAAAAATAGCTTACTTGTTCCAAGATCGAATTCCACAGATATTTACTTAGTATAACATAAGCAATTAAAATTACATAAAATCAAATAGATACTGAATCTCTTTAATTATGCGATGCATCAAATAATTTCATTCCCGACAAAGCCGTAATTATTAATAAACCAGATAATGTGTCAAATTCTCACCATATCGGATCAAATAATTTCAAATGGGGTCATATGCAGGGACGAATAAATATCATCAAATTGGATCATACATCGGAATAAATAATTTCATTCACGACAATGCTATTATTATAATCATATGAATTATTTAAATCTATTGCAGTGAAATCTAGAAACTTTCTTGTGAATTCCTTTGCAAATATATTCTTTCTTGCTTATTGATAATTTTCTTCTCCTTTGAGAGACACAATTCAATAATACATCAGCTTTAACAAACCAGATAATTCTGTCTTCTTCACGTGTCAAATTTTCATCAAATCAGATCAAATATTTTCAAATCGGGTTATATATCGGATGAAATAATTTCATTCATGACAAAGCTATTACTATAACCGTATAAACTTGCTTCTTTAAACCTGTGGTATAATTCGTGTAATATGAGGAGATGTAGTTGTAGTTAATTAAAAAAAATGTAGAACATCTTTTGCACGCTTTGGATTCCTTTTTTATAAGTTATGAGAAAGTGAGTACCATATTTGTAGTCTCAGATCCTAAGTTTTTTTAAAATGGATTCGAAATTGTAAACTTAAGTTTCCAATATTTTTTATTCAAATTGTTCAAACTCTTAACTTAAAAATTTTTTTAAGCTTATGATCTAAAATATTGTATGCTTTAATAAAAAATTGCAAATGTAATTTTATTGATATTCAACAAAAGAGTTCATTGAAATGTGAACCCATTTGTTGCAATTTTAAAGGACTTTTATCATCCTTGCTACTTTATAGCCGCGCTGAGTGTCACTTTCTTAATATTCTGGAGAACATTTTAGTGTTTCATACTTCATGTTTATCTCTATTAAAGCTTGAAACAATCATTTCCCTCTGCACTTCTTAAGCCGACGAAAAGGAATGGATCAAGGGTTTACCCTTTCCGAACTCTATAGATCGTCTGGATCTCTGTGGAGATGTTTCTAGATTGATAGTATATGGGGACAACAATACCTGCTTCATTGCTTGTTGAACAGCTGGTGTCTTTTAAATCTCTACCTATACCTATGCATTTATATAAGTGTGAAATATTTTGAAAAATTTGTGCAAGAAGTTATATTGTTCTTCAATTAGGTTTTGTCAAATTCGTTGGAGGAACGAACTTCAGTACTCTGAAGATTTCATTATGAATTATTTCATTTACTAATTTAATTTTGGTTTCTTTAATAAAAATGGATGAGCGACGCTGAGAAGCCTATATATAATACCATATAAACATGTAAGCATTGCTTATACCATTATAACATAATTAGTTATTTATTCGTTAGAAACGTACTGTATTATCAACAATTTTTATATCACAATAATGAAAGTAATATTATTATTTATTGCTAGTATTATATTGTTATAATTTTTAGTTATAAAGGTTATAAGGGATTTCCCCCGCTTTCCTAGCGTGCCTTCGTGGTGTAGTGGTTCTGCACGCTGGGCCTGTATTCCAGAGGTCCGTGGTTCGAATCCCGGCGAATGCGGTTGTTAATTTTTCATTTCTCCTGCTTTCAAAATATACCTAATGTCTCTAGAGTGGCGCCCGAAATGAAAGGGTGTTGGATTAGGATTCTCCACACCCAGGAGTTGGCGTTTGGGTCCCCTAAAAACCCCAGTCGTCCTTTAAAAAAGGGAGTATATAAGGTATTTTTCACGCTTTCCTAGCGTGCCTTCGTAGTGCAGTGGTTCTGCAAGCTGGGCCGGTATTCCAGAGGTCCGTGGTTCGATGCCCGGCGAAGGCGGTTGCTAATTTTTCATCTCTCCGGCTTTTCCATTTAACCTAATGTCTCTACAAGGTTTAAAAATTTATCAATCTTTGTTTAAAATTTTCTTAATGATAGATAAAAGTTATATTTGCCTCTTATTATTATTTATTTATGTTGGCTGGAAACAATAATTTCGAGATTCAGAATTCGAGGATATTTGAGATTCTTTTTAGTAGTCGATTTAAAATCAAGAAAATTCGGTATTCATTTCATTTTCAGATAGAACACATTTATTTCTTTAAAAACCAGAAATATTATGAAGATTGTGTATTTATTTACAGGAAGTAGTTACAATTTCGTATGTAAGAATTTACTTTATCTATAACTATTGCTCCTTAAGTTGTTAAAACTCTATTTCATTTCCCGTTAAAAGGGAGGAAGAGCTACAGCGTCAGCTATATGATACTTCACACATATAAAAACTGTCAGGCATACTTCCATTTTTATTGAAAATTCTGCATTTCCGATCACTGGTGAAATCTGAAACAGTTAGGAGGCAACGGGGAAATTTAAAAAGATAATAAAAAGTAAACCATTTTTTGCTAATTAAATTACTCTTTCTTGCTTTGTTCTGTTAAAGTAGGTCATCGAGACCTGACAAATGCCTGAAAAATTAAAAGAAAATCGCTTACAAAAGCGTACATACTTTTTTCCCCACTGAAAAATCAGAACTTTTCTTTTCTGCGCTCGTGATTTGTAAAGGATAAATGCTATAAAAAGACATCATAATCTAGGTAGCTAATAGCCAAATGACCATTTTCCTCGAGCGAAACAGCATCTGAAAAAAGTTAAAACTCTTTCAAACATTAAGGACGAAAATGCTCGTTTAGGAAATATTACGGAAGTAAGTACCCTGCATTATGTATGGTAATTACCAAACGTCCCCAGTGAGCGTAAAAAAGATTCAAGTTTTCTTGAATATTCTTAAGGCTATTCTTACAAACGAAAAGAATTACAGTATATTTTTTCACTGAACCTAATCTCACTTTTAACATTAAAATATAGTCCTTTATGAGGTACATGTGATACATACGTAATAAATGCAAGAGAAGAAATCTACTATCTCTAAAATCTCACTTAACAGAAAACCTCTTTGTACATAATTTTTTTTTTGGAAAGTCGCATTTGAAATTTTAAAAATGCATGCTTTATTTCTTATCAAATAAGCTAATTTATAACCCTTCCTGCATAATAATTCAAATGCTGTTCTTTAAAAGCCCCTTTTAATGTTTCTGCAATGCTCAGTATCTTCGGATTCTCAGTGTTTGGAAAAATGTTTCATATTTAAAAATTATTAATATCTTAAATATTATATAATCTTAAAAAATGTTTGCATTTTGCATCTTATATTTTTATCTACTGAATAATTTTATAATAGTTGAACCATATTATATTAAATGGATGCATAATTTTTATACAGGTTTAATGAATAAAATAGTGATTTGAGTTAATTAATGATTTACATTTGAGTCTAAATCAATCTGCAAAAATTGCACTTGAGGATAAATGAAAATAAACCGATGATTATTGCTTTTTACATTTGCTTATGAACTAATAAAATAATTTCTTATTTATTCGTTAACAGCATTAAGTATTACTAAGAGCTTCTTCAAATCACGTTAATTTTTAAGTAATACTTTTCTTAATTTAATAGAAAAATATTTCCAATATTATTTAAATAAATTTGCTTAGTTTAAAGGGAATAACGTTTTTCATGCAATATGCTTAAATATCTGCCAGTACAGTAAATACAAATCATTTCTTCAGAGAGGCATGTTCAGAATGATAAATATTTTCTACCTGAAAGTTTACGAGATAACGCAGTTGTCTTTACTAATTGCAGGACATGAAACCCATCAAACAAATAAGGGATAATAATTGCTTTCAATGCACTATTTCTATGAAGCTGAAAGTATGGTGTATGTGTCATTATGGCAAAGCCTCGAGGGCTATCTGCCTAAGGGGAGGGATGCCTTTCGTGGAGGACTCTCTGAGGGAAACTGGCTCGTATACACGAAGCTGAAAGTAAATCTTCGAACTTATAGAGTTCACAAGAAGGTAAAATTTAAAGCCCTACAGGAGGTGCTTTAGCGAATTACAGAAATTGAAGAATTTGCTTGTATTGTACCATCTTATGACGATCTTGATGATTCTCGTTGAATTTCAAAAAGCGATGCACATTACGCAAAAAAAAAAAAAAAAAAAAAAAAAAAAAATTAAAGGTTTCAAATTTTAAATTACGTCCAAAGGGGCGTTTTTTAACGTTTTGTGCGTTACCTTAATTTATTCAATATCATGTTTTTTTGCACTTCAACCAAAAAATTCAGTTCAACAGCAATGTCGCAAAAATAATTTTGAAAGGAGCCTATCTCTAGAATTTCCGATACACAGTTCCACGCGCTGGAGATAAGAGGTATTTTTTTCCCCCGTAGAGTGTTTTCATTGCTCGCTTTTAAATCGTTGAGTTTGTTAATCAAAAATCCGTTAAAGTTTTACAAAATATTGTATCGATAATAAAACACATTACAAATTACAAATTTGGGCTTTTAGATGACCATTTTCGCAGTAGGATTGCGTCATTCAAAATTAGATGGCTCTAGATGAATACGTACCGTTGTTTTATCACAATGCGAGAAACATACATACATTTATGCAGATTCTTCGTTATTTAATTTCTTCAAATATAATACAGGGTAATAGTATTTGGTGGTAACGATTTGAAAAGTGATACAGCTTTTTAAAGTTTTCAACGCAAAAGCGCAAAACGGAAACGATAATCCTTCTGGGGCAATGCCCCTTTGGACTAAAAAATGGGACAGTTCTATATCTTCCACTGGGTCGACTGACGAAATTCAAGCTGCGATTTTTAATTCTCGAAAGCGTGACTTAAGATATGTATTATATTTATGTACGGCATTGTTCTAATGTAGATATTTTGACACAAAATGGGACTTTTTCTGAAATGTCATGACAATAGTTTTCCATATATCGATTCCATGACTTAAATTATGCCAAACTGCTAAGTTTTATAAAAATTGCAAGGAAATTTAGCTTATTATTTTTAGAAAATTAGCTCTCAAAATTTGAGCTTCTCCTTAATTGAATTTAATATAAATTTATTAACATATCTTTCCTTATTAAACTTATTTGATTCTTTATTTCATATTTCGAAATTTAAGTTCATTCCAACTAAAATCCTTTAAGTTATGAACAATTTAGAAAATTTTTATTACTAAAACAGAAAATAGCAAACAAATTTTTACCGTGTCATATCCTAGTCAGGTGAATGGAATGAATTTTCTGTACAAGTGTTCAAATTTTCTTCTTATATTGTGCACAATAAACATAAATTTGCGAAAATAATCTTTAGGTTTGTACGGCCAAGTCGCATTTTTTTATAAAATGTACAGCGACCTGAATTCTCTAAGCAATACTTGAAGAATATCAAAATGGATGCACTGAAATAATTACTTAGCTGCTGTAATTTCATCATAATAGGATATATTCTTGAATAAACAAGTAACAAATTAACTTCCAAAATAAATGGAAAAGGTCTTGGAGTTTATATTTCAAGATTTATACTTATTCTATCACATTAATACTTGATTTTCTTACGAAATCTATAAATTTATTATACACAGTCACTTTTATATCACATCTATTTTATGATTTGTATCGAAGTTTATAAATGTAAAATTTTGAGAATTGTTAATTTCTCAAATTTATCATTAATAAATAATGCAATGTAAACATTATTCACCCTTTGCGGAACAGTGTGTCCGGTCTGGGCACACCTAAAAATTTCCTTCTCTACGCACAGAAAAACTGAATGAAAAAAGATTTATAGGTTACTATAGGTTACTCTGAACCTTCTTTATTTATAGTAGATGGCAGCTCAACACAAACCAGTCCATATATTTCAGCCATGTTTAGTTTTTTTAGGACCTTCATTTTTCAAAGAAACCTTTCAGATATTTTTAGGGTATAAAAGGAATTGTTTGAAAAGAAATTTATATGTTATGTTTTTGGCTGTATGCTAATCTCCTTATTTTATATTAGTTTTAAATTTTTACCTTGAAATCTTGCCTAAAATCAAACGGCGAACCCTAGGTGTGTCCAGACCGGGCTCACCGATAATCTAGGACAACTGAGAGTCTGCATTCTTTGTTTCTCCGCATCTCATCAGTCAGTTCATTGACAATGATCGTTTCAGCACTCTTTTCGAAGCTCTATTCAATCAGTGTGCCACTTTGGACACACCCACATAATTAAAACTATCTTCACAAAATTTTACTTGTGTACTCCTCTAGGCCTAACTAGACTGCCTACCTTTTTTTCTTTATCAAAACTCCGACTTTAAAAGGTAGCGTGCCGGAAAGGGTTAACAGCCTTTCTCATATTAAATCGGAATGATTGTTTCATTTCAAAATAAATTTTTCAAATGATTCTATGTATCTGATTGATAACCACACTGTGGTATGAAAAGTATCGGCTTCCTTGCTGCTGAAACTAAACGAAGTATCATATCTTCCAAATATAAAAATAGTTATTAATGTTTAATTATTGAACACACAAGTTGCTTTGAATATAACCTGAAGGAGGAAAATGTAAATTAAAATTTTTAATATACTTGGAACCCTCTCCCTCTCCCCCCAAAAGTATTCCAAAACCATCATGAAATTTCAAATTAAATTTAACTTAATACAGCTTTTGAGCGATTTCTATTAAAGAAGCACTGATATAATTTTAAGGAGGTATTTTCTCTGTCCCTTTCGCATGCCTTCGTGGTGTAACTCAAAGTAATCTTGATGCATATTCGAGAAGTCTGAAGTTCGAACCCGGCGGGGCTACTGCACGCTTTTCACGTTCCTGCATTGTTTCTTCATCCATAGTAGCCCTTTGGAATGGGGAGTACGTAAAGTGTTTTTTTCATCCTTTTCTCATCGTTCGTGGTTCGACTGAAAACACTCTCGATCCGTATTCGAGAAGTCCACAGTTCGAGTCCCGGTGAAGGCACTGCATGTTTGTTTACAGGCAAAAACCTTGCGGTAAAAACATCGCGGAGAATACTACGCAAGGCCAAAATGTCATAGTGCAAATCATTGTTGGAGTAAAGAAAGTAAGGACAAAACATCGCAGTTCGAAAACATCGTAATACATCTTAAACATCACCGTAGAAACTAAAGCGATTCGAGCAATTCGCAGTTTTAAAACGTCGTTGTCGAAATTATTGCGTGAAAAGCATAGCACCTGCAAATCGCCACATGACTATAACAGGGAGTTTTAATGTTTAAAAAATATTTTACAGTTTTAACCCTTTAACTGGTTAAGACGTGTTTAAACGTTTTTGGAATTTCTTTAAAAATGCTTAAGACGTCTTTACACGAATTTCAAATCGCACGAAAAATGCTTAAGACGTGTATACACGAAGCCCGAATTTCGCGAAGATTGCTTAAGACGTGTTTAGACGACGCGATCTGGTCTTCCTTCCCCTACCTTTCTGCACAAAGCTCTTAATAGGGTGTGAAGTCTCTTTCAAAAGAGCACTTTAGGAAAAGTCCTTAGAGTGAAGTATCTTTGTCAGACAGCAGTGTTATCTGTGTGCCGACTAAAAGTTTGCGAAAGAAGATAAATCGTTTTACAACTGTTTGCCTTGTGGTACTTTATACAAATGAAAGTCAAACAGGATCCGACGTTGTTATAGTACATTGCCGAATTTTAGTAGAAACAAGAAAAAATAAGAATTGTAACGGAGGACGCCTTTATGCCTATATGTTATAGAATCAAATATTTTATTTTTGTATTGAAAAATGATTACAATTTCTGATTCGTCAGAAAACAATATAAAATGTTGCAACCAGCTTTCTTGTTTGCCTTCGTATTTCAAATGCGCGTTATTATAATGTTATATTCTTCTTTTTACATTCTTAAAATGTTAAAACTGTGCTTTCAGCATGCCTGAGTTTTGTACTCGTATGTGTGGCTCTATGTTCCGTAGAAATGGCGAACTGACATATAAAAATTATATGAATGTTGAAAGGAAGATATTCTACTCGAAACTTCAACTAAATGGAATAAATGAATACGCCGAAGGAATTTCTAGAAATATTTGTTTTAAAAATTTTATTATTAAGATTTTAAATACAAAATGTTTTGAAATCTAAAGAAAAAAATATGTAATCCTTGAAACATTTTTGGAAAGAAATCTATCGATATAAAATCTCTTAAAATGAATGGAGTGTAAATTAATTAAAACAGTTAGTGTACGGAAGGGTTAGATATACTGCGCACAAAAAATTACAGTCAGAAGATCTATTATTTAAAGATATAAATTAATTACATTAAAAGAATTTAAAATAAATTAACATCTGTCCAAATGTCAATGCTAACAGCAATAGCACGAACGAAAGTTATTCTTTAAATTCCGAACTTAGTTCATCCGTCAGTACGCAATGATTGTGTCTTTGCGATTACTTTTCTTATAGATACTACAAAAGGCCGCCAACGAAGTAGCGGTAAAATCGTTGAATACTAATAGTTTGAAGCGGGTTCAAATCCTGATGAATGGATTGCCTGCATACCAGTTTTAGCGCATGTTTAATGTGAATATGAGACAATTTATTTAGCTTTTCATGATGACGTGCCTTGACTACGAGTCCTCGCTCGGGTTGTGTTTGGTTTGGCTTGTTAGATTATTAAGCACGTGAAGGTGATCTGTCTAAGGGGAGGTATGCTTTCGTGACAGATTTTCTAAGGGAAACAATCTCGCACTGCAAAAAGTTAAAACCATAAAAACGCCCATGCAATCAGCTTGTTCACGGGGGTTTGAATGCAGGTCAAACTACCAGTATGTTAAGAGAAGCGATTCCAAGAATGTTTAATTATTTTATTTAGTTTGTCATAAGCTAAATAAAATAATTAAACATTCTTGAAATCTCTTCACATTACTGAAATGGCAATAACTTCGAATTATACTATGCTACTACTTTTCCTCTAATATGAAATTTTGAACTTTTCCGTTATAGGACAGCCCACCAGGGACTGAACGGAGTCTAACGGAACAACTGGTGGTTCTGTCCGGGGTTCGAATCCCGGGAAACGAGCTGGTTGCCAGGATGATATTCTTAGTTTTCCATATGTGTAACATGTATGCAAGCTAATTTCCGTTAGGCAGTCCTCGAAGGAAGGCATCCTTCACCTTAGGCAAATAACCATCGAGTACTTTGCCATAATCAAATAAACCTTTATCCATAACATGCTTCAAATATTTTTATGTTGAAAAGTTCATGCGCCAAAGTTGGCCCCCGTTGAATGAAATATGTTGTTTATTTTTTCTTTGTTTTTTATAACAACAATGTTCTTGTTTTTAGAATCTGAATTATCAATAAAATTCTTTTAATAATATACGATTCTATTTTGTTTTTTGTTTAATGACAAATTAATTTAAGCGACAAATCTCTTACATTTAGAAAAATTTTCGATTTTTGAAACGAGTTGCTGTCAAAAGCGCATCTTCTCGTTGCTGCATATATTTATTTAAAGCAAACTGCTTGGCGCGTGTGCTTTTATATTTGAAAAGATTCAGAGAATTTTCAACATGGAAATAAAGTTATTAATTTTACTGAATTTTGTGGATTCTTTGTGTTTTGAGGTAAAATTCAAACCATCAGATATGTGATAACCTTAAAATAAGGGTATATATAATCAGAATTTTGCGGCCAGACATTCCCAGCGAAATAAATTACAAAAAATTATCTATGTAGAATTAATGTATATTCCGTTTAGTATTTTAATTTGTCAGTGTTATTACACATCAGTTTATCAGTGTAAGTTATATCGAGTTTTAGTTGTGTTCGATATAAGAATTTTATTTGGTTTATATAAATCCGATTCGTTTAATAATATTATATTTATTAAATACTATTTATTAGGTTTTCAAATCTGTCAAACCCAATCAATGGCCTCCTGGCTAAGATATCTGATTATTGCTATTTCGACTCGTATTCGAACCCAAACAAACGAACTGGTTGAATTTTGTGATTTCCCCTATGTGTAACATGAACATGAGTAAGTTTTACTTACTAGAAAGTCGTCCATGGAGACATTCATTGCCTTCGGCTGATAGATCTCGTTTCCTTTGCCATACTCAAAAAATCTAAAACTTTTTCAAAAACACTAACAGATGCATATAACAAAATAAAATTAAGTAAATGCATATAAGAAAATAAATTAAGTAAATGCATATAAAAAAACTGAAGTAAATGTATATAACGAAAAAAAATGAGGTAAAAACAAATTTTCAATAATTTTTCAATACACTAGTTTTTAAATTGCTTGTTTTCAAATTTTATTTCATTTTTATGTATGTATTAATATACAGTGTATGTGTGCGAAAGTGTGCTTGTTCGGCATATCCATATATATTAATTAAATAAATCTGATTTGAAAATGCATGCACTAACGCGCTATTCTCGTAATTTGAAAAACACTAAAGTATTGTCTGAGAAAAATGTTTATAAAGAAAATTAAATTTCGTCTCCTTACTCGGTGCTGTGTAAAAAATTTAAGTAAGCTTATTAATTTTTTCTTCTTTATTAAAAACAAATTAGTTTCTTTTCATCTATATATGAAAAATAACAAAAATCTTGTTGTCAGAATGGAAATTCTTAAAAATATGAAGTTCGTTTTTTTCGAACAAAAGTTTCTGAGAAATTTCTCTAGGTCAGCAGGTAGTAACAGGACCACTGAATGCTTTGTTTGAAAAACCCGATGAAGTGGATGATTTTACCCCCAAAAGGTTTTCTTTAACAAAGCAGATGCGGTCCAAATGGCTTTTCTGAGAAGCGTTCGTATTTGAATCATATGTTTCGTATAGGAAATCATTTTCTTCGTGTTATCGTATAATGGAAAATATCCACAGATTATATTTTACAGTTTTTAAGAAGTCATGGGTTATCTGCTTTAAGAGAACACCTTCGCGGGCAATTTTCTAAAGAAAATTGGCTTGAATTCACGTTACGCATCGAGAAAATCATAAATACCACAAGCAGCTAAACTGTTCGGTTGCCAACAACAAAATACCAACATCCAGCAATCTTATTCACTCAACTATAGTGAACTTAAACTAATGTTTGTATATTATTAGTAGTATTAAAATAACGAAAATATTTATTCTAATAAAAATTTTTGTTTGAATATCCTCCCTAGTAAGGTATTTCCTTTGGTTGGAGATTTGTCAACAATAAATGCTATGTTTAAACAAGACATTTATTTAGAGCATAATGCTTCAAAAATGTATGCTGGGATCCCTAGAAAAAAAATATCGCCTTAAAATATATCTCCGAAAAAATATTTTATTATTCATATTCTTATGATTAATTATTAAATAATTAATAACTTTTATAATTATTAAATGAAATGCTTATTTATACTTTACCAAATGTACACCAACACTCTTTCTTTACAAAAATACCATATTGAATAAATTATATTGTAAGCTAATAAGTAACAACATTGCTTTGTTTAATTAAGATACAATAACAAGCCGAACAAACATTAAATTGGAAGTCAAACAACAAAAATCAGCGTTATATTTTCAAATTTTCACAATGTAATTTTCATTATATCTTATCTCGTTCATTTGCGCTTTTGCAGCTGAAGATGATGGTTCGGTAAAGCCATCGAAACTAGTCCTGTGAAAATTTGAAAATATAACGCTGATTTTTGTTCTTTGACTTCCAAATTAATTGCTTTGTTTGTTATTAATATGTCTCATCCTTCCTATTTCAGATAAAATTTACTAGTGTTTCTTGGACAGGAAAGCAAGAATTTTTAATTTGAATCCATAAATTTATGATACACTGAAAACGGTTTCATGTTATAATTCCCTTTCTGAATATCTTGAATGTATATGAAAAAGTAAAATGCAAATTTAATATTAATATTAATATTACCACCCTTAAAACACCCAAATATTCCGTTTATTACTCTCTTAAAACTACGTAATAATTAAGGAAAAAAGAAATTATTTAAAATAATTATTAGTTGCCTGCAGTTGAAGAATATAGGAAAATGCAGAAGGTTTTAAAGATTTTTAATTAATGACAAAAATACAGAAAATCGGAAATAATACGAAATGTTTCAGCAATATCTCAGAAGGAATGAAAATTGCACCAGATATTTGTCAGAATATAATTTTAGTGATAGCAGTTTAATCAGTCTGCATTGAAATTCCGGTGATAATCAGTGACATACAGATTTAGATTACTTAGGTTAAAAATGCGTAATAATTTAAAATTTAACCGAGTAAATTTTAAAACCAATTTATTTGAAACTATCAGCTTCGCTGCGAGCCTTCGTCTGGCTTTTAAATGTACCGGAAAAATGGCTGAAGGGAACTCCAAAAGTTAAATTTAAAAACTGCGTAGGATTTTACTCTGCAGAACAACTTCATAAAAAAAGTTATTACGTATAACAAAATTACAATGAAATAAGCAATGTCCCTTAATACAAATATTAATTATCCTAATAAATAAATTAACCAAATTCCCTTTGCAAAATCTTAAGAACTCAAATGGTATAAAGGAGGTTAATAACTTTGTTTCCTAAAAAAATCAGTCAAAACTTTTCAATATCTTAAAAACAGTGAAATGAGCAATAAATAAAATAAAGGAATGCAAAAAGCAAAAAATTCTGAAAAGCAAAGTATAATTAATGATATTTTATCTTATGTTTTCAAGGGAAAAAATTACAATGAAATAAGCTATATCCCTTAATACAAATATTAATTATCCTAATTAAAAAATTAACCAACTTTCCGTAGAAGAACAAAAATCATGTAAAACTTTTCAATATCTTATAAACAGTGAAATAAGCAAAAAAATGACATGAAAGCAACTCAAAAAACATAAAATTCCGCGCAGAATTTTACTCCACAGAACAACTTTATCCAAAAAAAAAAAAAAAAAAAAAAAAAAAAAATCAATAAAAATATATTATATTTATATAAAAATGACAATGAAATATGTCAATCTCTTAAAAACAGTGACATAAGAAATACGATGAAAAATTGTTGCCAAACCCATATTTCTAAAAGAATGAAACTATTCAAAATGATGCGATTTCATCAAAAATCTATCAACAACAATAAGACAGGAAAATTGTTGCCCAAATCACATTTTTAAAGATGTGAGAATCGGAAGCTTCATTTAAAAAATCTTTTAAAAATACAAAATATTATCATTTTTCCAAAATTCTTTTTGTAAAAGCATTCGCAAGGATGAAAGTTTAACGTGTCCAAAAATCAAAGAAAAATAATCTGTACATTTTTAAAAATAAACTTTTTTAGAAAAAATCCCATTGAAAAAGTGTTAAGCTCCCTTTGTTAAATAAATTCGTATTTAATCGATTTATTGAAACACGAAATTTATTTTAAGTTCGTAAAATAGCTAAGTGCCTACGTTTCATGACGATGTGAAAATGGAGTGTGTAGAGTAAAATCTCACTTTCCTATAGCACATTATGTTTCAAAATGACACGATTTCGTTACAAAACATGAAATAAAAAAAATTCGAATTCGAATTTCGAAAAAATCGCTTCGAAGTGCACTGGCTCTTGTGTAGATGTACCTATGTACCAAATTTCGTAGCCGTGGGTCTATTAGCTTACGCGCAGCGCGAACGAAAGGCGCGCACACACAGACAGACTCTTTCTTTTATTATATGTAGAGAAGATATGTAGAGATACGATTGTTTAAGGGAAGGAAACTTTCAAGTTTCGCAGCTGTACCCCCTGCGGCATTAAGACGATCATCACGGAGAGTCTAGCCTTTTGCAATTCTCTTGAGAGCTCACAGGTACTGAACAATATATAGCAATCAATCTCACTTAGCGGAATCATTGAAGTAAAATTCTGGGAGGGATGGGAAATAACAAAAGAACTGCTTGACAATTTTCAGAGGTTTAGGGTTATTTTCGCGACATTTTACGGGAAGTTCGGTCCAAAACTAGCGACAGTTTTAAAGAGATTCGCAGATAATCACTCGACAGGCTAAGGGTTAACTGTAAATTTGTCAAAACAGTAAAATGAATAAACGAATTTAAAAAGCAGTTTCATAACGTTCTTTACTTTATTCAAATGACACATTTTATTATAAAGTTACCTAATCGATATTCAAGTAAATATATGTTAGCCACCACTGTAGTTTGTAAACAGCAATTAATTTCTTGATCTGTTTTGCTGATCTAAAGTAAAGTACTTCCTTCAAATTTAAGCGGATATGAAAATTCGCCTGTTTGATATAAAATCTGTATTTGTCTGTGACAAAGTACTTGCAATCAAAATTGCAAAACAAGTAGCATTTTGATACAGTCCTAATATCTCATTATATCTTAAAATACATATGTAAAATTATATAAACATTGCTGGCTGACCAGCTCGATTAAAATAGTATTCAACAATTGTAAACAGTATGTTGAGTTGGAAACATTTTCCTCTCCTGCTTCGAAGTAATGACAATCATTAGTGTGCTTCAAACTTTTAATGTATGAGTGTAATGTCTTAGCCCTTATACTAAAGCTTTGATACAAATCGCGGGGAAAAAAGTACTTGCTTGATATTTTGAAATATCTTTCCAACCTCACAGACTTCTCAAAAGTTGAAACATTAGTTTTAAACTACCATTCCAATCAAGCTATGTATGCAAAACAATAGGTTTTTATGTGTTTATTTGTCACTGCAAGAAATTATGCTGACGTTTCCAAAAACAAACGGAAAATAGAAATTTCTTAGGATTCCATGACAAGTGATTTGTTATTATTTTACAAAATTACCTTCCCTACGCTTTATAAGGATATCGCCTTCTCTCTTGCATATTCGTATGGTACATTAAGTTAGCCCTATGACTTGCAAATGAAAGATCCGAGTTTCGAAACCTGGCAAAAGCACAATCGATTTATTTCATTTCTTGACTCCGACAAAATAGATCTCAACAATTTTTTATACCTTTGCACTTACTCCTGCTTCTCTTAGAAGTGAATGTGTTTTAACAGTGTTAAGAATTAATGTGTTGAGAGTAATTGAAGTGTTGTGCATATTTGATATAATCGCGATTCACAAGCTGTTTTTAAAAATTTAACATCTATGATAATGGAGTTTCAGTAAATTTTGGATTGAAACGGAGACATTACAGGTCTTAAATTGACAATCGCTCTCAAATACTGTAACTGTTGCCACCTTTAAAAGCTGAAATTTGAGACTTTTTCCCTAAAACAATGCTTTCTTAGATCACAATGTATTTATACCCTAAAAAGCGCTTTGCCTTACAAGTTCAACGATGATTTCTTAGATCACAATGTATTTATACCCTAAAAAGCGCTTTGCCTTACAAGTTCAGCGATGATTTCTTAGATCACAATGTATTTAGACCTGTACATTCACTTTGACGGGCTAAAGATTAAAAAGTGATGACTAGGTTAAAGAATTACATTAGTAGCTAAAAGTACAAACCAAAACTATTTTTCTTTGTTAGAATCATGATGGTATTGTAATAACGGTACAAGAACATTATTGAAAAGGAAGGAATCATATGTAACAAATTGACGTTTTTTAGTGTCGCTTAGAAAAATGTTATTAATTTTCAATTTACTGCAATTTATAAAAGCATTTTTATCAATATATATTTTAACACAGACAGATATAAGTAGAAAATATGTTATAATACAGCGACAATTAAATTAACCAATTTCGAAAAGAGTTTCCTTTTCCTTCCTGTATATAAACTAAGCAGGTGAACTTAAAAATATTCGCAATTTAATACATTATGAAAACTAAAACTAGCCCTCTCCACAGAACGTGAGAAATAAGTCAGATGCCTTCCTTACGATATTCTAAAATGGCATATTTAATGTCTCTGAAAATACAGAACTCTCGCTTTCAGTTTTACATTTCAAATTTATAATTTTCCACGAACTTCTTTAATAACTGAAGTAAAAATGCCTAAGGAAGCGAAATCCATTGATATAAAACATTTTGCTGGCTCTTTACGACCAAACCATGAATGCAATATACAAATTTTATGTTTCTACTCGTAAATAAATTATTCATCAAGAGAACCAAAATGGTCTCTTCTAAGAATTTTTATAGGCTTGAAAGGAATACTTAAAATGCAGTTGCAACAAATGTTTAAATGTTTAATGATTTCCATCAGTGTGTCTTACGAGAAAATTGGTTTTTAAATGCCGTCTTGAAGAGGGGAAGATATCTAAAGAATTTTTTTCTTTGTGTGTGCACATAATGTTACTTTGCTTCTGCTTGGAGGCATAGGTCACGTAACATTGAGGGAGTAATTTGAAGAGGAAAAATGTAATATTTAGATTCGAAACAAATTAGATATTTGATTTCTTTATCGATTATATGTGTAATTGCGCAGTTGCATATTATTTAAAAAATAACTGAAAGTTGTATGCTGCTAGGTATGTTTAATAATAATCAGATTATTTATGTTTGGTATTTTAATTATATACAATGTTATTTCATTTTAAATCATAAAACTAAATTTTATTGCAAGTAAATATTTCGAAAATGGATAAATTGCTTTACATCACTAAACCACGAACAATAAGTAATGAAAAGTAAATTTTTAAAGTCTTTATAGATGGGCGATAAAACATTCATCATAAATTTGTAGATACAATAAACTAAAATATATGACAGATATAAGTAGCAAATATGTTAACGATATGTTAATAATATGTTAACGATGCTACAGTAGCTTAATAAACAATTTTCTGAAAACCACAGATGAAATTTAAGAAAATATTAAACACAAAACAAGACTGCTCTTTTTTCATGATATCAAGAAGAAATCATAACTTGTCCATGCGATATGTCAAAGTAACTAATTCTTATTCTTTTCTATTACTGAATGCCTAAATGGCTTGCCATATATTGTAATTGCACTATTTTAATTCTTATTTTATATTTTAAATGTCTTTGTAATCACTGAAGAACCAAAAATGTTTGTTTCTACCTATATCTATTTTCTTCGTAGCTGACAGCAGTGCTAAAAACCTCTTTAAATCGCGCTAGATCTTCTGCAATTCTTTAATGTCTATAACGTCTTTAGACGAGAACTTGTCATTAACAGTGAATGATATCTAATAGCAGATGAAAACAATACATGATCATTTATTTAAGATTTAACTATTACATAGGATCTCCTATCTCAGGAATAAAAAGAAACTTTTCCCCTTTGTTTCTCAGGTTATTTGTTCTTCCTAAGGCACCGAATTCGGTATTGAAATGAAATTTATAGCTATGTTTCTGCATAGGCATGCTAAGTGTGAAGTCAAAATTTGTTGGTTTTGTTTCTTCTGTTTTCGAAAATGAAGGAATTCGATTTCACTGTTAGATTTGGGGAAGCTGGAGCGTTGTTCCAGAAACTCTACATGATGATTGTTAACTGAGTGGTTTGCGCACAGATTAATTTACTTGCAACTGTTCATCGAACTGAAAAACATTTGTTATAAATCCACTAGAGGTTGTATTAACAATAAAATAATGACAATTGACAATTGATATTGAATGCATAGGAAAAAAATCATTTGCAGGTTATTGTCCACCTTATGTGAGGATCTAGCTTATCGAGAGTCTCAAAGCTTTCTCTGAACTTAATCTGCCTGGAACTATTTTACGTCATCTGATTCATTATATTTGAAGGCTATATCGGGGAAGCTATAGAATCATTGGTTAGTCTTCTGCTGAATGCAAGAGGCCTTGATGACGCACATTCCAGATCTTTAAAATACCCTGAAAGTGGCCGTAAAATTGTGATTCTTGAAACATCAGTTATAGGCATTATTGAAGAAGCTAATTGTTCCTACGATGTCCGAGCATGACAGCTGATACTTCATAATAGCTCGAAGATTGCGTTTTATGAGAGGACCGACACCTGAATTTATCTTTTTATGGTCCTCAACACATGTAAGAAATAATTAAGGACACGCTTTCAGGTAATAGGTAAATGATGTATTATGTTGTTGCTTCACTAAGTATTATGCTTCACTAAGGCAATCTGAAATCATAATAATAAGAATACTGGAGTGTTTTTAGATTCGTATGCGAAAAGACCTTTTTTGTCAACTCATTTTTTATATAATTTCTCATTTTATTAATATTAGACTGTTCCATTAAGTTTTGGATTTTGGGTTTAGATTCATTCTGAAAATTCCATTGGTGCGATTCCTAGATCTTACTGATGGACGAATCAATGGTTTAACCTAGTTAATTCACAAACATAGGTGCTACTTTCTTTTAGAAGTTGATAAATCTATTTGACTGCTACTTTAATTTACTTTCATTTAATTATATCTCATTTAGCTTGGGGAAATTGGAAGTTGTTGCTTGTGAAAATGATTTAATTTACTTTCATTTAATTATATTTCATTTAGCTTGAGGAACTTGGAAGTTGTTGCTTGTGAAAATGATTTAAGACGAGCAGACATTTACACAGCTATAAGCAAACATGACGAAGGTGAAATAAAAGCTTCCAGTATTTGCATCTGCGTGTATGGCTTCATTTAAATTACTAGTGTCGCTGTCATTAAGGCATAAATATCTTATACAGCTTCTGATCTGTTTGATTACTCAGTGATAGGGACTGCAAATGACTTTTGAATTTCTTTCACATAGACATTCAGTGCTTTTTGATTTCAGACTATATCCTCTAAAGTTTTCAACGCAGTAGATGAGATCTGCAGACCCTGTATGGGCAACTCTTCTACAGGAATGAGTACTTTTGATTGTCAAACAGCTGGAATATTTTCGTCATAATCATTTGGCAGAAATTGTTTTCGCGGCAATGATACTTAAACCATTACTGGGAGATTTAATCTGAGCACACGTTCCAATATTTAATGGAATAAATGGAATAATCTGACTCTGATAAAATATGATATAACAAAAACATTTCCTCTTCGCATATGCATATTAATTTAAAAATACGCCAGTATTGTCGCAGTATCAGTCTTGTAATACATGGATTTCAACAATTCCAGTCGATGCTAGAATAAATTTAGGTAGTCCGTTATCTGTTCCAAATGAATATGCATTTTGCCAGAAATTTTTGTTATGAGGTAAATTAATAACACATATTTTATGTGCATTTGGTGCTTTTTTCAAGCATAATGTATCCATCAAATGCACTTAAATACCTACTTGATCAGTCTTGCCAATGAAACAATAAATGCAAATGTCAATTATTTCGATTACGAGGTATTTTAAATTAAGGTAAAAATTCCCATACTCTGTGTCAGAAGGTGTGAAACAGCTACTTGTGTTCACATGTCGATGAGGAATACACGATTATATATTTTCAAAGTTTTTATAATTTTGGTTAAGAATTTTGTGAAAAAAAAAACGAATTCATAATATTATCAAATCCTGGAATTGAAGCTATATGCTTAAGTTAAGTGTGGATGAAAAATAAAGGAAATCTGAAGATATAGGACATTCATATTAAGATATTCAATCTATAGCATAAGTTAATTGAAATCCATGAAGCAAAAGCGGAAGGTAAAAGATACAAAGACATGTAGCTAGTTTGTTAGATTATGCAAGATTTCAAACTTACTACCAACACAATATTTTATAGTTTGTCATTAACGAATGTTAGCGTGACTTTGCAAAAATATTATAGTAATTGCTGTGGTTACAAAAACTAAACATCCATGTACATATTGTTATATTTTAAGCAATAATATTAATTAAAGATAATGAATTGCATTAAATTAAGAAGAACACAATTTATGGAATTCATACTTTAATTATAGTAATAAACACGTTCGTATTCCGATTACTCATTCAAATACTGGCTATGAAATTAAAATACTTGGCAAAAATTATCCATGAAATACTTGGCATAGATAGTTTTACTTTGGTTTATAATTTTAAACAAAAGGAAGTGAACTTTTTTAACTACAATTTCAGTATTTTTTTTCATTATACTGCGGCGATATACATGACGGTAACAAATCTCATGTGTATTGCCAAACAATTTGCAAATAACAGTCTATATTACACTGTTTCGAACTATTAAAAAGTGTGAGACAGCATGTTAAGATATTATAGAGATAATAGCGTCCCTACTAGTATCTCTACTGAGCACTATATAAATTGTAACTTTGTCACCAATATCAGATGATCTTAGAGATTTAAGAAGTGATTAACTCTAAAGCAATTTGATTTCTAGGAGATCATCAACTAGTACTTCATCAAATTTCCTGATATTTTCTTCAACGATATATTATAGGAGGACTTAAAATACAAGAGAGAAAGTAAAATCTTACTTAGTCAGTCTTAAAGTTTATCAAATATAGCAACATAGTCTGTAAAATTTGTCAAATATAGCAAATAGACAGAATGCTGTGAAACTCTTACAGAAACTTCTAAAACTCTCAGTCTTCGAAAATGAAGCAAGCTGCAAGTGAGGAAGTTTCCTAGACTGCCTGTGTATTACCGAAATTCTCGGATAGAAAGAACTAAGACAGGTTATCTTTTCAGATTTATTTAAAAACTTAAGAGATGTATACTTGTTTCATGTCAGAGCCGGAATAGTATAAAAACAGTACCATTACAGTATTATTACAGAAGGGAAAGGATTACAGCTTTAATGACGCCCAAATGCGTCTATCTAGGCATTTCGAAGACAAAAGCCTCGTTTCCTTACCCTTACAAATTTAGAAATGGATACACGGCCAAAGGGGGCGACCTTAAAGAGTCTTTCGTGTGATAACATTGATCGCGCCCCCCCCAACCATCAGGGCTTAAATTGATACTGGGCTCCGTTCCAAGAGAATAGGAAATTCACTAATGACACGCACACTTGCTTCAGAAATGAAGCAAGCTGCAAGTGAAAATATTTAATATACCGCTTGCTTCGAAAATAAACAAGGAGCAAGAAATGGACAATGAGCGTTGCTAATTTTTCATCTTGCCTGCTTCCAAAAAGTACCAACGTCTCTACAGTGGCACCCGAACTAAATTGGTGGTCGATGATGATTTTCCCCACCAAGGGTTTGGCGACTGGATTCCCTATAAGCCCCAGTCACCCTTTAAAAGGGGAATATGTAGGGTATTTCTTGTATCTTTTCTCATTAACAATCGAGGCTTAACTTTCAAAATACTATTAGAATCAGCGTAACATTGTATCGTTTTCAAGCATTTATCATCCGGCCCTGTAAATGATTCCTTCTTTACAACTTTTAACAACGCGATCTCTGCCTTAGGTATTCCTTATTTATTTCTTCTAGTGTCAAGATTCCAGAAATTCGATTAGACATTTCAACCTTGCAATTGGTAAAAAATCAATACACGCATATATTTACTCTAAGTAGTTAGTTGTGCGAAGAGAATCTATCATATTATTTTTCCAGGAGTGACATTTCGTAAATAACTGTGCTAACAATAGTCTTTCTTTTTTCTAAATTTATTATATCGAAATCAGGAATTACGTTAGAATTTGGCCATTCCTCCATTGGTTTTCGCAGCCACAATGGTCCTTCGAGATTTTCGTAATGTTTCAGCATCGCATCCCCGCGATGGAAGATTTGCTGGATTCAATGGACTTGGGACGTGATTCCAGTCTTCAGAAATTGTCATAGAAAGAATCTCTTGTACTTAATTAAAAACGAAGGGAGCCCAATTTTTGTTTCTCTTAATTCAATACAAAGCGTTTGCCGAGTCAGCCCAAAAAAACTTCGGCACATTTTCCATTTTTTGGTCATTACTCACACTCTGAGCTAATCTAGCTCTAATGTTGCAGGAGAGAAATTCCATTCTTGGAAAAGAAATAGATTTCATCGGTGCAACTCTACACTGTTCCTGAACAAGTTGTCAGGACGTTGAAGTTTCGGTCTCACTTCGTAATGAAACACAGGTAGCATAAGCTGTCTTACTCGCGTCAGAGAATACATGCAATGTTAGACACTTTGGTACTTCACAATTGGGAATAAGACATCGAGGAATTTCTATTTCTTTCAGCTTAGAAAGTTCCCGTCTCCACTTCTCAAACTTCTTTGCAATGGTGGTAGGAAGTTTAGTATCCCATGATACTTTCAGTTCCCAACATTTTTGTAAGAGGGCTTTTGGTCCCAAAGTAACAGGACAGGTGACGGCAAGGGGATCAAAGATTTTTTTGTACGGTTGACAGGATTTTTCTCATTGTCACACCCGTGTCATCTTCAACATGTTCTCGTAAATATACCGTCAAAAAGTCATTCTTTAAGTTCCACTCAAGCCCTAGAACTGGAATATTCTTTTCATTTTTTGGCAAAGGGTCTTCAAGAGTCTTGATTATTATAAGTGAGCTCCCACCCTCGATGTTCGAATTTGGCAGTGCTAAGAACCAGCTTGGATTCCTCAATAAAGTTATCAAGTTCTTCGGGATTTTCCACACTGGTAACACAGTTATCCACGTAAAAGGATTCCAACAGCTTGGTGGCTGTTTTTTCAAAACGGTGAGGAGCATTCTGTAAATGAAATCGAATGGTTGCTCTCAAAAGATACGGGGAACATGAAAGTCCGAACACAACCCGTCTATGCTGGAGAACTTTAGGTTTGACAGAATCACCACCCTCCCACCATAAAAAGTTTAGATATGGTCGATTATTTTCACTCAGCTTAAGTTGTAGGAAGGCTCTCCGAATGTCTGCAACAACGTCTATTTTCTTTAATCTAAATCGATTCATGATGGCGGGAATGAGCTCGATGGCGTCGGAGACCTGGAAAAGGTCCCCGACGCCGTCGAGCTCATTCCCGCCATCCTGCTTTTCCAGTCAGTCGTTGATAGAAGGTGAGTTCTTTTCTCTGGCCGATCCGTCAAAAACCGGTCTCACTCTTGTAGTGGAATTTTCTTTCACTACAGCCCTGTGAGGTAAGAAGTGTTCTCTTTCTTCGTTACAGGAATTCTTAACTTCTTCAAAAACGCCTTCTTGAAGCCACTCTCTAAACACTTCTTGCTATGCTTCTAAGTTTTCATTCCTCTTCAGTGATTCAACTCAGCCCTTTAGCCTTCGTTCTGCAACATTTTTGCAAGTGGGCAAAGGAGGATGGCCTTGTATCCACGGGAGACTTACAACGTACCTTCCATCTACATCTAATTTTACACATCTGTTAAAATATTCTTCAGCTGCCGTCTCAAACTCTTGTCGACTTCCCTTCTCTCCAGGGTCCAAAATCCAAGTGTGTCAAGTCGCCATAAGTCTGAAATTTTTGCATCGTTTACATGTAGCGACATAACGCTATTCGTGCTATCTGAAGTTTCGATCGTCTCAGTGTTACCCATTAGCGTTCATAAAAGCCGCGTTTCCATCAAGACTAGACCTGAGTCTAACTGTTTTATGTTTCTGGTATACAGTTGACCTGCGACATCAGCCCCTACGAGTCCATGCATCTCGTCAGGAGAGAATTGATACAACAGATCTACTTTATCATTCAAATCAGATAGAAAAATTTTATATTTCTTAATTTCAATCATAATTTACCACGTGGTATTTTTGGGATTTCGGAACAATTTTTTTCTTGATTTTACACTTCAAAATTACATCAATAATTATCTGAAAATTCACTAAGGCGAATCAAATATCTCTTAAGTGTTTCCGTAGTTTATATACTGCTGAACAAACTATGTGTTAAAATTTCTTCACCAATACATTCATATCCCATTTCCATTATTGCAAAATTTTAGAAGTAAAATTTGCTGCTGCCTGAGTCAATTAGTACCCTTATGTATTTCGTTTTATTCTTATTCCTAAGACAAACAATAAGTGTTTGCAAGAGAACTTTACGAGTAGCTGTTTTGTTAGATGATAGAGCGGAGTCCTTACTTTTGATTTGTTTCTCCTCAACCTGAAGCGATCGGTTCGAATTTTCGGGATTACATTTTTCAGTACACATTAACTTAAAATGACCCTTACTTCAAATCTCACACGGTTGTACTTTCATTTTACAAAATCGAGAAGTATGCCTTTTTACTCCTAAACATCTGAAACGTGCGCCCCTTTTTAACAACATTTGCTTTTTCTCTTCATAAAGCAAATTATCAGCATACCTACACTAGCTACTCATATGTGTTTTGTTACAAACTACGCAAGTTTCCTTTTTAATGTCCGAAGAGTTACATAACTCTGCAGCTGTCGGAGTAAATCTTTCCCGTCGTGCTGAGGCGGGTGAAATAATTTTGTTTTCGATTTCGGTTTCACGGTTAAATCCCGTCCGTGCTAGACGCATTTTTTCTTCGCATGAAATCTCGTGACATAAAAATTTCATCAGATTATCTAACTTATCAACAGTTTCTTCTTTAGATGTTAGGGATATGGAATTCAGATTTCTTTCCCAAACTCTCAATATGACGACAGGCAAACAAGATTCAATCAACGGATACAATATTGAAGAATAATTTACGCTGGAAACACCTAACATATTTAAAGACCTTAAATAAGTTTCAATTTTATCGTAAAGTTTAAAAAGAGGCATTTTAGGGCCTTTACCGATTGCGTTATACATCATCAATGAAAGAACTTCTCTAATATACACTTCAACACAAGTCAGTTGGGCCAAATCTCGCTTTTAACATTGTATTACGTTTTCATAACTATCAGCTGTGGCCGGAAATGATTCAACAAGTTCTCGCGCTCTTAAACCCTTTCATGTAGTTTGTAATAAATACTGATATTTATCCTCCTTCGCGATTTCATTATCGTCGTGTATCTTCTCAAACTGTGCCCGAAATGACAACCATTCTTTGATATCACCGCCGAATTACTTAAATTCTATTTTAGGAAGCCTAAACTTCTGTTTCGATGAATCATTAACTATTTGAGAATTAGATAGATTTGTATCAAAAACAGCAGAGTTTTGGTTTGACAAGTGAATCCGCTTTTTTCGCTCTAAATTTCCACAACAGAATTCTTTCGCGATAGTTTGAATCTCTTAGTCAAGTTCTTCTGGTTTCAAGGTACTTTCGATTTCAGAATCCGCTATCTTAAGGGATTCAAACTTATCATTCAAGAGTTTTAAGTCTTCTTCTAACAAATTTATATCAACAGAAGACTAATCTAGTTCACATTCTATTTTCTTAAGAATTCTGGTAATGGACGTTCTCAAACCACTTCTCTTTTTCTTTAGTAATATCTTCTATTGACATGTTTACTGAATCAAACATATAACATAGTATAAAATCTTAAAGAATTCAATAGCATTCCAACAGTAGGTAAGCAAAATAGCACTTACCTGAATCATCGGGTTCTTCATTCAGGTATATCCAAAAAATACGCGCAGGTTCAGCTTTTAAAACTTTAATCAGTACACAAGTTATAAAAGAGAGGTTATTACAAGAGATCAAAAACTACGCATCCATTTCCTAAGGCATTCAGAAACAAACTAAAAGTAGAACCCTGATTACATCATAAATCGTTGAGCGCGCGGAAAAAAACTTACGTAATCAGTTCCAATCGTTATGCGCGCTCATAAGCGGAAGTATCACGTATCCAAAAACTTACGTAATCAGTTCCAATCGTTATGCGTGCTCATAAGCGGAAGTATCACGTATCCCAACAGTTGTTTCAGGAGCTTGGAAATCCTTCCAAACGACATGTACACCTTTAAGAAAGATTGCTTGTGATCGTCAGAGAAAAATAACTATGACTCATGACCGATATGTCAACCTGCATGCGAAAAGAGATTAAAACTTGATTGCGGTCAACATTCTTCAGCAATTGCACTCGGCAATCGGGCTACAGATGTCCCAGTTTACTGTAGCCAGATGACTTCATAAAGATGGCTTGTCCGCCCGTCGTCTTGAATGCTGCATGTCATTGACTGCAGCCCATCACGTCACCATTTATAGCGGAATAGGAAACACAATGATTGGACATCTCATCAGTGGAATCATGCTCTCAACCAATGAGAGCCATTCAGTCAGACCAACGATTCCTGGCGTCAATTGATACAGAGAGGGGTAAGGACATACTTTCATCCCGCTAATCAAGCAAAGAGACAGTTGGGGTAATCCTGAATTGCTTATATGGGGAGGCATTATGATGAATGAACGGAAAGAACTCCGCAATTTGGACAGAGGTTCACTTATTGAAATTATTACTGTGATGAAGTTTTCCTCCCTCACGCGCGTCTTTACATTGTCCCAACCTTTTTTATAGATGACAATCCACGGCCACACAAGATTCACGATTCATGCAGCTGATGAGCTCCTGGATAGTAAAGATATCTACAATATGAACTAGCCAGCTTGCTTCTCTTATTTATATCTCATTGAATATATGTTAGATTCTTTAGGGAGATGCCTGGTGGCACGATCCTACCCTATTGAGAACAACAGACAAGTAAGTTTCTTGAAGAATGGAAACTCTTATTCTAAGAACTGTTAGATAATCTGGTGTTGAGTATCGATAGACGCTGCAACGCAACCTTTAGCGTTAGGGGAGGTCATCCCACTTATTAACGCTTGTTGGTCTTCCTCTTGGCCAGACAGTTTTTTACAAACACCATCATGTTAAAAAACATTTCCTATTCTTTCCCTACTGTATGCATTTAATTCACTTATTTGCTACTATGTTTTCTTCATCTTTTGTATACAATATTGTACCTCTGTAGTATGAATTTCATGTTTCTCAGTTGAATATTTGGAGGATTACGATAAACATCAGAACAATTACAATACTTAATATTTGCACATTAGTGTATAGAATACAATGTAATTGCCATTCATGATTTCGAACACGCAATGGTTTCAAACCATGCAGTCAGCTACCAGTCGTTAAATATTTTACTTCTGACAATGCATTTTTGTGCCAGAAATTCAGAAACTGAATAAACGCAGTTATATGAATAAAATGTTTAATAAGTTAAAGAAATAAATTGTTGCTTTGCGGTGTTTACACTGTTAGAACTTATCAAATTATTTAATTTACTATTTATTACTAGGTGAAATCATTGTATACTGAAATATAAATTTACATTTAATATGAATTAACAATTAATACGTATTCGTACATATTCATATAAGATTTTTCCTTATGAAATAATAAATGTTATGTAATTGGTACCTTCAAACACGTGTCTTATTAATTCCAGTCGTTAATTAATTCTATTCAAAGTTTCAAAATAGTAGATTATCTTGGCATAAATACACTCTTTACAAAATATACGTACCAATTTGCGACCTTATAAATAACAATAAATGCGCAGTTTGATTTGGGAATTCTTCCTTAGAATTTCTAACTGGAAGTGTATATTTTACTTAGATGTTTCCATTTCCCATCTGAGAAAAGCACATTAATATTTCATATTTCATTTTGCGTTGACTGCAAGATTAATTCTAATACTTCGCAGTTCCTGAAAGCAAAATTTTTCCCAGACACTTAAATGATGTAATTTGCCTTTCCTTTTGTCGCAACTGGAATAAAATTGAATTTTCCCCCGTTAAGGGACTTTCAATTTATTAAATTCAAGCTTAAGCAATTAATTACAGCGAGGTAAAGGGCGAGTGTAACACATTTCACCACTTTTGTATATTAGGTATATTTGTTTTAAACAATGTATAGAAATTTGTTTAAATATTTCTCGCTGTGTGTCGCTTGACACCAGAATGCAGAAATATTACAAGACTCCATAAAATTCCTATAGAATATAAATAACATTGTGACTTCGAGATTTATAGCACTTTCTCTATTATCATACTTCAGATTGTCTATTATTTAGAATACATTTTGCTTCCTTTACAAATAAGGAAAACAAGATTAAATACGATTTTTAACTTCAAATGTAAATTAAATCTTTCTCCGCTAATATAAATAATGGTTTGGATAAAAAAAAATGAGGGTTTAACAGCAAACTAAAAATGAAATAGTTTGTGTTAAATTATAGTAGTAATAAATGTATGAATTTTGTAATATTCGTAAGACTGCTATTGAAAACAAAATGATTAGAATTAAGAACTTTAGTCTGTAACCTGCCAATTAATATTTGTTGCGAATTAGCGGATATACCTTTAGATAAAATGTTCAGTTAATTTAATTCAGAGCAATGAAATGGCATTGTCACGAACCATCAGCGTAAAACAGAACTGTCTTCAGGAACTGTATGTCAAAAAAATATATACATACATTGATTATCAGCATTACAACAGATGATGTCTGCCAAGGGAACTCTGCAGATTAACGAAGGTAACGTTGTCTTGCAAATATTGTTCTTTAATGCCATTTAATTTCATTTTTTCTTATTCTTCCGTTAGTAAACATACATATGTTGTGTTTGCTTATAATGTTGATTGAATTTATGTTACCAAAGGAAAGTACTCTCAATATTAAACTGCCTATAAATATAAATAAATTGTTATTATTATTTTTCCTTTAATTATAACGCTTAATTCATTCCTCACTGTTTTTTCCATGACCTCTGGTTAACAATATGTTAACCGTGGACTGCCCCTCAGTAAATTAAAAGTTGAACGCCTACTAATTCTATAAGTAGCTTTTTATAAATATAATTGAAGACAGGATGCTTCTAGTAAACTAAGGTTCTCTTGAGAAGTTTCTCATTATCGGATTTTTCTCTGTTTAAGATATTAAGAGACTTATCTCTCTCTGTATTTCAGAATGCTTAATAAAGAGCCCCGTATAGAAATTTCCGATTTTCGAGAGCGCCTATACAGTTCCAATTAAATCAGACTATCTTGATGAAATTCCTACTACAACAAATATTGCCGTGAAGTAAATTGCAGGAGCGTACGTCAACTCCAAAAATCATTAAGGGCATTCTGGGCGTTCAAGTGGCGCAGTCTTGTATAATGCTGTTTAAATTTTCTGAACGTGACTGGTAACAAAAGCGTACCATTCACGGCAGAGGATGAATTAATGAAACAGGATTGGTTGACTTTTATTTCCTGTTCCGATTTCAGGAAAAGAGGCACCTGAGGCTAAGCGAAATCCAGGAAAGAGGCACCTGAGGCTAAGAGAAATCTATTCGACTCAGAACAGCATGGAATCTGATCATTGTTGGAATCTGGATGAGAGAGGTCTGAGTAAACAAACGTGACAGTTTTATTGCTTGCCTTTGTCGAATGATATCGGTACATCGATTGTTTCTCTCGAAGAGTCAGTTATGAGGAAATATATCCCAGTCGGCCAGAATTCTCATTTTGCATATACGTATTTCTGAGTTTTCGATGACTGTCTCAATACAAACAACTGCAAAGTGACTCGCATATGCTCATGATGTGGAATTATTATTTACTAAGAACAAAAAAAGAATTTTACATTTTCAAATTTTTTTAAATAACGTACCTAAGTAAAAGTATCTCCTTCTCATTTATTTTTATTATAGTATTGAACATATTATCAAATTTAGTTCCGTCCTATTAGTTCCAAGCATTTTCAGAAAGATTAATTATTTGTAGCATATTTTTATACTGATTGATAAATATTTACTTAAAACAGTATTCCGATGCTTCTGATCACGTTAACTTTTATTCGCTTTGGAAGAAAATGTTTCAGATTATATTTAAGAAAAACAGTGCGGCGTTTTCAAACATTATTAAATGTAGAGCAGATATGTGTTATGTAGTTGTTATATACTTAAATACATTATGGAAGTTATTCCAACAAACTCTGAAGTTACGTAATTTAATAGTTATGATAAAAGCTTATTTTCCTAAACTGATGTTGCCTTCGAGGGGAAATTCTTAAGGAAAAGATGCTCTCATTTGCTTTGAGAACGAAGCGAAAGAAAAACACTATTATATTTCAATCATTAGAAACTCTCGCAGAAAAATAACAATACCTGTTGAGATATTTGTAATCGCAATCTTATTGGTTAAAAAGAAGTATAGCTTTCTGTCACGTCCTATGCATTAGCTTTCTGTCAGGTCCGATGAATTCTTAAACTTAATCCCATTCTTTATGTTATTTTTGATTGGTTGTTTATTGTGTCTTGTTTATGATTTGTTAAAACATGATCAGTTGTAAAGTTATATATATAACTTCTATAAACGTTTTTTCTTTGCGCTTACCGTTGCCTCTGCTCTGCTCGCCGGTTTCGTCGACTGTTGCTCTCGCTCATCGGCATACAGTTCGGTGGCTGCTCTCTCGAGTACTTCTTAACTTCGCATTTAGTTGATAAAAAGTTTTTTCCTTCATTGCCAATTTTTCGGACGTTTTGGCTTCTCAAGTTAGATCGCTATCTTGGATGAGGATTGTTCGAGACTTGGTGAATTGAAAGGAGGCCTGGCGGTTTTGGATCGCTTTGGTAAGAATTCTATCTTTTGTTTCTTGATGCATTACCGTACCAACGCAGCCTGTTAGCAGCTTAGGTTATGGAGACGGATGTAACGCGATTAAAGCGGCTACGTGAGTATTACCCAGGAGTAGATGATTACACAATTAGAGACAAAATAATGCAGGATTTAGACGCCCTTAAACAAAACAATTGCCCTGAAAACGATGCTAGGCTAAAAGATTTAAGCGAGCATATTGCTATTATTACTATCAGTATGGAAAAGGATAATAAAGAAAAACGGATGGAGATTCACAAACCCCAAACTCATCCCAAAATATGGAAAAGGGAAATATTTTAACTAGAAACGCAAGCGGCAAAAAACGTAAAAAGCAATCCACCGATAAAGAACAATTTTTTACCCCGCGCGTTACGCGCAAGCGTACACTATCAAATGAGGAACCGGAATATCCATCGCAAAAAAATAAATTCAATCAGTTAAATGCTGATGACAAAATGGATGATGATAATGACGAACCATTCATTATACCAAAAAGACCGTAGGTCACATTCCCTCCATCGTCCTCGCACAGGAAATTGGGACAAATTAAAAGTTGAATTTGAAAATTATTTAAACATAAAAAAAATACACCGGTAATCTGTCAGGCGGCAGACTGACAATCAGAGTATTTGAATCAAATCACTATTACTTAATTGCTAAAAAAGCGAGAAATTCCATTTCACACCTTTAAGCTGAAATCAGAAAAGCCAATGAAAGCTATCATTAAGAAACTCCCCAAAACATCTGACATTGAGATTCTAAAACAAGAAATCTTGGATTTAGGAATCCATGTTGAAACGATAAGACAGATAACTGCCAAAAAAGACGGATAAATAATTAAATTACCCGTTTTCTTAGCGGAGGTGAAAAGAAACGCCGATGGGAAAAAGATCTTCGACGTAAAGAAACTTCGAGGGTTAGACGGTCTCGCAGTAACAGGCCCTGTGCAATGTCATAAGTGCCAGAGGTACGGACATACACGGGACCTGTGCAACTACACTCCTAGGTGCCTAAAATGCGCATAAAACCACAAGACGCACTTATGCAAAACGCAAAAGGTGTCCATGTTCCCATCTGTGTTCTTTGTGGAGAAAATCACGTTTCTTCCTACCGTGGTTGTGAAAAATACCCAATTAATATCCAAAAACGTATTGAGGAAGAAAAACCTGCAAAAGAAGCGCAGGAAAAAGCTGACAAAGATCAATTTAAACTTAATCCTGAAGATTTCCCCAAATTACCCAGCCGTAGTGCACAGGAAATCCGTGCTACCTCCCAAAATAACAATAACGCAGAAACAACCAATCAAAAAGAACATTCTTTCTTTGAATGGGTGAAAATCCAAATTATGCAAGTTAAGAAATTCTTTACTAAATTCAAGACTGCCAAGTCTATATTCGAAAAGTTAGAAGTCGGCATTGCCGCGTTTGATTACTTTTCAAGCCTGAATTATGAATTTTAGGCCCTCAACACATAACCCGAACCTGATTTCAGCTAGTACAAGCTTTTTAAGAATCTCATATTTTAACGCAAACGGCGTTTACAGCCAACTTCAAGAAATAATTCATTACTTGAGAAAATATAATGTTGATGTTATGACGATCAACGAGACGCATTTAAAACCAAGCAATAGAACAAATATTCCCGGATACAGCGTTCTTCGCGACGACCGAAGTCATAATAGAGGTGGAGCTACTGCCTTAATCATTAAAAATCATTTCAAGCACACGAGATTCAAAATCCTCAATACTAGAAATTTAGAAAAACGGCCGCAGTAATTTACACAGGAATCAGCGAGCCTTACCTCATCATTGCTGCTTACAACCCTCTAAATAATGCACTCAGAGCACATGACTTAGATAAAATTACAAACTCTAATTTTCCCACCTTAGTAGCGGGCGACTTAAATGCGACATTTGAAACAGCAGAAACATTAACAGAAATGGCCAAATTCTTAACGATTACGCCCAAAGGAACAATATTAGAATACTTGCTCCAGATATTCCTACGAGATATCACCGCAACGGCAGCGGAGAAGTTCTTGATATCACTATAATGAAAACCATTTCAGCAACACCTTATCTGGAAGTCAAAGATGATTTAGCTTCTGATCATAGACCCGTTCTTCTGTTTGACTTTTATGGATTCTATGCGCCACTGCAAAAAACCCAACAAAAAGTTAATTGAGAAATTTTCAAAAATCACATGACTAGCATTCCCTGCAGAATCTTAATAAATAATTGCGCTGAATTAGAAAACGCAGTTCATAATCTTAATACCAAGATTCAAGACGCCATTAAAAACGCTACCTTCACCAGTAAGAGAAATGATAGCAAAAACCTTCCGGAGCACATTTTAAATCTAATAAAGCAGCGAAATAACAGAAGAAAAATTTGGCAAATGACAAGAAACCGAAGTGATAAAACACACTTTAATTATCTTTCAAGAAAGATTAAAAAAGAAATTATTAACCATAGATCCAGAAGTTGGGATACCCTCCTTGAAAACATGGATTTAGAACCAAATGTAGTTTGGAAAATCGCAAGATCCCTCCGAAATACCCGAGCGCAATATCTGCATCCGATCGACTACATGGGTCACACATTCTACTCAGAATCCGACATAGCAGAAGTTCTAGCAAGCAACTTAAGTAACGTTTTCAATAAACACGAAGAAAAAAATTCCGAACACGAGGAAGAAGTTAAGCAAGAAATAGTTAATATAAAATCCCGCAATAATTCTAACTGAATTAAATTCACTAGTCCAAACAAAGTTCAAAGCATTATTAAAAAACTCAAAAAACGGAAAGCAAGAGGGTACGACAACATAAACAATGAGGCTCTGCAAGCACTTCCAAGAAACTGTATTGTGTTACTTTGTATCATATTTAACGCATGCATTCGACTCCCACATTTACCTCAGCAATAGAAGCATTCAATTATAATTACGATACTAAATCCAGGAAAAAAAACCATGAAGTCACAAGCTACAGACCGATTAGTTTACTCTCGGCAATAGGACAAGTTTTCGAGAGAATTTTAAATGACCGTTTGACTACTCACCTTGAAAGATTGAAAATTATTGACGAAAACCAATTTGGATTTAGGAGAGGCCATTGTACCACACACCACATCCTAAACGTAATAGAATATATTGCTCTAAATTTCCAGAAAAAGACCACAGTCGCTGCATGCTACCTCGATTTCGAAAAAGCTTTCGATCGAGTGTGGCATGCAAGACTTGTGTACAAGCTTTCAAACTGCGTACTTCCTAATAGCTTTCTAAAACTGATTACTTCATTTCTCAAAAGAAGAACATTTCAAGTTTGATGCGGTGATTCTCTCTCCAGCAAGAAAGTAATGTACAAAGGCGTCCCACAGGGAAGCGTACTTTCGCCAAAATTATTTTGCATTTTTGTCAATGACATGCCTCAGCCTTTCGCTTCAACTGTTTTAAAGTATGCTGATGACACCGTGGTTTTAACCAACTCCCTGAACCCTCAAAATATTGTAGACAAGCTGAAGTACCAAATTAATGAAATAGATGCATGGTGCAAGCTATGGAAGATTAAAGTGAACCCTTCTAAATGTAACATAGTGATTTACAGACGAAATAAAAAATTGTTCCCGCTTAATATTGACGTAAAAATTGACAATATCCCAATTCCTGTTGTATATTCTTACAAATATCTAGGAGAGCATATTGATAGAACTCTCTCTTTTCATGATCATGTGACCTACGCGACCAATAAAGCTAACGCAGCATTCATGGCCATCTACCCGTTATTAGGACGAAATTCTAAATTGGATTTAAAGATTAAAAGAACACTTTATATCACCTTAATTCGCCCAATTTTATTGTATGCCGTATCGGCCTGGGCTACAGCAACGAAAACAGACAGACAGAAGATGATTGTGTTACAAAACAAGATACTTCGATCGATTACAAACGCTCCCTGGTTCATAAGAAACTCGCATCTCTAGGAAGAGTTAAAAATTCTACCAATTCAAGAACAGATTCTGACCACAGCACACAATTTTTTCACAAGTATGCAAAATTCTCCATACTCTGCCATAAGAAATCTTACTACCTACATTCCCACTAAGCAGAGTGTTGTAAAACGCCCACGTTCAATCCACCACAACCGACGGTGGTGGTGATGCAGATAATGTAAATATTTCGCATTTTTTTCGTATCTTATTTACTCATATTTTTGTCTAGTTTGTGTTTAGTGTTTTGCACCAAGGAGTTTGTGATTTTTATAAATCATCTTGACAAAGCGAACTGTGCACCGTTTTTGTGTATAGCCAAGTTTGGTGTTTTTTTTTTAAATGTGCTTTTCTTGTTTCTTCAAAGGACTTTGATTTTGCAAAGCCATTGAACTGTGTAATTTAAATATTTATGAACGTGGAAATTACTTACTCTCTGAAGTTCAGTTAGAATAATCCCAGCTATTTTTTTTTAATTACATGTATTTTAGATATCAGCTTTTACGGCTCATCATCATAACCGCTCTGCTTAAAGCAAGGATTAATCTGAATTTGACTTTATGTCATGTAACTTTACGATGTACTTGTTTCTCCTGCTCTATGCACGCTCATGTAGCTGATAACTGTGTGTAAGACTTCAGCCGCACCTACTCATGTATTTACGAAGGCATTATTGCTTAAATGGACTAATTTCAGCATCTTTTTTTAAATGCTTGAACTTTCACGAAGGAATGATTTTCCTGACTTGCCACCAGTGTTTCTTAGTTTTTCGTCCCCGGGAAGCGGCACAAGCCTTTGATTGAAAAAAAAAATAAAGTACGAGCCCAAGGGCCAAGATATCTACTGGTGATCACTCTTTGTAGTAGAGGCCAGACTAAATTTACGATCCAGATACAGTTTTTTCTCTGCTTGTATCTCAGGATGTATCTCTGTAATAAATGTCTGTTTTTCGAACCACGGCATTTTCAATATTCAACAGCAGAGCGTGGTTCGTAAAAAGTTAGAATTCGCTGATCTTTTTTTCATCGAACCTTCTATGTCAGTGTCATAATTTATCGTTCGCGTGATTTTGTTTTGGTTTTTCGTGAATGATGGCTTTTTCAAACGGAAGTGCAGGGAAGCTTTTGGTGTCGCGCCATTTGATGGGGTTAATAACTGCTTGGTGTCGAAACGTTCAACCAGTACTTATTGCAAAGGAATTGGATACATTTTTGGAAACAGAAGCAAGTGCGGGCAGAACTGCAGTTATTTTGAAATCAAAAAAGGCTAACGGCTTACTTTTTGCGCTTTTAAGTGATAACATTATTGCTTCTCTTCAACGTGAAGACACGGCATGTAAAATATGGAAGAAACTGCAACTTACGTATAGTTCTAAAGGAGCAGTGAGTCAAAATTTAACGCGTAAACGTTTAGCTACCACACGAAAACTTCATGATGTGTAAATGAGACAACATATCGACAACATAATGAACTTGGAGTCTACACGTCTCAGAATCTGAAGTAAGTGACTTGTTACTTATGTTATTATTTTCATTTTAATATCATTGCCAAAGGAATATGAAAATGTTAAGGCATCACTAGAAATTCAACCAAGTGATAATTTGAGTTTAGATTTTGTTACAAACAGACTTATTGATTCTCAATCCCTTATGCTCGATTATAAAAGTGAAAATAAAAATTCTAAACCAAATATGGACAAGTCTGTTTTTATTAGTGCTCGTAAAGAACTGTTTTATACTTGAAGTGTACTTGAACTGTAAAAGGAAAGGACATTCTGTGAAATTCTGCATTAAACAAAAGTGCGTCTGTCATAGCTTGGGGAAAACTGGTCATTTCAAAAGTAAATGCTTTGATAATTCTAAAAAGTAGGCAGATTCAAATAGTAATAAGTGTGCATCACCTGCAATATATTTTATGGCTGGAATTCTTGTGCATTATCAATTTATTATTGATTCTGGTGCAACTTCTCACATGTTTTCTCACAAGGAATTGTTTACCTCATTTAAATCTAAGACTGGAACTGTTAAATACGCGTCTAAATCGCCGGTTATAGAAGTGGAAGGCATTGGTGATATTTGCGGAAAACTAAGAATGGCGTTGAAATAATATTAAAAGGTGTTCTTTACGTTCCAAAATTAAACAGACAATGAATTTCTGTCAAAAATATTGAAGCAGCAGGTTTGAGAGTAATTTTTAAAAATGAAACTGTTTACATTGAAAACAAAAACAAAAGTTTTAGATTTGGATATTTGAACAATTGCGGACGATATGATTTTAGTGATTTTTCCCCAAATCTATTTACAGCTTTAGCAGTAAAGAATGATGATTTATGGCATAGAAGATTAGGACACTGTTGTGATAAAAAATTAAAACTAATGAATCTTCCTACAAAAGAAACTTTTTGTGAAATATGCGTGCTTGCTAAACAAAGTGTATTGCCTATAGAAAAGGGTCCTCGAATAAAAGAATCCAAACAGTTTATAACTATACACACTAATATGTGTGGTCCAATAGAACCTCAAGCACTCCGTAGGGAAAGTATATTTCATGACTACAATTGATGACTATTCGCGATTTATGGAAATATGACTGCTGAAAAGAAAATGTGACATTGTTGATGAACTTAAACTATTCTTTTAATTGAATCCAACTGTCACAAAACTGCGCTATGACAATACCAAGGAATACGTCAGTGGAGAATTTTATGAAGTTGCTAAAAGAGAAGTTGTAAAAATAGAGCCTGCACCTCGTATACATCTTTTCTAAATGGTGTTGCTGAAAGAGCAAATAGAACTGTACTGGAGAAAGCTAGAGCAATGAAATTTGAGGTAAATTTACCAAAATTCCTTTGGGCTGAAGCAGTACTTACGGCTGCTTATATAAATAATCGACTCCCAAATAGTTCAATTGACAATCGTGTCCGTTAATTTCTGAAGTATGGTGAAAATCCTGACTTGGCAAACATGCGTGTATTTGGATGTGATCTTATACTCTTGTGCCACCATCGCAAAGAAAGAAACTAGAAATATCTGTCAGAATGATATTTGTAGGTTATTCCACAATGGAATATCGTTTAATGATTCCAGAAACAAGACGCATCATTGTTTCCAGAAATGTTAATTTAATGAAGAAAAGAAGAAAGTAGAAAATCAAAAATACATTCCCGATAGTTCTGATTTGAGTGAAAATAACAAAGATGACATTAAAAATTAAAACAAATCAATTTCAAACACTGATAACGGTGAATTAAATACTTCAAATGAGAAAGAGAAACAAAGAAAATCTTCAATAGAAAAGAAACAACCAGTTAGGTATCCTAGTCCTGAGACTTACCAAGTGATGTTTGCACAACAAGACACTCTGACATTTGAAGATATTGTAAATCTACCACAAGCAGAACAAGAACTATGGAAAAGAGCTACGGACGAGGAAATGAAACCTATGGAAGATAACGACGTCTGGGATCTACAGAGTTTAATCTCTGATAAAAGAGCCATTTCCTGCAAATGGGTTCTACGTAAAAAACGAAATGGAACTTATAAAGCCCGGCTTATTGCTCGTGGCTTCATGCAAAAGGAAGGCATAGCCTATACACACACGTTTTCTCCAGTAATTAGTATGTGCTCTTTACGTTTAATCCTGGTAATCATCAATAATGAAGGTTTTCAAAATTTTACTTTAGATGCCAAGACAGCTTTCCTTAACGGTAAGTTAGATGGAACCATCTACATGGACTAGCGCAAAGGATATGATGATATGAGTGGTAAGAAATGTAAACTTAAAAAGAGTTTACATGGACTTAAACAGTCTCCTCGACAATGATATCAGAAAGTTCTTAATTTTGTTATTAAATTAGACGTTTTTTTAGAAGCAATTGGACTCTGTTTTCAACAGAAATCTAAATTGTAAGAAAGTGGTGGTCTTTAGGTGGATGACTTACTAATTGCAGGTTCGAATGTAAAAGAAACAAGTATTATACTATCATTGTTATTTAAAGAATTTCAAATGTCAAAATCTGAAAGTGTCTCAGAAGTTTTAGGTATTAGTCTGAAGTTCGAGTCCGGTTGTTTATATTTAGATCAGAAACCTACTTGATAAATTTAAAATGTCTGATTGTAAAACTGCCCAAACTCCCACTGAATCAAAATCTACAGCAGCTGATATTCAGAAAGGAAATGTATTTCATGGCCCATTCAAAGAATTAATTGGATCTTTACTTAGCATATATTACAAGGGCAGCTATTTTATTTGCAGTAAATTGCTTAAGCCAACTGCAGGAGCATCCTACTGATGTTGCCTTGTGTGCTCTAAAGAGAATTCTTAGGTACTTGAAAAACACCTTAAATTTAAAATTGATATACAAAAAGGGTGATTTCAAAAGGGCAAACTTATGTTTGTATGTAGATGCAGATTGGGGGGAGATACTCAAGATAGGAAATCAATTACTGGTTACTTTATAATGTTTTCAAACTGTCCTATTGTGTGGTGCTGAAACAAGTAAAAGTGTATTGCACTTTCATCAACAGAAGCTGAAATAATTGCATTATGCAAAGGCATTCAAGATGTTTTATGGATAAAAAATGTAGTAAATGTAATTTCTGGTGTTAAAAATATTTATATTTTTGAAGATAACCAGTCATATATTAAAAGTATTGTTAATGAAAACTTTTCAGGTAGGTTGAAACATATAGATATAAAATTAAAGTTCACTCATAAGACTGTCAAAGAAAATGATATTAAAATTGAATATGTACAATCAAGTTTACAGATCGCAGATATGTTAACTAAGTTAACTAACTTAATTGAGATGTTTAAAAATTGCGTAATTCTTCTATCCTTTCTATAATGTGAGATTAAGGGGGAGTGTTGAGATATTTGTAATCGCATTCTTATTGGTTAAAAAGAAGTTTAGCTTTCTGTCACGTCCGATGTATTCTGAAACTTAATCCCATTCTTTACGCTTTTTTATGATTGGTTGTTTATCGTGTCTTGTTTATGATTTGTTAAAACATGATCTGTTGTAAAGTTATATATATAACCTCTGTAAAAGTTTTTTTCTCTGCTTTTATCTCAGCGTGTAGCTCTCTGCTTGTATCTCTGCATATTACTCTGTGATTTTAATAAATGTATGTTTTTCGAACCACGGCATTTTCAATGTTCAACAATACCTGACAGCTTTGTAAATTTTCCATCGAAAATAAGAAAAGCATTCCTTGTTTTCAAGCGCTGACTGATTTTATTACAAATAAAATGAATGTCTCTGCTATTTATATTTGTAAAAAAAAAATAATTCTGCATAGAAATAAAAAGGCTTATCCCTTTTGTCTGACCTAACATCAGCCCAAGAACATAAAATATATCGTGGCAAGGCATGCAAGATTGCGCCTGCCATTGGCAAGATTCAATATAATTAAGACACAATAACACGCTGAATAAATACTAATTCAGAAGTCAAACAACAAAAATCAGCGTTATACCTACAAAATTTTCACAGGACTAGTTTCGATGGTTTTACCGAACCATCATCTTCAGCTGCAAAACCGCAAACGAACAAGATAGGAAATAATGATTAGATAAGATAAGAAAGCCTGGACAAGAATAAGCAAGTGGCGCCATCTGTTGGCGAAACCAGAACTAAAACATAATTTCTCTAAAAGCCGAAGGCAAATTTGGATTGGAATTAGGATCGTTAACTAGAACAGAAAGATTTTTATGAATGTGAAATGCCTCTAGAAAATCCAGTTCTCCAATGGAAGATGTTTTTTGAATAATTTTGGCAGCAGAAAAATTGAAAGTGTGATTTTCGGACCAACAATGTTGAGCAACAGAAGACTTCTGTGTTTCCTTTTTTCTAACATATGCCTCATGTTCTTTGACGCGAAATTTTAAGGCTCTCCTAGTTTGGCCAATGTAAATTAAACCGCACTGGCAAGGAATCCTATAAATACCCCAGGAATTCATATCCGGAATGGGGTCCTTGAGTATAGAAGTTGGAATTTTATTGATGGGAGAATAAACAACCCGAAAGTTAAATTTCTGCAAAATATGTGCAACTTTATAGCTAATTGATGGAAAGAAGGGAATGACAACAGAAATTTTATAATCTCCTAAAATAAGAGTGTGGCTTTTAGTGTGTTCAGATGAGAATTTTTTAACTGCTTGATTAATAATGTTGGGTGAAAAGCCCCTGTCAATAGCTATTGCTTTTAAATCATTTAGTTCTTCATCAAGGGCTAGCTTGGAGGAGCAAACTTGAAGAGCACGGAAAACATAGGAATAAAATGAAGCTAACTTTTGTTTAGTCGGATGACATGATTTAAAGTGTGGTGGAAGGCAAACCGATGAAGGTTTACGGTAAACTGTAGTACTGAAGTTGGATGTGTTACGTGTGACCAGAATGTCGAGAAACTGAAGAGAATTGCAAGTCTCAAGTTCAAAAGTGAACTGAATAGCAGGATCAATAGAATTCATTGTTGAAAGAACTTTATTTAAATCATCTTTATTACCTTCAAACAGGGTAAAAGTATCGTCTACGTAGCGGACCCATGCCGGGAAGTTTAAAGTTTCAAACAATTTTGATTCATAATAATGCATGTAGATATCAGCCAGGATGGGACTGAGGGGGCTTCCCATGGCTAATGCCTCAGTTTGCTTGTAATATTTATTTTGGAAAACAAAATGTGTTTGTTTCAAACAGAGTTGAGTGAGAGAAATGAGCTCATCAATTTCGATGCAAGAGAAATGAAATTCGCGAAGTCTGGTTTCTAGACATCTTAATGCACCCTCCACTGGGACATTGGTGAATAATGATTTTACATCAAAAGAAACCATGAGTAAATTACTAGGAGAAATGTTTTTAACCTTTTTTACAAACTCTATTGAATTTTTTATGTTGTAAATGTTATTGTCTAATAGAGTGGAAAATCTAGAAACTAAATATTTAGCTAAAGGATACGAGGCAGTACCTACATTTGATACAATAGGGCGGAAAGGAATACCACTTTTATGAATTTTGGGAAGAGCATATAATCTGGCACAATTCGCAACAGATGGGATAAGCGAATGTTTTAAGTTGCTTGAAATGATTTGCGAAGATTTGATCGCAGTTTTTATTTTGGATAAGTCCGAAGGTGAAGGATCTTTAGGGATTGGATTATATGGTCCTTCGTTTAAGAGTTTAGTGACACCATCGATGTAAGTGTTCTTATTCATGACGACTATCTGGCCACCTTTGTCGGCCTTTGAAATGTTAATATCCGGGTTAGAATGAATTTCGCGCATTGTAGCTCTTTCTCTCGCAGTTAGATTTGGTTTCAAAGGTTTATTATTGAATTTCACATTATGAGCGATAAGATGCCTAATCAATAATAAGATGCCTTCAATATAATGCAGGTGACAGTACAACTTTGCTCAATTCTGTCCCCGATTTTGAAGGAGAGCACCCCATGAGGACGGATCCAAGGGTCTCCGATCCCTCTTTCCCTACCACCAACTCTCGAGAGGACATTCGGCTAGCCAAATATTTAGAGTCCCTCCATTCCGCACACACATTATGCATTTACAAACTTTTACCAGCCTGATAGCAATTTATTAGTACCACTTTGAGAAATATATTTTCTTTAGAGACAAAGCTCAAGTAGTGTTTAGTTGACTTGTGCTTCATGTTTGAATTTATTTCTCTTCCAAAATTTTGCAAGGACAGAAATAAGTGGTAATTGAAGGATGAGTAGTGGAGTGTAGTGGATGCGGTAAAAATTCCCAGCCTAACTCAGCGATTTTCTGACAAGTCAACAAAGCAGCAATATTATGATGCAGCATGATGTTCTTCGTATTGAACATCGCCAGCCTCTTATCATTGACGCTTTGTTTATCCGTTTGCTTAGCTCATTCATGTGCTGACAGTATCTCTTTAAATTGAGCTTATCGTTAGTTTCGAAAGCTCATAATGACTCTGGACGTTCCACCATATTCTTTTATTTAGGCTCAAACTCAGTTTAGAGTTGTGGGGGTCAGAATGTCTGGGTTCATACTATGTTCTTTTCTTAACGCCTTTTTCGTAAGTAATCCACTTTTCCTCCACAGGTACTATTTGGTCTAGAAACGGCTAATTTTTTCAGACCAAACAAAGATGTGAGGATGACGACTCGATCATGCAAAGCGTTCTCGCTTTACTCATAAGACATCCATTTGGAATATTTATAGACCAAACCTTGTTTCCAAATAAGGCTCGAAATGGTTTGATGAGCTGAATTAAGCTTTTCGCAATCTCCGATGTTGTCAAAAAAGAATCTTGCACTATCATGGTCTTGACAATATCGTCATCGATCAAATATGCCTCCCAGAGCTTATCATTAATGTAGAAATCACTTATTTCAATTTTTTTCGAACCATTTCTTGCACGTTCTAACCGAAACTACATCTCCACTAAAAATTGTCTCTAAATTTCGACACACTTCTGCAGCGTTTCTTCTTTATCGGAATTCGTACAAAACACAGTACAGTAAATGAACTTGATCGGTAGCTAGGTTTACATGGTTGCGTATCACTTAATAATGATATGATACACTTTTCCTTCAGTTAATTTAGAAGAGCAGATGTTTATAATTGCAGCGTTAAAGACAGACAAACATATATGTTTCAAATGAATACCTACATAAGCATTCAAACTTGAAATAACATTATCGGGCAGAATTTTCCGGTAAACATCGTATGTCCATTCCATTATATTCTAATAAAATCAGTGGGTATTATTCGATTCTGAGGGCCGTAAAAATTCGCCAAACTCTTGTTGATGCCAATGCTGCCAAAAATAATTGCGGCAACCCTAATAATTGCGGCAAGAAACGAAGTATAATAGTAAATAACTGTCTAAGATATGTTTTAATTTAGATGAAAGATTAATTTAATATAATACTTTTTTTATTATTATAATTTATATGATAACATGACTGAATGGAAGCATAAGAGTAAATAACTATTTCAAATCATTATTATCATTTATATAAAAATTGCCAAACATAACTGAATGGATGCCTGCATCGCTATTTCGCTACCGATTTATCGCTAAAGCATAATGTCATCTCGTTGGTTGTTAAAATGTAATTTTCTATAATGAATAATGCCTTTTCTTTGAAAATATTCTCGGTAAAGTGCAGAATCGCTCACTTATTTGTCGCTTTTTACAAGGGTAAAAACAATTGGATTTTTGTCAATTTTCTTTTATTTTTTAAGTGAAAATAGGTCGATGTGTACATAGATATAGCCAAGGGTGTGCGCAGTGCCATTTCTGTGCATTTCTGGAAATTTTTTTTTAAGTGAAAATTGGTCGATGCGCACATGGATATCGAGTTTGTGCAATTCTTAAAAACGCGTGAAACAGTGGGGGATTCTGCACTTTACCCAAAATTCTATTGCCGACTTTTCGTCATGGGCAATTCCCAAATTGTTAAATCCATAGGATATTAAAAAAGGATTTAAAATCAAAAAAAGGATTTAAAAATTAAACTAGTATTTCAATGGCGTTTTAAAGAAATATAGAACTATATAAACTTACGCAATCTGAAATCAGCGCGTACGCTAGATTTGGCGCCCTGTTAAAATGGGCCCGTTTGCTAGATTTGGTGCTTTTGCGCATACAATGCTTTTTCGCTGCAATTTTTTACGGTCTTCAAAACGGAATAGTACCAATCAGTGTTTTAAGTACACTTTTATTTGGAGCAACCTCTGATGATATTAAATGAGATCCGAAAAAGAGCTTAAATTTAAGAAATTGATAGAAAATCTGTCTTTTATTTCAAGAGTTATCATTAGAAATGTGGAAGTGAATTTATTGCATACTGAAACTAAGAACATAGAACAGAAAAATTATTTAGTATTTAAACTGAGCTGAATGCTAGCAAATGCTCAGTCTTAGTAAATGTACATTATACATAGCACAACTTACACATAAGTTGATTAAATACTGAATTTCGCGCGCAAAGTTAATACTTAAATTTACATAATATATCAACTTTCACCACGTAATATATCATTTAAATGACTTTAAATAATGCATTACGTGGTGTATCAGCAAATAGGTTTTTGATATTTAAGAAGGCAATTAAGGTTATTTTGTAACTGAGGATAATTCTGTTTCTTGTTACATATGATAGGCATTTTCTTAAATTTCTTTCACATCATAGTATTTGAATGTTTGTATGATGAGAACAATAGCAGTATCTATCCACAATATAAAAATAAAGAAATGCTTAGAGTAAAACAAATGTTGGGTTTTTGATTTTGTTTACTTTGTTCAACTAGTTAAAAAATCTTTGCAATAGAAATATTGAAATATTACGATTTTTAATATATACTTTTTGATATCTTATGTGCTTCAAAGAAAGTAAAGAGAAATGTTTTAATATTTTATCAAACATATGCGAGTTGGAGAGAAAGATTTAAAAAACAGTGTGAAATTTAAAATGTAGGGAAAAGGAATTCTCTTGTTTTGAAATGTGCAAAAGAACTCAATTTTCAAACCTTTTTTCCCTTCAAGGGATACACTTAAAGCAAATGCAATTTCGCTTTCGAGAATTTCACATCTAACTGCCTCGGTATCTTAATGATTTATGTGTGTGTGTGTGATTATGGCAAAGCCTCGAGGGCTATCTGCTTAAGAGGAGGGATGCCTTCGTGGAGGGAAACTTTCTAAGGGAAACTGGCTCGTATACACGTTACACATGGGGAAAACCACGAAAACACCCATGCAGCCAGCCCGTTCGCGGGATTCGAACCTCGGACCGAACTACCAGTGTTCAGCGACTTTACCGCTCGGCCGCTGGTGGGCCTTAATGATTTATGAGACTGATGTTTATACATAGTTCTTGGAAAACTCTCAGAGGACCGAAGAACTCTAAACTGTCTGTGGATACGTAACCCATAAAATTATCTCGGAACACCACTTTCATCTCATTGCTCTATTTGTGAATTACACTCACTGTAACTGTCAGTTCCTACTCCTTTTGGCTATAGAGAACAAATGGTTAAACAGCTAAACATTGTTACTACGTAATTTATTCGCTAAACAAATGACTTCAATTGTTAGGCAAATGAATTGGCTGCATGTGGGTTTTCATGATTTCTATTAACAGAAATCAACTGCGATCTAGTTTCCTTCTGAAAGACAGCTTCATCATTGCAAATTCAAAGTTTTGCAAGAATTTTCAGGTTTAATAATGAACCTCGGTTCTATTTAACCTTGCTAAAATTTCCTGTAATGTGAAGCTATTCTATAGACATTCATGTGGGCTGCAGAGATTAAAATCTATTCGGTTTCTATTATATTTTTTTATTTCTTAGTTTTGAGAGGTGAATATTACTGTTAAATGATCGAATGTTGTATTTCATAGAGGTAAAAGGAATTCAAACAAAGAAACTCAGATCTGTATAATGCATAGGAATATTCACTTTCAGTCTTTTGAATCTGTTTAGTTTCTCGTAACTACAGTTATTCAAAATTCTTATCCGACTTCAGCTTAGCATAATTTCTTTATTAAAGTATTACTAATCTTTTAAACATGAAATATTTGAATTTTAGTGTGTCACATTAATGTTGAAATAGAATGTCATTATTTCTGCAGTGCTTAAATACTTCTTTAGCGCTGTGAGTCATTCTGAATAGCTGTGACATTTTGCACGTCAGCGCTTTCATCGGATATTCAGGATATGTCTTTTTCCTTTGGCGATATGCATAAGATATTCTGTTCATACTACATTTCCTAAAAAAGCTGCATATTCTAAAAAACTACATTTACTTTTATGACACAGTCATCAAGAAGTTATAGGATTAAGTATGACAATAATTGCTTATTGACATAGTGTTTTCCTTTTACTCAAAGAAAGTTACGTTAAGCATTTAAAAGTAAACTTTTATCGGCTTCATTTACAATACACGTATTATTTGTATTAAATATTATGTCTCTGAGGAAGAGACTCCTATATCTAATCGACCATGAACTTAATATAATTTTAATCAAAATCCCCGCTAATGTAAGACCGAATAGTTTGCTTGATCTTCAATTTTACTTTGTTGCTTCCCGCTTTAAAATAAAGCATCAACATTTCTATAAAAGTTTAAAATTAAAAAAAAAAAAAAAAAATCTGAAAGGTTTCAGATTTTAAATTACGTCTAAAGGGACGTTTTTCTAAATTTTTGTGTGTTACCTTTATTTATTAAATATCATGTTCTACTTACTCAAACCATGAAATTCAGTTCAAGAGCAATATCGCAAAATAATTTTAAAATGAGCATATCTTTAGAATTTACCATACAGAGACTCGCGCGCTGGAAATAAAAATATTTCTTTTTCCGTACAGAGTTGCCATTACTCGCTCTGAAATCGTTTAGATTTTTATTAAAAATTCGTTGAAGTGTTACAAAACATGAAATAGATTATAAAACAAATTTGAAATTAAAATTAGGGCTTCCACATTCCCATATTCTACGGAAGATTACGTTATTCAAATTTTGATGGCTGTAGCTACCGTTGTTTTATCACAGTGTTAAAAAACATACACATATTCATGCAGATTCTTCATTATTCAATATCTTTAAATATATACAGGGCGATAATATTTGGTAGCAAGAAATTGAAAAGTGAAACAACGCTTATCGCGAATCGACGCAAAATGCCAAGACAAAATTAATAGTCCTTTTGGATAAACTGCTCATTTGGTCTAATTATTTGAAATATGTTTATTTTCCTTTAGTAGCCTCAATTTTATCTGTAGAAACAATTTATGATTGTTTCTGCAGATGTTTATTTCATTGCTTGAAGCATTATAATGCTTGAAAGAAAAATGTAAATGTGTAAATGAAATGGTATTAAGTTCTAGGAAGAAAGAAACTGTTAAAATAAAAGAAAACAATATTTGTTTAAAGCAAAATTATTTTCATATAAACTTTTCTTTTTGCCATGCGTAAGAAATTTTGCTTTTACTAATTCTGACTGAAAAAAAATGGAAGTATACATTTGGCTTCTGTTCTAATGAAACGCATGTCGGAAATGAATCTAACTAAAATTTATTCCTCCTTGAATTAGGAATATGGACATAAGTGCTGCTGTTTATTTAATTTAAGAATGATTAATAAATGTGTCTGGTTATTTAGAGCATAAATGAGCATTGAATTACTGTTTAATTATATTTTAAACAACTGTAAAATATTTAATTTAAATAAATTATCATCATTCTCAATTAAATTATGTTATTACTAGATAGTGATAAAAGCAGTACCCATCAAATAACACATGAAAATGAAGCCTTAAACATGGCTTCATAAATTTATGATTAAATTTATGTTGGTGATCTTCTTTATAGTCTGCCTGAGCAGAATTGCTGATTTAATCTCTAAAAGACATTAAGGAAAGTACCTTCTCTTCGTAAGCCGTTAAGATAAGGCTATAATCTCTGGTCTTATTTGACAAATGAATGCTTCGAAATTGATAACTATCATTGCTAGGTGGGATATTAAAATTTATGCTTTTTGATCAGGTGATAGGAAGGCAGGAACATTTTCAAATTATTTGAAACAAGTAAAAGTTTATCTCAATAACGGAAACTAATATTTTGAGAACCGTAGCAAAACTCAGTGTGTAGAAAATTATATCTTTCATTCGAAACATATTTTGCTCTGGCAATAAAATTCTTTTATTTTGACGTGCAGACTTTGATTAATATTTATCAGGTATTAGTAGTGAGAAAATAAACTGAATTCTCTATTGTGTTACTGAAGATTCAGAAAACAAACTATTAAATTCCTTGCTGTGTAACTAAAGTTTAATCCTGTCTTATTGGTCCTTTTAATGGAATCTGGAAATGCATAATTCATCAAATTGTTTCTCGTTGAGGATTTTAAGGCCAAATAGGCGAGTTAATATAGTTGTTACACTGATGATAAAAATTCAAGGTAGGCTTGCTCTTCAGTTCTATCACCTATATATATATATATCTTGAAATGCCAGAGAGAGAACATTTTCCTATTTTCAGGAGGCTAAAACCATTGTTCTTCTATCATTGTTTTCAGAGAACCAAGGATAAGAAATCCGTCATTGCTATGCGGGATCAACACCTTGTCTGCCGAAAACTATCGACATAATAGCTTTCTTGTCGATCCTAAGTGGGTACTTTAAAATTGAAAATTTAATCAAATTTTTCTCTTTTTGATTATGCTATGTTGTTAAATATGAAGTCTATTGTTAAATATGGGAAATTATTTGCGCATAATTTATCTATATATCTTTCTAATGTAGCCAATGACAGTCGTGAGATAGGCTGATATTTTGCCAATATCAGCTGTGTGCAATATCTATCGTATGTCGATGACGTTTCTGAGCATGGATGGTCCTTTGCCCGTATCGATCCTTTACCAATGTATATCGTATGTTTGTGTTGTGTCGATTCTATGCATTACTGATTTTATACCTGTACGGATTTCATAGCAATATCAACTCCAGGAAGTTTCAATTCAGTATTGGTGTGTATTCAAGCATTGTTGACACTATGATCGTATCTATAGTATATTGGTGTGTATTCAAGCATTGTTGGTACTATGATCGTGTCTATAGTATATTGGTTTCGATTCTACACATTGTTGGTACTATGCCTTTCTCAGTCTTAAGAAAATGTCAATTGTATGCATGCCGATCCTATGCCAGGATCGATTCTACGCAATATTAGTCCTATCCCACGAAACGTTTACGCCAGTATCAGTTCTACGCAATGTCGACCGTATTACGATGTAGATTCCACGCATTCTATGCATCCTATGTCCATGTCTCTCCTACCCCAATTTCAGTTCTACGCAACGTCGATCCTATTCTCATATTTAGTTTTATGAAATGTGCACTTATGTCTGTGTCGATTCTAAGCATTATTTGTCGTATGGGTGTGGCGACTTTATCTCCGTGTCAGTTCTACACAATGCTGATTTATTGAAAGTCACATCTAAGCAGTATCAATCATACACTGATGTCGCATTTGCGTATTGGTGGTCCTATGTTCGTATCTATCCTTTACAAAGTCAGTTCTATGCAATGTCGGTTGCATGCTTTTGCCAATTCTACGCATTGTTTGTCCTATGTCTGTGTTAATTCTAAGCCGTGTCATTGTTATAATCCTAACAATAATCAATCGCATGACTGCGACAATTTAATTGAAAAGGTAAATGTTCATTAATTAATAAAAGCGAAGGCCTGAAGCGTGTAATATCAACGCTGCTGTGCAGAGTCGAATTAATGAACTTCCGATTGTAAACAACATCAACTACAGGCAGTCTTAATTCTATGAATTCTATCAATCTATATTCCTAACCTTACATACAGATTCTTCAGCATGAAGTATTCTCTTCTTTTCCATTGCATCTTATAAAATCTGTGGTTCTCTAATAGGTCCAATATATATATATCATCATATGTATTTAGAAGAATTGTCTGGGCTGTAAACATTTTATTGCAGAACTTTATTACTTTTTTAATGGAAATATTAAAACGTATTTTAATTTCAATAAAAATATGAAACTCTTTATACTAATACTAAATATTTTTACAGCAAAAAACTAAGGATAAAAATTCAGCGAAAAATATAGTATTTGATGTAACGTAAAACTGCCCATGAAAATGCTTTTTTATTCTTTGGGGAATGCATAGCTTTGAATTTTTAACATGGCTTTACTTTTAAATGTTAAGTGCATAATTTGTTGACATTTATGGAAATACGAATATTTACAAAGATAACATCAATGCTTTTTCTTTCACTTTTCTCAAATACACAAGTTCGTTTCAATTCTTTTTCATAAGCAAGAGAAATTTCCCTTATTTACCATCTCACATATTTTTGATTTTGTTGAGAAAGATACTTATTTGTTTGTAGTTCTTTATATCTATAGATTCCAACAAAGTCTGATTACTTTGGAAAATATTGCCTCTTTATATATGACAAAAAAACTGAAAATCTTATATATATTTTTATATAAAATTATATATATTTTTTTAAAAAAATCAAGTCTAAATCTCCGGCTATAAAAATTTCAGCAATGTCAGGCTTCCTAGTTTTGATGTTCTAAAATTAGTATATTGTTTTATTCTTAAAATTTCGATATAAGTTTCGTTTCTTAAATAGTAAAACTAGTAGAATCTATAAAACTGCCAGTTATTTACCATTACTTCAGACTTAGGAAAACCAATTTAAAGCTCAAGCTTATTTAAAAACACTAATACAAATTTCAGTTACAGAAACCCTCTGAGTCCTTATTTTGTGCTTTTATGAAACAACTGGTAAGTAATGAAATAATCGCTTGAAAGAGTATTCACTCAGTTATTAATCCAAGAATAGACATATTGTTACTGTTAGGTCGTTTTTATTTGCAAATCAAGATAATAGTCTTCAAAGTACACCAGCTTCCAAAAGTTAAGCATGCAGTGCAAATAAGTGACTTTCAAAAGCATAGCTGAATTCAAATAGTTGAAAATCTTTGCGGATGCAGACTGCAGTATGAAAATATCGTATGTTACAGCAATCGCAACTGATTCATGCATAAATAAATCTGCCCCAATCCCGCAAGCTTTACTTTTCCACGTATCCTGATTTTGCCGCCACATGCTTAACGTTGGGTGCCAGTGTAATAATAAAAAATTCATAACTTTAAGATTACCAAATGCATACTCGTAGAAAAAGATATTAACATTAAAGGTAATATTGGAGGTAAGTAAAATCTGTGTATTGTTTATCAAATTAACTCTTATAAAATGTGTATTATTTAAAAACGAATTAACCAGAAGTTTAGTAAATTATATTCTTTGAATTTATTTTTCGTAGCATTCAACATGTAACTTTGTTAGGATGAATTTTAATTGGATGTTGGGAATATTTATATACTATGTATTTCTAATTTGGTTCTAATGAAATAATTGTCTAAAAGAAATAAATATGTTAGAAATGATTTAGTACGCACGTGGTCAAATCATGAATCAGAATTTGAAGTTTTTGGTTTTCTAGATACTACATAGCAAGAACTGAGCTCCAGCATTGCCATCGAATTAATAATTTTTATTTTCCTGTCACCTCTTCCGGAATTTCCCGATTTTTTGGCAGAATACAGATGATGTTTACACACTTTAAGAACAATTCCAGAAAGAACTTATAAGGAGTAAATATTTTGGAGTAAATGTTTCTACCAACAGCTTATTATTTTAAATAAAAAATATCGTCTGCTACTTCTAAATATATTCTTCTTTTCAAGTGTCGTTTGTGAGCAAGCTCTGGATTGAAGTTTATGTTTTTTTTCCATTTCTGAAAAGAAATATTCTTATTCCATAATTCAAACATATTGTGAAATATATGATATTAAAATTTCTAAGTGCAAAATATGCAGCATCATTAATTATAAAGGTAAAACCATCAATAACTACGTATGCATAGAAAGAAGATTCCAAACGAATACCCAAAAATATAAATACTATTTCTAATGTTTCTAAACTTAAAACTTTGGTAACAAAGCAAAATCTGCCGACACAGGAATCGATATCAAAGTCCGTAAATTCCTCCAAACATCAAAGTCCGTTCGTAGCAACAATGAAGAAAATAATAAACCAAACCTTACAATTTACAAAAGCTAAAACAACTGTAACGTTCACAGGCTTTTGCCGATAAGCATGTAGATCAACGCAGGGCAATTTGTAGTACCCTATATGAGAACTACTACTTAGAAGGAGATAAATGCAAATACATTTTGACCCTCGATAAAACAAAGGTATACCAAAATGACTGCATCGAAAAAGCATATTTATTACCCAAAATAAGGAGTTTATGATTATCTCGGGATTTTCTAACAAATGGATATTAAAAATAAGAAGAGTGAGAAAAGTGTTTTAATCAAAGCGAGGTACTACCAAAAGAAAGTTTTGAATCTAATATTATATTTACAGGATAAATTTCGTTTCTTTATTAAAATGGTTTTTTAGGGTGAAAATTCACGAAGGCAAAGCAATACGTCATACTTTGAAAGGTTCCTCTGCATTGCTTGATTCAGGTATTAAATATCTATACCTTTTTAACGTACTCCAAAAAAGTCCCTTGAGTTTTACCTATGGGGGACTATTGTGCCTTTGGTCTCTTCCGAAGGTACCTTCTAAGCGAAAACCTACCACGTTTTATGGACTCTGCAAAGTAGTGAAAGAGGAATGGAAATTAATACGCATGGAATTTTTACGAAAAGCCATTCTACCTTGATAATATTGAAAATTTGCACTTTGATGAAAATTGTACTAAATTCTCAGATGACAATTTTCGCGTAGAAGGAAAATTATTTAAGCACTCTTGAGGGGTTGGCTGGAATTCCTTTAAAATTATGAATCGTTTATCGTAATTATTAATATCTTCTTCCTTCACATATACCATTTAATTAGTGACATTCTCTCGAAAAAATATTTAATGGGATTTCTTCTTTTAAATCTTCAGGCACTTGTTTCGTCCTGAAAGCCCTTTCAGTTGGCTGGAAAAAGAGATTAAAGGATTCTGCTTTAGTAGGTACAGAAATTATTAATGGTTTTATACTTTTAATTAAATTTTCCATATTTCGATTTGAGTTGTCCGTCTCAACATTTGAATTTTGTAGAAAGTCTTTTCTAATATTAGCTACAGCTAATTCTGCCTCTAACTGAGAAAGTTTTATTTTCACTAACTCTAATCTAATTTCGTTTTCCGATTTTTATTTCTCAATTTGCATTTTCTTTTCCTCTAGAATATTATCAATAACATTTTGCACAAATTCAGCATCATTTGCATAAACTTCTGAACTTTCTATTAAAGTTTTCAAAGTAACAATTTTCGCCCCGCTCGGAATTAATAATCCTAATTCTACCGCCACGAGCGTCAACTCGTCTTTTCTTAATTACTTAAGCGACGTCAAACTCATCTTAATTCAAAGAAAATTACATCAACCCAGAATCGACAATTAGAACACAATGAGCACAAAAGCGAACACATCAAACTCAACACAGACACTATCAACTCAAATTATCAAGTAGGAACACCTCAATACACAACACTAATAAACTGAATTTAACACTAAACATTATTTCAACAAAATGAAATAACTACTCACCTTAATCTATACAATGGAACCATTGTCTTCACTTTCGATTTCCGCGCAACACATATTCCCATATCACTACACTATTTTTTTCTCACAAAATTTGATGATACACATTATTAATACCACATTTTCACTTAACTACACTTCCTGAAACCAAAAATGTTATGTTCACCTCTTTGTGGAATGGGCTGGAAATCAAACTCTACACAGATATTATATTTTACTTTGATTAATAATCGATAATAATCGATTTTGCCACATCTCTGAAACAAAATTGCAGAAAACTTCATTCATTTAAAAGTAGAAATAAATTATTTTTAGCTTTTTACGAATAGCAGGAGCGAGCTCTTTTTATGAATAGCAGGAGCGAGCTCGGCGAGCAATGGATGGCGTAACAACCACCTTTCATTAATTTCTGGTATACACCATTTCTTGAGCATTGTTTAAAGGCATGAAATCTTTATTACACATTCCAATTCTTATAAATATTTGAATGCAATGCCACTAAATTTCTTAGATATAATAATAAATGGCCATTGAATTCCCTTCAATTAATATTTTACTCATATATTTCAGAATTTTATTTTTAACATAATATATTTTGTAAACCACCGGAAACATAAGTATAATTTTACGTAACTTTATCTTAACTTCATGGGTTATATTTCATTTCGAATAGTTCACATACGAGTAGCTCCTCACAAAATAAACACTTCCTAAACCAAATCCTGCAAAGGATAAAAAGTGTCCTTCATTATGAACTACCCGACAATCTCTGCACATATTATCAATGTAGACACGGGAATAAATTGGTTTTAATTTCTCTTTATGTGGTCACTTAATAAAGATGCATTCGTATGTAAAGAAAATCAATGATCAGAGTAGCAGACAACTTTACGTATTTCTTAATCATATGTTACTAGTTGAGAACTACGGTAACTTCTTGATCAAGAATGTTAGGAAAGACAGAGGAATGTTTTCTCTGATGAAAGCACCAAATAGCCATAGCCCCTGCATTTGCAATCACCAAGGAAATTCTATTGAAGGAGAGAAGATCACGACCAAGCAAAAGTATAGCAATGCCCGTGCCGTTCTCCATTGGGTTGGCAGATCTGCATTGTGAAGTTTTCGTTTCTTGTTATTCAACTCTTTCTTCTCTTCAATTTGGAGTTTGCTTGTGGCGAACAAGAGCTTGTGTGTTTATAACAGTTGTTTTGGGCTATTTTGAAAGCTAATCAATATGGAATGTCAAATAGAGGAAACTGAACAATTCCGACACATTTATAGCCCCTTCTGATTACCATCTTTTCCATTCTTTAACAACATACAGGGACAAGAGTTCCATGATGATGTTTTTAACAACTAGCTAACATATTCTTCAACTCTACCCTACAGCAGTTCTACAAGAGAAACACTGAACGTTGGCAGCCGGTCATTGACAGAGATGGTGATTACATCATTGGATGAATGAGTGAGTAATTATTGATTTCTGACCTAGCTTAACAGTCTCTTGTGATTGGGCATTATGTTGTTTTGTAGTGTGTTTTATAGTAATAAATCATACCACATTAAAAACGGAAACCCAATGAATAACTGCATTGAATTATGTATCGGCTCATTTTAGGACTACAGTGTTTAATTAGGACCACGTATCTCAAGGTAAAGAGAGCGACAGATATATTCAAGGGCAATGACTTGCCCTATATCCGGATCATCCTGAAGAAAAGAAAAGAGCTAACAGTATTAGACTTCTTAATGAAAATTAAAATCTTCCTCAGACCAAAGTAATTTGAAAAAGATTTAAGGATGCCTGAGTTATCTGTTTGTAGTTGACGACGACTGAGATGCTGCACTAGTTTAAACTGAATGTTGTGACTCGGTGCATAAAGTTCGTAAATATTTTTATAACTAATAAATATATTCTTTGCATTTCAAACAACCTTTAAACCGTGTATAATGTCTTGCAATTTTGGACCGGATTTAAAAATTACTCAGTTAGTAATACATTGCAAACAGCGTCTCAGCTATACATCTCACATATCATCCTATTTTACGTAAAATCCACTGTACTTCTAAAATTAATAAAGTTAGCATGAAAAATAAAAATTCTAAAAGCAGAACAACATAAAATTTGAGGTTTTTATGAAATGGTATGATTTTATTGTACAAAGATTTGCTTTTTTTACTACATCTAAAATTGTTTGTATGTTCTTTTTAACATTTCTTAATCATAATCCACAGTGGGATAGATTAACAAACTCAACTAGTAAGGATATATTTATATTTTCTGGTCATTAAAAACAATGTTTTTTATTCATTAATATTTTGTAAAAACATCTTAGATAAAGTTTACTTGAAAGCTAGATCAAAACGTAAATTCAAATTGCCCTGAATAGGTCTATCGACTTCGAGAGCGTACACACATTGGTGTGAGAGAGGGCCGTCTCCTTCTTCTTCCAGAGAAAAAATTGCTTAACTTGAAAGATTTGATTAAAAAGGGAAACCACGTTTTAATAAAATCAGAATTTAATTTCCAAATAAGTTTTAAAACGCAAAACGCTTTTGCTTCTAAGCTTATGTCTGATCACGCTAAAATCGATCTACGCAAATTGAGGTTTTTTTATTTTCAGGGGGGGGGAAAGTGGAGGCTTCTAACTTTAAACTTTACACTAGTGTGTTTCTGTTTAAATTAAATTTTAAATTAAAGCAGTCTCTCAAATTTAAGAACATCTGTTCGATGTAAGCAGTTTTCAACAATTTAACCTGCAGCATCTTTTGATGATATCACTTATTAATCCCTTTCTTACATTTACTTTCATTAATTTAACAGTGAATAAGAATTTTGAAATAACATATGTAAGGATAAAAGAAATCATAGTTAAGTAATATAGTGAATTGCAATCCAACATAAAAGATATCTTGAAATTAAAATCTGGAGATCTGTGGCAAATTCTGATGTTAATAAAATGAATGTTTCTTTTTTAATAAAATAATTTTTCAGCTTTAGCAATTAATTAAATGTCTGTTTCGGATACAGTAAAAAAATATGAAATTTAATTAAATCAAAAAGTAGAATATCCTTAATTTAAAGGAATTTAATTAATTGCGCTTCCAATGAAATGAACGGGATAAAGATATTCAAAATGAAACTGGATTTATTTAGCGGCCTTTTAGACTTTAAATTAGAAAACACCAGAGCGTCTTCAAAAGGGAGAATGACATGAACAGCACATTTTATTTGAAAAGAAAGTAATTACAAATGTCTTATTACGTGCGTAATGAAGATACCTTTCACTTTCTTTCACAAGCTTTTACGTCTTAATCCTTGAGCCGGCATAAGTTTAATTCACTTCTGCAGCTTTTCTGTTGGTTGGTAGTACTGAGCAAACACTAGCTAGTAATAAATAAATGTAATAGAGTAAATATTTTACTTTTTGTGAAATATATTTCTCTTCATACTTAGATGTAATAATACTTAGATAAAGATATTCAAAATAATTAATAATCTATTCATACTTAGATAAAGACATTCAAAATAATTAAATACGGCAAAATACTTAGATGTAAGTAAACGTTAACTGTGGCATCAATATAATACGTATAAAATTATACTTTTGGAATAATTTTGAAATTAGTACACCTGTTACACTTAATAATATGTTTACGAACTGTTACGTTTGCTATTGTGATTAAACTCCATGAACATATCACATACAAATAATGAATTTATTATTGTTTCCGAATACCCTGAGTTGTTTAATTAAATACGGCAAAATACATATGCGTAAGTACTATATCTGCCTAAGAAACGAGACGCTTTGACTGAGATCTTTCTAAAGGACTTTAGCTCGTACTCACGTTAGACATTCTTATAAATGAGTGAATAAATTTTAGAGATTACAAAGATTCATTTCTTTTTTTTTTAATATTTTGTTTATATTTCCTTTTAAAATACTATTCTATATTGATTATGAAGTTCCGAACATCTGTTTAACTACTATTTCAATTAAATTATTCTGATCATCTACACAAATTTCCCATGCAGAAAGATTTTTCCACTGTATGTAAAATTTTATTTTACTTTGACTGCTGAGATGATTTGTCATTACAGCTTTTAAAATTATCAAAAGCAAAGTATGTTTCTTTTAATATTTTGATTTGTTTAGATAGGATTTAAAATGTTGTATAATCCTGCATTTACGAATCTGTGTTTATTAGAAATGATACAAGAATCATTTTTTGTTTATTAATTTATTTAAGCAAATATACAAAGCACATTCGAAAGACAGGGTGCTTTCGGGGAGGAATTTCTAAGGGTAACAAGCCCATACTCAAGAAGATCGTAAATCCGCTTAAGCACTCATTTAGCCATCCTTTGCATAATTCGAGGTTGAAGTACTGATTTTCAATGGTTTTATCTTCTCGGCCATTAATTAGCTGACGCTTCATGGCATCTGGTATTATACATGTACGCTCGTGTGCAAAATTAAGAGAAATTGAACATTATGTCGAATTTCTAAAAACCTATTGGCGAGATTTTAATAAAATTCGGTATGAATACTAATCTATAACACAGAAATACACGTGCCGTTCAAACTTCATTTTATGTACGTATGGTTATAGGCAAAGCGCATATGCAAGGATGTCCAAACTATACGCTGTGATATCGAATTGAAAATGAAACTAATACGGGTTATAGTCTCCTCTCACAGGTCACGCAGCGTGATGGCACACTGTATAAGAGGCTGTTAATGAGTCCCAGTGGTAGTCAATCACTGTTTTGGAGCAAGACAGCTTTTATCGCGGGGATAGTTCTCGGACTGGAAGGGCGAGAAGCTATTGTCTTCCTAGCAAGCTCTGTAGGAGTAAGGTCAGGAGAACTGGCTGGCTAATCCATGCGGAGAATATCCGAACTTCCCAGTAAATCGTTGACCAGCTAATCCCTATGTGGACGAGTGTTCTTGTCCATTAACAAGAACGCAGGACAAACTGCGTCCTTAAAAAGTTGAACATATTGCTGTAAGGTCTTTATATATCTCATACCAGTAAAACAGCACCATGTCGGAATATCTCGATTTTGCGTGACCGCTACTTTGCGTGACTGGTTATTTCGCATAATCTGGCTCCAATCCTCTACAAAGAAATTGCTGTATACATACCAAAGCGAAGTTCAGTTGCATGTCAAAGGTCGCATAACGCGTTATTGAGCAGGTAGTCACGTTTTTTCTTCCTTCAACGTACATCTATGACCAAGTACGGGCAAGTGCCACGAAGCTGATTGTGTTATTCTAAACTATTGCATGCTACATATTGCAAACCTTGTTTTCTGTTTTCTTACTTTGATAGTAGCTGGCATTTAGGTATTAAAACCCATAGTTCTTTCAAATCTCATGTGGAAGCGAGCGCTGCTGTGAAGCCTGAAAAAAATTGATTACTGACAAAGCCATCGAAGCACAAATTCGATACTAGGCAAATTTTTGGAAAAGGGTTTTAGAACGGTTATTATGCTGTTAAAAATACTTCAGTTTCTCGTGGACGTAATGACGATATAAATAATAATTATAATGCTAACTTTTATCGCAGTTTAAATTATTAATTAAATATGACAAAGAAATTTTTGGACTGTCAGTAGAAAGTATGTGCTATTTGAGCCCTATCATACAAAATGAATTAATTCAGTGTTTTGTCATAATTTAGAACAAATTTTGGGGAACCACATAAATGCATTGCCTCTTTTAGACGTCATTCAAGACATATCGAAGTCGAACCACGTGAGTACCCTTTACAAACATGTTCATATTGCAAGGGATAATAATTCTGACCCATAACTTTTATAATTAAAGAAAAATATCACGGATTTATGCTGTAAAACATCATTCCTCCGAAGGATTGAAAGAATTCATTCTTAATTTCTTGAATAAAAAATAAATTTCATTTAAAAAGTGTTATGCACAAGGATATGACAGCACTTATATGATGTCTAAAATAACCTCAGGCAAAAGATATTCTGCCAAATGCAGAATATGTATACTGCTCGGTGTGACAAGTTAAACCTCCTCATTTATAACGCGGTAAATGTTTGTAAAGAAATTACATTAATTTTGATATGATACCAATATATATTTATTCTATGGAGAAAGTGTAAACCGATATATTTGTTAATAAATTTTACAGCTAAATCAAAATATCTTCGAAAACGCTAAACAGAACTGGGTAGTATTACCTCGCTAAATGCAGTAAAATTACCTTACGTGACATTCTGAAATTTTTAACTAAAATCAACCTTAAAAACAGTAAAATCGAGGAATGGGAAGAAGCGGTAAAGATAAAAAAGGAAATAGCAAATTTTCAGTTTTTTATTATTTGTATATTTATGTATAAAGTATTAAATTTAAAAAATTGCGTTTACAAATATTATGGAAAACTAACACATGTCTGTGTGTAAGCTATGCGATGTTTAAATAGCACCCACTGCATAAATATGAAGAAATTACGAAATGAATTTAAACGTATTACAACAGAATCGAAACAAATGGCCGAAAAATTGAAAGTTATGTTTGAACTTCTAACCACAAAATCTATCTATAATTTCTGCCACCAAATAATACAAAAAGTAAATTTGGATGAGTTTTCGACATATTTATTATTATTCCGTGAAGAATATTTTAAATAGAGTGTATTTTACTGCGTTTTACACATCTTTTTGCGCAAAAAAGCTATTGTTTTATTGGCATGCCTAGTTGATTGTTTGGATCTTTTGAAACCTCGTTATATGTGGTACACTCAATAAATAACGAGGTAGAGAATATTAAAGCAAAAGTACGGCAATTAGAAAAAATGAGACAGGTCTTGAAATGCAATTACTGGTGTGTGATTCTCGCACTTTTTGACTCTCTAGCTGGCGGTAGTTTGATGCAAGCAATGATAAATGCATGATAACTGAGCTAGCGAAATTCGCAGTATCAGGACATAATATTACCAATACCGATATCTGCCAACGTCCATTCCGTTTCTAAAAGCGCCGCGTAATTGAGGCATATAAAGTGGAGCAGCGGGTTGTTGTGCGCATTTTGACAGTGGAGCGTGTGAAAGGTCATGGAATCCATCGACGAATGAAAAGGATTTATGGGGGAGCACTGTATGTCCTTGTGAAGAGTTCAGGAGTGGAGCAAGCGCTTTCGCGAAGGACGCTTGTCGCTTGAGAATTACACGCGGTGTTGAGCACCGAAGCGTGTCACAGAGCAGTATGTTGCAAAAGTGGATGATCTGCTCAAGAAAGACCGTAGTGTAATAGTAGACGACATTTATGCATCAGTTGGGGTTAACCACGTTACCGTTCATGCAATCATTGCGAATAAGTTGGAATTGCGTAAAGTATGCGTGCGATTAGTTCTTCACCAGTTGACCGCAGAATACAAGCCCTTCGCATGGCCATGTTTCTGTAATCGCTGCAGTGTTACAGTTACGATGGGGTTATCTTCCTCTCAGCAATTTTCACTGGTGTCAAAAGTTGGTGCCACAAATGTGAGCCTGAATCGAAGCGGAAATTTTGCAGTGAGAGGCACACAAATTCCATTCCGCCAAAAGAAGTTTAAGACCCGGAACCTTAGTGCTGCCAAGGTGCTGCTTTCGTTCTTCTTCCGTCGCAAGGAACCACTCCTCGTCGAATTCCTGGATCATGAAGCTACAGTCTATGGTCAATGGTATTTTCAAACGTTAACAAAGCTCAGAAAGGCATTTAAATCGAAACGTCTAGGTAAACTAACTTATAGTATCATTTTGTTGCACGACAAACGCTAGACCACACACAGGCAAGGCAACAAAGGAACTTCTGCAGAAGTTCAAATGGGAAGTCCCGACCCACTCACCCTATAGTACATATCTGTTACCATGTGATTCCCATATATTTGGTGAGTTCAAGAAACAACCTGTTGGGACAGCGATTTGAAACGTGCGTTGAATTCAAGGAGTGCACGCTCAGCTGGTTCAAACAGCAACCAAAAGCCAAATGTTTTTATAAGCATATGTTCTGCGACTATTGTCTTAATGGTATTAAATGCCTAAAAGACTATGGACAATAATTTTGAGTTTCCTTAAATAACTTGTTTGAAATAGCACCTGCATCATTATTTACCCTTGTAAAAAACAAGGTAAATATAATCCATGCTAAGAATGAATTATGAAATATTGTAACCATAATTTAGAATTTATAAATGCACTACAATTGCGTAAAGATGACCTCAATGAAAATGTGACAACTAAAGAATTTGGGAACATAATGGTTAAAAAAAACGTTTATTGGAAAACGACATGAAAAACGTGTGTCTTGTGAAATGTATATACACGTTTCTTACTTATTTTAGCGATTCCTGTAACTTTTGCTACAGTAGCATTATCGTTTTCAAAGCTGAACGTCGTTAAATATTATGGAAGAACTGCTACTGGACAAGAAAGATTAAAACTATCTTCGTTCTTTACCATCGAGCACGAAGAGGCAAGTAAAATGGACCTGAAAAATCTCATAGATTATTTTACCTCAACAAAAGCATGCAAACGACAGGTCTTATTAAACATTTTATAAATCTATTTATTACTGCGAATGAAACTTGTTTAGTATTATTTTCTTCTTTTTAGTTTCTAGTTGTGTTAATTAAAATTTCTTCATTTACTTTTAATAAATTTTGCTTGTTATTAAAATAATCTTAAATTTCTTAAGAATGGTAAATAAAACTAAATTATTTTACGAAAATCGATTTTCAATTGACTGTATGACATTCAGATCATTATAAATTGTGTATCACTATTAAATTTGTTGCTAGCAAATATTATCGCCCTGTATTATTTTTTATTGAGTTAAATAAAGAACAATCTGCATGTACGTATGTAGTGTTCGCGCTTTGTGGCAAAATCAGGATACATAGAGTTATCAACTTTTGAATAACGTAATCCTCCATCCGAATCTGGAAGCCCGAAATTTGAATTTTGAATTTTGTTTGTAAATTATTTCATACTTTGTAAGTTCGAAATAAATAAATTTATCTCCAGCCTGGGCTTTATGAAGGCAATGTGTTGCAGCGATGGAAATTGAAAACTATTATTTTCCGCGCGCCGGCATGCTGCTAATCCGAAGCCTTAGATATTTTCAAATTTAATCTGGAAGGTTACTTAGTAATAAACTAAATAACGTAAATATAATAAACAGCTGTTCTTAACATTGTTGTTTCTACTTTTTAGTGTGATTGATTTAAATAAACATGTATTAAAATCATGAGATGTTTAATTAAAAATATTCCATATTTTATTTATATGTAGGGTTTTTATAAAGTCTATATGTTTTTGCTTAACCAGGCTTTATTCTGAAATATAAGTTATTTACATGAAAATGCAACATAATAGAACACTAAATTAGTGCATTTCAATGTGGCTTGCCTGAGTATCTAGGCACAATTGCCACCATTTCGCTACACTTCGGAACACCTTATGTAAAGTTATTGTTGTAATTTCAGCTGCTGCAGCTATAATTCACTGTATTAATTGTTCAGTGCTGCCAGTCTTCATTTGGTACACTTCATAAAACCCCAAACGAAAAAGTCTAGGGAAATTAGGTCTGGTGACTGTGGAGCCAAAAGCCGTTAAGAGCCACGACCAATCCACATATTAGGAAATGTTTCATTAAGATAATTACTCACAATACCGGAAAAATGAAAAGGTGCACCCACCTGTTGGTAGACCACAGTGTCAATAATCCCATGTGATACTAGCTGTGGCTCAAGATATTGTTGCAACATATCGAGAGAAATTTCTCCAGTCATGGTCCTTTCTGCAAGCATGAAAGTTCCACAGAGCTTAGTTATTCTAATCCATACAATAACTTTAGGTGTGTCTTTCTTATAACATGTTTGGTTGTTCGTCAGCCCTCATTCGGAAAGTATGCCTATTAAAAATGGCTGCTAAGATGGAATGTGGCTTCGTCACTAAAGAGTGACCATTAAGTTCTCATTATCCACAGCTTCCAACAAATCATAACACATGACATCTGAGCTGCATAGTCCTCGGCTTCAAGCTTATGTACAGTTTGTACGTGGTCGGCATCCTTGTTTAAATGACAGAGTAAAGATTTCCAAACGATAATATGCGAAATACCGAGTTCCCAGCTGAGTTGTCGTGTAGATGACTGGAAGCTACGCATAATCGCTTCTTGTACGCTTTGCCTAACTTATGGTATTATCGGAAGGTCTCCCAGAACGGTCTTCTTCTTTAACACTACCAGTTTACTTGAATTTGCTTACCAAAGTTTTCATAGCTGCTCTGGCAGGGGTTTATTTTCTGAATTTGCGGGTGATGTCCTCTTGCAACTGTTGATACTTTAATCCACGTGTATAGGCATAAGCAATGACTATTCTTTCAGATCGTCTCCAAAGAAATTGGAATTAGAACGTATTTAAAAAAATGTATAAAGACTTTATAAACTTCCTGTACATAAGTTACCTGAATTTGATAAATCATTGTATATTTTGTCTTTTTATAATAACTATTTTAGGCGGTGTGACACGCAAGCAGCCGCCTTTTAAAGAAACACAATATATGCATAGAGATTATAAAAATATGTAAGCCTCTAACGCTATCTGGAATTCTAAAAATACGCTGTTTTCAAATATTTTGTGGTTCTGCTGTTGAAATGAAATTTTCATGACATAAGTGGGAAGTATGTATTATTTAACAACTAAAATTAACATGTAAGATATTAATAGTAAAAATATATAAAAAAAATATTAAACTTCTTAGTAAGAAAACTGGGTATTGATAAGACGAGCTGAGAAAAAGCTGAAAAAAGTATAAAAAATGCATGCCAACACTCATTGCAATTCTAAAAATGTGCTGTTGCGCTGCTTTTAAAAATTATGTGATTTCGTGCTTGTAAATGAGTGCAAAGATAACGATACTTAATAACAAAGCTAAAAAAAGCTTAAAAAATATAGAAATAAAACAATCTGAAAGGTTTCAGACTTTAAAAGTTACGTCCATAGGGGCGTTTTTTGAACATTTTGTGTGTTACCGTTATTTATTAAATATCATGTTCTTCGCATTTAAACCATAAAATTCAGTTCAACAGCACTATCGCAAAATAATTTTAAATTGAGCATATCTTTAGAATTTCCGATACACAGTCTCACGTCCTGGAGTTTTTTTTTTTTTTTTTTTTTTTTTTTTGCACAACGTTGCCATTGCTTACTTTGAAAATCCTTGAGTTTGTTATTCAAAAATTCGTTGACAGTGAAGTTTTATAAAATATGTAATCGATAATAAAACAAATACCAAATTTCAAATTTATGCTTCCAGATGCGCATATTCGCAGTAGGATTACGTCATTCAAAATTTGATGGCTCTAGGTACCGTTGTTTTATCACAATGCGAGATATATATACATTTCTGGTATATACACAATACATTTACGCAGAATCTTAATTACTTAATTTCTTGGTGGCAACAGTTTGAAAATTGAAACGGACATTCAGAGTGATTCATCGCAAAACGAAAACAATTGTCCCTCAGGGACAAAGCCCCTTTGGACAAAAAAGAGCTTAGCAGGAGTCGGCGTATGAGCGGACTAGTACACTGCGAGTTCAGCGAGAGCAGAAGAAATCTTAACAAACCTTTTGTACGACCGTTAAAATTTGAAATCTTTTAGACATATTTTTTTCAGTTTTTTAAAATTTGATTTGATTTTCTTGGGTGATGGTTTTGCGTTTATTTGCTTATTTCTGAAGAAAAAGGATATGTATATAGGTACTGCCTTCTATTTTATAAAGTTTTATTCAAAATCTACTTCAGTCTGAAGCTAACTTTTCCCCTAATTTGAGATTATGTATTAATATGTTTCTCTTTCAATTATTGTTTTTAATGAACAAAATTTACGTTTTTGTTGTTGATGAGTTAAATCTACACCAAATGAAAATTTATTTCATTTGCTGATGATTTATTTTGTGGATTATTACTTGGTTAATACTATAAATGTCTCAAGCAACTGTAAATTAGTTTTTTCCAGATTTTACATGACGTGATACGTTGCTAAGTCCACATCCACGACTTTAGCCGAATGCAATCTATCAAATTTGATTTTTTTTCTACATTATTGCCATTTTTGCATACATATGCTATTGCCAGCATTACATATCTAATAGCTTTCAAATTGTAACAATACTAAACTAAGCAAACTGATTGATTAAGATGCAATATTAACTAACTAGAGAGTATATTTAACATTTTCTCGTATAATTATTGACGATATACATATTAAGGGTATTTTAAGGTATAACGGCTGAAATTATTTTCTATTTAACGCTAATAGTGTATAACATTTATAACCATCTCTTTAAAATGTTAAAAATGTAGTCAAATTTAATTACTTTTAAAAATAACAGCCGCAAATTTTATAATTTATTTTCTTTTAAACTATTTTCAACGGTTTCTAAGAACTTTCACTCTCTGTTATTTGACTAACATGTGCCTTTAAAGTCTTCATATTAACCATATTTATATTTAGTTTTATTATAACACATTAATTAAAAAGTGTTTTAACAAAGAATTCTTCGTGTAAATATACACAGTTTCTCACTCTCCATAAAAGAAATATTAAATTTTAGCATTTACGGTTTTTTATGTTCTAAGTATTATTTTTGAAATTATTGCAAGCGTAAATCTTAAGAAATATCATAATATTTCATAAGAAATATTTTTCATCATCCCTGTACTGAGCGCTCATACAGTCGCATTTATTATAAAAGAATAAAGAAATCCAGAAAAAGAAAATGAAAAACTCTGCTTGCGAAAAGTGATAACGGTCGAATGGTTACGCAAAAGAATCAAAAGTTTATTGACAGTGAAGATTAAGTTTTTAATCAAACAACTTTTATTTAACATACATCAGCAACTCTACAATAAGTACAAAAAACAGTTTTGGTTACTTGTGAAGGAAAAAAGTTAAAAGTTACAATCAAAGTTAAGTAAGCATTAATTAAAATAAGCAGTTTCCTTGACGGGTAAATTTTTATCCTATTCGTATTCTACTACTGTTATAAAAATTGCTCCATATTTTTAAATTCAAAGACGCAATAGTATCATTTCACACACTGACAATGAAAGAATACATTTATAAGCGATGATTTTATATCTATTTTTTTAAATTTTAAAATGAATTTTTTTTCTTTAATTGCATATTTATGCATTGCTTCATTGTTTTTCTGCCTGTTCTTCAAAAAATGTTACCATTTATCATATACATATTAATTAAAACTATAGAAATAAACACTGCACATTGCATTTCTAATTACTGTAACAATTTTAAATGTTGTTGGTAAAATCTTGTGCAATTTAAATAGATGCAAAATAATGTATATGTTACCGGCAATGTATGAAACGCACGAAGAAAGTAATTTATTTAAAAAAAAAAGTATAAGACGCCTTTTTCCTCTTGTTTGCATGTCGCCATTTTTCTTGAGTGTATCTTTAATCTTGCTACATTAATATGTTAAATAAAGACATTGCTGTGTTCCTTCGTTGAGTTTGCTTCAACTGTGAAACAATTATCACATTACTAACTAACAATGGCATTTATAAAACCTGCAAAGCTGTTGTATAACTTAAAAGTAAAAGTAGTTTCGAAGTAATAAATAATAATAAGTAAAGGCAATGGTAATTTAGATATTAATTTTAAATACTGACCTGTGATATTAATGGCTCAATTAGATATTAAAATTTGAAAATATAAAATTAAGACAGTAAATATATACCTCAAAGTAATGGAGATGAAAACAAAAGTAAAAAATTAAGATTATACTGTTACACTTGATCTGGTTGATCTATGATGTGGATCTTGTTGTTCTGTCCTCTTTTAGTCCTGTCACCCTAATAGTCATGAAACGAACTGTAGCTATATCTAAGAATTACTACAAAGTCTTGAGAAATTTAAACTATCCTTTTTATTTAAACATAATTTAAACAAGAGCACACTCTTGTGCTACAAATACCCTCAACTTATGGTTATGTAAATAAATCGAAGAGTTCATTCTAAATTAAATGTTGAACAATAGTTAAGGAATTACACAATTAAATACTGAATTAGAAGCTGGCTCACTGTACCGGAGCGTCAGAATTAAAGCAGAATTTATGCTTGGACAGCGAGAGAACACAAAGCTGAATTATTGCAACTATTAGAGCTGGCAAAAAACCAGCCACAAATTGCGCCCGCGATGCTAGGAACTCTCCCTGACTTAAATCCAAAAACATCAGTTCAAATGCTGTTCATTACTAATTTATATTTTAGTAACGAATAGAGAGGAGAAGTTATGGTAAAGGATGATATTCAAATAACTAGTTAATAAAGCTAAGATTCCCTAAAAAATGTGACAAGGTTCAGATTTCAATGTTCGCCCAGAAGGTCTCTTATAAAACTTAATACAGTTTATCAGCAGAGATTTTTTGTATAGTTTATCAGGATTTCTGTTCCTTCTAATCTGTTTAGCGAACATGACGTGTCCTGATCCTGACTAGACAGTGAGTTTAACTACAAACTATGTTCTATGGAGTGTAGCAAGGATGACAAGATGAGAAGGGTTAAATTACCCTTTATTTTCCACAATATTACAGGCGCTTCCGCACTTCGGGATACAAAGATTAACCAGTTGTGGTCTGAACGTAAAAAAATAAGAACTACTGACTAACTACAATGTAAATAAATGCTAACTTTGAATACTTTACGCAAATGACTAACACAAAGACTGGCCTTTTAAATTATTACGTATGTAGTACGCAAACTGCTGAAAACTATAATACGTCTTTAGCTTTCGAGGGAAATAACACCTCTGGCCTTAAAGGCAGACAGCAACTGATGGAGAGCTTGCGTGAAATGCAGTGGCAAGTGGTCTCACTTTCTCTCCATCTAACTCTGCTCTTGGCAAAAATCCACAACTCAAATATTTAAGCGTTAGCAAATACAATTTGCGTTTATTCTGTCCAGAAGTGGAAAATAAAAGATGATAATAAAGTTTTAAAATAGAATAAACGTTAGTAAAACTTAAAATATTTATAAGTTGGCCCAGGTGGAATAGCGAAGCATTTAATAGGTTAGCATTTAGACTAACATGGGAATGTTATACATCTTTTGTATATTTAAAAGTTAAAAAATGTGGAATGTGATTCTTTAAAATATTTTATAATTTTAATTCGATATATCATGATTTAAATGCGTTTTAATTTAAATCAATAAGATTAAAAGAAAAATAATAATATTCTTGAGACCTGCATCTTTTGCTTTTAAGCAATTGCGGGAACTATTCTTTTTTGCTCTCATGCAATGTAACTAGAATCTTTTGCAACTTCTTACAAAGACCTGAAGATGAACACTATAAGTAAAGGGTGTAAAAGACAATATTTTACAGAAGTCAAGGACTTAACGTCTTTACAGTCACCGGCCACTTGGGGTGAGAAAATAGAAGATAAAATAACGCTAAATTTAAAGATAAATAATAATTTAATACTACACAATTCAGTTTAATCTAATAGGCTGACTCAAAACCTACATCCACAGAATAATAATTTGGCGGCAAGAATTGCGAAATCGATATTCAAGTTTAAAAGCTGGTAGAAGTAGCAACCTGCGCTCACAGTAGCGAAACCACTCTTTGACTAAACATTTCGCTGCATCAGTTAAAATACACTTGTTCACCCTAACTAATCTGAATACTGGCGAGAAAAACCGAGGGAAATAATAGAAGACAGAATAGGTTAGCAAATTAAAATAACTTTTTGTAACAATAAATGAAACCCTACACAATTTAGTTCGTTAATGAATAATATACAAATTAATAATTAAATAATTATATCTTAACGATTTTCCGAATGGCAACAGGCTCAAATGGAAAGTGAAACAACCGAAAAACTTGCTTCGAGACTAAATAGAACCTTAGGCTAGTAAGTAAAAAAACCCAAAAGGAATACATAAAAATTAAACAATAAAAGGAAATAAAACAGGCTAGCTTAGTGAAATAAGAAGGAAGCAGGCATACAATAATTAAACGTCTATTACAATTTAAGAACACATGAGTTAAAAAATTTCTATAGTTTATGTTTTCGTGCAATGCAGCTGACTTCTTACCTCTGGGTACCTTGGCTGAATATACAATACCGAAAGATTAGATTAGAAACTGTTATGTTATACGAACGAGGTCTATGTTACTCAATATTTTTGCCTTCATTAATAACTTCTAAAGAAAATTAAAATGATATTGAGTTGAAAAAAAGTAAAATTGCTACTTACAATGTTAAGAATTACATAGTGAATTAAAGGCAAATTCATAGGTAAAATTGTGTTAGTTGAATATGACAAGCACTCGAAGACTGCCTAAGAGGAAGAGTGCTTTTGTAGAGTACATTCTAAGGCCTCTTTTCTAAATAATATGAAACTGGCTCATATCCACGTTACAAAACTGAAAAAACGAATTATGCAGCCAAACCTGTAAGTCTTTGATTGAATCCTGGTCGAGCTTCTGGTATCCAGTTGTCTTAACGATTTGGCCACTAAGCAAATTTAGAAGTAAAATGAAAGAAACTCGTCACTTTTACATTGAAAAAATAATAATAATAAAGAACACGCAAGATGCAAAGATTTTTTCCACTTTTAGGTGAAGCATATTTTATTTTAAATCAGTTCTCTATAGTGATAAAACATTTCTTCATTGTCAGCAGTTTTTTATCTGTATGAAAGGTGATAATGAAGTTTTTTAATAATTTTGACAATGATAAAATGAAGGTAATAAAATTACGTTCATTTCTGTTCCTTCGCACATTCATTAAAATTGATTGCTATATCTAATAAGCATTAAAAGTATTCTGGAAGCCAATATCCTTCGCTGTCTGCGTTTTATTCGTCTTTTATTTATAGTGCATATATCAGGCATTTGACGCATTCAGGTTATTATATTAATCAGGGAAAAAATGTGCTTCTAAAGTGAAAACGTATAATTATCGTATCGTAGCAACCTCCAAAAATCAGATCATAATAGATATAAGTTCTTTTATCTTCAAAAGATATATGTGTGAAGGGGAAGTTATTAATTCTGTTTTTCTCTTCTTCAATACAAACGCTTTTCCGAAATCTAGAAGCTGTGGTTAACTTAATTATATCACGAGGATTTTAAGCACTCTCTATTTTCGTTGCTGCTGCACACAGATCATCAATCATACTAGATTGAAACTTCTCTCTTTTTGGCAAGTAATTAATCATAAATCAACCACGCGCGAAGGAAAGTGATTTTTGGTTAGTGATCATGATTATCTAAGAATTTTTTAGTTTGTTTTCCTGGGACGAGGTGACAGGTATTTATGTTCGCGTAATCGACTGTTGTGTGCTTTAAACATTAAAAAGGAACCAAGCTAAAATTGGTTAAGGCTTTTTATGTTTCGCAAGTAATAATTCGAAACTTCATTTTAGATTTCTACTTATTACTCTCTGTTATATATTCATTTAACATGATCTTGTGTTTATGTAGCAGACTAAAAATTAGAAAAATATCGAAAACCGAAAGATATTCAGCCATGAACGCAAACTTTTACAGTTCGCAGATGCATTTTGGTTTGCAACCACAAAATATGCCCTATACGGAATGCTTTAAAAATGCGTCTTTAGGTTTTATTTTTGTTAAGGATAAATCCGGGTTATATATTAACAGTTACGAATTAACTTGGAATAAGATAAATAATTTACGAAAAATGCTTTATTACTCTGGATGAGGAGTTTCTCTAAAAATACGCTATAGCTAACTTTTAGTTTATCATAAATTTTAGTGAAAGTTTTAAGTATATTTTGGATTTTATGTATTGTTTTTATTTATTTATTTATTTTCTATAATTTTAACGTGTATTTTTGGTTAATGGAATTTGTAGACAAGTAACTATTTATTTCATGTATAGAATTTTACATCGATTCAGAATTATATTTCAAATCGATTAACATATAAATTTCGAAAGTACTTCAATATGAAGTAAAAATAGGCAGAAACTTTCAGTTACAAATTTTGTGGCCCGTTGGTCGACATTTACCAATTTTTCTCCCACCTCAGCGAATTTGTAAAATTTTTTCAGGTAACGAATCAAGAAATGTTTTTATGTTTATTTAAATAAATTTTGGTTTCATGTGAGCTTGTTAAATGTGTTTTCGTCTCGTTTTAGAATGACAACTACAAACTCATAAAACGTTTCAACAACCTTTTCAATAAAGCTAAAAGTTAACAATTTGCACAACTCGAATATGCAAAACTCTCATCCACGACTAGCGGGATTTCAGCTGACCTAAAATGTAAAAAAAAATACGGAATGGAATATAAAGAAATATTTATATACTCATAGCTAACTTACATTTGTATTTGATTTTCGTCCTGGCGGGAGCTAGCGAAGCGTCACTGCAGATAAAATAATAAGATAAAGGTAATAAATAATAATAAGATAAAATTATAAGATAAAGGTAATAAATAATAATAAGCTAAAATTATAAGATAAAGGTAATAAATAACAATAAGATAAAATTATAAGATAAAGGTAATAAATAACAATAAGATAAAATTATAAGGTAAAGGTAATAAATAATAATAAGATAAAATTATAAGATAAAGGTAATAAATAACAATAAGATAAAATTATAAGATAAAGGTAATAAATAACAATAAGATAAAATTATAAGATAAAGGTAATAAATAATAATAAGATAAAATTATAAGATAAAGGTAATAAATAATAATAAGATAAAATTATAAGATAAAGGTAATAAATAACAATAAGATAAAATTATAAGGTAAAGGTAATAAATAATAATAAGATAAAATTATAAGATAAAGGTAATAAATAATAATAAGCTAAAATTATAAGATAAAGGTAATAAATAACAATAAGATAAAATTATAAGATAAAGGTAATAAATAACAATAAGATAAAATTATAAGGTAAAGGTAATAAATAATAATAAGATAAAATTATAAGATAAAGGTAATAAATAACAATAAGATAAAATTATAAGATAAAGGTAATAAATAACAATAAGATAAAATTATAAGATAAAGGTAATAAATAACAATAAGATAAAATTATAAGATAAAGGTAATAAATAACAATAAGATAAAATTATAAGATAAAGGTAATAAATAATAATAAGCTAAAATTATAAGATAAAGGTAATAAATAACAATAAGATAAAATTATAAGATAAAGGTAATAAATAACAATAAGATAAAATTATAAGATAAAGGTAATAAATAACAATAAGATAAAATTATAAGGTAAAGGTAATAAATAACAATAAGATAAAATTATAAGATAAAGGTAATAAATAATAATAAGATAAAATTATAAGATAAAGGTAATAAATAACAATAAGATAAAATTATAAGATAAAGGTAATAAATAACAATAAGATAAAATTATAAGGTAAAGGTAATAAATAATAATAAGATAAAATTATAAGATAAAGGTAATAAATAATAATAAGCTAAAATTATAAGATAAAGGTAATAAATAACAATAAGATAAAATTATAAGATAAAGGTAATAAATAACAATAAGATAAAATTATAAGATAAAGGTAATAAATAACAATAAGATAAAATTATAAGATAAAGGTAATAAATAACAATAAGATAAAATTATAAGATAAAGGTAATAAATAATAATAAGATAAAATTATAAGATAAAGGTAATAAATAATAATAAGATAAAATTATAAGATAAGATAATCATATTAACATACAGACATATTTTCGAAACCTTTAGTGAAATTTTCTCCGGAGCTTCAAAAAACACTTGGGAACCCTATATAAAGAACTTTTGTAATCAAGGATGAAAATAGAACTTGAGATAGAAGAATAGAAATTTTCAAAAACAGACACTATAAGAAAGGTACCTTCTGTTTTGTGTAATATCATGACTTGTAACGTTTATCGCCCTGTTGTTAGTTTTTATGCGGGAATTTTCAGTTAAAGTGAACCTCTTGGGCGTAATTTCCAAACCAGTGTATCAGTATTTTAATTGTTCACCGTGTTCAGCGTCAAACGATCTCAGAACACTATGGACAATGTCGCTAATATGTGGCTATCTTCTCTTGTTTAAAAGAATACGTTTTATCCATATTATTTCTGCTTTTAACATTACAGCTATTTACTTTGTTGTTATAGCTATTTACTTTGTTGTAAGCTGCTGTTTATTTCAATAACGAGTATATGCCTTTCTGTTCAGCTGGTACAATTGCTAGAATGATCTGTACGAACCCATAGTTTCGCTGCAATATGGTACCCACAAAGAAGAAGATTCAATTAATAAAATATTCATTGTGCATTTAGCTAAACAAAATGTACTTTTGTACAATTCTTAAAGATGAGTTAAACAAATGTTTTAGGGCCAAGCTTTTAATTTAATAAAGAATGCTGTTTAATCCTGTAAAAGCCATATAACAAAAGCAAATTTGTGTCATATAAATTCACCCTAAATCTTGCCTGGAAGATTTTGTATTGTTCAGTAACAGGTATGAAAAGACTAATTAAAAATGAAGCTAAAATACACTGATGAATATCTCCGTGAATTTTAGAGACTTCTTATTTTAAATTCACTGAAATATAACAAATATTTCATTAATGAGAAAATTTACTTTCTACAAAATATCACTTTATATTTTTATAAAATCTTTATTTCCACATTATAGAGATTATTTGAGTATTTTCACAAAATGAACTATCTTAATTCGGGGAACTATGGAAATATAAGTTTTGGATCAATATTTAAGAAAAAGCAATACAGGTACTGATGCTGCAAAACGTATCTCTAAAGAAAATTATAATCGACTCGAAAAAGCATATGATTACCAAATAAAGGTTGAAATTTGATCAATGCACTTATTGCTCAAGAAGATGAAAGTTTCGGAAAAGGGTACACTGATAACCTTAAGGTAAAAATACCAAGGTTTTACTGTTCACCGCGTTTCTGTAGATTTAGCCACTTATAAGGCCAATACAACAGCTTGGAAGAATTATTCATATGACGCATTTAGCCTCACATGACATTGTAATGAATTGGGTTATATTTTGATTTATTTCATTATGATAGAGCTCTCTCTGGCTTTCTGATTATGTACAAGGATCATGGAAGATTTTCTGAAGGAAACTGGTCTGCATTCGTATTATATGTAGAAAATGTCGCGATCAATAAACACACAAGATTAAGCTCTTCTCATCGCTCGAGATCAGTTATGTGTTAATTTTACCCTCTGTTTGGGTTATCAGGATAGCATACAGTATTAAATGAACTTTTGCTTCCTCTAAATGATCAAGTGTTGTTATCTTTCCCGCAGGCCGATGCGACCCGAAAGCCGCTTCGAGAGCAAGTCCAAAAACTTCAATAAATCATTCAATTGGTAGTACCGACGGGCGTTGTGTACAAAGAGCAGGGACGTATTCCACACGTGCTTACTGGGAATTCCTCGTTCAAGGGGAACAATTACAAGTCCCTGTCCCCAGCACGAAGAAGGTTCAACAGGTTACCCAGTCCTATCGGACAGGAAAAGCACACGCTTTTTCCTTCAATGTAGCGCGCGTGTAGCCCCGGGCATAGTTTATTAATGAACTATTTATTTACATATATACTATATCCAGCTGTATGTTGGGTAATCATAATCACCTTGCCTCGAGTTCATTTCTCTATTCTGCGCCCTCTAACGCTCTAAACGGGTTTTGTCGGTGCCATCTATCGGCGGATTACAGATATTTCTGAATTTACAAAAGTGGGAGAAATAAAGACACAATTGGCTTTTAGTTCCCCCAAGGTTGTAATTTCTTTGGAGCAAATTCTGTGTCAGTGACGTCACAAGCTCAAAGGTTTCTAGTCAGTTAAAATAAATTTTGTAGTATAACATCCTTGGAAAAGTCATGCAACCACTCATTCATCGACATAAACTTGGAATGAATAACCATGGTTTAGATGGTTTTCCACTTGGCCATTGGTAGGACGAGTTCAGGTGGAAACTGTTATGTTATACGAACGTAAGGACGAAAAGCAATGTTTACTAAACATAGCGATTCGAAGCTAGGATATACTGAAATTTGAATTCATATATAATAATTCTACACACTCAAGACATATTTATAGGTGAGCAAGAGAAGCTTTGGCGAGAAGTTTGTCTAACGACCTCCGAATTAGATAGAGTTCAAAATTTAAACCAAATTAAATTTTCTTTTTGTCTCATTTTGAATTTTACAATGTAGAGTTTATTTTCAAATTTGATACTAGCCATAAGGGAAACAGAATAAATTTTCAAATGAGAAACAGAACCCCGAATGCGAAGTAAAATCCCAGATTCGAAACAGAAAAAATTCCAGTAGTTAAAATTTAAATTTATTTTGGAACTACTCTTATATGCGCCCTCAGGTCGCCAAATTTCTAGCCAAACATTTTTGGCGAGAAACTCCACGCCTCCATATTACTACCTAGATTTTTTATCTACATTTTGAATTTTAAGCCTAAAATATCTTCAAAAATGCGGTTTTCGCCCATGCAAAAACCACGTTTTCAAGACACAATTAAAGCTAAAAATCCGAAACAAAAACAAAAACATTAGATAGCAAAAACGTAAAGTTTCTAACCAAAAATATTTGACAAGAATAAATGTACACAGTGATACGTTTTAACTTCAAAAAACATCTACGAATTGCACATTCTAGGCAGAGAAGGAATCTACGAACTACATACACCTACGCAACCTACGCACACCTACGAACTCGCACAATAAATTAACATAACATCAATAAATTTCAAACAAACATGTGTACACAGCATTCTGTTTAAACTTAAAGAAACATCTACGAATTACACAATCTAGGCACTGCGCACAAATGAACCAAATATACTAAACTAAATCACAAACAATTAAAAGAATAACAAGAGAAATTCATAGTAAAAAAGCAATGAACATAACATTCTACAAAATAAAAACAGTAAAATAAAATGCACTTACCATGATACATTCCTGAATAAAATTTCGCCAGTCACACAACGTCTGTGAACAAAAGTGCCACGATTTTGCTATATCACATGTCTTTCTAAGGTTCAAAATTTCGAAAGTAACGATAAAAAATTCCACACGAAAACTACAATCCAAATCTTAAACTCCGCTGACAGCCATATACTTTACCAGCAACCATTTAACCGCAAATCCACACAAGAACTATCAGAAACGCCCTTCTTCGTCCGAGTTCTCATAGCAGCTCCACATTTCGGACTCCGTTTAAAAGTCCCACAGAAATTCCCAAAATACACTTCAACTCTCATAAACACACCCGTGAACAAAAGACTCGTTAACAACTCCAACATCGTACCTTTTAATCCTAAATTTACTTTCCACCATGTCTATCACTGCAACATAGGCCATTTCAAAACACGCACGACACAAACCAACGAGCAATTAAACCACTCCAGCAAAAGATTTTTCAACGTCAACAGGTTTGCCATACAACACGCAATCGCGCCAAAAACCAGCGGAAAACACGTATTGCCACATTTAGGGATATTAAGGCGCATATAAGAGCAAAGCCATTATTTTTAATATAAAACTTCTTAAATATCTTCTGCTTTATTCTTACCATTATGAATCTTAAATTATTAAGATATTTAACATGTTTATGTTTCCATGTAATTGCAAACGTTTGTTAATTGATTGTTTTGAATTCTAGTCCCATTTATTTTCAACACTTTTTCTTCAGGAAAAATAGAGATAAGTAAGTGTTTCCTTTAACGGTTTCAATGTTAGAATTTGGATTAATATAAGAAAGCAGATATCTTCATTAATTAAAGTATTTTATAACTTTTTCTTATATTTGGGTGTCGTGATTCGTAATTTTCTTTTAATTGTGAGTGTCAGCAAATATAATTATGAAACGCTGAGATAGCAAAATATCATTTTACTCTAAAGTGCTTACTTTTCTCACAAAATACATTTTTTTGCAGAAACAGAAAACCTTTAAATATGGTTTTTATACTATTTTCACATACGTACTTCTTAATAATATTTGATAATACGCTTTGATAAGCCTTTTTCATTTTTCGTTTTGTAGATATAAAGCATGATCTTTACGTATAAGATGAAGGAAATTTACTTAAACAATGAATTGTATTTAATTATTCGCTAACGTGGGGAATAATTTTGACTGGCTAAACACGCAATTAAAGAATGTATCTGATAAGGTTAAACACCCCGATGTCAATTTATTCTACATTTTCGCAATATTTTGTGCCGTTTAAGTTAGATACATACTTTTTACTTCGTAATTACTTAATTATTAGATTTCTTCAACATTAAGAGAAACGTAGAAGTAAAATACATAAATCTCCTTGGGAAATTAATGTACTAAACGTTTTAAGAACTTACGTAAAATTTAGACGTAACTCCCGTAAACGAAAGTCCATATAATATATCCAATGGTAGTATATATATATATATATATATATATATATATATATATATATTTCCAGTGGCAGATTATTGAACAATTTCGTAGTATAGTATATGTGTATTATAGAATGTAACAAAGAAGATGATATCCGCAATAAATAATCACATAAAATTGGAAAAATATTCCATATCGGAATAAAATATGTAATATTGCGACTGATGCGCCTGAATGCGACTACATAATAAATTCGAAGAATATGGAAACGTAAATTCGTTTCTATCAGATATATTTACAAGAAATAATATTTATAAGACCTTGTACACATGAATAGCCATAAGCTGCAACGCATGCATCCGTAAATGTAACAGATTGCCCTATCCTTTGGAAGATATCCAGCATATCACGAACTTCTTCTTTAGGCACAAACTCTGGTAAGAAGGTTTTCGGGAAATTCACTATTTCAAAACCTTAGGCTTAGGCACCTTTGACTTATATTCCTGCCCTATGAATCTCGAATGCGACTTTTCTCTTACAACATCCGAAATAACCTTTTAGAATATGCAAACGGATTCTTTTGAAGCCCTTGTAGGTGGATGTTTTATCATATGAAGGTTTATTAATGTGATGAATGATACATACAGTAAAATAACTAAGGCATAAATCAGCATTCGTAATTGTCAGATTTTCTGACTACCCAATTTCTTACTTTATAGGAATACGTTGTGCGACGTATATCTACTATGTGTCTAATATTTTACAACTGCACCAACTGAATTTCTTCAAAGAACTTTCAAGCATAGTTCTTCTCAAAAATTTAAAATCTCAGTAAAAAATTATCTTTTAAAAGCTGATTCGTATTCAAAATTTATGCTTTACTAGATTTCCTTAGGCTGCTAAATTGTGCATACTTTTGTATGAACTAGAGATACGCATTCATTTTTCCAAGAAATATCTGTAGAATACATGTTGTAGATTTAAGGCGTTGGAAGTATTTTCATAACTTTAAATTTGTACTCATGTATACATGCCTTCAAGCAGAAATACCATTCCCGCTTGAAAATTAATTTTTCTTCAGCAAACTATTATTTTAAATGCTTTTCCTTTTCGATTTTCCTTTTGGAAATATAAATTATTAAACTAAATCACCTTTAACATTCTGAAAAGTATACCATGAAAATTAATTCGAAGAATAATTTGATATTTATCTAGAATTTGCTTTCCAAAATGTCTCTGAAAAACAGCTGAGGCATTAAAAAAAAAATTAATCAATTCCTTTCATAAAGAGCAAAATTTTTGTTGAAAGCTAATTTTTCAGTACCTTTTTCCTCTAACATTATATTCCAGTAGCCAGAGGCTAAATATAACTAAATTTGTTATTTTTATTTTTCTTTCTAATCAAATACTTCACGAATTCTAAAGTGGTGTCTGTTATTTTTAATATGTTAGTTTTTGAGTTTTAAGCTTTTCTATGTCATTGATTTAATGAATAATATAAATATTTCCGAGAATCTTTAGACAATAGAAGGCGAGTTATCACAAATAAACAATTTGTCACTGCAGTTTATGCAACTAGAAACAAAGCGTAGCGAAAAATTAAGATTAATTATTGAGCCATATTTGGATGAATCAATACTGCCATCATTACTGGTTTTATCTCTTATTAGTAAACACTGAGTAATCTGAGAGTAACTTTGTCGCGCTGTGGAAGGAGGGTGAGGCCTAAAGCCACCATGTTTCGAACACACGTAATCTTGCATGTGAACCTCGAAGCCTGAAGTATAAATTTTATTTTTATATTATTTATTCTATATTTTGTACACATTTAATGCATTCCATACTTGAAAAGATTCCCGAAATGAAAGCATATGTTATTTTCTCAAGCAATTTATTTTGATGATCGTTTCTTATGACTTCGAACGCAGAGACGAAAATTAGAATCTTGCATAAAATAAGTTGTATAGTCTGAGAATTAAATGCGGATCAAGTTGTTTTCCTTCAGATCTTCTCAATTACATTTATAATCTTTTTGATATGTTATTTGATGTCTCGGTACATATTAGAAGTTCTGATGTTAGTCCAAACAAATTATTATTTTTCTTTTGACTTTCTATTTTATTGAAGTACTTAATGGCAGTGGACAAAAAAATTCGTTCTGTAGTGATCGTCATACATATTGCTACTGTAAGAAAATTTCTTTTTTACACATGCTTATCCAAAAATATTTGAAGAATCTTTCTTAATGAATACATAAAAAGATCAGAATAGGAATGCAACTGAATTATGATACAGGCACACTGGACCGAATGAACTTAATGAAAACTGAAGAATTTCTGAACAGATTGTTAGCACGAGTTATCATTACTTTTTAGCTAGAATAAAAAGAGTGTATTTATTTATTAATAATTAGCCATCTGCGAGCCCAGCGTTCTGCTTGGTGTGCGCAATTCGCCAGTCCAAATACGCAACAGAACGAAGAATTAACGTGAGAGCGGCTTGTGTACCAAAGAAAAATTCTTCCTTATCGGTTTAACTCAATTTTTTTTTAACTGAAATGTACGTGCTACACTACTTCATTGCCAAAACACATACACATTATTCTCATTTATAAATCTTATCATAAAGACCCATACAAACAGATTTGCCAGAATTTTGGCAATGGAACGGATCATCTTCAATTTTCACTAGTAATGGCCTCATAACATAGCTTTTCTTCATTTGCCACATCTCGCGAACGGGCTGGCTGCATGGGCGTTTTCGTGGTTTTCCCCATGTGTAACGTGTATACGAGCCAGTTTCCCTTAGAAAGTCCTCCACGAAGGCATCCCTCCCCGTAGGCAGATAGCCCTCGAGGCTTTGCCATAATCACACACACACACACTTCATTTGCCACATATATTTATACATCTGATTTCTGTCCATAACCACCTAAAGAACTAGGTGCGCTTGTTAAATTCAACCATAAGTAGAATAAACAAATAAAAAATAAAAATAAATAAACTACTAATCAAAATAAAACAAAATCTTTTAAAATTATATGATCAATTGTATGGTGATCATATCTAATGTGGATAAAGTTGTCCTCTTAATCGCTTTTTGTTTCATTAGTATCTGTACAGAATTCTTTCTATTATTATTCTTTATATAAATAGACTGGTATCTAGCTTTAAGGGGACTCGTACACCTTTAACCCCTCATGATCTTCGAATATGTGACTGTTGCAAGAATTGGTATATTTTATTTATTTTAAAAGTAATTACTTCCAACTTTTTACAGCTGATTGCATAATATAGCTGCTTTGGAAAATAGTAAACAGACAGTTTGTGTTCCACAAATATTTTTGTAATTTAATCCTCTTTGTGACAAAATATTTTGCCATGTTTCCACCTTGCGCGCTGGATATTTTAAAAATGGCTAATGGTACATACTTGAAATTTGACGAAGTTCTTTATATGGGCACTATTTTCTAACTAAACTAACAGTCTGATGAATATTTTAATACTGAAAAATTTTATGAACGAAAACATTAAAAATTTTGTTATAAAATACATTTTATGAACTTAACTCAAAATAAAATAAAAATTTAACATGAAATTTTTAGAATTTTAGGTCCACAGTAGTTTCCAATTGTTATAAAAGCTATATATTAAATATGGAATTAAATTATGAAACAGAATGTTTTAAAATGTGCGCGCAAGTTGGAAACATGACGAAAAATGTTGTCACAAAGCGGATTAAATTATAAAAATATTTGCGGCAACACAAACTTTCTGATTACTATTTCAGAAAGCAGCTATATTATGTAGTCAGCTGTAAATTGTTGATAGTAATTGCTTTTAAAATAAATAAGTTATCCCAATTCTTGTAACAGTCACCTATTCAAACATCTTATGGGTTTTAAGGTGTATGAGTCCCCTTAATATTAGCTTGAAATACTAGCAACTGCGATTAGATTTTGCTAAAATAGGTACTTTTATAAGTAGTTTTATAATATTTGAATTATAGAATGTATAGTTTTTTTTTTTTTTTCTCAGAAACCCTTAATCACCTATTTCAGCATTTTCGAAAATACAAAAATGATAAATAAGACATAAAAAATAGCTTTTCATTATTTAATATTCGCTTTAAATTGCAACAACTTTTGAGGTAATTGGAGACTTATCGGAAAGAATCTCGTCTTCTGGCTTTCGTGCAAGACTACAAAACCTTTTGGTGAGAGAAATATTCCTTCAGCTTCTGTACACTGAATAATCATGCATAAACCTTATAAACTGGTATTTTACAGAATGTGCCCAAGTCTGTGTATCATACGCAATACATTGTTTTACTTTGCAAGTCAGTTATAACTATGATGTTGGTACTGCTGACTACAAAAATACACGATCACAAAAATCATATTTTTATTACTGCGAAGAATGTAACAAAAATTCTGCAGCAGTATTCTCTCTATCTGCATACGTATGCAGAGAGAGTCTGTGAGGTAGTGCATTATTCTCGAATGTATTCATCCTGTACGAACTCATCGTAAATTAATAGAACTGTTTTCCTTTGTAATTGCCTAAATGTATAAAACGCGTGAAAACACCAGACCGATCAAATGCAGCAAAGGAACAATAATCAGTCTATTTGTGCAAAACTGTTTTTGATATGGTCATTCTACAACAAACTTTAGCTTTGAATCTATAATGACGAGCGTTAGTTAAAACATGTACTCATTAGCTGTTTAATGACTTAATTAATTTAGCTCATTTCAAAATTTTTTGCATTGAATATGTTAAAGACAACTTCCAGAGGAATAAATCCGCTTGGTATCATGAATGAGCAGGATTTAAACATTTTTTTTTCAACTATCAACTTCCTTGTTGCAGTTGTATTAACTTTACTGTTATTGAAAACTCAGTTTCTAATTTACTGCACTACCGAGTGTTTCGACAGACATTCCTCGTCGCAGAGACCAGCTTGATAAACGGATATGCAGCCATGGACACAAAAAGGAAGTCCTTTTGTTTTTGATAGCATATATATTACCCATGTGAATAATACTGACTACTTTAATTCATGCTATAAATGTACTTCGTTTTCGAAGTCAGGTTAAGAACATTCTCATTGTCAATAGTTGGGAGCGAAACGACAAATAATCCCTTACACTGAGTTCTCTTGCATATATTCATGCATATTCGTTTATTTATGATGGATTATCGATTTAAAACAAATGAAGGGTAACTTGAAAGTCCGTTTTAAATTAAAGTATTAAAATGAAGTAATCAAAACTGCGTTATGATAGTTGAAACATCGGGCAGAGTTTGGAAGCGTGTAATCGGTGAAAAAGTGGCCATGACATTGCCAGAGACTAGCTTCAGAATGTTTCATATTTAGGCGCAATTGTAACTATTTACATGACTTTACATAGTTAATTCTTTACAATATACATATTGCTAAGGTTATTGCAATCACATTATTTTAGAAAAGTAAAAATCTTTTAATTATGCTATTGCAGAAGATATTATACTCTCTTACATTTGGCATTGGCTCTTGATACCGTATTTCTTAGCGTATTTTTTCTCTTGTTTTTATTAATTTTATTACCCAAATATCGAGAATTGCAAATTATACAAATAATTTAATTTTTGAAGGACTCCGTTACTATAAAAACGTAACAAATGAAAAGTAGTCATGGGAAAACTACAGGCAAGGTACTCCTTGAAGTGTAAATATCAACTAGTAAGATATTCGTCATTAACTTTCTTAATCATTAATCATTTAAGCAATTCAAAAGCTTATGTTTAAATCTCTTCGAGCAAGATGGGCAACGTTCTGACATTGATGCTTTTAATCTGCATTTTTTAAATTTAAGTTCAAAACTTCCGTGCTTATTATCATCTTATATTTAAGATTTTCATCAAGCTTAATGAGCCGACTCATAAAAAAAGCTGTTCGCTTTCTCGATATAATTGCGTTTTGAGTTGATAGCATTCGTGATTTAATTTTCGGCCCTTCTTTTAAAATTTCGTAAAGTTTATCCCAGCACAACAAAAGGAATGGAACCTTTTTGGTTTTAACTACTTAAAACGTACAAAACATATTACCAGTTCTAAATTTTACTATGTTTTCAAAATTAAATTTTAAATGCTTCTGCGGAAGTTTCATTCCTAGTAACAAATGGGAAGTAATTTCAATTCCATGAAGTAATTACACCAGAATATTTTGAGTTTTTTCTTCGTAACATTTTCACCTTATTTTGACATATTTCGCAGTTGGAGGCATATATGCAACAACGATGTTTAAATAAACAAAGCCTGTGGATACTTTGGTTGAACACTCTGCGTTTGTGCAAATTATGTATCCTTCTACAATTTTGAAAGTTTCAGTATTGCAGAATTCTAAAGTAATAAGCATTTCTTCCTTTCCTGCCGTATATCTGACCTTTATCTGAGGTATCTGATAGGTTTAAACTTAAACTATGTTTATCTGATAGGTTTCAACTTAAACTATGTTTATCTGATAGGTTTAAACTTAAACTATGTTTTAGGCAGCTTTATTGTATGCAGGTGCTTTGTAATAATATATATAGACTCAAAGGAAAAAATCACAAGAAAAGGATTTGTTTAATTGTAACGAAATTTCCTATGTGGATACCTTTTGCTCTGAAACAATGGATGGGCATAAGGATATATACAGCATCACATCTGATCATTCAGATGATGTATAAGAGAGGAAGAATTCTAGTTTTGAAGCCCATTTTCCATTTGAATTCGATGTTGTTTACTTAGCTCGATTGCACCAATGACTTTCAAAGCGCTTACGCACAATATGAGCATATGTCGCTAGATGAATTAGGATGTGCAGCTGACCTAAACGAAGCACAGTGGCCAAATGAAATGGTAGTTCAGGATTTGGGTTGGAACGATAACGTTATTTCCCTGTGCTGGAAGTAAAGTTTAAACTTAAACTATGTTTACACATAGCATCAAGTACAGCACAGTATCAAGAAGGCAGCGTTTTACTTAAAGAGATAACATAAGGTGAAGGCAGATAGATCGTCAGAGCGAGGTATCACAGCACCAGACTCATATTTATCAAAGATCCGACATACAACCGTGATACCTATGATCCCAAGGACCACTAGCAAAGGACTTGAAAACCGAAAAACGGGGTGGGTCACTTTACGATGGCATTGCGTTGACTATTCAAATTCCTCGCTTACTGAAAAATGCATCTATAGCCGTCCCAGGTTCATTTGAGATGAAATCTCACTACGTAAATTAGAATTGTCTTCAGCGATCAGTCCCTCTTCAACTTGAGTGCTATTGGGTCCTGAAAATGTGTCTGGAATCCAGGGCAGCGTTGGATAATTGACCTGAACAGTCCGGTACAGTCCTGAACAGTAGCTTGTTTCACAGTCCGACAACACGTAGTTATGATCTCTCTAGCCACTTCAATTGATAGTCGAATACCTTAGCCATGTGCGACACCTTTACAGCACTGCAATTACGTTAATCTACGTTATACTGACTTTCATTTCGAGGCACCCTGACTTATAGTTCAATATCAGAATAGCAAGCTATATATCGCAATCAATTTTACTTGTTCACTTCTGCCATTCAGACATTCCCCTGATCAGTTAAATCACCAGATCCCAGGACTTCAGAGGTGTGATATATAGAGATCTACTAACGGCTGCGTCAGAACTCTACTAACCGTCACATGATAAGTGAAACCTTGGAGAAAGTTTGGCATGGAACCTATCAGGAAGTCCGCCGCAGCCAACTCTATGAGTCAATGACAATCTAAATAACGGCTTGCATAAGAGCCAGAGGTGAGCCAATGCCTTATTGATTTATTCGCTATGTATACCTGTATTTCATGAATGAAACATTTAATTTCTCTAAAGTTTTAACTGTTCTCCATGCATGCAAAACACAGTTTCTAAGTATCATTCTATTTGGATAAATCCTTCTTAATGATTTTTTTTTCTTTTTATGTCTTAGAATTTAATGGAGAAGATTAATTAGACGACTCTTTTTGCTAAAATTATAAAAATTTGAGGGCTGAGCTTCTAGCTAAGTGTGTACCTCTATTGCCATTCACCATCAAAATCTTACTCCCGCCTTCTTGGCATGCCTTCGTAATGTGGTGGTCCGCCCGCTGAGTGCGTATTGAAGAGGTTACTTGCTTCCAAAAATACCTAATGTCTCTATAGTGGCGCCTGAACTAAAAAGGTGGTGGATGATAATTCTCTACACCCAGAATTTGGCGATTGGGTTCCCCTAAAACTCCAGTAGCCCTTTAAAAGGGACAGTATGTAAAGTATTTCTCCCGCCTTCTTGGCACGCCTTCGTGGTGTGATGGTCTGCATGCTGGGTGCGTATTCCAGAGGTCCATGGTTCGATTCCCGGGGAAGCCGTTGCTAATTTTTTTATCTTACCTGCTTTAAAAAAATGCGTAATGTCTCTACAACACAAAATGCAAAATCTTGAGTTTATTGTTTCACTACATGCGAATCCACCTAAAATATTATAGGCAAACTATTTGAATCTTTTTTACTTGTAACTACTGGCTGGAATGAACAATAAATGAACTGGCTACTGCACCGGCTCTCCTGTTCGAAGCTACAAATGTAACTGAATCGGGCAACCTAATTTTAGTTAAAAACGCAATTACTTAAACCGTGCCTGATGTGCGGCGATACCTTTTAACTTAATAATGGCTTCCACGGAAAGATAAGGTGACCGCAGCAACAGTATGCAAAGACTCTGCCGCAAATCTTACTGGATTCTTCTCTCAGATTAAACTACACCGCTTGGCCTAAAATCAGCATAAGCCTATGGACTGAAATAATACATGATATAGCGAGGTATAAAGAATGTCTCAAAAACTAAATCTTAAATTTTATTTTAACTTAACTGACATTTAAAAACCACTCCACTGCATTAGTTTCCCTCTTAGCTAGACTCGGTTAAAACAACATTTTCTTCGTTGAGGTCTGTTTTTCACAATTGAAATTTCGGTTGCAATTCAAGAAAAAATAGGGCATTGCACTAATAGAAAATAATTTAATCTGGCCGGAAAATAAAGTTCAATAAGAAAGATATAATTGTAATCAGTATGTAGTTTTCACTGAAATGCAAACTCAACAGCATAGATTTCATTTTCAATTAAGGGCTGTTAACAGTGGCAGGATTGCACTTCAAACGAAAGATTTGAAAATAATATACTAATGATATTTCAACTATAAAAAATCATCTTTAATAAGTGGTTATTTTCATTATCTTTAATAACTGGTTATTTCGTTTATTTACATGGTTTACAGCTTATAATACTACTTCGTACGCTCTGCGGATTAATCATTCATTACTTTGCTCAAACTGTTCCACTTCACAGACATGATAATCAGAGAAGTAATATGATTAAACTACCAATTTCACTGCAAGGCAATTTAATCATTGTTTTAAACACTTGACCTTTCAGTATCATCCACTTAATTTAAGTTGGAATAAATAGCAGTAATGAAATATTTTACAAACCTTTTCATTAAGCAATATATTTATGCAAATGAAGTTGAATAGCTCTAAATACCTTTTCAATTGAAAATAAGTTTTTACATAAAGACCTAATTATCAACAGACAGACAAATTTCACTTAGAGAAGATAATAAATTTAATTAAATAAAACATTAAATAAATTAGCATATTTAAAAGCTTAGTTACTTCCTAAGATTTCCAGTTTTTTTTATTTTTCAAGAAACATTGTTTTCTCTTAAATACCCAAATTATGCAATTTTAGTTGTTTTAAAGAGAATAAATGAACTTCATTAAAATTTATATAAAAGCTTTTGGGAAATGTATTGTTGCGAATTAGAAATTAAGATTTTCCCCTCACCTAAACATAAATATTTACTAAATGAGTATTATTTATAATAGAGATATTAAAATTATCAACGTTTTAATGTACTTTAAAATTCTCGTAACTTTATAGTTTTCTCATTTGAGGATTTTATACGTCTTTACGTAACGCATTTTAATTTCATTTATGTCATGAAAGAACTAATTAAAAGGACTTAATTTGCCCAATTTATACCAATTAGCCTGAAATATTTTATTCTTCGCTTTCATCATAGCACTACTCATTATCCTTAGATAACTGTGGATTTGAATAATTTAGTGAGTCAGAACACCCTAGCAAAACGTATTTCTTTAATGAACAGAAAACAAAATTTAAAGAGGCCAATAAAATTTGCAAACGTATGTTTCTGTTCCAAGCCGGAAGTTTGTGTAAAGAGCTCATCTGATAACATTACATGAAAGAAAAGGCTGAAGTGCTGAGATATAGTCTTCTTGAACCGCATTTTCCATGTCTTATCATTAGTAAATACTTTATAAAGCCACTTCCAGTCCAGGTACTTCATTAGATAAAAGTAGATTTATTAGATAAGACTCTTGCGGACTAAGAGGTCACGAATTCTGATCCTGAAAGAAGATTACCATAATTATATTCATTCCAATTTATATGTATTCATTAGCAACAGAAACAGGTAGTAATTAAAAAGTAAGAACATTTCATGCCTTTCTAAAAGATTCATTGATGTCAATTCAAGCAATGTATTAATTCCATGAGGAGATCCAGCTATTTGTTCTTAGTGTTTGAATGCAAAAGTTAAGAAAAAAGACAGTGTAATTTTCACATACATTTTATTTTGCCCCCATAAGAAAAGTTTTATTCTAGAGAATTTAAAATAAGTACACACAAATTGTAATATTTTTTTAACTGCGGTGTATATTTAGTTTGATTTCTGTAAATTTTGTCCAGCACTCTTTCTGGTATTTGCTTAGCAATTATAGATAAAATCATAAAAAATACTCTTTTCTCATACACAAGAAAAAAGATTAAATTTGTTTGCTGTGTGCAAACAACAATTAGCAGTCTCCTTGGGAAAATTCCATAGTTTCAAATGGGTTGGAAAGAATATTTTTTTTTTTTTTTTTTTTGTTAACTATTCATATTTCTCTTCAGTTTTATGTTTACAAGGAAGGAGGCACTTTCAAATATTTGCTTTAAGATAATGATTTTGTTTTCACATATGTTCTGGAATTTAAATCTTTTTAAAAATAACTCGAATTGAATAGAAACACTGTATGTTTTAAAGGAAGATTTGCTGACATTTGTTTCCAGTGTATTGGTTTACGAAGATTTAACTGTAAATAATGACCGAATCCTGTAAAAAGTTAGTTACAAATATTAATAGTCATAATGCTATATTTTTTAAACGTATTTTCTCAACTTTGTTACCTTTATATCCTTTTCAGTTTCAAATATATAAATACTCGCATCATGCGATTATGAAGAAAGCTCATCTAAGAAAACAAGCACTTAGGCAGATTTATAAATTGCATCTCAATTGCATTTAAATTGATTCAATGTCAATCCTGCTCAGTAAGAAAGTGATTGCTATGTTTCTTATGCCGATGCTTGCGTACTGATAGAAATTATGTGTGCCTTTACCAGTTCCTTTTTAATATTTGGCTTTCTTATCTGCTTCTTTGAAGGTGAAAACAATAATATGTCATGCATATAAAAATTTTCAAAGCTAAGGAGAATACTTTGATTTTGTTTTAACTTCGGAAACCCGATAGAAAAAACTCGATAATATCCATTTTCATAATTAATACTGTTATTTACTTTTCTAGAAATCATCTCAAATCTTTTATTTTCTTTTCAAGATATTTATATTTCTTGGATTGAAGCTCGTTCCAGCATCACAGAATAGTTGAGAAGAAAATGGCATTAAAATTAATCTTTGAAATAATTAATTGCCTAAATAATTTTCAAGCAAGTGTTTTCAGTCATATTTAGAAGAATTATGTCAAGTTATATTATACTCTGATATTCTGCGGAAGCATATGTCTTATCTTACTTATAATCTTCAGAACGTCTTTACCTATGTAGTCTACTGCTCGCTAACCATGCAATCTAGTAGACTAGGGTAAGAATATATTTCCATAATGTGATCAGTCTAATTTCCTTACATACGTATATATCTTATGTTATCTTATATCTTCAAAATGTCTTCAATTATGTATTTTTCTCTTACTCGTTTATCACAAAATGTACTAGACTAGGGTATGTAGTAGACTAGGATATATATATATATATATATACATATATGTATATAATATATATATATATATATGTATAATCTTATTTTGTATGTTCAGAATGTCTTTACCTTGTATATTTCTGTTGGTCGTTTATTATGCTACGCACTAGACTAGGGTAAGAATTTCTTTGATATATGCTCAGGCTAATTTTTTTACTTATGTATGTCATAATTTCGAAGCACAGTTGCAATGGCCGAGTGGTAGGTCGAGGGGAAGAAGTTGATACTAAACTACGTTCAACCAATTATCCTCTTTATTTCCAGATTTCCAAGCACACTAGAATAACTCATCGTAGACAATATACTCTTTAGTCATAACAATTATGATAATTTCTTATGTACAATTTACACAGGTTAATGGGAGCGACATAATTTTAGACGGACAGGCAGAGCATAGCATGCACGTTACAATGGCGGAAACTAGGAAAGGAATGCAACAGAATAATGACGTAATTAACTTGCCAGCGGTATTTATAATAGGTTTGATGTAATTGTAGAGACAAACTTATGATTGGTTAATATAAGTTTTAGTTGCCCTTTTCCAATAGCATTATATAAGGCAGAAAATTCTTGAATTTGGGAGAACAAATGAAGTTAAGGGGAGAGCACCAAATCTAGAATGTTAATTTTGAGGTTGCCAAATTATTTTTTAAATAGCTATCATATTTTCTTATATCTTACATATATACTATATGTATACATGATATCTCATCTTATATCTTTAGAAGGTCATTGGATATGTATTTTTCTGTTGCTCGTTTATTACGTTATGCACTAGAGTAAGACTAGGATAAGAATGTCTTTCTTATGTGCTCAGTGTAATGCTTTTATTTACGTATATATATATATATATATATATATATATATACGTAAGTTTAAAGTATATATCGAAGTTTAAAGCAGCTAAGATGAGAAACCATCTTCAGTCTATGATGGGAAATCAACAAAAATGCTTTCCTGAATGCTCTCACTGGTAGTTATTTTGATAACTCAGATGCTTTCCTTGATAAAGCGATGGTAATTGACTTTGAGATCCCGAATTTCGATATTTGAAGTAGCCGAGATAAAAAAAGACATTTTTGAACGACTGATGAATGTCAACGAAAATGTTTCTAGGTACATTCTTATTAGTGGTCTTTTTGCTAGCTCAGATGCTTGCCTTTGAATAGGCGATGAATATTTCAAGTTCCCAGGATTGTTTTTGGTCATAATAGACGTTTTTCAAGTACTTTTCTATGGAACGCTTTTTCTTAAAAACGACATACTGTTCCAGGGTATTAATAGCTCTACTTTGAATGGTATCCTCTTACATCTATACCAGAAGTATCCAGTTTGACGTGAAGAAATTTTGAATATGCTTACAGACGTCGGTTTTTTGCTTGACGAAAAGTTGTTTGAAGAATGCAAATTATTTACTGCTTATGTGATATTTTCACCTGCCTTCCGCTGCTCAGCGGGGTGGTAAGAGAGATTCGAAATCATTAGCTATTATTACAATTTCGTTCAGGTTCATTTCTATGATAATTTAAAAGCAAGTACTGTCAAAATTCTTTTCCAAGAACTTAGTTTGTAGGAGACAAGAAATACCATGAATGTGGTTGACGAAAGAGATTCATAAACAATATTTTGATCTGAATAGAAGCATTATTCCACACACATTTCCGTATGTTCTTAAACTACCCAAATTTTTTAGTCTTGAACTGCAGATGGAGCATTAGCAAAATATATCATTTTCAATCCCATTGTTTTAAACAGCCCATTTTTGAAGATGTTTGGGGTATGGAAAGTTCTTTTTGAAACTGGAGCGTTTCTTACTATTCAGCTTAAATTTGCAGTTAGTGTTTTAGATACATTTATCACTTATATTTAACAGTAATTATACCTTTGATCATAATGAAAATGTGGGAATTTTTCTCGCTCATAATAATCTGTACTTCTGGTGTCAAATGTGGACAACACTTTAAATGAAGTGATTGATTAACACTTACATAAAACAATGTATGGCTTTAATCATAATAAAGGAATTCTAATTTATACCTAATTAGCGGAAGTTCCCAGTTAAGTTAGGTTGCGTGTAATGTATCTAAGAAGAGAGAGAACGATACCGCTGTAATCCTTCCCTGATAATGATGCAGAAAATACGACTCATAGTCATACATATCTCAGTCTTATGCGATATGGAACCCAGATAAAAAATTTCAATGGAAAAATAAACTAATTCTCTCTCATTATATAAGCAACAATGGGACGCAGTTTTTAATGATTTTCGTCTTTGTAATCAAATAGTCGTAAAAGCTCATGTTTCATCCAGTATTTCACCTATATTCAATTTTTGTGGTTTAAATGTGGCAAAACATTTATCATAATTGATTAGAAATCAATAACAGGGACAAGCAAACACACAAACAGGCATTCTTCTTTATAATATATATATATATATATATATATTGTAAAACATACAAAGTTTTGATTAACAAACTCTTCAATTTGAAAGCGAGAAGCATCAACAATTTTCGAAATGCATTTTTATCTCCAACGCTCGAGACTATTGCCACTCGGAAAAATGAGTGCGAAAATTAGTGTTTTCTGAGTTTTTAATTAATATCTCGGCTGATTAATGTCGTACGAAGATGGGAATACTTGAAATGACTTTCCACGAGATTTTGGAATCAGGAATAATGTATTTAATGCTTGGCAATGCTATTTTTATTTCATTGCAAAACTTAACTTTTTTCTTAACAAAGTCTATGATTTGAAAGCGAGCAGTGGCAACGGTTCTCAAAGTAAAGCAGATTTTTATCTCCAGGGTGCAATAATGTTGCCACTCGGAACAATGATAGCAAAAACTATCGTTTTGAGAGTTTTTAATTAATATCTCTGATTTTAGCTAATTTTTTTGGAAAAAATTAGATGCCTACGTTTCCCAGAACCCAGTAAAGAATTGTAGAATTGGTGAAAATAGGTATAGCTGTGACTGATTTAATCGCGAGCAAACGCATAAACACTTCTTTATATAGATATATTACGATGCTAGACCGAGATATTAATATGATGTTGCCGAAACTGAAGGATATATTCACGTATTAAATTATTTTTTGCTATTAGTAAAACAACGAAATTTTTGGAGATCTGCCGCATAGATACAAATATTTGGGAAAGCATTGGCAGCGTATCACTCATGAAAATATATATTACTGTTTCGATGAAAGGACTATGCATTTGAATATACTTTTGATGGTCGAAAATTTGTTGGACTGCTTATAGGTATGATTCGAATTTGAATAGATGGGATTTCCTAGCATCTCTTGGTCATATTTACCTCACAGGAGGTCATGGAGGCTCTACGTTTTCGACAAATAGGAAATAAATAAATTAGAGCATAGAAAGATGAGAGCCTCGTATAGACGATTTTCCTCTTTCAACCCGAAAGCAATAACTCTGAAGAGTCCTGGAGATGAATACGAAATTTGACAGAAAATATGTTTCTCCAAATTATTATTTTTGCATTATACTTACTTGTTCGGATAAATTGATCGCAGTTTTCTGCATTGAATGTACAGTAATTTGGTGTCTCGGAAAAGGAAACATGAAAAATGAGCAAAGCCCTCGACAAACTCGAAAACTGAACTTCCCGATTGCTAGTCTGACTTGTTTCTAATTACATCCCAAAAACACTCTATAGAAAGATATAAAATACCTTACATTCTTCCCCACATAAAGAGTGCCTGATTAGGTTAGAACCCAATCGCGAAATCCTGGTGCTGAGCATATATAGTCAACCACGTTTAAAGTTGAAACGCCACTGCATAGTTATTAGACTTATCTGAGCAGAAAATAATGTAAATGACTAGTGTCCTTGCGGGGATTTGAATTCTTTACCTTTTGACTGCTAGACAGACGTGCTTCTAATTTTGACACAGAAGTAAGGGGTAAGAAGGGAAGAAATATTTTAGAAAATAAACTAATGTCTTATAACTAAATCCTGTTGTTATGGTATTGTGGCTAGTCTCGCTTGTCTGACCAAATCAGAAGAAATCCACGATACACCCCTATACTGTTGCAAGTAATATGTCACCTGAAATTTCAATTTTTTAAACAATAAACTTAAATTGGTATTTTTGAGAAAATGGAAAAATATTCTTTTACGTGGAAATTATTATTTTCAGTGCTGTTGTAAGCGTACAAGTATACAGTGCTCATGTATTAAAGTCACGCTTTGTAACCCCTAAGTAAATATTTTAAAACAACCGATGCCTTATTTGCATTATGAAATAGCAATATCGTATATTTTTAGAGCAACATGCTATGTATTACCTAACAAGAAGTTTTAAAGTCACCTGTTAAAGATTTTGTTGAATATTCATAACACTTTTTAGGCGTAAATGAATACAAATACAAATTCTAATATATCTATTACTATAAAACTTACATTAGAAAAAGGCCCGGTAATATAGTTCATAAATTACATGCAAATACTAGTATGTTACCAGTGGATGCCGAGGAATATCCCCTGAAGTAATAGTTCTAAAAGCCCATTTCTATTTGAAATCCATCTTTTACGAGCCACTAAACTTTCGGAGTTATTTCCTGAATGCTCTCGTTGCAGACTTATTTACTTAGAACTCTTACAAAAGTCCAGAAAAAAATATGTTTGGGAGAAGTAACTTTGAGAAATATCTGGTAAAACTGTCCTTAGAAAAAGACAAATTGCGAAAAGTGAAGTGGAGAAAGAAAATTTTCAGGGAAACCTAAATAAGCGTATATATATCTTTTGAGTAACAAATAAATTGCTTTTTGTCTTGTATAACAAAGATTGAAAGGATAAAGATTTGGGAAGAGTAGCTTACAGTTCATTGTGCCTCGTTTTCCATGAAACATTTACGAAACGATTTGTACAAAAAAAAAAAAAAGAGAGACCGAAATGTTGTTTACTTTCCCTTTCGAGAGAAACTTAACGTTGTACTTTTGCTGGCAGCCATTTTCACACAGTATGATCACTGAAATTCATATTGAATTGATTTCTTCTTTTAATGTCTTATGTTCAATTAAAATCTTTGCAGAAAATCATCTATCTTCAGGTTTTATTAAAGAAATTTGCGTTCTTTTATTGCTGTCTAGGCATTCAGATGGTTTGATTTTCTGAACATTAGAAATTTCTTCTTTCTTTTACGAGAAAGACTTATTTCTGTTTTTATACCTTCTAATAATAAGAGTCTGGAAGGTTAAAATAGTAAGAATTAAATTAGTTATTAAGTAATTCTTTTTTATGAAATTAGTGCCTTATTCGAAAATACATTGAATAAATGTGCAAGTTTCAATCTATTCTAAGTACCCACAGAAGGCTGTTTAAGACCACATTGGCAACTTATCTTGGATCTACCGCCATGTGTTACCTGCTATAATTCAGTGGAGCTCGATTTCTCGATGTGGCACTTGCTAGATAGAATAATGAACAAGTAGGAAATGTCTCGATCCATGGAATAGGAGATTATTTGTTAGATTTTGCTAAACGCAAGATTCTCAATCTTCCAAATTTTAACTATGTCTCACAGAATAATGTAGAAAACAACGTTCCACATGTATGGGTGTGCGAGATGTGTTGCTGCATTTTCGTTACAGTCCAGATTTATCCCCTACTGCCATCACAACTCTTACATAATGATGCATAGCAAACTTTATGCAAGTATGTAAATATTCCCCATTTTCATGCATTCCTTTGTATCATTTGAATCATTTAAGGAAGATAAGTGATCTTTTGTCATATTATGGAGGGCCCGAGGGTTTGGTACCGCTCTGGTTCTCGAGACAAATTGGGCATTCGTTTCAAGATTCTCCTGGGTAGGTTGCCTTCGTTTTCTCTCGTACCGTATGTTTTATAAACGGCTTGCGGCCACCGTTCTTTTGCAGCATTATATCTGCAGACAGAGATGTTGTCTAGGTTGGTCGTTGAGATATAACTAACGCTCTGGCTCGAAGTCATTGTTGACATGTTCATGCATTCTCGACGCGACGTTCTTTCGTGTCAGAGATAGCGCATGATTTAATTGTGGACTGCGTACTTCGTTTGTCTCCTAAAGTCTCTATTAGTAGCTATACATTAAAGTTGTTAATTCGTCAGCAAATGCAACTCAAGGTACCCTTTTGCATTCTCTGAGCACCTTGACACCTATGTCGTTGCTACACACTGCCAAAACTTAATAAGACTTGAAATGCAAATTCCACTTTCGATTTTGTGCAAAATTGGCCACAGTCTCATTAAATTCAGTTTTCATGCTATTTTCCCTTTTACTAATAAAATTTTCTTTTGAATTTTAACACTTTATTGCTTTCTTCGAGTGGTGCACACACTGGAGTTCCTGGTCTATGGTGACTTACCTCCATCGAAAAGTAATTTGTTTTCGAACATAGCAAAGGAATACTAAAATCTTGTTGTATATTTTGTTCTTGATTAATGTTACAACATTTCTTACGAATACGGCGTACATTGCCGAAGGTAAGATAACTTTAAACTTTTGCCATAAAAGAGCATGGTTATTATGACAAAAAAGAAAAATTAATTAAGTTTTCGTAAGTAGTCATTGTTAGTTTCTTAACATTTTTAATTAAACTTGTAGGGTTTATATTTATTTTAACTAACATTTATTTTAAGTTTAAACTATCTTTCCTGTCAAGACTTACTTTCCCCTGGAATTGCCAATGCCAGAGTATGTAAATTTTAGTAGAACGCGCAAAATATTCAAAATAGTCAGCGGAAGTATTCTGAGTTAAATAGAAGAGAAACGAGTTCGAAAGTGTGCTTTTCTTGCTTCACGAGTGTGGAGGTTGCTAGGTAGAAAGTTAAGAACCGCGCGTTTCGGCCTGTGTGCTTGCCTCGGCAGATAGTTAAATCTTTCAACGTGATGTTCAGAAGTTTGCTGAATTATCAGCGGTATTTTAGAACGCGATTAGGTTAGTTACGTTTAGAGAGCCTCGTAGGTAGTCACTTGTTATTATTTAGTTTTAGTTTCTTATTTTTATTTTACCGCCGGGTCGGCGTAGTTTGTGAGCGTCAAGAGCACGCATCTATAATTTCTAAAGTTGAATAAAAAGGAATTTAAACCCTTCTCAAGACTTTATGTACTTTCCAGTTCATAGCAGTCACACTATTGTTGCGTGCAGGTTGGGAGCGCGCAACATTACAAACTCATTTCAAAATTATCAAAATTTATTCATTTGCTAGCGTATTATTTCATAGATGTTGCTCGAACACTTTTTTTTTTTCTTTCAGTAATCTTTTAATTTTATTTCATCCGTTTAAGTGATGTATTTTCAGCAAACTGGTTCAGAATATCTATGCTTCTTGGAAAAGAAAGATCATTTTCAGGCATTTTAGAAATGCGTATAATTTCTATATAAAATGTGTATCAATCTAAGGCTTAATGTATCCTTTTTTTTCAAATTCGAAATGACAGGATTCTCCTTCACATATTTAAGAGCTCTTACGGAGCACTGTGCTCATAGCTTTAAGATGAAAATTTTGCTTAGTATCAAGATCAATACCTTTCGATATTCATATATTTGTGAATTGTTGAATATTTTCTGTAATAGTTTAATATTCTCTGTCTGAGGGTAAGAACCTAATGTGAGGTCGTTTTTACAGCTTTCCTAGAAAATGACGTCAATAGAAAATGCTTTATAAGAATTTCAATGTAGACATTTACAAAATCTCTGCATTAAAATACTCATTGAAATATGAGCGGCTAGTATAAGCAAGAAGTATTCAATAGGCCCGTATTGCTAATTTATACACTTTTAAAAGCAAGACATCTTTATTTATGTACAAAGGTTACATAAAACCCTCTGTAAATTTGTGAAAGAAAAATTGAGCTAAAATGAGAAACTTGTATCTATTTCCACTAATCCTGGCTACAAAAAAATTTTAAGGCCAATAGAAATATTGAAATTTAGGTTTTTAAGGGAAAGCGATAGATCCTAGTTTACGTCATAATTTCATGTGGTATTAAAGGAATGTTGCTTTTAATGAAACCAGGTATTTTGATAAAAAGCAATATCAGTAAAGATTCCAACTCATAATTATCCAAAACGAACAGTGATGAAAGATGTGCTTTATTATTATTTTCGCGTGATATTTAAAGAAGAAATTATTTCAATTGCTCTAGAAATCGCAAAAATTTCTAATTAGATACCATAAGCATGGCAAATTTAAAAATATGTACAACTACATCAATAACGTTCATCCTTTCTTCTCTATTCTGCAGTTGGGATATTTATCTACTCAGTTAACGCTTCTGTATAAACAACGTCTTTGATCGATGATAAATAAATTAATCATCACATAAATGCTGAAAGTCGCATTGTAGTTTTTATATGCAGTTATACGCATTACATTGTTCTAAAATACATGACATAATGGAGATTTTATAATATGCTTAAAGGTCTTAAAATCAATTTTCGTACCATGTTAAATACCTGCTAGTAAACAATTTATTAGACAAATGGAGAAATTAGTTTAAATTCAATTAGTGCCGGTCTTCCTTTATTACATTTTTAGAACTATTGTTTTTTTGATACACTACCGTTAATTATATTAAATATAAACTCACATTATTTCAGTTAATTATGTGATATTTGGATTGCAAATTCTTCTTTCATTTAGGAAATATTCCTAGAAAAAATACCCAGAGCATTATTATACTTTTAATTGGCAAAATACATATTTTCCAGCATGAATGGGGAAGAAAGCCTTTTTTGAAAACATAATTCTCTAAGTTTTGATTGTTTAAGAAATATTCTGAAAATGTAAATGTCAAACACAAACTGCTTTTCTGAACAACACATATGGGAGATAAGAAACCCATGCGTGTATAGACCTAAGCGACAAAATTCAAAAGGTATTCACGCTACAAATAAAGTACGAACAAAGGACAGAATTATTGAAGAATCTTCAAAATCAAGTTTTAGGTAATTAATAAAAATACCTGATAAAATCTGATATAAAGTTTTGAACAACTATATTTATCTATTAACTTATCTATAAAATTCATTTTACTATGATTATTAATGAAACTTTTTTGAAATGCCAAGAAATAGGCTAGTTTTACACGTTCAAATTCAAATTCACTATGACACATGAAATATCTAACAATAAAATGGGTTATAAAGTTTATAATAAGTAGAACATTACAAAAAATTTCTCGTTAAAACACATAAACTTTTCTATAAGTATTTTAATACAACGTTCCAGTTTGCAGGACCGTTTAGTATGTCTACATCGTTTGAGGTGTAACCCTTTCAAAGACACCCAGTCCTCAGGTTTATGATAATTGATTTCAAGATTGCCTCAGATTTGTGAGTTTTTATGTTAGGATGCTACATAATCATTAGAGATGTACTAAACAGTTTTGAAAACATTCTGGGTATGTGGATTTTTGGATTTTCGGTATAAACACTTGAGCTCTGTATGATTTCCCACTGATATCCAGAAAGCGTTTAGGGCTGTAACCTCCACTTCCCCAATAATAATTCTTGCAAAATTCGTTTGTTAGGAAATCGAAAAAGCAACACAATTGTGAACAGTTGCGTCAATTTTTCTTTCACAAATTTACAGAGGGTTTTATGTAACCTTTGTACATAAATAAAGATGCAAGGGAGATAGTTTAAATACGCCTGCTTGGAGGCTTCATTCCTGAGAAAAGGTTAGAGCCTTATGCAAACTTGCAACTTCTAACATAATAAATAAAACTATGACCCAGAATAAGTTAATATAAAAATAAAACTATATATTTAAAACTGATACTTGAACAGTGATGCAGATTTAAAGCAATATAAAAAAGCTCTAAGTATAAAATATCGAAAGCAGAATTATCGAAAATATTAAGCAGAATTAAAGTGTGTTTTGAATGCATAAAACAAATTTCACATTCCGTGGGGCAATAGTCGTTCATTTCATTCTGTTATATGAACTGTATTTGCTGATTGGCAACACAGACTAATCACTGATTCTTTTTAGTATGTTTGTAAAATAACTTAGACTTCACGCCGTAGGATAAAATACTGGCGTTGTATAATTAAATGATGTTTGTTTTATACTTGTGTCTGCTATTCTTTGGACGCTTTTGCTGCATCTGTATAGATGTTTGGATTTTAGCTTATTTTATACTTTTTACTATTTTTATGGACAATTCAACTAAGAAAACTTCGATTTTGATACCTAATGTTAGAAATGTCATGCTATATATTTTTGTAAATATTAGTGTTTATTTGATCGCAATTTAGTTCTTTAGAACTTTTGTAGTGTTATGTATTGTTCTTATTTATTTTTTTAATATATTTCATGTGATAATTTACTGCGTGCTTTGATTTTAATAAATCGGAGGCCATTTAATGCATATTTATAAGATTTCGTATATTATTTTTACTTTTTGGGTCTCGCAATTTTAAACAGCTTAATGCATGACTTGTCAAGATACCTTCATTAGATACAGTACATAATACAATACATGACTAGTCAAAAAACATTCATAAATATTCTTATTCAAGGTTAGGATTGATTTGTTTTGGTTTATTTGGTTATGGCAAAGCGCAATAGGGCTATCTCTGTAAGGAAAAGGATGCGTTCGTGGAGGACTTGTTTAGGGGAACTGGCTCGTATCTACGACACGCCTCTATGGAAGCAGTGAACTCAGTTTTCACATCTGACAGGACTTTCTCGAAGTATTTATAGTCTCTGCGGTTATTTAATTTACCTAATTGTTGTTTTTACTTCTGAGGAACCCTGTAAGGCAAGGTTTACCAGAACAATCTACGAACTCTTGAAGAATAAGATCAAAATATATACAGCGTCATCACCAGAATGGAACGGGATGAGTTACAGCAAGTCACACCGAACGTGAATCACTGTGTCTGGACCATGATGGTTTCTCCAGTAGAGAAGGAGGAGGTTATATAAATAGGGTTTCACCTTTCGTCTACTTATATAATATCACCTTACAACTCTTCTCTTCACTTACTTTGTCTTCGGTTTATCTTGGAACAACTTGTAACTTTTAACATATCCAGAGTTGTGCATCATGTAAAATACTACTGCTGTGTGTCCAAAAGTGTAGAATTTGTATGCTGTGAGGGGAAACGCGTAAAATCAGGTAAAGGTACGTTAACAACATTGCAAAAGCTTTTTTATTCTTACGATGCTTTCAGAGTTTTTTCTTCTTGCTTAGAATACTTTAAGAGGAGTGCCTAAAACATAATTAGCAGATTTCTCGTGTTACCGATGAGAATTTTGTTTAAAAGGAGGCTATTAATAGTTATTTTGTAAGTTGAAAAAGTGATGCATGGAATAATATAACTGACATTGCAATGTTTTGCCACTAATACCTGTCTAGCTCAAAGTCCATCTGTAGTAGTTTTAGCTAAAGAAAGGTCTCTAGAAACTATTGAAATATATAACTGTTGAAATAAGGTATAATGGAAATGATCTGACGTACTTTGAATGCCAAATAATAATGTGCTCACACAAAACTGCAAATAGTGGCAAAAGAATTGTATCGATGAAAGACTCGTAAAACAGGTAGTCCATTTTGCGTGCATTATAGTATGCAAAATGAACCAGCAAATTTAGCGAAAAGCCGATTTAATTTAGATTTAGAATAAAACTGTATCGATTTCGAAAGCGATTTAGAAAGTCTCCTTCGTCCTTGTTCGGGGAGGAGACTTTGTGAATCAATTGTTATGGAATTTAAAATAACTCCTGACGAAAAGGAATTAATGTTTGATCCCCTATCAAAATTAAAGGAATTTTATTCTACGTTAATAAAGACAAACTAAGTTTACTTTTAAAGTTAGTTTTAAGCATTGTTAATCTCTTTAAATAATAAAACTGTCCATACCTTATTATATACATACATATATGTATATATATTATATTCCAGCATATAAGAAAGCGAGTCGAAATTCTTTCTCGTTTATTATTGACATGTAATACTCCATGCATAAATAATCTTATACTGCGACTTGACAAATGGTAGAAAATTTAGAATAGTCTTAAATAGCTAAACCTTTATTCCATTATTAGCTTAAATACAATTCATTTTATTCCTTTCTAACCATATGCAAGAATTTCTGGAAATTTCTCTTAACATTTGCATATCTGATTAAATTTGGAATTTTAATGGCTTCTTTTAACGCATCTTTTTGCTGCCTTATGGAGTTCTTCTAGAGTCAATTACCTCAAAGGAAAGATGATAAGAATATTCATTTACTATAATCTAGTATTTATCCTCTTGAGGAATAATTGAGCAATTTTTAAGTTATGTTGTCATCTAATTAAATTTTCAGTGACTATAATGTTTTAAAGATTGAAGAAAGTGTTGGAGAAAAAAGGGCATCTTAATTAATGTGACTGAAAAAGAAATCGTCCATTGCTCAAGACGCATAATAAACGCCAGATATAAAGAACGGCTTAGATGAGTTTCATTTTGTACACGGTAAAAAGCTGTTACAAGCTTTATCAAGGTAAAATACTATTTTATTTGCTTTTTTGCCTAAATTTCAATTTAAAAAAAAAAAAAAAGAGAATGTTGTACTATTAGGTTAAGTTTGAGGTTAAACTATCTTACATATGTTTGTGTCATCATTCATAATGTTGCAGAAGCAGAAATCTAAGGAGTTTTGTATTAATACATAATTGGAATACTGGTCACATTAAAAAAAAATGAAAGATATATATTCACACGGCGTTTACAGAAATCCTCTCTCAACTTTTGATTTTGCAGTCGTTGGTTGTAAACCTATTGGATAGTTTAAAAGATTTTATGTGTCTACAACCAAGGATTGCAAAAATAAGGGCTGTGTGATGATTTTAGTATGCATAATATGTTTTTATATATGTATATTTGCGCCACTATATATGTTTGTCAGTTTAAAAGGATTCAATGTTTCAGGAGAAATACTTATATTTTTTAAAAACAACAAAACTGTAACATTGTAAGATTCTGTGCTGTGTACTATAAAGTTACAGTTGAGTGTGAAGAATCTTAAGAACTGATAAGCGAATAATCGCTTGAGTTGGTGAGACAGTAACCTATACTTGGAAAGTGTTAAAGTCCCTTTATTATTCAAATAAGATTTAAAAGAACTCTTTCTTGGAAATGTACAAGAAAGCCGAGATTCGGCCTTCAACTTAAGAGACTAAAAACTAAACAAAACCAATCGTAACTAAAAAGATATAGTCGAAGCTATCAAACGTCTAACAGAGTTGGCCCCTTAACACTGAACTGCGAAGCTATCAAGGGCCTTAAGTACGGCCGAGCGTAATAATAGCTTAAGAGAGAGTAGCCTAAAAAGGCGGACGAGTGCTACCCAGAATCTCTGGTTATCTCTAACTAAGACAGTAGAACTTCACGGTTAAATACCGCGCTTTTTCAATTTGCATTCCCATGTGATTCTAAAACTATGTTCTGGCCGGAAGTTTTAAGTTGAAATTCAGAAATGATAGGAAAGAAGTTTAACTCAAAATTTAACTGTTAGATAAATTAATATACTAATCCTTATAACATAAAGATTTCTTATAATAGTCTAATACTTCAAAAAAGAATTTACTAGTCAATTTTTAAAATTTATGAAAGAAAATAAAAGATATAAAACTCTAAAAATAAAAAAAAAAAAAAAAAAAATCCACACCATGTTTTATAACGGGTTGTTAGAAATTCATTTTATCAGTTGCAATATATTTGCGAATTTTCATAAACATAATCACTTCGATCTATTATAAATTAATTGTATATCTGTATTAATCATATCAAATAAAATTTTAAATTATTGAAAAAACTTTTTGTCTTCAAATAATGCAGTTATTTTAATAGTACAACATTGATTAAATGTGAAATTTAATTAATGTTACTGTCATTGAAACGCAGTAATCTTAGAATTCGTATTATCCGTGCTCTCAGAAACTGATAATGTGCAAGAACACATAAATGATAAATTATATTCTTATTTTTCGAGGAGCGGAAATATTTTCCAAGGGCTGCGTCTAGAATAGTTCTATCCTTCTTCTACATCAGCTTCTGGGGTGTGATGGAGTCTAAGGACTGAAATTTGCCAGGAGAAAAATTGCTATATTAAGTAAAATCTACGCAACGTTTAGGTACAATAAAGTTTAACATCACTGTTTCAAATTATCACTTGTAAAAGGTGATGAAACAGTAGTTTATTTGCTATGTAATAAATATGTAAAATTGAGTATTGTGCAGGCTTCATCTTCCATGCATAGGATATTTTTCATATCTATAATTATTCGAATTGTTTAAAACTTAAAACTAAAGCTTTATTTATACTGATATTATCTAAAGTGACAACTTAAAACTATCAGCACTTTTAAAGATACTTTCCATACAGTATATAAAAAAGGAACATGAAGGGATATATGTAAATAAACTAACGGCAAAGAGCTCTTAAAACTGAGAGCGAATGCAATGAAAATGGGTGAGTTAAAATATCCTAGCTATGAAATTGGAATTCATAAGGGAAATTAAGCTTCAGGTAGCGGGAAGTATTAAAAATACCTTCCTAGTTGATTACCAATTTAAGCAAACAGAAAAAGCACTAAAGAAAAATGCAATAATGTAAAGCCAGAAATATACACGGAACGAGTCATAAATACGTAATAAATAAAGGCAGCCTGGTGAGAATACAATGCTAGTATTTTCCAGCCGAAAGTGAAAAGATTTACAACTAACTTGGGAGCAGTTTTGCTCGTAATTCTCTCAGAAATGTGTGAAATTCATTCTGAAACAGTTTTCTGTGTTTTTATAACATCCTTTTATGCTGGTGTTTTGTATTTTTATATAAAATGTCTTCCTTTTTTTCGTCTGATCTTGTGCTTTATCCCCAGATACCAAGCTGAAAACTAAATCTAAGTCCAGAATCTTCAGTAACTAGAGAGGAAATATTGCAGAGAATTCACTTGTAATAGGATGACAACAATTTTTTAGTTCTTGAAAAGTGGGATCTTTGTTTGGAAGTTGTTCTTACTGAAAAGATGATTTCGATTTATTTGGTTTATTTCCGCATTCACAAAAAAAACACATTTTTTAGTTTTAAACCATTTTGATGTTTTATTTTCTTAAATAAAATTTTTATTGCATTTTTTAATAAATTTTTATGTTCAATATATTTTTTTAAATAATTTTTGAATAAATTTTAAATAATAAAATTTTTAATGCTTATAAAGGCAGTATATTTTATACTAGTACATAATCAATCTCAATTTTGTGTATGAAATTTACAATTACTGCAAAAATAAGCTCTGGAAGAGACGTTAACCCTGAATTCAGATTCTTATTACGCTTAACATGTGACAACTGATATCAACTACTGCATGTGTGACACTTATTGTGCTACATGCGTGACTCGTAATTGTGCTAAATCCTGTGAAAAATTCACTGACGGAAGTACATTCTTTGATTTTACCCCATAAAACAAATTGCAGGGTGTTATGTCAGTTTAGTATAGAGAATTATCTCAAGGAACTCATCTTATCCCATTACAATTAAATTCAGAGTTAAATAGAGTTAGAGCTAGTTACCATTAAATTCAGAGTTAAATAGAGTTAGAGCTAGTTACCATTAAATTCAGAGTTAAATAGAGTTAGAGCTAGTTACCATTAAATTCAGAGTTAAATAGAGTTAGAGCGGACGCTCTTATGACAGCGTGAGGAGATTCATATTGTTGAAATATTTAGCTCTTGATGCCATTCTGTAATTGTAAAATTAACCATTATAGCACCATGCATAGGTACAGTGCATTCCTAACAGTTCATTTAGGAAATTTAAGTTTCGTCAAAGATGCCTTAGCGAGTTGAAACTCCGGTAGATACCCTGGGCTCAGGAACCATTTTTTTTCTACTTGGTGGTTAAATATGATATTTTATACACATTATATATAACGCTTTTCCTGTTACTTGATCATAATAATATAAATATTAATGGCGACATTATTTTAGTAGTACTAGCACTAACAAGAATAGAAATATTAGATTTGTTCTGTATGATGACTTAGACGTTTTAGAGAAAAAGAACGTTACAACGAATAATATCTATTATAAAAAGGAATTTAATAGTTTCTGGTGTTCCTTCCTTTTATTCTACTAACTTAAATGCTGAGGAACTTAGTGAACAGCTAAGGGAATAATCGCTTAAGTCCAAGAACAAAACCGTAAACTCAAGAAGGGTTAATTACCCTTTATTTGCTCCAAAGACAAATATACGGTCGGCTCTTTTCTCAGGGCGTACAACAAAGCTTCCACTTGGGCTTAACTTAAATGTAAGAAATAAGAACTAACTAAAGAGATTTAGTCGAAGCTAACCTCGAGTTGGCACGTAACATTAAACTAGCCAGCGAATCTATCAAAAGGCACGTAATACGGCCGAGCGTAGTAACAGTGAGAGAAACGTAACCTAAAAGGAAAACGAGCACTATTCAAGAATCTAACTCTCTCGGAGTCAGTGGAGCTTTGACTTAAGTACTTCTCATTTGCATTTAACGTGATTCTAAAAACTAATTCTGGTAAGACTATAAGCTGAAGCTAGAAGAGATAGGAAAGGTTCATAAAATTGAAATAACTGTTATATAATTAGTGTATACCTTACAAGCTATTATCAGTTAGGAATATTTTTTTCATCCATTATAATGAAATGGTTACACAACGAATGTCTTTATAGATAACATCAGTTGTATGTCAAGAATATTAAGATACAATTTATCATACATCTAATTAACAGCATTTCGCATTGATCTATGAATTATTTAAACATTCTGCTTAAGGTCTTCAGATTCTTCAAATTTAATTCGACAGAACTTGTGTTTCTGCAAAAAGCTGACTGACATTTATTAGCCCCTATCTGTAGACAAGAAGCTAAAATTGCGGTTAATTAAAGATAAAAACTAGTCACATAACGAGTTTTTCCTTTTCATGGCTTTTCCTGTGCGAAAACAGAAGCCAAAATTTCACAGAAAGTCCTGAAAAAATTGGACTTCTTTACAAAGAAATAGCAGTTAAATATTGGTGTCAATCATTTAAATACTGGGATTCTTCTTTTTTTAAGCAAATTTTTTCTTTCATTTGTCTTAAACAAGATCTTATTTCATTAGGTGCAATAAAGCCCACCAGCGGCCGAGCGATAAAGACGCTGAACACTGGTAGATCGGTTCGAGGTTCTAATTCCGCGAACGGGCTGGCTGCATGGGCGTTTTTGTGGTTTTCCCCATGTGTAACGTGTACGAGCCAGTTTTCCTTAGAAAGTTCTCCACGAAGGCATACCTCCCTTAAGGCAGATAGCCCTCGTGTGCGTTGCCATAATTGAATAACCCAACCCATAACTCATTAGGTGCAATAAAAGATGTTTTAAACTGGAATTTATTTTAAATAATATACCTATAACACATTAGATAAACGAAAAATGCATTTTCACATCATATTTTATTTATTTCTTTAAATTTATTTTAGTATTATTTCTTAGTGTTGTTTGAATAGACCGTCTGATAAATGTTTCACAGTTGCAGTTCAGTAAATGTTTTAACTGTTGAATTTATAATCCAGAACGAAAACCTATTTCATATCGCTTTTATTCTTTTATATTCTCGAGCAGGTATAGTTGCGGGAGATCAGTATTTTATTTGAGTTCCGATATTTTAAGAAATATTTATTAATATTTAATGGAATATGGAGAAGGAAATGGGTGCACAGATTTCCAGATAGTCTATGAATACATAAAATGTTCTCTCTACAGGCATTATATCTTTCATCTTAGACTTACAGGATGACATTTGTGATTTCGCTGTATATTATTAATCAATATATTATTTGTGGAAATTTCTAACTTTATAGTGACGTATAAAAATTTTCCGTCGTGCACAAATTCTGATTCTAATATATAATTATAAACAAATATCTTAAAATATTTTGTCAAAGTTTTATAACTGATGTTAAATAAAAATGTCACCTTTGACGACTTATTTTGAAAGCTCTAAAATATAATATATTTTTTAGCAGAAATCTTCAAAGCTTTATAACTTTATTTCAACAAAATGTCATTTTTCTTTTTCCTTTTATATTGTCATAAACTAGGTTGACATAACCTCAAAAATGTACGCAACCAAGGCATAAATATCATATTTCGCTAATACGTGTCCATTTCGCTCGGCGGAGCAACCTCATCCATCAAAGCTACTTTACTCTCTTTTGTTCTGTTTTAACAAAGTAACAATGGCACTAAAATTCTTTTCTTCAGATATTCGAAGTCATTTCTCTCCGAAAAACATTAGTGGATGTATGTAATTATGCCACAAAAAAGAGCAGGTTGATGTTACCGCTAATTTGCGAGATTAACGAGCGAGAGTTGTTTACAAGTTAATAAACATTCACTACAAGCACCAGACTCATTAAGTCGAAACTGACAACAAAATCTTTACTTCATGTGGGCCGATAATCAACCGGAATTGCATTAGGTATTTGAATAGCGTGATACGTCTCTGTAAGACTTTCCTGAAGCTGAGGTAAAATAACATTCTAGAAAAATAAGTATTTTTGCATTAAGATAACATTTTAAGTATGGTAATTTGATTATCGATTTTCCTTTTGTAAAGATTTCATTTTCGCAAATCATTAGATTTCTAGAGAATATGGTTCTTAAAATTTGCAAGTCTTAAAACATTGCAGTGTTTTAAGTGTATAGTGTGTCACGATTTTGCTAAAGTTTATAATGCTTTAAGTTAGATATTGATATACGGTGTGTTTGAAAAGTAACAATACTACTTTAAAATGACTCGAACCATTGTTTGTAGACAAATGGCTCTAATTTAAGAAATGAGTCAAATAAGATACGTTATCAGACTACTACAATTTTTGTTACATGATATCATTCGCTGGAAGGATATAAAGCTAAAGCTTTTACATGATTCTCATAAAAAGTTAATATAAAAAAGCGAAATATTTGTCATAAATGACTAGGTTAAAACAAAATTTTAATCTCTAATGATTAAAATTATGCAAGACAGCTTTAATAATAATAACTCGGTCTATTTCTTTGTTGTTTTCAATCCTTCTGGTTTTAGATCAGATTTCATGTCATTTTCATTAATTTTACCATAGCCAAAGCGATGAGAGTTGTGCTTATAGTAGCCTGTACTTCATAGATGAAAGCACGAATTTACTCAGCTTCGTCCCAGTTATGATAGCATACATCTCAAGAGAAGAATTCAAGGGCATTCAATCCCTTTTGTCTTGCTATTAATCTTTCGAGAAATTTTCAGCTCTGCGAATTTTAAGAGCTACCATACTGCAAAGAAACTTTGCATTTACAGAGAGTCTTTGCAGCTGAACAGGTGAAAGCAAATCCGGACACCCGGCAGGTTTACACGGACTGATCGGGTTTTGTCTCCAGTAATTTGCAAGCGCTGCATTGAGAGTTTGTTGAATTTACATTCTGTATCCATTAGCATTAGTACTAAATAAATTCAAATGAATATCTAACACGAATATTAAATTAATTACATTAATTAAACAGGTAATACAAATTATACTAAATAGCTAAACATTATACAAAGCACAATGCAAAATTACTCATTACTTCATAACAAAAATTGCTGTTATAACCAAAACTACCATAAACAAAAGACTCATTTGGCCTTTTTAAATAGTTTTAATTAACAAAACACAGTTAAGATAAAACTTTACAATTAAGGGCGTTATAATTACACATTTAAGTTGCAAAGTAAATCTCAGGGAACAACATCTCGGGGAAACAGCATGCTTAGTTCATGACTCCCGCACATCGACTGAAGCCTAAAGTCTTTTTTTTTTTTCGGGGGGGGGTTGGTGTATATTCCGGCGGCCACTAGGTGACGGTCATTGAGCCATGTGGTTGCACTGTTGTATATCTTTAAATAAAACACAGAACATTATGCTCATCGGGCACAGTATGCTAAATTCAATATATATACTATTCATTAAACACATTTTACATTGAAATTCACACATTATAAAGGGCAGCAGTTCTTTGCATATTACACTGTTAATGCACTTACTGCTATATTATACATGAATCAGATTGTATTAAGAAAAGTACTGTACAGTCCTCAACTAAGGATTATTGCTGCGCTACTCTAACGGACGATTAAAAAAAAAAACAAAGCTAACAACTCAACCGTTAGGTCGATTTTCGGCAGATTTTCACATGGCCATGACATTTACATTTGTCCCTGAGTAAATTTCTTTATGTTACTTTTAATAATTTTGTCATGTAATTATTTTAAGTAGTGTTTGTGTTTTAATTCAATTTATTTTGTTAAATGCTCACAGTTTATTTTCAAATTAAAATTTTGCCAGTTACTTACAGTTTTCAGCTAGCCGGTAAAACAACGCTACACTCTTTGAACTCCAGTTTCCTTCAGCATCATTACTCAGATTCAATTTTTATTTTTCCAGAAGTATTGAAGTTCTTTGTTACTGTATGTTATTTTAATAAGCCTAAAGACTTATCAAAAATAATATTTTAAGGACAATCATTTGAAAAAAAATAATATTTTATTATTTCTAGGACATGAATTACAAGGCGTCACACACAGTGTGTGCAGAAATCCTATGTACAGCCCATGTCCTATTCACTACATGCCTTTTCCATTACAGTTACTCTGAGCCTTAATTACAGTCAGTATTACTTGCTCATTACAGTCAGTAATGTTGCCATTACTGTGTCATCAATAATACACTCATTGTGCATCATTACAGACGGTGCTACAGTTATTATGCGCATTAATGCATTTACTATATAGAGTCTTTGCAGCATATCTTCTCAAAATTCTAACACTGACCCAATAACATGGTAACTGAAACTGTATCAGTAATGATAAACATTTGTACAGAAGGCATAAATTTCAATTTTCATTTACAAAAGCAGTAATTTCCGGTAACTTGCAAGCGCTGCATCGAGAGTTTGTTGAATTTACATTCTGTATCCATTGACATTAGTACTAAATAAATTCAAATAAACATCTAACACGCCTATTAAATTAATTACATTATTTAAACAGGTAATACAAATTAAACGAAATAGCCAAACATTATACAAAGCACAATGCAAAATTACTCATTACTTCATAACAAAAATTACTGTTATAACCAAAACTACCATAAACAAATAAACTAGTTAGACATGAAGTTATTGGCTTTTAAAATGTGCTACATTGTTGGCATATATTAACAATGCGAAGATGCAGAATCCTTTAAAATATATCATTTTGATAAATATTTTTCAAAGCAAAAAATTTTTCTGTGAATGATTTTTAGAAAGTATGCTAAAAATTTTTCAAAGATGATTGAAGATATAAATCACGACTGCTGCCTGACAGTCTGAATTTTTCGATCCATTTCTTACTTTCCATCGAAGCAGGTAATTGAAGATATGATTTAAAGCAGCTAAATTTAATTAAAAATTGGCTTAATAATTCATTAGATTCAATATGCTGCTTTCAAAGGTTCTTTATGATAATAATAATGGCGATTTCATTTAACAAATCAACTCTGTTTTGGAAATCATAAACCTAAAAGAAGTGTGTTAGAGTTTTCGGGAAATACGACACAACTCTTTCTGTGGCTGATTTATTGTAGTCCTTAACTCAAATTTATTAAGTTTTTCTGATTCATAAAAAAGACATTGTTTTGTGTCAGGAAATCGCTAAGTGTGGTAAGTTTAGATAGGCAGTTAGACACAAGTTAGCAAAACAATAATTTGTACAATAATTGTTTTGATTTTTGTTACTTATCTCACTTGCTAGACAATAACATCAAATCACATCCACGAATTGTATCAAGAAGAGAAAGTAAGGGCTGCCTCTGTCCTTCGCAAGGGTCTTGGGTGCCTTAGAGATGACGGCGTGACTTTTGCCTAGTTGCACTCGATAGAACCTTCAGCTTATTGTCTGTTTTTATGCTTTCATGTTGCAAAGGCAGAATGTACCTACAAGCATCTAAGGCGTTTTCGAGACTTAAACACTGGCCTAGTAATTCAGCATCCAGCAACGATAAACCCTGCATCGATCAGCGCATTGTAATTGTTTCTTATTATGCTTACTATATATGCTTCTAAATGTTGTAAACGTATGTTGAAATGAGTACAGAAATTAAATACCGAGGAGCCAAATGCATGCTGAATATCTTCCAAAGTCCTTCCAAACTTCAGCGATACTTCCAAACTTCAGCGAAAAAGAACCTAACGCTTAAATTTCGAGGTATTTCGAAAAGGAGAATATCAAAAATAGTTAAAGTAACTACATTTTTCAAACGGTGATTACGAATTTATTTTGATGAGAGAAACTTGACTTCATTTTTTGCTGTTTTAAAGTGGTTAGATTATGTCCAGGATGTGGATAAAAATTAAATATGGATAAAATTATGTCCAGGAAATTTTTATTCATCTAATTTTCACTCTATTGTTAATAATCATTCGACGCATTTGTTCAAGTTGTAAATTTTAAATTACAGTTAGCATAAATGCTGCAATAAATTCATTCTTTTAAATATACAAAAAAGTATTTTAACATTTTTTGTTGTTATTACCCATTTGTTGTATTATAACACAAACAATATATCATTATCATCATCATCATTTTAGTTTACAACAAAATATGGTTGATCATCGAGTATGCAAATTTTGATAAATCCAGCATAACATTTAAATTTATTATTATTATTTTTTATAAATATTATTTCTTTAACTTAGATGTTTTTCGAATGAGGCAGGATTACCCCTTCTCCTTAATATTGCTTTTTTGATAAATCGAAGACAGAATTTCAAAAAACGTAGATAACATGCTTAAACATTTTCTTTGGAATCTTTTTCTGTGAAATAATTTGAACGTCTTCAGGTTTGTTTGGCGTCTCTTTATACATTCTTGCTCGTTTGAGTATTAAAAAATTTACTTTAAGGAAAATTGTAATTCTTTCCAGAAATAAAATCAATATTTTTTCTTGGATTATAGCAAAACTGTGCTGCTGAAGCTCTGTACTTATATCCAGTGTTTTTACTTCAGTTTTTTTAATAAATGATATAAATTATTGTTTCTGTTAAATAGTTACATAAATGCTTTCAAGTAATGTTTTGCTGGCCTTGAAAGAAAAAAAAATGTATTGTTGTAACTCATTTCATTTGTCTGTCAATAATATCAGATCAGGTCCCAGAATTTTGCTGTTTCCTAAAGATAAAGTTTTCCCTCTGTTTAAAAAGTATTCCATTTTTAATGCTGTTTCTGGGAATTTTTAATTAGCTCTCAACTGTGAAAAAATTGCATTTTGTTAAGAATGCTCAGAAATGTATACTTTTTGATTACATAAATCAATGAAAGAATTAAAATCACTTACACAAATTTATAATTTGCTTTGTTTTACTTGGCCTAAAAAGGAGCACATCAATTCAGGTAAATAAAGTACCTGATTATTGGGAGTCAGGATAAATGGAGTTCTGATGTGTTAACAACGTGACTTAGCCATTTTGTAGAAGTGTAATATGATACGGATGCAGAACTTATGATTCCTTAAAAAATTGTAATTGTAAATTGTAAATTGTAAAATTGTTCTATATATTTTAGTTTAATTGATATGTTAAGTTTATGTTTTAGTTTAATTGATCTGTTTTAGGTGTAGGTGTATTTAATTATGGCAAAGCACACGAGGGCTATCTGCCTAAGGGGAGGGATGCCTTTCGTGGAGGACTTTCTAAGGGAAACTGGCTCGTATACACGTTACACATGGGGAAAACCACGAAAACGCCCATGCAGCCATGATCTGTTTTAGTATTAGAAAACAATGGCTCTTTTGCCACTAATTTAAAACCAAATCTGGAGATTTAGAATTCTATGTAACTAATTAAACTAAACAAATCAAAATAATTTTTCTGGTAATTCAATTAAAATTTCTCTCAATATTAGCAAAATTCTGTCTGGCATTTAGGTACATTACGCTAACTCTAACAAAATTGTTTCAGTTATCATGAGAACCAATTTTCTAAACCGACAGCTGTCTTTAGTAAATTACTGATATATATTGTTTTTCTCACACGTAGAATGTAGAAATGAAAGCATACTTTCTAAGAATCTGTAATATAAAGCATGCAAAATATTTATTTCAGTAATGATAACATGAAACACATACCGAAGATTAATGTATGCCGAGATGTGCTGAAAAGGCACAAACTAAATATTAACTTGTTGATAAGAGTAATAAATCCTTTACGGGTTTAGCTATCAATTTCTCCAACCAGCAAAAGTGTGTTACTAACCATTACACCAAGAAGGCGGTAGAAATGCCTTATATACTATACCTTTTAAAGAGCGACAGGGGATTAGGGGACCGAATCGCCAAATTCTGGTGGTATACCATTTTTCGTTCGGGCGCCACTGTACAGACTTAAGTTATTTCGAAGCAGGAGAGATGAAAAATGAGCAATGCCTTTACATGGACTCGAACCTCAGGCCCCTCGAATACGCGCCGAGTGACCATTACACCACGAAGGTATGCTAAGAAGGCGGGAGAAATGCCTTATAAATGGATATAAAGAAGATATCATGAATTCGATTTTGTAATTCAGAAAAGGTGTAAAGATTAATTGCAAGTCATTATATTGCAAAAAACAAACTTACATCTACTGACTTTTTTTATTCTTTTTATCTGTTCATTCCTGAAATAATTTTGAACATCTCAAATATTTCCGCAATAAATGCAGAAACAAATAATTTCATTCTGCTTGAAAGACTGACGGTATTCTTTTCGTATTGCATTTTACTTTCAATGCTGACTTCTGTGCTATCTTTCAATTTGATCTTCATCCATGATTGAGGCTAATTTAAAGCTTTCCAAAGCCCATCTAAATACATTCCAACGAGCCACTGCATTTCTTTTTCAGTCGTCAAATTGATCAGGTTACATAAACTCAATTACATGAAAATGACTTAACATAAAAGGGTGTATCTGTGACGCTCATTGCAAATGGCATCGATTTCCTCCGAAACATCTCTCGACTCGAAAGAAACAAAAAATGACCCCATTCACTGAAACTTTCCGAAAGGAAGGGAGAAGGGCAGGAGAAAGGCACACGTTCGAATGCCTCCAACACCCCGACCCACCCCAAAGATCGGTATTTGTGATGGATGAACGTATATTTCAACTGCATTTTGGTCGGCCTTCTTGCTTTTGGTATTAAATTCCTTCTTAAATTCCAGCTGATGTATTGGATTTTCACTTTTATATATGAAATATAGAAATGTATCAGGACACCGAGGGATTGGAGTCGCTTTGCTTTCTTCCATGGGATTTGCTCGACGTGATACGCTTGTTTTCTTTCCAATTTTGTTTTATTATTTTTGGGACTTATTTTTATTTTATTATTTTCCTGTTATTCTCCAAGCTTGTTTGGATACTTATTTCGATATATTTGTTGCTCAATCTCTACTTCAAATTTCACTTCTAAGATCAAGATTTGTTCTGCTAAAAGAAAAACATAAGTGGCCGTGGTATATTTTCAGCAAGTACCATTCATCTTAATCTTAGGCAATGATTTGGAAATGCCGAAAAGCAGCAGAATGGAACGACAAAAGTTTCCTAAAGTCCAATTATAGAAGTTGTTGCTAAGGTATGTTCAGAAGTCTTACTTGCTGTAAACGATTTTTACGATTTCAGCAAATCTTCTTAGCCTCAGGAAGGATGAAATTGTTTCGAAAATTCTCAGCTATTGTGAAGTTCTTAAATATAATTTGACATTTCAAAATTTAGTAGCTTCTGTCTGAATTTATATTTAGTTAATGGAGATTGAAAGTAACTCTCCGTATAATTTTCGTCAAAGAAAGCACATTTAAGAATTCTACAAATGAAGGTTTGATTAAAGATTCATTAACAGATACTCACATTATTATTATTGAAAACACCCAATACACATAGCTACTATGGTATCTGAAATTTAAAAAAATCTTCTGTGTAATGATGCATCTCTTCAGTAAAATTTTGAAAATGTGTTATATCGTATCGGTAAGACTTCCTTGCACGGGCTGTTAAACAATAAACAGTTTTTTTTTTTGGTACTCCATTTAAACTTATTTCCTCGAGTTATTCTAACTGAATTAACTGATTACTCAAAACAAGATAAAAATGACTTCAAAAACTGTAAATTTTGAAATTAAATATCCCGGTCAATTTTTCCTGTACTGAAGTCAAACTTCTTGTAATTTTATTTTTTCATAACAAGCATAAAACTTTCGCAAATATATGTATACGAGTAGGGAGACTGCATTCACAGTTAAATTTCGTTATTAGCCCAATTATTTTTTAATTTGCGTTGTCAAAACATAAATATTTTCGTCACTTAAAACACTTATGGTGTTTTAAGTATATGACAACGAAAAACGATTGCGAAAATACCGAAATTTTTCACAATTACAATACTTCCTTTACTTCATTTAATGAAATAAAAAATCAAACAACTGTAAATTTTATCCTAATCTTTATATTACACTAGTGTGCAAACTTAAGCAATTTTTCTGATTTTCGCAAGATATCAAGTGGGAGATGTGAAATTCATACTACGGAGATACGATGTGCTTACTTAAGGATGAGTAAAGCATATTAACCAAAAATGAGTACGACGCATACAGTACGGAAAGAACCGAAAAAAAACTTTACTGACAAAGTAAACCATGCAGTCGTTAGTACAAAAAACGTTTTGATCCAGACAAAGAAAAACAATCCAAAGAGTTTTAGGAAGTGATATGACCTTCCTGTGCAATTGTTGCGTTGCGCTCTCTTTCCATATCCAAGACTAGATTATTTAATAGGTTTTGGAGTAAGAATCTTATATATCATTTTCTAAAAACATCTGTTTCTGTTGTCGTTCTCCAAAGGGCAAAGCCTCTGCATAAAGTACCCCATGCATGTTCCCTAGGACGTAAATCAGGAAAGCACGCTGACCAATCCATATTGTCGTTATCTTCACTTTCCAGGAACTCCTTAGTATGAGTCCTATGTGGTAGTGCATTGCCGTATATACAGTCTTAGACAAGAAAAACGCACCATGACGCACCGACAAGATATAAAGCAAATTAGACACAAATTGATATGCATACAGGTTTCGACAGAAAATGCAAAATTTTACATTTTGGCTACCAATGAATGAACAGTTGTCGCTACAATGAATGAACAGTTGTCGCAATGAATGAACAGCGTATCTGATCTGCGTCAACTGGCAGGATATTTAAGAGGAGAAATTACGATTCCAGATCATAAATTCTTCACGAATTTCATTCCGTGTACTCTGGTAGACAGTAACTATGCCTCGCGACGATGTTGGCAGGAATGGGTTAACTACGGCCGCACACAGCGTCAAGAAGCAGGTGGTAGGCCTAGAGAAACGACAGAACGTAAAGACCGAGCAATCGTCAGAGCGGCACTCACAGCCCCAGTAGCATCATTATCATCGATTGTACGTGCAACTAGTGCTTCAGTGACCGCAAGGACCATTCACAGACGCTCACAGAAAGGCGGCTGAGGTAACGGCGCCCCTTGCGCCGACTACGATTGACCTCTGTACAACGTCAAGCCGGTTTGCAGTGGTGTCGGGCTCATTCACACTGGAATGTCACTGACTGGAGTAGATTCATCTTCAGTGATGAGTCCCGCTTTGAACTGAGCCCCGATGACCAGCGAAGGCGAGTCTGGAGACGCCCCGGACAGCGGTGTGATACCAACCTGACTGTCTTCCGGCAGATAGGCCGACAACCAAGAGTGATGGTCTCGGGTGCCATTTCATTTCATAGTAGGATCCCCTTGGTTGCCATCCGTCGCAACCTTGCAGCACATCCGTACGTCGACGAAGTTCTAAGGACTTGTGTTGCCCTTCATATCGCGCCACCCTAGGCTTACATTTCAGCAATGTATTGCCCACCCCCACACTGCACATGTTTCTACTGCTTGCCTTAGTGCTTGCCGACCATTACCTTAGCCAGCAAGTTCTTCGTATCTCTCTCCTATTGAACACGTTTGGAGCATTATGGGCAGGACCCTCCAACCAGCACGGGATGTTGACATCTAACGCATCAGTTGGACAAAATTTGGCGCGATATCTCTCAGGAGGACATCCGCAACCTCTATCAATCAATGACAAGCAGAATAACTGCTTGTTATTCGGCTGCCAAAGGTGCCAGAGGTTCTTGCTGCCAGAGGTGACAAACGCGTTACTGACATTTTCACTTTGTGAAGCTCTAGCACTTCAATAAATCATCGAATTTTTCTGAAATTGTTATCATTTGTTTTTCTGTACATGTAAATCACTTCTACGGATTTTCGTCCCATTCGAATAACTCCTTCTTGGTGCGTCGTTTTTGTTTTGTCTAAGAGTGTAAAACCCAAGTTGGGGCCAATGGCACCACGGAAAAGACGCACGTGGAGGACGATAATTCCTCCCAGTAAGGATTTACTGTAAGTGAACCACTGTCGAAAACGTGGAGCTCCATCCTTCCATTCAGCATAATACCTCTTTATACAAGGACCTCAGAGCCCCCCCCAGTGGCCGCTTCCCTTGATATTAAGGAGGTGAAAGAATGTCCTTAACTATCTCCATATGAACGAGTTCCAAGAATCGTTTTGTAAGACTGAAAAGACTCTCATCAATAAAGGGGGCATGACTCCATTCATAAGGTGTCTAGTTTGTGTTCTGTAAACTACTGTAAAAGGTGCTGTCGATGGTGTTCTGAAATAAGTTTGTAGCGTTCAAGATGTCGGGCCATCTTTATGAAGTCGTCTGGTCACAGTAAACTGGAACACCTATCCTCCGTTTGCGGTACATAACTGCTAAGAAATATTAGCCACGGTCTGGTTTCGATCACGTTTCGCCCGCAGAGCAATATATCGGACATCAGTCACTGTTGTTTTGCTTAGCCGACCACCATCATCTTTCTTACTGCTGCATCTGTCTTTTGGAAGGCTTTACAAGGTCGTGAAACAACAAGTTTTAACAATTCAAAACCCTTGGGTGATAGATGTCAAGCCCTTCCATATTAAGGAGGTGAAAGAATGTCCTTAACTATCTCCATATGAACGAGTTCCAAGAATCGTTTTGTCAGACTGAAAAGACTCTCATCAATAAAGGGGGCATGACTCCATTCATAAGGTGTCTAGTTTGTGTTCTGTAAACTACTGTAAAAGGTGCTGTCGATGGTGTTCTGAAAATGGTTTGTAGCCTTCATGATGTCGGGCCATCTTTATGAAGTCGTCTGGTCACAGTAAACTGGAACACCTATCCTCCGTTTGCGGTACATAACTGCTAAGAAATGTTAGCCACGGTCTGGTTTCGATCACGTTTCGCCCGCAGAGGAAAATATCGGACATCAGTCACTGTTGTTTTGCTTAGCCGACCACCATCATCTTTCTTACCGCTGCATCTGTCTTTTGGAAGGCTTTACAAGGTCCTGAAACAACAAGTTTTATCAATTCAAAACCCTTGGGTGATAGATGTCAAGCCCTTCTTCAAACTCGCCAATCATTTCGTCAGGTGTAAAGGCGTCCTGATGTTTTCGTAACCATACAGCACGTACAGTCTCACTTGCAGAAGAATGCCTGGAAATGTTCCAAGTTCCAAGTTCTGATGAAATTGCCCCGAATAGCATGCATTTTGCATGCTTTGATCCGCCTGTTCTAATAACATCTTACTTTATGGAGCTCATCAGGTAGGCGAATGCTGAATTGCGGGTCCAGAGGAGAGGCTAGGTCGTAATATGGGTGTGACCAATATTGACGTGTGACAAGAACAAACATCAGATAGGTTGGAGTTTGCAGGGCGATTTTTCTGAAAATAAAGTTATTTCATGACAAACATAAAATAATTAATCATAAAAAGTCTTAATGATGTAGTAGAAGGAATTCATCCATGATCCTGGAAATGAGCTTTCCTAGCTTCTTTTTCAATTACTAGGAGGCTTGGTAGATATCTGATCACTAAGATGAGACGTTTCGACCAAAAACAATGGTCTTCGACTGAGTAAGGCCCGTTTTAGGGCAAAGCAATATTTCAAAAAAAGTAACAAGACTGTGTAAAGTGGTTTTCTTTTCAGTCCCTGTACAAGTTCAAAGAATTTGGTGATAATAAGCCCAGTCATTTATGAGTCTTTCAAATTTTGCAGGACTTCCTGAACTACTGTTTACCACTTACTTTGAATCATGTAGAATTCTGGTTCCTACCGAATATTCATTGTAAGTTTTGTATGCTTCGTAGGTTATTTACATACACCTTCCCTTTTAAAGTGTCCTAGAGAAAATAAGTTTCAGTCGTTAAAAGTTATGATCACAATGGCCAGTTTGAATCATTAAATCATGTGATTGCTAAAGTTTCCTTGAAGGCAGCTATTGTTTTAAGCTGAAATTATTTAACTCTGGAATTCTACACTCCTTATTAATATTAAAAAGTTGAGATATACCCGTTTCGTCAAAATAACCAAATGTGGATTTTGAATGATCGCAATATTAAACAATTTTTATGTATTGTTTTGCAGTGAACCTTTGCATTATAAAATCTCTAAGTATCATGCAGTCTCCCCCCAAAAAAATTATATTACCAGAAACATTTTCTTTATTATTTTAATCATACGCTAATTATGGTCACCATATATTAATTACATCTACTTGTCGGTATATCAGTAATACAAATAGTCAAATATATGCAAAATCGGAACTATCTTTCAGACTAAGTAACTCTCAGTTAAAGTGAATTCTAATTGTGTGAGTCTAGCAAATTCAAAATCACTAACCCAATACACAAACTGGATATGAATCAGCATTTAAGGCTAAACATTTTAACTGGCTGGATGCCATAGCACTAATACAAACTACAGAGTCGTAAGCTATCTAAATTCAGCTTAAATGACATTCTTGTGACAGCTGGTGGAAGAAAGGATGGTGTAGAAAAGAATTAATATTAAAACTACACGTTATCTAAATAAGTTTTACAAAGTTATATACAAACTATGTTTCCTACTTATCTAATGACGGTTAGATTATATATTTAGTAAAGCATGTACCAGAGCTGTCATCTCCAGTCAATGACCAATAGCAAAAGATGGACTGTTTAACTGAAGATCATCTTTCGAATTAAGAAGAATAAGCTTTAATATTACATTATTTGTATTTTGGTGTTGAATGTTTCATAGCTTATATCCTAACACTATATATTATATTAATATGCAATGCAATGTTATATCATTTAGGTATTTCATAAGTAAAAAAAAAGTATCTATAAAAAAGCTCAAGGATGTTTTTCCAGAATCTTAACCAGGCATTCTTTTCAACCCTTCTAAATTTACCAGATGTGTTTTATTCAGAACAAGTATGGAATACCGTAGAACTTTACATCACATTTCTCGATCAACCGCCTCCAGCTATAAAATAAAGGCAAAGCTGTATATTCTGCAGGTTAAAATGATTCCCATTTGTGGTAGCTCGACTTCCGTCTTGAACATAATGGCAGCCACACATCTTCTTGATGTATGTTGCATTTGATCCTGAAATGTTCTTATAAATTCTCTCAGCTGTAATCCTTCTTTTCATAAATATATGCAACCACCGTCATGATAAGTTTGTTTTCTTGCAAAATAAATCTGTAGCCGCTCTCAATCATGTGCAGGGTTATCCAACGTAATATAAGGGAGATCGTAAAAAAAATCAGAAAAACCACAGTATCATGATTTATAAAAGCGTTTTACAATTTTTTTGTCGTTTTCATCAATAAGAAACATTTTTATCAGCTCTCGGAATAACAATTAGTTATTATCATGAAAAACACATTGGCAAGACTAGCTAATATCCAGTTACAGCTTTCATGAATGTTAACTTTTACGCAAATTAAGATTATCTTGTAAATTTCCAGTTTTGTATTTTTAAATAATATTGCATTTTTTATTTTTAAGCGTGTTAGATAATTGTCATTTGTATATAATTTATCAAGTTTTATTTCAATTAAGATTTAATGGTTTATGTTAAAATATATTCTATATTTCCACGCTTTTGTTTAATCCACCAGAAGAAGTAATTGAGAGGAGTTTTAAGTAGAAGAAAAGAATGAAGCTTATGAGTCATGTTTTTCAGCATCAGTCGTCGGTAAAGAAACAATTCTAGCTATCCATTTAACTATTACTAATGATATGGATCTTAAACAATGCCCTTGATGCGTGTACTTGATGACGTAAAAGATCTCACAACTAATAATAGTAAAAGATTCAAAATGAAACGTCATTAAACAAAAGAAAATAAAAATAACTATAACTTAAATCCATAATTTATATGTTAATGTACATTCTTATTAATATCCATAACTTATATATTGACCATAACTTATATACTAACCATAACTAGTATTCTTAGTTTGTTTTGTTTTCTTTTTTTAATCTACTCCTTCATCTCATGCTGATTGTTCGTCAGTACCTGACTCCTGGTAGTTTGTCGAGGATTGTCGACCTGTAGCTAAAGTTGGCTGACTACTCGTAGTTCGAACATTTTCGTAGCTTTTTCTTTTCGTGTCTTTTCTATGAATGGAAACAGTTTTCCCTCAGAACGTTCTCCAGGAAAGTTCCCCTCCCATTAGTCAGATAACCCTCGTTGGCCTCATCAGATTCACATAACCTAACATAAATTTATCATGCTTACTATTTTAATGACACATTGACAGCCCCCTATACCATTTTAGTCACATTTAATTATGTCAAATATGACTCGTAATTGTAGAAAAACAAAGTCGTTCATCTCTCTTTTCTGTACTGCTTTCTAGCGTTTTATTTAACGAATTCCGCAAATATAAAGACAAGATACAAATACTCATGACTGCCTGTTATCAGAAGAAACTATCCTATTATACTCATAAAAATCACAATCATACTCTGAGTTGCATCTCGACTCTTTTTGCATTTATGTATGTTATTGTAAGTATTTATCCACTTTACTTTTATTTTTGTCCCTTTTTTGCTTTTCAAGCTTTCTGTTTCTATCGAACAGTAGATGCATGTACATGTTCGGAGAAATCATAAACGTCGAAAGAAAGTGAAAGAAATTGTACAAATGACAGAAGTTTTTCTTATACGAACTCAAGCGATGTCGTGATAGCCAAGCAAAAAGTATTAATAGACTGCTGATGACTGTTCAGATAATAAATTGCTAAATGTGAAAAGAACGTCGTTAATGACAATGTTTTCCTAGCCTTTTCTTCTTTTACACTGAACCATCAAGAGGCATTGTGCGTGAAAAGCAATCTTTCATCAGATCTGCCAAATGCGCTCGGATTCTTGGTAAAATATATCCGGTAGCAATTCATTAATTAGAAGAAGTTAGAGAGCAAGAGTATTTGGCACAGAATCCTTAAATTACTTTACAGAGTTCGATTAAATTGTTCTAACAGCAATGATGCCTTAGTTTCTCTCTCTTGACTGATTGTCGTTCGCTAGTGTGGTACTACAATTAAAAAAATCTGATGTGTACACCACATAACTTTCTTGTACGGAATATTAAATTATACGCATTTTTTCTTGCATTTTATTTAAACTTATTAGATTGAATTAAACCTACTTCGCCGACAGCGCATAAACCACAATAGAATAAATGCATTCTTTAAAATTCACTTTGTTTACCAAAGCGACACTCTGGCGCTAGGTTTACTTAACAGTATTATATTTCGTTCATATTATAACTCTGAATGCACAAAATTTATATCATTTAAAGAATTATCTAATCGTTGCCACATGTTCTATTTAAATACTATAATAAAGCTAGAACTATGTATAAAAGAAATTAAGCAAACAAAACAAAAAAGAAACAGTTTTTCACAGACGATTGAGTATTTCTCATTCAATTAATTCAGTTCTCACTTTGCGACAAGGCAAAAATACATAAAAACTCAAAATATCTGTATTAAAAATTACGAAGTAAATCTTAAACGCTTATTTCCTCGAAAACATTCAAGAAAGGATTAAGCATGATTTAATTCGCAATAATAAATGAATGCGTTATCTTTGTTGTTCCGAAGCTAAGTTTCTCTAGAATGGCAACAAATCCACTAGTCTCCTGCTTCAAATGTAAACATCAATGGCCACCATCAAATTAGGCTTAGCGGCACTTAAACAATTTTAAAATTGTTGATAATTCTAAAAATATTGCATACAGATTTACTAAAGGCATAAAATCCTTAACCGGAAGATAAAAACAACATAATTCAATCATTTTTAAAGCAAAAAAATGTACAATTTACAAACATATAAGAGTAAAGAAACTGAGATCACTGAGCCGGGTAACAGAGTGGATATATTTATAAATATATTTATTTATATACGTTTGGCGCAGCCGATTGAAACCAAAATACGAGGTGCACATCTACATGTTATAGCAGTCCTATATACAAAATTTAAACGTTCTGAGGTTCTGAGTGGATATTTTCGTTGAAATATGCTGCCTGAAGCTTTTCGCGATTACAATACTTCCTTTTTACTTCGTACAAGGAAGTAAAAATAATAATAACTTAAAACATAGCATTGCATTTTATATTTAACCATTATGTCATAAAATAAATTAAGTTTGATATTACTCTGTGCATAAAGAAGAACTGTTACCTTATTAGCCTACAGCGACGGTAGCTCAGTAGGGCTATTATTAGTCTCAAAACGAATTTTTGTGGCGTTTCACTATAAAAGGCGAATCACATTTTTAATTCCCTCTACCAAATATTATCCTCCTGTATTATAAACCTTTTACTGCTGTGACAATGTTTTTGGCGTAACTGCTTTTATGAAACAAGTAAAAATTTATACTCTTATGCCTTTTTTAAAATGTTACGGATATTTTATGCATATTTATGAAATTCTAATTCATTTAAATCAATATATTTTAAACATAAATAATTTAATTTTACGCTGCTTAATTTATATAAAAATGACTATTTTCTCCGTTTTAAATAAAAATGATTTTATTAAACATGCATGAAAATATGTGACTTTATTACTGTCGATTAAACCACAATTCTAGAACAATGAATTTAATTATAAATTATTAATATAGTGTAGTGCCGATCGCTTGGAGCTGTGATGAAAACCAGATGCCGTGACGTCATTCTCTCTACGAGCTCCGAAGGCGCCAAGCAAAAATTAGGGGAATTACCGTTTTGAGATGATAGACGATTGACGTGGGAGCAGAGACGCTGCTTCTGTTCAAAAAGAACTTTGACAAATCATTACTTGTTTAATTCTCTTCAATATTAAATTTATGTAATAATCGTTTGTGTAATTAAAATGTCTTTCGTTAATTAATTTGTTCATCGTTTAAAATCCCCACAAAAATTTTCTCAGAAGTGGTATAGCAATTAAGCACTCAAAGGAACTGTAATTTTACCTGCTTTCCTGGATTACTACCGGTTAAGATTTACTGTTGCTGTACTGGACTAGGTTTAATCCTAGTATCCGGTGCACACGGGATTTGGCGACTTTATGATGAGCAGTAAAAACGGGACATATACAATGATATGTGTATATTTGTGTTATTCATAGTATGTGTTATACATAGTATATACTATGTATATAGTGATAGTATATAGTGAATAGTATATACATAGACGTTCTTTGAGCCATTTTTGGTGTTGGCGATAAGTTTCAAAATCGCGCCAAGGCGGCACCGTATACTAGGATTTTACCCTGGACTATTTTACGATGTATAATGAACTATGTTTCGAACTCCTAGGAATGTACGCTGATTTACCTGAACTGAAACTGCGTAATAGTGTGTAAATAGTGTGCAGCTCTATTAAAAACTGTAGAATAAATTTTAATAATAGTGGATGTCAAGTGTCAAGACGTAAATTGTGGCCAAAAATCCATCGGACATAATCTGTTTGTATTCGCGCTTTGCCGACACCATTCGTGATCTATTGGATGATATGGAAGTACTTTCTTTCGTTTCTGTTTCCGGATTATAGATTCAGGAACATCGTGGATTACCATTATATGAAGTGAGTGATTTTCCCAATTTTATTAACTATGTTTCTAACTGATGTGCCGGGAATGGAAGATGTCCTGAAAAGTGAAAATACACATGTATTCTATTAAACTTAATATGTTTTACAAACAATAATCAATCAACAAATGGACTGTATTCCTACACTTTTATTAAATTACACTTGTCAGCGATGCAAAATAATTGATACAAAATAAGCGAGCCATTCTACATGGCTGTCACAAACACAATTCTATCAATCAATAATCTTGTTGCCACACATAAAGTTCAAAACTAAAGGAAGAAAAACAAAAGGAATTTACGCTGTTTGCAACAATAAATGAAGCAAACGATACTCACATAAACATCCTGGCCCTCGTTGAAATCCCAGGGGATTTCAACTGTTGGAGCATTTTGAAACTTCTTAGTCTGTAATAAAGATAAACATAAGAAAAAATAGTACAAAATATTATATGCGAAGCAGTTCATAGTTTTTTAGTCTGAATAGGAAGAGGACACAATTTCACGACTGGTCGTTTTGTGACACCATGACCAGTTTTAATACTAGCAACTGTGACTCTTTGATCTGAGCCCGGATGAACAGCAATTATTCTCCCTAACCTCCATTTAAGAGGCGGAAGGTTGTCTTCTTTGATGAGGACTAAGTCATTGACTTCTAAATTGTTTTGACTTTTTTGCCATTTAGGTCTTTGTTGAAGCTGAGAAAGGTATTCTCGACTCCATCTTTTCCAGAAGTGCTGAAAAATAAACTGTCTCACATGCCATCTGTCAATGTGATTGAAGGAACTATAATTTAGGTCTGGTTCAGGTATGGCAGTTAAAGACGTTCCTATTAGGAAATGACCAGGTGTTAATGCATTTAAATCATTTGGATCAGCCGATGTTGGACACAATGGCCTAGAGTTGAGACAAGCCTCAACCTGCGCTATCAAGGTCTGAAATTCCGGATAGGTCAGCACAGTATCACCAACAGTCCTTTTTAGATGTAATTTCATTGACTTTACTGCCGATTCCCATAGTCCACCAAAATGGGGAGATGATGGCGGGTTGAATATCCATTTTATTTCCTCTAAAGACAAAAATTTGTGAATTTCTAGATTTTGCTTACATTGCAAAAAACATTTTCTGATTTCTTTGTCTGCACCCTTAAAGTTAGTACCGCAGTCACTATAAATCTCAAATGGTTTCCCTCTTCTTGCAATAAATCGTTTCAATGAACTTAAAAATGCTTTTGTTGACAAATCTTCTACCACTTCAAGATGATTACAGCCTTGATTACAAAACACACAAATAAGCCTACGTAATATTTAAATGATTTTTGTCCACGTCCTGCACGATGTTTAATCATGAACGGTCCAGAAAAATCTATTCCAGTTTGATGAAATGGTCGCGATTGTGTTACTCTAGATTCCGGTAGATCAGCCATTATTTGACTTGCAGTTTTAGCTCTAATTTTGCAGCACGTGATACAAGATTTCACTACTTTTCGGATAGCAGATCTAGCAGCTATGATCCAAAATTGCTGTCTAATTAAAGATAGAAGAAGTTCCGGTGCTGCATGCAGATATTTGACATGAAAGTGTCTAATTATGATTTCTGTCAGATTGTGTTTTAAAGGTAATAAGATTGGATGTTTTTCATTTTCTGACAGTTGCGCATTTTTCAGTCTTCCCCCTACACGTAACACTTTCTTGTCATCTAAAATTGGACACAAGCTAAAGAGGTTGCTGTTTGTAGGTAAGTCCTTTCCCAACTCCAAACATTGAATTTCTTTAAAAAAGTGAAATCGCTGTATTATTCGTACAATACAGAAAGTTGCAGCTTGAATTTCATTACTAGATAAAAAAGACGTATTTCTTTCTAGATATGCTACTTTAGAATTCGATATGAATCTTAATATCCAAGCAAATATGCGTTGTAACTTTGGAAATGAAGATATATTTGATATAATAGCAAGTTCCTGTACAGGTTCAGAAACTACAAATGAGACTGTTTTACGTGCATCTGGTAATGCCTCTTCATCTATAAGAATATTTTTAGACAAGGCAATCTCATTGCACTTTAACCAAGAAGGACCATTCCACCACAATTGATGAGATAATAGTTCTGCAGGAAATAATCCACGTGAAGCACAATCAGCTGGATTTTCCTTTCCATCAACATGACTCCAGTTCTCAGGTGGTAAGATGGATTGTATTTCAGAAACTCTATTGGATACGAAGACTTGCCATTTTTTAGGATCTGACCTTAGCCATGACAACACGATTTGTGAATCACTCCAAGCTTGCACTAAATCAAAATTTATAACTAATGCAGCTTTTACAGACTGAATTAAGCGTGCCAATAACACTGCTGCACATAACTCCAGTCTTGGAATCGTAATAGATTTTAATGGTGCTACACGAGTTTTAGCTGTTACGAGTTTAACATTAATGTCAGAGTTATTGCAAGTTTTGATATAAATAACTGCTGCATAACCTCTTTCAGACGCATCACAAAATCCGTGAAGTTCACATCGAAAATAATCAGGTAGCAGAATTTTCCTAGGTATATTTATAGAATTCAAAAGTTTAACTTCTCTACATAGATTTCTCCAATTTCGATCAATCTCTTCTGTTACAGGATCATCCCATGATAACTGTAATTTCCACAATTGCTGAAGGATCATTTTAGCGAGAATTACAAACGGAGATATCCACCCCAATGGATCGAATAGTTTTGCTACGAATGACAAAATAATTCTTTTAGTCGGAACACTTTGATACTTTATTACACCGACATTACATTTGAATTCATCATTGTCCGGATGCCATTCCAATCCCAGAACTTTCAATGGTTTGTCTTCTATTACACGATGAATATTGTCACTATCTGTGTTTGTTAAGCCAGAGGTTTTTAACAATGACGGTTCACTTGTCGACCATTTGTGAAGCTCAAAGCCACCACTTTTTAGCAGATGTTGCAATTCGTCTATCAATGCAATACCTTCCGAACTATCTTTTACACCAGTTAACATATCATCAACATAAAAATCTCTTAAAACTATATTCTTTGCCTTTGAAAAGTTCAATCCTTCATCAATCGCTAACTGACTCAACACTTTGGTTGCAAGATATGGAGCAGCTGCATTTCCATACGTAACTGTTTTCAAACGACAAACTTGTATTTGCTTATACGGGCTATCTCTCCATAATATTCTCTGAAAATCTCTATCTTTTTCATGAACCTTTATCTGTCTGTACATCATTTTAATATCAGCGGTTATTGCAATGTTATGAAGTCTAAATCTTAGTAAAATACAAATTAAGTCATCTTGTATTTTTGGGCCTATCATTAGTGTATCATTTAAAGAAACACCTGTGGTTGTTTTAGCGCTCGAATCGAAAACAACTCTCAATTTTGTTGTTAAGCTAGAGTCCTTCAACACAAAGTGGTGTGGGATATAATAGTATTTATTCTCTAATTCATAATCTGTGTCTGGCACTAATTCTACGTGTTCTAGTGAAAAGTACTCTTTCATAAACTGAATATACTGGTTGTAAATTTCTTTCATAGATAACAGCCTCTTCTCCAAGTATTGAAATCTTCTGTACGCCACTTCACGGGAGTCACCTAGAATATCTCTATTATGTTTGAATGGTAATGCAACTGCATAACGACCTGATGTGTCTCTAAAATGCGAGTTTTTAAAATGTTCTTCACAAAGTTTTTCTTCATTTGTTAAAGGTTGTACATTTGGAAACTTTTCTAACTCCCAGAAAGAATTTACTAACTCATCTGTGTTTGTATTCAAATGATTTACATATACTGGCTCAAAATTTGTAGATTCAAAATTTGTAGTACCCGAAATTATCCATCCCAACCTCGAATTTAGAGCAAATGGTAGATCAGGACCACGTTTGATAATTTCTCCCGTCATTAAATGCAGAAATACATTTACTCCAAATAAAATGTCAACTGGTTGTGACTTGTAAAATAATGGATCAGCTAATTGTAAATCACTGAAGTTATCGAAGATGATTGATGGCAAAGATACATAGGGAATGTTATCTGTCACCTTGTCCAGTACAAACGCTGATGTTGATACACGAATATCACTTTTAAAATGAGAAGTGAATACTAAATCGACTTCCCCATTACTTATAGTATTAAATTCTCCTAAACATGATACAGAAATGGAATTATCTTTCTCTCGTAATCCTAATTTCTTCACACAATCCCTTGAAATAAATGATCTCTGAGATCCAGTGTCACATAAACATCTACACTTCACAAATTGTTGCTTAGAATTTTGAACCTTTATTAAAGCAGTACACAATAAAATGTGACTGGTTTGATTACCTTTTGCATTCGAATCATAATGAGAGGCACAAACTGTGGCTGAAACGTCCTCAGGACTCGTTAATTCATCTCTTTTAATGATAGATTGCGTAGGCGGAGATATACTGTTTAACTGAGTTTTATTCTTTGAATTATTTACAATGTGCAAAATACTGTGATGCTTCTTAAAGCAATGTTGACATGTATTTAAACTCTTGCATTTTTTGAGCAAGTGCATATTAGATAAACAATTAAAACAGTAACGATTAGATTTTACAAAATCTATCCTTTGCTGATACGATAAATTTAGAAATTTCGAACATTTGGCTAAACTATGATCTTCTTTACAATACCCACAGCCCAAAGTAGCAACCAGAACATTATTCTTATTTTGAAACACAGATTTAGGTACCTTATTACTTGTTGATTTGCTATTTTGAAGTGTTCTTGCATAGTTTTTTAGGAATTCAATTAAAGTCGTAAGTTTTGGAATTTCATTAGATTTTAACTGACGTTCCCACCATAATTTTGAAGAAGGGTCTAATTTTTGCAAAATTAAATAAGTCATTAAAGTGTCACCAAAATTATCAATGGTTTGATTCAATACTTCTAAAGAACGAATTATTTCATTAATATTGTCAACTAAATTTAAAATAGCAAATGCTGATTCATTTTGAATAGTTGGTAAACTTAAAAAACGTTTAATATATGCAAAAATTTGTTCTCTCTTATTTGACTATCTTTCGTCTAACAGATTCCATGCTATTTCAAAATTACAATCCGAAATTTGAATGGTTTGAATAATGCGATATGCTTCACCTTTCAACGAAGCCTTCAAATACTGCAATTTTTGAGCATTAGATAAATTTGTATTATTTCTTACACAAGCACTGAAAAGATCTTTAAAAGCTATCCATTCTGTAATATTACCACCAAAAGTCGGTAATGTTAACTTGGGTAATTTAATATTGTCAAGAACCTGTTCTGAAATTACACTATTAGAATTATTTTTATTATTTTGATTTTTTAATATTTTTTCACCTTTAAATTTCCACAAATAAATTTTATCTGTGTACTCCTGAACATTATCTATTTTGTTTTCTAATTCTTTAGTATCTGTAATTAAACTTTCGATTTCAGAATCAAGCTTCCTTAACTCAGTTTCTTTTTGTTTCAATAATTCGACACATTCCTCTAGTTCTATTAAATTAATTTCATCTGCAGTTAAAATAGTTTCAATTTTCTTTACATAATTAGTAACACTCCTGCGTAAGACCGCTCTTTTTGTTTTAAAAGTTATAAGTTCACTCATAATTGATCAATTCAAAAACAGAAATTGTTCTTAAATCACTTAACACTATTATTAAAATGAAATCGAATTCTATGTTGTATTACAACATTGTTCTTAAAATTTAACAACAAATTAAACGAATTTTTGTTCAAAATCCACTTACCTCACAAAGTGGATAATTTTCACAAACCATATGCAAATTTGCGTTGTTAGAATACACTTAGAACAGTCACTATCTTCACTAGCTCTCCGGCTAGACTTTTGACCAACAATATGTATTCTATTAAACTTAATATGTTTCACAAACAATAATCAATCAACAAATGGACTCTATTCCTACACTTTTATTAAATTACACTTGTCAGCGATGCAAAATAATTGATACAAAATAAGCGAGCCATTCTACATGGCTGTCACAAACACAATTCTATCAATCAATTATCTTGTTGCCACACATAAAGTTCAAAACTAAAGGAAGAAAAACAAAAGGAATTTACGCTGTTTGCAACAATAAATGAAGCAAACGATACTCACATAAACAACACATAATATAAAATTATTACACAAAATAATATCTAACGATGTGGGCGACAGAAATAATTGAAAAAGGTTAAGACAATTTAGTGGTTTCTCTTTAGCAGAGAATAGTAAAGATCTTAATGAAAAAATAGAAAAAAATCAAACAAGATTTTCAGGCTTATGAATTAATTTCCATTGCCAATGTTTTATGCATTGATAGCTCTGGCACACAAGATGACTTAGCAACCCGAATTGTTTCTTATCTGAATAATTTAGAATTGCTTAAAAATAATGTAATTTTAGAAGAAAGTGAAAACGAAAGTGATTTAGAGGGTGTGGATGGTGGGGATAAAAATGAAGTAGCTGATAATGTTCGAGATGAAACGAAACTAAGAAACAATTCTGGTGCCAATGTGAGACAACTTCCTTCCCAATGTGCTAATGATAATATTCTTAGTACAATTGAAAACAAGTCGAATGTATTTCATAACTGTAGTATAAATGTTACTATTGAAGACATCAAATCTTTTGTTGCTCAATTTGGTGTCCAAAACCACGAAAATGTCAGTAGTTGGGTCGAAACTTTTGAAGATGCAGCTACCATTCTTCAGTTAAATGATTTACAAAGACTGATTTCTGCTAAACGCCTGATGACAGGCAAAGGACAACTATTTGTTCTTAGTGAACTAAATTTGAACTCATGGCAAGTTTTTAAGAATGCCATTCTTGATGAATTCCGCTCCAGCTGCAATTCGGCCGAACTGCATGAGTTATTATCAAAACAAAAAATAAAGAGCAATGATACATTTGATGAGTTTTTTTTTTAATATGAAAAGAATTGCTAAAAATGGTCAAATTGAAGACGTTGCTTTAATACGATATGTAATAGATGGTATACCAGGCTCCGCGTTTAAAAAATCTTGCTTGTATGGGTCACAAACATTAACTGATTTCAAGAACAAATTGAAGCTTTATCAACATATATGTGATGATGAAGAATAGTCGCGAGCGTCAAAAACAAAATTTGAAAGTAAACAAAAAATTGAATCTAGACATAAATATGACTCAAAAAATTCTGTTAACCAAACAAAGCGTAACGTAACCGATAGTCGAGGAGCAAATCCTGAAATTAAACGTAATACAACCTGTTTCAACTGCTGTGAAAGCGGTCATATTTCCAAACAATGTGTTCATAATGATAAGGGAGTCAAGTGTTTTAAATGTAAAGAATTTGGGCACCGAAGTTACGAATGCTCAAATACGAGTTCGAAACCAGAAGTATCAACAGTGAATATTGATGTAGTCTCGAAGTTGACCAAAGAAGTAATAATTAATGATGTATGTGTAACCGTGTTAATAGACACAGGAAGTCAAACTACTTTGTTACGTAGATCGACTTTTGATAAACTGAATATCGAAGGCCTCGTGCCCGTAAGTTCAATGCTGAGTGTGTTCGGTAAATGTCAAGTAAAACCTCTAGGTTTCTTTAAATGTAATATTAAAATTAATGATTTCCAGTGTACTGCAGATATTTGTGTTGTAGACAACAATGTGATGACACATGAAGCCATTTTACGCTTAAACATAATATTAAAAGGTGAAATATTAATAAACGAAAATGGGGTTACCATAAAAAATAAGTCACAGAGTGTAGAGGAAGTAAATATTGTATCTATTTTACCTGTTGACCTAGCTAGTAACGAAGACGAAATAAACATTGCACCTAGTGTTTCAAACTACTTTAAAGAGACTGTTCAGCAGTTTTTCGAACTATATGCCACGTAAGACCAAATCTACGGACATACAGTTAAAAATTTGCGTTAAAAATAACGAACCAGTATCGCATCAACCGCGTAGATTACCGTTTTCGGAAAAGAAAATTGTTGAAACCCAAATATCTGAATGGCTATAGTCAGGAATTATAGAACAGAGGTCTTCGGAATATTCCAGCCCATTGGTCATCGTTAAAAAGAAAGACGGGACACCAAGAGTTTGCATTGATTATCGTCGTTTAAACAAAGTTGTCGTAAAGGATAGATTTCCCCTTCCCTTGATTGAGGATATCTTAAACCGCCTTCAAGAAGCACGTGTTTTCAGCACTATTGATCTCAAAAATGCCTTTTTTCACGTGGACGTCGAAAAGGAAAGTCGGAAGTACACATCATTTGTTACGCATGAAGGACAGTACCAATTTTTGAAAGTGCCGTTTGGACTCTGTAACTCACCAACTGTATTCCAGAGATTCATAAATACCATTTTTCGACCGTTAGTTAACGATGGCATCGTTTTGCCGTACATGGACGATATCATTATTTTGTTCGCCTCACACGAAGAGGGAATCGAGAGGCTGAGTCAGGTTTTAAATCTAGCGAGTGAATACGGGTTGGAGATAAGTTTTAAAAAATCCCAATTCTTAAAGAAACGAATTGACTTTTTAGGCCATGTCATAGAAGAGGGTAAAATTATCCCATCCACCTTGAAGACGCAAGCTGTTATAAATTTCCCTGAACCATCTAATTTAAAACAGATCCAAAGTTTTCTTGGGTTGACAGGATATTTCAGAAAATTTATTAATAAATACTCTATAATTGCCAAGTCACTTAGCGACCTGCTAAAAATGGGTAATAAGTTCGAATTCGGTGAAGAACAAAAGATCGCATTCAATCGTTTGAAATCAGCGCTAGCTGAGAAGCCTGTACTTGCAATTTATAACCCTCATTATGGAACCGAACTACACACAGACGCCAGCATAGAAGGATATGGGGCGATTCTAATGCAGAAACCCCCAGGTGATAGTAGGTTTCACCCCACTTATTTTATGAGTAGGAAAACCTCTGATGCAGAGAAAAAGTACTCAAGTTACGAGTTGGAGGTCCTCGCGATCGTAGAAGCACTGAAAAAGTTCCGTGTTTACCTTTTGGGAATTTCATAAGATAGTGACGGACTGTGCAGCATTTCAACGGACGATGGAAAAAAGAGATTTAGCGACGCGTGTTTCTCGTTGGGCTCTGTTGTTACAAGAATTCGATTACTTTATAGAGCATCGTAAAGGTGTTAGAATGCCACTTGTAGATGTTCTGAGTAGAGCTCCTGTAAACGTCTTATGTATTTCTGTTGAAAATATCTTACCTAAATTAAAACTTGCCCAATAAAATGACATTGAAATAAAAACCATTAAGGAATTATTGAAAACCTCAAGTTATGAAAATTATTGTAATAGAAATGGCGTACTATACAAGTTTATTGACGGTAAAGAATTGATAGTCGTACCGGAAAGTATGCAGACTGAAATCATAAAAGATGCTCGCGAGAAAGGGCACACCGGTATCAAACATACAGAGAAACACCTGGATGAATACTATTTCATTCCCAAACTTCGGCAGAAGATAGAAAACGTTATCGCCAATTGCGTTCATTGCATCTTAATAAATCGCAAAGCAGGGAAAAAGGAAGGATTTTTACATCCGCGATTCAAGGAGGACATTCCGTTGCATACCTATCATATAGATCACTTGGGTCCTCTGGAAAGTACCCATAAAAAACTACAAGCACATATTTTAGTAGTGGTCGACGCCTTTACTAAATTTACTTAGATTTATCCAACAAAATCTACGACCTCTGCCGAGGTGATAGCGAAGTTAGAGAATCAGACGGCCATTTTCGGAAGCTCTTGTAAGATCATTTCTGATAGAGGAACGGCTTTCACATCCAGTGAGTCTTCTGACTACTGTGCTAAAGAAGATATTAAACATTATCTAATCACCACAGGGCTGCCGAGAGCAAATGGACAAGTCGAACGAATCAACCAAGTCATTATATCAGTATTAGCGAAACTGTCCTTAAAAACCAACCGAATAGTATAAACATACACACGAAGTTCAGAGAACGCTTAACGCAACATATCAAAGAAGCATTAACACCACTCCCTTCGAATTACTCTTCGGTACTAAAGTGAACAGTAAGGGTACCGATCAGCTCAAAGAATTGATAGAAAGAGAGTTTCAATCTCAATTCGAGTCTCAAAGAGAAGAATTACGAAAGCAAGCCAAGAGGCAAATTTTCCAAGTCCAACAGGAAAATAAAAAGACATATAATGCCAAAAGAAGACAAGCACAGCCGTACAAAGTTGGTGACTTAGTGGCAATCAGAAGGACTCAATTCGGACCACACTTAAAATTAAGAGCGAAGTACCGTATTTACGTGAATGTAATGCGCATCGTTTTTGGCCAAATGTAATATTCAAAATTGGGGTGCGCATTAGATTCGATGGCGCATTAGATTCGAGTGCAAAGTTCGCCGATGACGTCCACCAAATTTAAATCGTAACAATGGATTAATGTATTCGTCGACTAGATTTTCCGTTACATTTATCGTTGACACATTATTGCATAGAGGATACAAACTGCAGAGTACGTAGTCACGAAAGGGAGGGCAAACAGAGGAGAATGTCATATGACGCTACTTTCAAACGTAAAGTAATTCTTTATGCTGAAAAAAATGGCAATAGAAAGGCAGGGGAGAGTTCAACGTAGCTGAGAGCAGTGTTCGCTTGTGGCGGCAAGAGAAATTGGCACTGTTTGCAACTAAAGCTAGTAGAAAGAAATTCACTGGCTCTCGCAAAGGAAGACACCCTAAAACTGAAGAAAAAGTTTTGGAATTTGTACGTGAAAGGAAGAAAAATGAACAACCTGTGACTAGTGACACCATAAGAAATAAAGCTAAAGAGGAGGCTGAAGTTCTTGGAATACCGAAACAAGAGTTTAAGGCTAGCCGTGGATGGGTGGATCGGTTTATGAAGCGGATGGGCTTATCTCTAAGACGCCGTACAACAATATACCAAAAGCTTCCTGCAGATTTTGAGGGAAAACTACTAACATTTCAGCGGTATGTCATCACACTTCGGAAGGAAAAGAATTTTTCAATGGAGCAAATTGGCAACGCTTTTTGACAATTTGGTTTGATATGCCTCATAACTACACCATTACGGAGAAGGGGACTAAGGAAGTTATCATTAAAAATTGGGGATGTGTAAAACAACGCGTAACAGTGATGCTGGCAATAACAGTAGACGGGTGCAAACTTCCCCCTTTCTTAATCTTCAAACGGAAAACAAGCCTTAAATCCCCTAAGAATGAAAAGCTGTTCCCAGATGATGTCCTGATTCGAAACCAAGAGAAGGGGTGGATGACGAAATCATTAATGCTTGATTGGCTCCGAAATGTATGGGAACGCCGTCCCGGTAGGCTCTTCAATCCACCATCAATGCTTTGTCTGGATGCATTTCGTGGTTATCTCACCGACGACGTAAAAAAGAACACGCGCAGCCTAGGCAGTGATCTTGTAATCATTCCTGGAGGGATGACGTCTGTGTTATACAACCACTGGACGTTAGTATAAATAAACCTTTTAAGAGGTACGTTCAGGCGGAGTACGAAAAATGGTTTTGTGATCCAAACCGTGAATTGACCCCGATAGGAAAAATTAAGCGTACTGCACCGCACATTGTTGCACACTGGGTTTCTGCTGCCTGGAAAAGCATCGAAGATCCAATGATTGCGAAATCTTTCAAGAAATGCTGCATTTCAAATTAATTGAATGGCAGTGAAGATGACGTGCTCTGGAACGCCGAGGATGACGATGATGACGATGAGGAAAGAAGAAATGAATCTGCTTCTGACGAAGAGAGCTGCGAGGATAGCAGTGATGAAAATATTAGTGAATAAAGACGATTACTATTAATCACGGTTTGTAGAAACTGTTAGCTATAGAAATGTTACGATTTATTTCATGTTCATACTTTACGATAGATACCGTATATACGGTAGTGGTAATGAACAATGATTGTTTCACATAACAATAGCCCACTAATAGGTTAATTCTATGTTGTGCTACTTTATGTATAAATCCATTGTTGTATAAAATATGGTATCTAAATTTAAATAAAATTATCATACCATTGATTGATAGTTCATATACAAATCCATATTTGTATAAAATAAGATTCAATAAATTCCTCATACCATTGATGCGCATTACATTCGCCGACAAACATTTTTTTTATTATTTAAAGTTTTAAAATGGGGATGCGCATTAGATTTGATGGCGCATTAGATTCGCATAAATACGATATTTCGGACCTTATAAGATCACGAAAATTAAGGGTGGCAACACCTATGACGTAATAAAGGAAGGGTTCCATGAGGGGGCCATATGCACCACCACATGTGCCGAATTCCTCAAGAAATGGACGGCGCCTTAAAATTTTTCACGAACACTTATTTCTGTTATTGTATATCCTTGCTTGTTGCTTTTTTAGTCCAAAGGGATTTGAATCCCGAAGGACTATTAGTTTCGTTTTGGCATTTTGCGTCGGACTCATAAATGTCGGTTCACTTTTCAAACTGTTGCCACAAAATGTTAGAGTCCTGCATTATATTTGAAGAAATTAAATAATGAAAAATCTGCATAAATGTATGTATATTTCTCGTATTGTGATAAAACAACGGTACATAGAGTCATCGAATTTTGAATAACGTAATCCTCCAACGAATATGAGCATGTGGAAGACCAAATTTGAAATTTGAAATTTGTTTTATGATCGATTTCCTATTTTTTAAAACTTTGACGAATTTTTGATTAACAAACTCAAGGATTTGAAAGCGAGCAATGGCAACGTTGTGCAGAAAAAACATTTTTATCTCCAGCGCGTGAGTCTCTGTATCGGAAATTCTAAAGATATGCTCGTTTTAAAACTATTTTGCGATATTGCTGTTGCACTGGATCTTATGGTTTAAGTGCGAGGAACATGATATTTAATAAAGAAAGGTAACACACAAAATGTTAAAAAACGCCCCTTTGGACGTAATTTAAAATCTGAATCATTTCAGATTTTTTTTTTTGTATTTTGCAGTGTCTTGGAGGGCCAGTCCACCCTCGGATGGCCGAAAATGTAGTGCCGATCGCTTGGAGCTGTGATGAAAACCAGATGCCGTGACGTCATTCTCTCTACAAGCTCCGAAGACGCCAAGGAAAAATTAGGGGAATTACCGTTTTGAGATGATAGACGATTGACGTGGGAGCAGAGACGCGGCTTCTGTTCAAAAAGACGAATCATTACTTGTATAATTCTCTTAAATGTTAAATTTATGTAATAATCGTTTGTGTAATTAAAATGTCTTTCGTTAATTAATTTGTTCATCGTTTAAAATCCCCACATTAGTATACATTTGTTTACAAGGATGAATCTTAAGATAATATGCAGTCGAAACGCACTTTTTGACAGCACTGAAGACACACTGGTTCCTTGAATTCCAGGCATTTGTACACTGTTTTTCCGTTCTTACAATGTGGGCACATACTACATATTTTTCTATATTTTTTTCTTGATTTAATAAATCCATTCTTCTTATTTCATACTGTCCAAAGATTCTTTTAATTGTTATCTTCAGTTCCCTTAGAAAAAAAAACGGAAGATATCCTAACTTTGAGATACGGTATAATAAGTTGACCAGCTAATAAAAGCATACATTTTTTCCTTTTCAGTTTTGTAGCATCAGGATATGACTGGAACAATATGTATGAACATAAATTCCAAGCATCTGCGGGCTCTGCTCTAGAGCCTATTTTTGCAGGATGTTTCAGACCAGAGAGCTGAATAATTATGTTATGCTTTGGTGTTCGTACTGCCCGATTGGTTCTTTTTTGCCCATTTGAAATGAATTTTTCGATAAAAGTTATAATTTTGTTCACAGTCATTAGAATAACTATCATATTCATCTGCGGAAAACTCAGATTCACTTTTGCTTTCGCTGCGAATACTACATGATTCTTCAGAATCAGAATATTCTAGATCAAATAAATGTTGACAAGATATTCAGCTTCTTTTCGAGTGATATATACGGGACGTTTTCTTGTAAAATTTGAAGCCATATTTATTACTTTTACGAAAAGCAAGCATCTGTGAGCGGTCTTCAGACCATTTAAAAAGTAAAAAACGTGGTAACTGAAACCATAATAAAGTGCGGAAATGGATGTGTGACCTTGTGGGACTGGTTTTGGAAGGTAGAAAGGAAGGACAGGGACAATTCTCTGGTTTTAGGGGTGGAAACGACAGTTAGAAAATCCTCAGCGGATTCTCAGACCGCTCACAGCAGTTAAAGGTTAAAGAAGAATCTACATGAATGTAGGTAAGTTTCTCGCATTGTGAAAAAATGACAAAAACCTAGAGCAATCAAATTTTGAATAAAGAAATCCTCTATCGAAACATGGTCACCTGGAAGCTCAAATTTTGAATTTCGAATTTGTTTTACTCCATATTTCATGTTCTGTGAAACTTTAGCGAATGTTTGATTAAACACACTCAGAGATTTAAAAGCCAGCAATGGCATCACCGTAAAAAAAAAAAAAAAAAAAAAAAATCTTTTATATCTAGCTCGTTAGACTGTCTGTCGGAAATTCTTAAGATATGCATTTTTTAAATATTTTATAATAGAACAGTTGAATCGAATTTTATGTGGTTTTAAGTGCGAAGAACATGATATTTAATAAATAAAGGAACACACAAAAAGTTGAAAAACGTCCTTTTGGGCGTAATATAAAGTCTGAAAGCTTTCGGATATTTTTTTCTATTTGATTCTAAAATGCTAACTGAATTAGTTTTACTGAGATGTTTTTATTTGGAAAAAAAAAAGATCTTTGTTATGGCGCCACTGTTGTTTTAATCTTTTATAATTTCCTCCATTTATGTTAAGATGATCGAGTGACAATAGCTTTAGCTTGCAAGGAAAGCAGCAAATTAAATCAACAGTTTTGATTCTGCTTTTCTTAATAATTGTGCCATTTATTTTCTAAGTTCTCAGAATTTATTAGAAATGTATTTATTAGAGTTAACATTTTACAAGTAGAGTTATTAATATAAAATTGTTATTAGTATATTTCTTTGAAGAATTTATTAGAAATACCATTATTAGAGTTTATAAGGTATTTCTCCCACTTCCCTAGCGTGCCTTCGGGGTGTAATGATAGCACGCTGGGCCGGTATTCCAGAGGTCCGTGGTTCGATTCCCGGCGAAGGCGGTTGCTATTTTTCATCTTTCCTGCATCCAAATATATACCTAATGACTCTACAAGTTAATATAGAAATTATTATTGGCATTGCTCAAGTTCTTTGGAGACATAATTATAAAATGAAAAGTATTGTGAAACATCTTTTCAGGAAATTTTATACTTATTATTGTGTAATTCTTATACTTATTACTCGTATTTGATTTTAAAATTCATTCCTTTTGCCATTACATAATAAGTGTTTTTCTGTAATATGCCATTTACGAAATTACCTATTAGAATGTATGTAATGTTACAGATTATAGAGAAATTTCAGAAAATATCTATCTGAATTAAATTTAAATAGAACAAATACTCTAACCTCAAAGAATAAAATTTATTTCATAACTGAAGTATTATACAAGCAAATAAGGAAACACTTTCCAAGTAGTTAAGAGTACGATCTTCATTAATTTGAATTTTAGAAGCGTTAAATTTATTTTTATCTTCTTACATCTTACATTTTAATTGAATGAATAAAGTAACAGATGGAAGAGGTAGTCAAATTCCCATTTGAGTCAGATTCTATTGATTAGTCAAATTCCCATTTGAGTCAGATTCTATTGATTAGTTTTTTAAGCATAAGTCGCTTCGATGCAATTTTTATTCAATTCATAATTTTGGAAAGCAATTTAGAAAATTTAATCGCATATTTCAAAAATGCTGGACCTTTAGAAAGTGCCCATTATAAAATGCGGATTAAAATACTTAATATATTTAAAGCTTTCATAATTGCACAGTAAAACTACTTTAATTTATAAAGTTCGAATAACTTTTAATAGTTTTAGCGTCACAGAATAGTTTCTTAAAATATTCTGTGACTCTTAAACGTTTTCTTAAAATACCAAATATGTTTCAAATTAAAGGCAATAAATATGATAGGAATAAAGACAATTTTCATTGATGTTTATTGACGAGTGTTTGTTGGTAATAACTAACTCATGAACTTTAAGTGGTTTTTAGAAATAAATATGTCTTTTATATATTTAGGAAATAAAATAATGATGCACATTAATCAGAAAATAGTTTCTTATTCATTCATTCATATGCTATTTATATATTATCTCTTCGACCGCTGGTGGAAATTTCTGAAGCACTTTCCAATGCCACTTGTTACTACGGAATTCTAAAAGACAGTGTCACCTATAATTGATGCTGAATCGCACCACTTAACCGGTCGACGGGATAATAGGTTTACCCAAATTCTCCAAATTAGGTTGTAATGTTCCAACCTAGAATTTACAGCTAAATGTGCGGAACCCGACGAACTGGTAAGCGAATAGTCGCTTAGTTCAGAAAGATTGAAAAGTAAACGTACAAAAGGTTAATTACCCTTTATTATTCAAAATGAATTTAACAGATGGGCCTCTCTCAGGACGTACAGAAAAGCCTATGCTTGGGCTTGAACTCAAGAATGCTAAGACATAAAACAATATATATATATAGGCGAAGCTATCACAAATCTGCAGGAGTTGGCCCCTTAACGTTAACTAAACGGCGAAGCTCTCAAGAGCCTGAAATACGGTCGAGCCTAGAAATAGCTCAGAGAGAGAATAGCCTAAAAGGCAAACACGCGCCGGTCATAATCTCTGGCTCTCTAACCAAGTCAGTAGAACTTCAACTTTAAATACTTGCTCTTCCTTCATTTGCATTTAACCGCGATTCTGAAAGCACGTTCTGGCAAGAAATCGTAAACTGAAATTAAGAAGGATAGGAAAGTGGCTTTAAGTCAAAATTAACTGTTAAATTCTTAGGATAAATCTTACAAGCTATCAACACATTTTGCATTTCAAAAATATATTAAGAATAACATAAGATAAATATAACTATTATTTTATTTTAAGCTCCGGATGTGTAAAGGATACTTTAAGGATACTTTGGAAGCATTTTTATCATAAGTAAATAGATAAAAATCTCCTAAGTTTTGTTTTCTTGGTATTTGTTTACGGTAAAGCACGCAAAAACAATCTGCCTAAGGCGAGGATGCCTTCGTGGAGGACTTCCTGAGGAAACCAGTTAGTACACACAGTATCTGCTAAAGAAGGGTAGAATTATAAATAAAATAATATGTACCTGTAACCTAATAAGCGACCTTAGAATTTATTTCTGATGTACCAATAGTGATGAGATTAAAAACAGCACTTATAGCCGTCTGTATGAGACATTACCATTTATTAAAAATTAACAAAATTTCTGAGCTAAATTTCTAATTCTAAATATCTTTTAATGGCATAACAAAATTATAAATGGAATGACCAATGCGAATGTATAAAATTCATTTATGAATGTACAATTCCATAGAAATTTGTATTTTGAGTTTGAGAAATATTTATCCTTTGGTTATGACCTGACAAACAACAATTTGAACTATCAGAAAATGTTTTGAAATTTTACACTATTACTGCTTTTGCTAAGTTTATTCATTAATTTAATTGTTATAACTTATTAATTTATTTTATCACTACTAAAATAATTTGCGTTTTAAATTAATATATAAGGATTACTTTAGTTGGAATACTTTCTAATAATTAGTTTAGGTTAACTGGTCATTGCAAAGTGTTGAAAGAAACCAGCAATCTTACATTTTTCCAGATAAACATTTTCATCATGTCCGAGAACACCTATGAACAAAATCTTATTCATCACATTTATCTCGTAATCAAAGTATAGATATAAAACTGTGTTGCTGTTGAAGTAACAGAGCGCTTTATAAAAACGAGACGCAACAGGAGCACGGTTTTATACCTATAACTCGATCAATGTTCAATTAGAGGTATACAAGGGTGCTAGTTTCCATAAATAGGTAATTTATGAATGCAAAACACAATTGATCGGTTTTGACTCTATCACTCCTTAAGGCACTCAGAAATGACAAACGCAACAAACTTTCGCAATCTTCCCCAAATGCTCTTTCAGCTGAAAAGGTAAAACCGATGGCCCCCAAAGCATTTTACGAAAATTCATTTCCAGTATGAGAAAACCCTTGTCTGCAGTGAAACATATATACAGTAAAGAATGGTTTTGATTGACCAAGCATACTCATCAACTGAAACACATATGATTTCATACATGTCTGTCTATGAAGACCGCCCTTTCGAAGAAACTGCAAACCAGAATACAGAGTGAAGTTTCATATGTTGTTGTTCTTTTAAAACGAGCTTTACATCTCCCAGGCTCTTATACCAAAAAGTCTAAATGACAAGTATTTCAGAGTAACTTTTATCTCTTCCTTTTTAAGGGCGATTTATTGGTGTGTGAGACATTTTGCCCAACGCTAAATATTCTCATGGTAAAAGGTACTAAGCCTAAAGAGCATAGCATCTTTTAAAGCATCTTTTATGCACAGAATAAAAAAAGTATTTTCCCCCTTTGGTGGGCACTAGCCATTACTATAAGCGTTTGCCGTTAGTAAGGGCGGAAGCGGTGGTCACATTGTTATGGAATCACCTAATATGTAGGTCATCGTTGTTTTCTATGAGGGGACAGACAATTTATATCCATGCTTTATCCTGTATTCGAACCCGAGCTCTTCGGTACGGGAGTCAGAGTCACTAACCACTTTTCCTACTGAGCGGTAAGTAAGTAGTTATGCTTAGACGTGTTTATTTCTCCAAGGTATTCTATGATAAACCAGGTACAAAATCGCGAGAAAATATGAAGTGCAATGACATTGATAAAAATGTACCAATTCTGTCGGAACGTGGTGGTAGTTTTGAGCTTGAAACTAAAATATGTTTCTTTGATACTGTAAAATTTCCTTTACTCTTTGTCTAATTTTGAGATTTTTATGCCATTTAATTTTGGGTTAAATATTTGCCATTTACTTTTTCTAACGATTCAAATTACAAACGTAAGGAAGACTCGCATTTTCCACAAAGAAAACGCAGAAATACCTTTCCAACCAGGTTATTCATAAGTTACAACAACTTGTTCAATACTTGACACATTTAACAGAATCAAAAGTATAGCAGCGAAAAACAATTTTTCCCAATAAATGGAATGGATTATTAATTTTTCGTGGTGTAATTATTTCACGCCTTTTTAAAACAATGATAATTCTTCAACATCTAGAAACGTTTCGACACATTTGCAGCACTTCACTTCGAAATCAATACTATTTATAGTCTTATGTATTTTTTTTTACCACAATATCGTGCTTTGGTTATAGAGCTTTTCCAAGGTATCTAAAAAACGGGTTGCGTCTTATAAGCCGATACTGAGTCGTTTGTGAATGGGTCAAAATTTCATGAGATGCTGTGAAAACAGAGACCGTGGTTAAATCATATAAGAAATGTGGTATTAGTCATACATTGGATGGTACAGAGAATTATTTGTTGTATGACGACTCAGATGCTGAGGTTTCAAGTGACTCTTCATTTAGCTCTGGAGATGAGTGTCTGGGTTTTGACGTAGATTAAAAGGTGTTCTTTCCTAGATAGATTGGGTATTTCCAGAAAGTATTACTTTAGATTTAAAATACTGTAAATTCATTATCATGATCAGTAATAAAGTTTTATACTTCAAAAATGTGTATAAATCAAGGGGTGCGTCTTATATGCCGGCAAATACGGTAATTGAAATCTGTTTTACAAATTTTTGGTGCAATAGAATATTCTTCCTTTCAATTCCGTTTAATAAAATCTTCGCCTACTTCCCAGGTTAGGAGAGGACAGAGAAGAATATTCCTTAATTTTTAAAAGCATTCCATTTTCTCCTAGTCCTGATAACCGTAAGCAATCTGAATTAGTTATAACAGTAAAAATATCAGCTTCACTAAGACATTAATGGAAGTATTTTCGTAAAACCGATATTTGAAAGTATGAACTCCTATGAAAGATTATCTTTCAGTAAGTGTCTACTTGGAAAGTGTCTGGAAATTGTATCTTTGGATTACAGATGATTATATAAACAAAACTAACACCGTACCTAATTAAAATTTAGCTAAATATTAAACATTTATTAAATTATATAAATTTTGCTAAGTTGAAAGAAGTAAGGAGTCTGAAGGATTAACGCTTTGGAATTTCGTCTAGACCAGGATTTTCATCCTATTTCTTCCATCGACCTCTCTTAAAATAGTTTTTTCCTAAGTAGACATCTCTGCATATTTCAAACATATACGTCATAATGATAATACAGAAACCCCTATACCGACAATGTTAAATTGGCCATTTTCGATGTACCTTTTCTCAAAATCTGCTGTAGATACAAGCTTGAATTTTTTTTTTCTGTAATTAAAGTATACCTATCTGATTATACTGAAATGAGCTTTTGAAGCATTTTGAATTTTAGAGTAAATTACAGAATATTTTGTAAGGCATAGTAAAATTTAGCACTTTTCTCACACAAAAAAATTAAAATTTTTTTTTCGAAGTTTATTACAAAAAGCTCATTTCAGTAAATATTAGGGAACCTAATAAACAAGCCATAAGAAGTTTAGATACCTGTGAGAAGTAGTTCCTGAGAAAAGGTACACCGAGTATAAAAAAAAAAAATCACGTTTGGAGAAAAACGCGTTTTTATGTAAAAATCCTCATTCATCAAAGCAGTAGATGACAAATTAAAACTAGATTTTTTTTCAGTTCTAATTTTCATAGAGATTAAAGAATGGTATTTTTAGAAAGAAAAACGTGTAGAGAATTTGAAATTGCAAAAATCTGAAATCACAATTTTTTGAAGATTTTGGGGTTCCAACACGCCTTAACTTATAAGATACTGTTAGACTAAGTATGCGAATAAATCGTAAAAAAATTGTTAGATTTATTACGTTAATATATTTTATATTAATAATTTTAATTTTACAAACTTGAGAATAAATCGTAAATTCTAATGGCACAGAAAATCGATTTTCATTAAAGTGACGCCTGTGCTTGATGTATTGATGAAATATATTTGAAAAGAATCTGCTTAATTTAATGTTTAAATCATATAATTCAAAAATAGTCAAACTACTTGTTACTTTCTTTAGAAAACTATTATCGTGACAAAAGTCGATTGAACATCCTCTTACAGTGAAACCAATTCTTACATCATATTACGACATAATACGAAGATCAGATATATACTAGATCAGGTGTTCTATGAGATATTATTAACGTGCTTAAATTTTTAATATCTTGGAATCGAATATTAAAATTTTTGAAATTTTATAGATGTCTTGCATATAACATTATATCTTCCGAGGAAATGCACTTTTCTTTCTAAATAACGGATAATCACACTAGTTTTCAAAAGTGAAGGAATTCTTTTCATTGATTGTTCTTATAAACTGGTGAGTTTTAGAACCAACACCGTAGGTATTTTTCACGCTTTAATGAGATTGATGTCTCTTCCTAGCAGTTTGTTTTATGTGGCGCTAAACAATGAATATACATCATCCAAGTAGAATATAAATATGTTTTCTGAATTTTATTAATTTTATCGCCATAGTGGGGTGAACTGCAAGGAGTGTTCTGTCAAGTTATTAAAAACGTCTCTTGTAACACTACGAATAGTTAACCCTCGGAACCACCTATCTTAAGAAGCAAGTTGTAGCTTTAACCATTGTGGTCGCATTGTTGCATGAAAAGACTGTGATTCAAAGCTTTAACTTGAACAGCATTTTTGATTTTATAGCATCTATTTTTTTAGTGCATAACTCTGAAACGGTGGGAAGTTCTTCCTGAATAATTTTATGAGCTAGTTTCAAATCTTTAATATTTCATTCATTTTTGAGATGCCTTAAAAAGCTTCGATATTTTCCGCTCACCATAGGTGCATTGACATCGGAGGCTGCAATATTGTTAGATGGGAGAAATGTCATAATGCACTAAAAATATTTTCAAAATAATGAAATATACATTCTCTTCACGTAGAGAGATGAGGTTACGTTGCGTCATGAGACGTAAGTTATGTTGCGTTTTGAGATGACGAAGTAAAGCAAAGCAGTAAATATTTTAGAATATTGTCAGTATTTTCTTTTTTCATGTGACATCGTTAATTTCTGAGAGTCCGTAGACTAAAATGTCGAAATTTAAAAACAGCAATATTAAAAGTGACTTACCCTCCTTATAACGATGTGCAAGTTCGTATAGTTAATCCACTAACTAGGAACAACATTGTGAATGTGATTATATTGCTGTTCTAATGATTGCTAGTATCACATCTGATATGTTTCTTTGTTTTGTTGAAAAGCAGTTTCAGTAACGGACGTGGCAACATTGTGGTATCTCATTGTTTTACGAAAAAAAAAAAAAAGAAGAGATTTAACAGCAGCGAGCTCCTAGAGTTCCTGTCAAATGTAAAGGGTGCATTTACATAATAATGACGTAACTGTCATTTGATTAGAACATGTTTCAACACGTTTCAAAAGCCGTGATTGGTGAAAGACTACCAATAGATTTTCTTGTGTTCATTAGTTTTTCGTTCTGATTTTTTTCTGTTGTGTTTTCTTGTTCTTCTGCATTTTAATTTTTATACTGCATTTATATCATTAAAATTTATATATATTAAAAGTATTATTGATTTTAAAAGTATATTAAGTAATATTAGTGAATTTTTCCTTCTATTTATTTTATATGATTTCTATGTTTCTACCTGATATAGCTTTATGTCAATAAACAAATCCTTACTAATTTTATTACAAATGTTTTGTAATCATTGGGGGGCGGTTGGATTATGCATATCCGTTGTCGGGAATATTTTGCTTTCAATCACCAACATACCCTTTGATCACTGATCTCCTCTAAAATTTCATCGACACCCAATACGGACTCTAGTGAGAACCCCGGTCTAGATTACTATTTCATAATTTTAGTTCTTTATTAATCATTTTGATGGGATTAGGGGACTATTTCATAACCTGAAAATACAATTTATTCTAATTTCGATGCAGTAAATTTGCAATGAAAATTAATGATACAATTTGGAATGAAGTTACATTAATTAAGATCGTCTAAAAGACGAAACTGAGATTTATTTGCGAGAACAAAAGTGAAAATGGTTTGAATTGGATTTTATTATCACGCGTGGGTAACTTTCTCTTTAACAGTCTGTTATTGGCAGCACCTTGGACACCATAGGTGACAGTAGGATTTCATTGACCAATTTCACCCCACTTTTAAGGTTCAATATACCGAAGGCTGAACCGAAGGTCTCCCATCCATCTTTCTCTACCATCAAACCACACGAAAGGACTTTCGGCTCGCCACATACGTATTTAGCGTGTCGCAAAGACACTATACATTTATAATATTCATGCCTTCCCCGGGATTCGAAACGAGACCTTCGATATGGTAGCCAGAGTCACTAACTACTATGTCTTTGGGAGGAGAAACAGGTTCTATACATGCATTAACTGGGTTTATATTTTGTGAATTTTCTGTGTTTAAAAATATGTATTGTGTTTAATTAAAATACAATGATTTCTTTATAGTCCTGATTTTTTTCTATTGCTACCATCGCCTCACCAGTTGCCGAGGGGTAAAAATCCGCCTACGAGTTCCGCCCGGTTTTGATCCCGGGCGAGCAGACTGGATACATGTTTGAATTTTGCGGTTTTTGCCCATTTGCAACATGAATTCGAGATAGTTTCCCTTCAGAAGATCTTGTAAGGGGGCATTCCTTCCTTTAAACATAAAGACCTCGTGAGCTTTGAACACGAACTAACCTATATGAGTGCCACATTAATATATTTTAAATATACAGAATCTTCCCAAATTAAGTGTTGAAAACAATTTCACAAATACGTATAATGTTTTAGCCTGGTGAATGGTTAGACAGTTCTTATGAGCAGTTTGCTGGAAATGACCAAAAACACTGTTCGTTTGCCCATCTCATCACCGAAAGCGTTTAACTGAGATATCCGTACTATATCCTTGGGTAGAGGAAGTAGACATACAAAACCTATCAAGCCTAAAACCGGCTTGGACACACACACTACAGTCTGTAATATCATTCATTTTCCACTAACTACCATATAGCTATTTTCGAACATCCTGTAATATATATACTTTTACATGAAGTAATACATTACATTTAATAATAAATACGAAACGCTTAAGCTCTATATATAGTGTTAAACATTTTATAGCTTTCTTACAGTTATTTCTACGTCTTATAATATATGTTAACTGTACCTTTTATAACTATTTACATATCTAATGTATAATTCATAGTTATTAATTTTAGTATTTTATATTTAGCCGAAATGCTGAGAGTATGTTTTCTAGATAGTTTTTAATTTTTTTTAAAGCTAATATGTTTTTTATCACACTTCTTTTCTGCATATTTTATTTCTTACATAGACCATCACCATAATGATAATGATATTAGGTTTAAATTGAAAACGAATCTATAATTAAGAGAGACAGCTATGGCAACTCTCCAGTAAGCTATTTTGTCCTGACAAATCCAACTGTGTGCTGATATAGCTCTCTTAATATGATTCTGCATTTGTTATTGCGCAGACTTAAAACCACCTTAGCTGAAACCTGGTCAGAAAGACATTTCAATATTCAGATTTTGAAGAGCCTGCTAGTAGCAGTGTCTAATATTTTTAAATGTAAGTTGTATTACTAAACGTAGATTGTAACAAATCTTTTACTAAGTTTTATTTCGATTTTCGTATTTTAGAGTTGCGACTCTTAGTAAGTATAAAGAAGGCAATTGATTTATAATATTCGAAGATTAAAAGGGCGTAATATAATAGTAAGTTAGGTTTAACTTTACAGCTTTGGGTTTTCATTTACATTGATTGTGAAATTGTGATCCACTGGGTTGCATTACCCTTGCGTTCAAAATAACTCATTATTAGAAAAATACTTAACAAGCTGGTGGATATGATATGCCTCAAGAACCTTTCCATTCAGCAAGTTAGAGTCCATTGAGCAAGTTAAAAGATCAAGGGTCAGAAACTTGTTCAAATGTTCCTTCTTTAGTACTATTATTTGGTGCGGAGAATGTGGTGGATGTATTTTTATGAAAAATCTAAGATCACTCCTATTGCTGAAGAACTATTTTTGTAGGAAAGGAGAGCGGTAGGAATAAGAAATTCCAGGTTATTCAGTATGCAAATTATGCTGGCTGAGAATTCTCAGCTGTAAACAGTGCATAGGAACGAAACTATGCATTGATGCAAATACCACTAATGCAGTGTAAACATACAAAACAAGTTAAATGACAAATAGACAAGACCACGGTTTATAATTATGGTTACCTTTGTCTATAAGTATGGCTGACCCATTAAGATACAGAAAATAATAGAATAATACATTGTTATTGGAATTCAGTTTAATTTACATCCGCTGATTATTACAAATATTAATTTTTCAAAGGACTTCTAAACATGTGCTTATTAGAAAATCTTTCACTGATTTCTAATGGCGAAGAGTGAGAAAAAGGATAGTGTAATTTTGAAAAGTTGTGCATCTTATGAGGAGGAAACTATAAATTGAAATCAAGCATTTAATTAAATATTCACACATTCTGTTTCGTTAGAAAAATACAATTACAATGTTTTATTACTAACTGTTACTGAACAACCATGAGTTTTTTTTTCTCAGAAAATCTCCTCCACCCCTTTAATTAAGAGCAGACTAGTAAATTTTTATTCTTTTTAAACAAATTTCGTAAATGCTATTGCTCTTTTAAGGCATAATCTTTCTCTAATTCAAATTTAATTCAGTTCATAAGTAATCGAACACATACATAATATTTATTAAAAAGTGTAAAAAAAATATTCTTCTGCTTACTGAAGCGTACAAATATCCAAATAAATAAGTAAAAATAAACAAGATGAGTAATTTTTTGCCCTCTTCCTAATCCTCTTTTAACAGTTTCTGCAAAAAGTATATCCAACTGCAGAAGGACAACTCCATAAGTCGTTTTCCTTCTTAAGAATGACACTTCAGTGGTTCCAGTGCTTCGAAAAATGTACTTCGTTTATCTCCAACTGCTCCCGAAAGGAAGGGATATCTCTCGCTTTGGCGTCCCCTTCTTGTCCCGACAGATATCCATTATTGATTCTTTCCCTTTCTCAAAGAGAATTCTTTCTAAAAGTCTGCATTTTTCAGGATGCTTGTATTTGGCTGCATCGTAGTAAGCTGCGGCGGAAAATCGGGGAGAAAAGTATTTGGGGCATGCGTGACCGATGCTGAATTAGATCTGAAATCCCGTGGGATATATATCAGGTGAATGTGCTTGACCGATACGAGAAAGCCGTGTGGTATTTTTATACAGATTATCTAAAAGATTCTTTCCAAAGTTGCAAAGTTAGGTATCGGTTATCAATAACATTGCCACACTGAACTCAAATGTTAAGATTCAAAGATTTAAATATGAAAATACTGTTATACCAGCTTATAATATTATACGTAGTTTCATAAACAGGCCATTCAACGGATACTCAAATCTTAGGTGAAATTTGTGCAACAGCACAAGGGTATTAATGTCGTTTCTTTAATAAACTAACTAAAATATTGCTCATAATTAGAATTTTCACTCAATTTTGTATCCAATAGTTTTATTTTATATGGTTTTTATTAAACAGTTGGTTAGTCTAATGTAATTCCTTTATGTAACCCCTGTTCTTTGCAACTTTATAATCTTAATCAGATTATAAAGTTAGGTGGAATATGGGAGATCGAACAGTGGATAAGTTTCATTCAGTTTTAATTCTGCTAATGTATCTAGTGTTAATTAACGTTTAGTTACTACTTAATACTTATCTGCGAATTTTTGAAATTTAGATTTAAAAAAAAAAATTCAAATTAGAAGACAAAAATTCATTCGCAGCTCAGGAAGTTTAAATAGATTATAGTTAATAGATAATTTGGTTTAGCCTCATGATCTACTAACGTGACCCTGTTTGATATATATAAGTTAATTATTTCAAATTATTTTTATTATATAAATATATATAGCGAGAGAGAGAGAGAGAGAATAATTTATAGCAAAAACAAATAATTTGAAGTACTTTAGTTACATGATTTGTATAAATCCCATTCAAAAATGTAAATATATAACAAAAGCTTAAAATTTGTAAGATTTAAGATAAAAATACCATCGTGGAAAATCATTTAAATTGAGTTGTTTAAAAAATGAAACTATTAAATTTTATAAGCAAGTAATCTGCAAATTGAAATTATTTAAAAAACATTTTTAGAAAAGGATTTTAAATTTTTGAAGAATTAATTTTTTTAATTGAATATGCAAATTTATTATTTATATTTTAATGCTTTAAATCGAATTTTCAAGGGGCAATAATTTAAGGCATTAAAACCTGAGAAATATATGTATCTTTATCATCATCACTCAGACCATCAGTATGCTGATTATCGAGCGCTATTTATAATGTAGTGTATCTAGTTATTATTTATCTTCCACTAACCATATCCTCGGTTTCAAATTTCAGATAAATAGTTTAGACATCTGTGATACAATATCTTTATTGTCACAGCATCAGATTTCCTCTTATGGGGCACTTAGAGGTTTTGGCGTTGAAGTGGCAAACTAAGATAAAATAAACTTTATTAAGTGGCAGGTACATAGTAATTTGGGGCATATATATATAATTTTTTTAATCATGTTAACTAAATATATGTTTATTCAACTTATAAAAAGATTTATTTATAAAAATAGGATTTTTTTATTTTCTCTGTTATTGTACTTACATCCATTTGTACAAATGTCATTCACGAAGATTTCCTTCTACGATCTTAGTCAGATCAGGGGATCCCGAACTGTGGATTGCGACACACCAGCACTAGATCGAAAATACTACAGTTTGTACGTTTTGATAAATTGCCAAGAGTTTTGAAGTTTCGTTTCGTTTCATGATTATATATAATTGTTTATAAATACTAAGTTTGTATTTATATTTACCAATATCAGTTCATGCTAATAATTACACATATGCTTATAGCTAATTACCCTATTACTGTAATATTATTCTCCTCTACCCCACTACAGAAAGTGCATGCGTGGAAGTTCCTAGTATACTGGAAACCACGGTATAAATTTAATAACGGACACAACTTACTATTTCTGCCCGAAATTAATATCGTATGGGTGTTAATGACTCAACACAATATTCTGGGCAACAGAGGTCTATTTCTACGGAGCGCCATTAGAGACTTGCGCAAGGTTTGAATATTTTCATTCTGCATGCATTAATGGAGCAGGGGAACATAACATTCATTGTCAGAAAATCTTACGTGTGAGATTGTAAGAAAAGAGAGGAATAAACGTTTACGATGCCAAATCTAGAGAACCATCATTAAAAATGAAACAATGCACTCCCATCCTAAACTCTGGCAAAAGTCATACTAAACTCTGACATAGGTCATATGCCTTCATTCCGCATGCACATCAATTTATCATTAAGTCCAGTACTAAGAATATATTAAAAGAAAAATATGGTTGTAAATTTTAGTATTAAATTATTTTAATTAAATCATTTATTATTATTTGAGTCTGAGATTATTTGAAATTTTCAGCCTAAGCTTTTTGCAATATAATGCAGTTCTTAATAAAGGGCATTTTGTTGAAAATCTAGAGTTAGCAAAATTTTTTTCACAGAAAGGAAACCCACCAATTAAAGGCAAATGCATAAATAGTTATTTAAATTATTATCAGAGGCTTTGTTTTAGAGTCAAATTATGATTACTGAACAGCAAATTATCTATTGTTTACAAATATGATATAATGTGTTAGTAAAATGGGTTTCCTTTATTACAAAAATTTATTGCACTGGGGCTATTATAAATAGACATACGTAATATCTTAGAAATGGTAACTGGGTTAATTACGTTTTTTATGAACTCTACTATGTTATTACCTTTCAATGTGCGTTCATTTTGTAGACTAAAGAAGTTCAAATCTACCTTCTGGACCTCGCCAAGCATTCTTTGACATTTGCTGTGTAACACTTCAGCAAGTCTTATTCTGCTCACTAAAGTCTCAATATCATGACCTGAGGTGAAAAGACTCAATCCTTGTTATATTTCCTGTCCAATTCACGTAAGAATCAGCAACTGTATCACTCCAACGGGCTTGTCACCTCTTAGTAAGTCAACTCCCATGCATGCACTTCCTTAAGGTTTTTCATACCAAACTCTGATTCTCTTAACAACTGGAGGACTGCGTTTATACGAAATGTTAAACCGCCTTTAATGAGGGATTTAATTATGTGATACTACAAAATTCAATTAGATTTTGTTTTCTATCGATTTCATTTTGTTACTATTAATTCCATGCAGATATCCTTTATATACTAAGAAATTATAATAACAAAACTACGTAGAGAAAGAAATGGCATTTGGCTCATCTTGTATAATTTTCCATTCGAAAAGATATTTTTGTTTCGTGAAGTCTTGAAATAATATGCTATATTACTAGTAGGTATTGAAATATACATAAATCTATGAAGTATTGCTTTTGTGAATTCAGAAAGAAAAAGTAATTTTTTTTTTAAAATTAAAATCATGACATAAATTTCATTCGTGTTCATTCGAAGACCTTCATTGGTATAAAAACCTCCTTTAGGTATGAATAATATTCCGGTAAAACTTGTTCAAAATGCACACGTATCGGAATGATTGTACTGAAGATCGACAAAATTTTGCATATTTAAAATTATTTGATTCAAAGTGTATATATATGCAGATAATCTGAATGCAGTCGTTATAACAGTATTCAATTTTCTTTCCTTCATCTCAATAATTATGCTTTATTGCTAAACTGAATAAGAGTTAATTGAATTTAGAAAATGTTTGAGTTTTAAAACTTTGAAAATTAGCTGTGTTCAGTTACTTGGTAAGAGATATATCTAAATAAACTCAGGGTTTTTATTATCAGATTCACGATGAAAATAATACAGTACAGGATTTTGAACAGATGTTTTAGCAAAGAAAAAAATAATAATCAGAAAGTGGCTTTAGTGAAGAACATTCGAAAAAAAATAATTTTATATTTTTTTTTAAAATATGAATTTAAACTGAATATTATCGCTAATGAGTTATTATTAATTAACGAGACTTACGGATAATTGCATAAAATAATGGGTTTTAATTTATGCAAAATATTCAAATTTTCTTACCTGCGCTTTCTCACAGTTTTAACAAACAGACATTGGATGAATGAATGGAACTTTCTGATTCTCCTCTCTCTTTCATTACCACTGACTTCTCAAGAAGACTTTCGGCTGGGACAGATATTATGTACCCTCATTATGTAATGACATTGCAAGCACAAACCTCTGTATATTATCTGGAATTGAACGTGATTATGGATGTCAAAATCATATTGTATCTGACTTCTATATAATTTGGAGTTACATAACTTAAAAATTTATTTTTATCAATGGTTAACATGGCTACGAAATGACAGCTAATAAAAATAATGAATTTTATCGTCTCGAAATCATATTCGAAACGTTCAGATTTGCTTTGCGGTACTTTTAGTGGAAATTCATTTAAATATATTTTTGCACTGTACATATACAAAGACGTTTTAAAAAGCTGTAGAGCTTAATTAACTTTTGACTTTTGGTCAAACTTGGTTGGACTTTGGTTTAACTTTTGTTCGAGCAACTACTTTTTCTGCTTCAGAAATGAATCAAATAGGAATCAAGTCAAGACCACTTTGGTCTCGTGCCTTTCTTAAATAAATATTGTTACGGATTTTGTATTTAAATAGCTGATGTTAGTAGAATTAGAAACTAAATTGTTTTATGAACATGCAAATTTTGCAACGCTGAATATGCAAATTTTGTGCTTGAATATGCAAATTGTGCGCTTTGTTGCAGTGCAGCACGTGACGAATATTATGAGAAAGCTAAGCCGGAAAATTAAAAATACAAGAGCACGTGCATTTAACATTTAATAAATAAATATCTCTTTCTGATTTTGAGAAAATACCAGAAATTTTTCGCACATTTAAAAAGCTTATATAAGCGGCATTAAAACGTCTCAATTCGTTAACGTTTACTTCTCTTCTAGAGAATCTGAACTAGGTGCAAAAAGTACGTTACATCTTACTGGATTCAACTCATTATTAACGATACCCTATTTATAATATATTGGTAAAGGCCGCACTTGGCCGATTGCCTCTTAATTGTGTTACGACAAAGACACATAGACTTCTCAATTCGTTAGTTAGTTTGTTGTTGTTTTAAGAGTTTGTTTAGAAAACTGCTCTTGTCTGTAGCAAATTCGTGTATTAGCTTTCTCTAGCTGTTTTGAATTTTAAGTTCTGTTGAACGTTTGAGTAGTTAAAAGATAACTACTGTGACATATTGTAATAGTGAACGAATATCTGAGGAAATTTAAGCATTTTGTTTTATTTGTTGTCATAATAATAAATTTTGTTCATTTTGCATCGGACTTGTGCATTCAATTCATAACGAACCCGTACGCACGCAATAATATATAGGAAAATAACATTATTATGTATTGGATGTAGTCGAATAAAAATATTCCATTTTTGTATTAGCAAAGAAAGGCTTTCCTGTGCATATTCATAACCAAATAACAAAAGTGTATACTTGAGGTAGCATTGGAGTCATTTTGTATGAGTTTTAGAGTTTACCGTGTACAAAATTAATTGCTAAGAAGTGAATAATGCAGATGTGTTTTGAAAGTATCCTTGGTTTTTCTTTAGTTCATTTCTTTAAATAAGATCATATTTGATATAGCAGTACTTCATTATTTGCAGCATAAAAGATAACGATGTGTTTTTCCGCAAAATTTAATTTGAGGAATTTAATTTATGCAATTTAAAGACACTTAATTTAAGGTATCATAGCATTATATTTCCTTTGAAAACGTAATTTGTGCGAGTTGCGTTCACTTATAATAATAAAGTGAAATTCTAAATTATTGAGCACAATGCCAGGAAATGATAGTCAATATTGTCCATTAAGTACCATAAGAACAACGATGATATTGTTACAATTCTCTTTCAGACTCAACAGAATTACTTCCATAAGAGGGCAATTAATTATGATCACTCATCTGTCAGTATTTTGTTTCCCAATAATATGTTCTTTCCTGTCACTTGCTCTTTGGATATTAATAAGGATTACACTCATGAGCACGGAAAATGAGTCCTTTATCTTTTCCAAAGGATATTATCCAATATTTACCGATATTTCCTGTCATTGAATGATCTTTTTCGATGATTGTGCTCAACAATGCTTTCTCGATGAACGTCTTTCCTTTTCTGCTTCGTTTACTCTTTTCCGTTCGTCTGAACTACAGTCTGCTTTGCTTATTTATCCGTTTTTGCTTTCTACGCAGTCTGTGGCAATTATTCGCTTTAATAAGTTTCTCATAAGAAGGTAGAAGGATTCAGTACTCCAGGCTAGCTAACTTTTGTCAAAAAGCAATTTTTGTACAGTAATAATTGTGTAATAATTGAATAGTTTCTAAACGAAGTATTATATTTACTCCCTTAAAAAAACTAAGCAATTATAAAGCACGATATTTAAGTTTTTTTCTAAAACCTCATTGCAAAAATTCTAATATTACATGATAAAAACGGAAAGTATTAAATCAACAAATATACTGCCCACTCAGGAGAAGAATTTCTCACCTTGTTATCCGAAATTATAAGAGACAAAATCTGATGTGTGCACCACATGACTTTCTTGTAGGAATATTAAATTATACGCATTTTTTCTTGCATTTCATTTAAACTTATTCGATTGAATTAAATTTGCTTCCTCTATAGCTCGTAAACTACAATAGAATACATGCCCCTTTAAAATGCACTATACTTGTTTACCATAGCGACAGCCTGGGCCTAGGTTCACTTAACAGCGTTACATTTAATTCATTTTATAACTCAGAATGAACAAAATTTATACCATCTTAAGAACTGTCTAAACATTGCCACATATTTTATTCAAGTACTATAATAAATATAAAACGATGCACAAAAGAAATTAACCAAACAACAACAAAAAAAACAAAAAAAAGGGGGGGAAGAAAGAAACTGTTTTCACAGACGATTCAGGATTTCTCATTCAATTAATTCAGTTTTCACTTCGCGACACGACAAAAATACATAAAAACTCAAAATAGCTGTACTGAGAATTACGAAGTAAATCTTAAACACTTATTTCCTCGAATAAATTCCAGAATGGATTAAGCATGATTTAATTCGCAATAACAGAGGAAGGCATTATATTTTATATTTCGAAGCTTACTTTCTCTAGAATGTCAACAAATCTACTATTCTGCTGTTTCAAATGTAAACAAACATGGCCGCCATGGCAAAATTACGGCAAAATTAATTAGTCTTAGCGGCACTTAATCAAGTTTTAAATTGTTGATATTTCTAAAAATATTACATGCAGATTTACTAAAGGCATACAAACCTTAACCGGGAGATAAGAACAACATAATTCAATCATTTTTAAAGAAAAAGATTCGCAGTTTACAAACAATATATATATATATATATATATATATGTGTGTGTGTGTGTGTGTGTGTGTGTGTGTTGTGTGATGTACCAGCTTTTGTCCAGAATAAAAGATTGGTGAAGAATCATAAATGTAGTCGTAGCTTAAATTATCAGACGATAAGTTTAAAAAACAGGATCCATTTATTTTTATTTAGGAGAAATAGCAGTTACGAAATCAGATATCCGGAGTAAATAAAAAGAATTACTAATAACTTTTTGTATGAAGTTTACTGCATCGTGACATTTAAGAAAAAGCCCAGATATTCTTTTGCGAGTCTTTTTATAGCCTCTGGAAAGGCGGAGCTTCCAAGAAATGACGTCAGCCTCGTCAGCCAATCCAGTTCGCTTTAAATACTTCCAGAACATTCTATAACTGTACGTGTAGAAAAGGCGGGAAAAACAACTTGACTACGGGGCTGTGAATTTAATTCCACGTACTTTCAAATAAGAGAACGTCTCCATTAAAAATGAAAATAACATACAATTAGAATTTTAAGAATTTTAAGTGAAAAAGAAACTGAGATTACTGAGCCTAATAGCAGAGTGTATATATATATATATATATATATATATATGTGTGTGTGTGATGTACCAGCTTTTGTCCAGAATAAAAGATTGGTGAAGAATCATAAATGTAGTCGTAGCTTAAATTATCAGACGATAAGTTTAAAAAACAGGATCCATTTATTATTATTTAGGAGAAATAGCAGTTACAAAATCAGATATCCGGAGTAAATAAAAAGAATTACTAATAACTTTTTGTATGAAGTTTACTTGACTAAGGAATTTTATTATTACACATATATATATATATAATTTTTTTGGGGGGGAAAGAGTCCTTTATTGAGTCCTTACGTACAGATGTCCCGCAGAAACATAGTTAAATTGCATTCGATAGCGGTCAAAATGGATATTTTCGTTGAAATATGATACTTGAAATTTTTCGCGATTGCAGTATTTTCTTTTTACTTCGTGCAAGGAAGTAAAACGGAACAAAAAGAAATAAGGAATTTGAAATCAATTTTTAAGTGCAAAGCAATGAAATACAAAAATAAGGGAAAAGATAATGTCTACCGAAAGAAGGAATCTAATTTCTGAAAGACTGGGAGAAGAATGTTGAAAGTGAATTTCACATTCTCATAATGTGAAATTCAATAATAAACCTTTGAAACCAAACCTAACTGCGATAGAGAGAGCTACAATGCGAGAAATTCATTCTAACCAGGATATTATCATTTCAAAGGCCGACAAAGGTGGCCAGACAGTCGTCATGGATAAAAACACTTACATCAATGGTGTCACTAAACTCTTAAACGAAGGACCAGATAATCCGATCCCTAAAGATCCTACCTTCAGACCTCTCAAAAATAAAAACTGCGATCAAATCTTCACAAATCATTTCAAGAACTTAAAACATTCGCTTATGCCATCTGTTGCTAATTGTGCCAGATTATATGCTCTTCCCAAAATTCATAAAAGTGGTATTCCTTTCCGCCCTATTGTATCAAATTTAGGTACTGCCTCGTATCCATTAGCTAAATATTTAGTTTCTAGATTTTCAACTTAGACAATAACATTTACACCATAAAGAAATTCAATAGAGTTTGTAAAAAAGGTTAGAAACATTTCTCCTAGAAACTGAGGGATTTTCCATGGGAAGCCTCCTCAGTCCTATCCTGGCTGGTATCTACATGCATTATTATGAATTTAAATTGCTTGAAACTTTAAACTTCCCGGTATTGTTCCGCTACGTAGACGATACTTTTACCCTGCTTGAAGGTAATAAAGATGATTTAAATAAAGTTCTTTCAATAATGAATTCTATTTATCCTGCTATTCAGTTCACTTTTGAACTTGAGACTTGCAATCCTCTTCCGTTTCTCGACATTCTGGTCACACATAACACATCCAACTTCAGTACTACAGTCTACCGTAAACCTTCGTCGGTTTGCCTTCCACCACACTTTAAATCATGTCATCCGATGAAACGAAAGTTAGCTTCATTTTATTCCTATATTTTCTGAGCTATTCGAGTTTGCTCCTCTAAACTATCCCTTGATGAAGAACTAAATTATTTAAAAGTAATAGCTGTTGACAGGGGCTTTTCACCCAAAATTATTAATCAAGCAATTAAAAAATTCTCATCTCAACACACTAAAAGGCACACTCTTGTTTTAGGAGATTATAAAAATTCTGTTGTCATTCCCTTCTATCCATCATTTAGCTATAAAGTTGCACATATTTTACAGAAATTTATCTTTCGGGTCATTTATTCTTCCATCAATAAAATTCCGAGTTCCATACTCAAGAACCCCATTCCGAATATGAATTCCTGGGGTATTTATAGGATTCCTTGCCAGTGTGGTTTAATTTACCAGTGTAGTTTAAATAATTACCAGTTAATTACCAGTGTAGTTTAAATAATTAGTAGGCCAAACTAAGAGAGCCTCAAAATTTCGCGTCAAGGAACATGATGCATATGTTAGAAAAAAGGAAACACAGAAGTCTTCTGTTGTCCAACGTTGTTGGTCTGAAAATCACACTTTAAATTTTTCTGCTGCCAAAATTATTCAAAAAACATCTTCCATTGGAGAACTGGATTTTCTAGAGGCATTTCACATTTAAAAAGATCTTTCTGTTCTAGTTAAAGATCCTAATTCCAATCTATCTTTGCCTTCGGCCTTTAAAGAAATTATGTTTTAGTTCTGGTTGCATCAACATATGGCGCCACTAGCTTATTTTCTGTCCAGGCTTTCTTATCTTATCTTATCATTATATCCTATATCGTTCATTTCCGCTTTTCCAGCTGACGATGGTGGTTCGGTAAAACCATCGAAACTAGTCCTGTGAAAATTTGAAAATATAACGCTGATTTTTATTGTTTGAGATTCTGAATTAGTATGTTTCCGTTTGACCAATTTTAAGTGTCCTATCTGTTGCAAATATGGTCACAAATATTCTTATTTCAGGATTAAGAAGTAGGACTCCATTAGCCTAATCACCTTAACCTTCTCACATCACAAAAGTGCGATATAAGGAATGAAGATGAGATGAAATGTGTTAGTTAAAGAGATAATTATATCAAATTTAGCCAAATTATGCCTATTAGCGGATATATGCAGTTGTAAGTAATTTTTTATAAAATATTATTATTCGTTATTTATTTATTTATTTATTTATTTATTTATTGTTTTTAATGCTTTTCTGTAAGAAATATATTCTAAAAATCCAATTTTCCCTGCATTATTCTAAAAAGAAATTTTTAATTTATTATAAAATTTTAGAATATTATACTTTTAATTTTATATTTTATTCCTAGTAATCAAGACCAAAAAGGTGTAAAATAGCTTCAATTAATTAAAGAAACCGAGAGAGATATAAAATTTAGAAATAAAAATCTCAGATTAAATATCTCAACAATTGTATTGAACATCACTTATATCACACTAGAAAGCACGGCGGTCATACGAAATGACCGCTGTTCTAGATATTATAAATTTTAATTATTATGATTTGTGCAGAGGTGTCTGCTAATTCAAACTGAATTACCCAGGGCAGGCGGCGAGGACGCCCCTTTGCTTACTGCCCCACAGGGTTTTCCCCTTCTACTTGTTTAATTGCTTAAGGTAGAGTGCACTTGCGGTATATTTCTTAAGAGCCACCGCTAGCTCAATATATAAAATGTGATTTAAATATTAAAATGTTAATTCACATGTCAAAGATCTCTTTGTACACAGCATTTCTTGTGTAGATCTTTCCATCATTTTTAAACTCGCCTTGCAGAGGACCATCCAATTTTTTTTAATTTTACGTTCCGTTCTTTCACTAACTCTTGAAAAGGTGGCCTAAAGCTTACCGTGTCCAAACGCAGGCTCAGGTAAAAAAATGCCAACACGCTTAAGCGTTTGACCCTGAGACTTATTGATGGTCATAGCAAAGGCAAGTTTTACAGGAAATTGTCTACGTCTCAACTGAATTGGCAACCCTGTGGCGTGGCAACTTCGCCCCATTGGCTAGTATAGTTACGCAAGCAACCAATAAACTATCGGTGACAAACACTTAAGCCGCATATAATAAAGACATTTATTTATTTCATCGTTGCCGTTTTTTGCCGGTTGCATATTTCCGTATTCTATTATATATAGATGTTAAATTTATTTATTAAATGTTAAATGCACATGCTCTTGTATTTTTAATTTTTCCGGCTTAGCTTTCTCATAATATTCGTCACGCGCTGCACTGCACGGGGAATAAAACAATTTACAGTTACGCAAGCAACCAATAAACTATCGGCGACAAACACTTAAGCCGCATATATATAAGATGCTGTGCCTCAACAGTTATATCACTTACCTTTCCAAACTTTTCCAAACATATTATTTGCAGCTTATAATAAGCTTCAAAACTTTACAAAACGTATTAGCATATTTTGTTTCCTCTTTATAAACCGCCCAAAGAGCACTTAGCCTTCCTCCGTCAATTATCATCTTTCTATAAACTATAACAAGAAAGTAAATAATTCAAATTGTGAAACGTCTCTGATTACTATCGTATTTATCCGAAACGAGCAGGGAGTTTACTTCTAACTTGGAAATCGAATATACTCTTCTAAATTGAAAACCAATGAGTTTAAAATCGCTTTCCAATAATTGCAAACAGGTTGAGGATTTTATTCAAATATCGTTAAAATATTCATATATTATTCGACAGGCGAATCGTTACATTAACATTAAAGTGTTAACACTTGTATTTTCCATTTGTTTCTAGAACCCAAACAGGTATTGGTAAGTGATGAATATTCACAGAGAAAGTCTGAATAAAGCAACAGAGTACAGATGCATTTCTGAAGAGTTTCCTTTTGCCCCTTCTCCCCCTGTGACTTCTGATAAATAAATATGCTTTCATCTGAGAGGAAGTGCATTTTGTTCTGCCTTTCATTAGATGGATCAAGTAATAGTTCTAAACATTTGTGAGAAAATACAGTTAACCAGATAGAAAGTTTCCTCAATATGTGAGCTAAACTATTCTGCACATTATAGTTATTTGTCAGTATAACAGAACTGAACATTTAAACCAATTCTTGCAATCGATTAGTTTCGAGGTAATGAAATAGTTGCTTTTAACAATGTGAATTAATGCGAAATTTCAATCAGTTCGTTGTATTAAAATGAGTTATTTGATAACTATGTGATAATTAACTAAAATATGAAATATACTAAATTATATCGAAGAAATTAGAGTGATGATATTCCTCGAATCTGGTGAATACTAAAAAAGGATTCGAGACTCGAAAACGTGAATATTTGTTCAATTTTGTCATTTGAGTCATTCGAATTAGAACCTAAGAATCTGGTAAAACTTTTAACTCAAAATGTTTGAAAGATTAGTTCTGTTAACGCCCAAAGAAGCAAGAATTCTGAGCGATCATGAAAGCTCCAAGCATCCAGAGGTGTTACATGATGCTGTTTGTGGTCGGTAACGTTTCAAGGATTAAACGAAGTTCACACACAACATTTATTATGATGATCACACACAATACACTAAATTGTATACATATTCAAGAGTGGAGCTACAAGATTTTAGCCCTTTCGACGCTTCAAGATACGCGTCTTAATAACGATGAGTTTAAGGCCTAACTCTTTTGGATCGTCAGCGCCACCTATAGTATATCATACTTCATAACAAATTCATTTCTTTAATTTATGTGGATATTAATCACGAGTATGATCTCATGGCGAACCTGAGTGCACAATCTTAATTTTTTAGATAAATTTAGTTTGTTCTGCACTAGTTCTGAAAATATCCTCTTCGGACTTGGTTAAAGAGAAACACTGAAAAACATTTTAAAACATGAGCTATTACTCAAATACGTTTTTTAATATGAAACTGAGAAAATGAACTTCAAAATTCAAGCTTTTTTATCAAGGATATTTTCAAAAAAAAATTCCTATGCACCTTATTAGCAAATTAGGATGTATTTTAAAAAATTCATTTTTAAATCAGTTTTTCTGTAATCGTGCATTCAAAATTTTGTTATATTTAAAATCTCTTACTCCAAAATAAAATTTGATATTTTTTTCATTTACTTGCTCTTACGCAACGAATTCGGAAACATCGATAATCGAAAATCTTGAGAGATTCAATGGCTTTCAGAATTAGGATTCCAGAACATTTAGAACTGATCTCATTTCGTTCATATCAGTCGATAAATACCAATGCAGTAACTGTTTGCATTGACCAATGAAATCCCCTATCACTCAAGCATAGACATTGCTCAGTTACAATAAAACTGGAAGACCAAAACGAAGGACTCATTCTACATCCCCCCACGGAGAATTTTAAGAAAGCTCTCACAATTATTCCAGATTAATACAAAAAAAGAAAAAAAAAAGAAAAAGAAATTCTGAAAGACCTACAATTAACTTGGGAGGAGCCCCATAAAAGACTAGTCAGTTTACATATTCAAGAGCATTTCCCATTCTAAACTCCCAAGATTTTCCTCCTACGTTTACGAATATACGAACTAGAAGATGGACAGATGTCACACTACTCTTTCAAGACCTAGTCTGTGCTAATACAGACCTAGCTATTACAGTTCAGGACTGGAAAGTGGAACAGGATATCACCTGGAGAGATCATAACTACATTACCTATTTAACATATCAGAGCTATGATATTATTACTTAAAGTCAGATTCAAAACAAAATATAATGTTCATTCCATCCTGCATAAGTACCAGCTTTGTAATATCACAAAATTCTAAGAAGAGATTGATTCTACTGCAAATTCGGAGAATTTGGATACTGCCATTGGGAAACTCCCAGATACCATCAAGAATGGCTGTAACAAGAATATAAATTTAAATCAGCTAAACCAAAGTTCTGGTATTCAAACGTCAAAATGTTTTAAGTACTCAAAAGACGTTTCCAGTCATGTCAAGACCCAGAAGAACGTCTAAAAAGATGTATCATATTTACAAGAGGAACCGCAGCGTACAAAACATCCATTTGAGATACAAAGTATCCCTTGTGGAAATCTTTTTGCACAAGAATAGTAAAAAAGTTTGGATGAACAAAAATCTGTCAAATCCATTGACAAGTAATGAACGAAAATGGTGCAAGTTGCTTGCAGAAAAATTCGGAGTTCTAAATAGAACGATGCAGATAATTAAATATATAAATGATAAATCTGATGAGTTGTAACACCTTCCAACTCTAAAAAAACCATAAATATTAATGACTGTAAACACCAATTCTGAAATAATTGTAAAACCTAGTATCACAACTCCCAGTTCTGTTCAAAATTCGTGTATAAAGACAAAACTTCAAATTTTGTCTTCCGGAACTACAACTGTTAAAACATAATTGTAAAGCTATGCAAAATTTCTGCTTCTCGGATCTGTAAAATTTCAATGTCTGTAGATTTCAATTACACATATTGTACGAGGAACTCCATCTATAAACTATATGACCGATTATAGTATTACCTGCCGACCCTGCCTTTAGGCGATGGTTGTCTAGGTAGATAACTTGGCTTGAAACTAAACAACATGCCAAAGATGAAAAGACAAAACAACCAGCGGAAGTTTTAATATTTTCCAAAATGAACATCAAATTTTAAATTAAATCCAAACGGCAGAATTAGGTTGTTTTCGGATGCAAGTATCTTGACAAAAGTTTGAGTTTGTATCTTTTTCCATGAAGAATTTTTTAATACAAACTGGCTCGTATTATTGTTTAGCGTAGGATAAAACCCGAAAATGCCATGCAGCCATCACGTTCGAAGCAAGTCGAGAAACCAGTTTTCAATAATCTTAAATATTTAGCCCTCTTTTAATCGGTAAGATCTAAAGGAAGATAATTTTATGAAACAGCCTGAGCACATAATTCTCGAAAGCCTGGATTAATTGAGCCTGGATTAATCGAACTTCATATACATTAGCGGTCTTCAGCATTTAATACTAGAGAGCTACTTGAAAAAATTCATAACGTTGCGCAGACCATACCTGTGTCAAATAAGCAGCATGGACAGAAAATTTATAAATCAGAGGGAAGTTTACAAGAGCACAACTAATTTTAACTGGAGAAATAACGGTACTGTTTTTTTATAATATACACTCTTTTGTTTTAAAAAAATAAAGCTCAGTTGACAATGGAATTAATGTAGGATTTTTAAGAGAACTATATTTTACTGCAATTTTATAAAATGAATGGAGTTCTTATTTGGCAATTGACAATGATTAATTCTGCTTCAAAAGCTTTCAAACCGTAAAGATTTTGAGCAAGTTGATCTGACCCAGTAACTGGCAGTTCAAATCATTGAGATGACGAGTAATAACGACAAGTCTCTTAATTACTTCTCATAATAAACTATCAAATGGATTTCCTTTCTAATTCCATGAACTTTTGAGATTCGTCCTTCTAGAAAAATAGGTGCTGAAGACTGATTCATCGGCTAAACCAACGTACTTACGGATAACATACACTGCCCTCCAAAAGTTAAGGAACAGCATGTTTTTCAAAGATCACCATTACAAAAATTGCATTAATGTTTAAATTCACAGTTCATATGCATGGCAGTAACGAAGTTTTAAAAAATATATGCAAAAATAATAGCTACCACTTTTATTTTATAGAAATGAATACCTATATAGGAGTTGGAGAAAAAATGCAAAAATTGTAATTTTTGTTCACGATCTTCAGCTGTAATTGCAGTTTCGTGAACAATATTCAAGAGAGTATCGCAATGTCCAGGAGAAGTCCTTTGCCCGATTCGTTGAGGTGCGGGCGATCGGATGGATGGAAATGGGGATTTCGCAAGCTGTTGCTGGTGGATGTCTTAATGTCTCACATAGTGTGGTGCAGACTATGGAATTAGTTTGAATCCTATGATTCTGTTTCTAGAAGACATGTTCCAAGCAGACCTAGATTTACAACACATGCGGGAGATCGTTATTTACCTCTTTCGGCCCGAAGGAGGCGTAACATTAGTATGCCTCAGGCTCATGGCAGGTTTTTCATTGGCAACAGGAACAATAATATTATCTATTACAGTGCACAGACGCCTGCACAATACAAGCCTGTATTCAAGACAACCAGTTGTGTCTCCCTGATCCGAGGACACGGAGGTGTCAGTTTATGTTGGGAAAGAGAACATGTTTCCTGGAACAGTCAACAAAGGGCGTCTGTTCTCTTCACAGACGGGTCCAGGTTTACACTGTAGAGGGATTCAGGTCGTCATCTGATCTCAAGAGAACGACGCACCATTTAGAACCACATTGTAGAAAGACATATTTATAGAGGTGATGGAATAATGACTTGGGCTGAGATCTCTTTCGGTGGTTACACTGACCTATATGTGTTCCATGGCGGAACTTTGAAAAGTGTGAGAAATCGAGACGAAATACTTGATCAATATGTCCGTCCATATGTCGCTGCTATTGATCCTGGATTTCTCCTGATCCACGAAAATGCGCGACCGCACTGAGCTTGGGTTGCTGAAGAATATCTTGAGGGTCACGGTATAGAGCAGATGGAATGGCCAGCTCAAACCTCAGACCTGAATCCGATAGTGTATCTTTGGGAATACCTTGGAAGACAGGTTGCTGTCCTCTCCCATGGTCGTTAGGTGAGCTGGAACGAGGATCACTCCGTGCCTGCTTCCCATTTCAGTGACCGGCAACTTAATTGACAACGTGAAACGTCGCTGCTACCAATGTATTTCAGCAAAGGGTGGAAACATTCGTAATTAGAATCCATTTTGGTCATGTTGCCACCCCATGTTTCCTCCAAAAACTGCGATATACTGTTTCTCCAAGGCTAGATTTCTTTGCCAAGAGTTAGAGTTTTTGTTGTAATTCTTGTTTGTTTTGAACTTCAGAAACATTCTACGTCGAATTCATTAAAGAAATGTTTAGTTAACATGTCCTGTAAATTGTGTGTTTCCATGTCGCATCATTCTCAAATTAGAGGCAAAAAACATGCCGTTTCTTAAGTTTTGCAAGGCAGTGTACAGTGCCATTACATTTAGCTAACAAATTATCCTAGAAAATTGGAAATTGTCTGTGATTAAGTCCTTTGTACTGGACGAAATTAACGACTTTTACAGTAACAGTCATCACATACCCAATGTTTGAGAAGGACTTCTAGCACAAACCTTTCTTGGTGAATAATACTATGGAAAGTCATCCATACATTTTTTGGCATACATTCGCATCAAATTTGAGTTATATTATTACTCCTGTTTTCTACTCGGTTGTAGAGAAAGCATCCTCCTCCTTAGATAGTGTTTTAGATATAGTTGTTATTAAATAATCAGATTGGGCTCATTTTCGGTAATAAATGCTATCAAAATATTTATAAAAGTTTTCCTATTTAGTTCTCTTTAGCCAAAACAGAATCGGTAAGAAGTGCTAAAAGTGTTTATTAAAAGCATTTTTCGCTCCACTATCTATAGCCTAAAATATGAAAAGTAACTTTTTTCATAATCATAATTAACTAAGTATTGTTTTAAATTAATATATAAAAATAATATTCTGAAGGCAAAAATATTCTTCAAAGATTCGTACGATACCTGCTGCGAGCTTCATGAAACATGTCTCTGATTAATTGTTCCTTAATATATATAAAACGTGAATAGCATACATGCAACAGATGTATGCTAATCTAAAATCTAAGTTTCAGATATTTCAACCATAGTTCTAAAGCCAGAAAACACGTCCCCAAGGCCATAAGTTGGTTAGTAGAGGTTAACTAAATGTCACAACCTTGTACTCCGTTTCGGGTTTGTTTGGTAAAGTTTATGTGATTATGGCAAAGCAAGCAGAGATTATTTTCCTAGGGGCAGGATGCCTTCATGGAAGACATTATAAGATAAACTGACCCATATTTATATATATTTATTTACTTATTTAAATAACTTTATGGACAGTTTTAAAATCTCCGTCTCTCACTTTTTCTCCTTCTATAATAAGAAAGAGAGAGAGAGAGAGAAATATAGATCGTATTTTTATGAGAGGATAGTATGAGTCAAAATAACAGCCCCTCATCTATTGAAGTATCAGCTGAGCTAACATTATAATAACACTCAGCTGAATGGGTTTTCTGCATACCATTCCAGAGAGGTATTTTTAACGTAATGTCCTAAAGCATAAGGCGCATTCTATAATATTGCATCGCAGTGATTTTAATATTTTTTAGCGATTCACTCAACGATCCCATTGACAGATTAGATTCCATTCCAGCTGAAATAAAATTCAACAAACCTTTACACACCAGCGGAAAGCAATTTCAAAATCTATTTTGAAAGCCTGAGGTATAGGAACCATTGCAATCCAATGTCCTTTCGAGGCTGTAAAATTGATTCTGAAGGGGTTGTAGTGTTCGGATCGAGAAAATGGGTACTAGTTTTGTTTTTAATTTAGCATAGTATTAAATATACACTGAAGAGGCTGTTCACATTGCATTAAATACATATTCAAGGGTTTCACTAAGCTCTCTTGAGTAGATATTTCTATGAGCTTTCTAATAAAATGTCTTCTTAGATTGTTCGTACTTGCTCCATGATTAATTGCAGTAAAACTGAAATTGGCGAAAAATGTTTGAAGCGACAGTACTTTATTTGGAGGAATTATGTTTCATGAAAGAATTTCTTTACCTGGCATGTGATGAAAGACTTGTCGATCATCAAAACGTTCTAGAGAGCTGTACCTGAAGGATTAAATTGACTTCAGATTTCAGTTATGATTATTTTACTTGCTTGGAAATTTAGAATGGAGTATTTGTCAAGAACTATGCATGGTAATTCATTATTTTCTTTTCTATTCATTCCTCAATCATGATCAAGTTTGCCTTTTCCAACGGAATAAAAAGATGTAGAATGAGGTATAAATGAAACAAATACTAAATAACATAAGTAGCGTCTAATATACAGTAAGTAAGCAAATATAGTAACTAATATCAGTTTCTTCTGACATTAATCTGAGATGAAATAAATAAAAATGAAAAGCATACAAAAGGTTCTGTAGCACTTTGCATTTCAGTAATTTAGATACAGGCAAGCGAATTTAAGGAATAGGAGACTTTGTTTTTTAATAAAACTATCTTAAAGGTCAAAATGAGCTTCTTTATTATATGCGGCTTAGGTCTCTGTTTGTCGCCGATAGTTTATTGGTTGCTTGCGTAACTGTACTAGCCAATGGGGTGAAGTTGCCACGGCATTCAAATAGTCTATATACAATGATACCATACATGCAGTTATCATTGTTTTAATTAAATTATCATGGTATTTAAGAACATTTAAATATTAATTCATACATTTGTTGCTTATTATGCATTTAACTATATTTACATATGAATTACATAGAAACATGAAAACGTTGAGAAATTATAGGAGACGAAACCAACTAACGAGTTGTGCGTAGTACATCTCATTAGGTAGGTTTACTCAAACTCCTATGCTAAATATCCTTTCGCGTAAAGAGTTTTAAAATTTTGCCCGATTTTATTTCGACTTTGTATTTTAAACTGAATTTTCAGCTGAACGCAAATTGAGCGTGTCAGGGGGAACGTGCACATCTGTTTGCATTAGCAATCATGTGTTTTTGAAATGGTTTACAATTGAACGCAAATCATTTTAATTGCAATTTAAAATATCTAGAACAGCGGTCATTTCGTATGACCGCTGGGCTTTCTAGTTGTAGAATATACAGATATGAGACCGAATGAAAAAACTAAGCTCTTAAGTTGTGAATGAATACGCGTTTTATATAGAAAGATAGACTAAGACTTATAGGATACGTTTTATGATTTTTCGCAGCTTTAACATATAGATATTAAAATATAAAAAAAATCTTTTATGTCCACAAAAACTGATCTTAAGTTTGGTAAACTGTTAAGTACTACTATATATATTTTACTGTAAGACGCCATTAATTATAAGATACATCTCTTTATTCCGATGCCGCTAATAGAAAATGAAAAAAAGCATTCATGCCAAGATCATTATCAATTATTTACTAAGTTATTTTAACGTTTTATTCGATAAAATGCATCTAGATAATGATTCTAAATTTATTAAAGTATTTATTTCGTTTTCTCTAAAACTTTATCTCATCTAATTTTGTTTTAGAATTAATCCTACACCTAGATATTATTTTTAAAATTTCGAATTAATTTATTATTAAGGGTTGCTTTCCTATTAAAATGTCAAAATTAATTTTTTGGAATAATTAGCAGTTAAAACAACTGCGAACTGTAAAGGCGTTATCGATTTCAGAATGCACCTTGTTTTCTTATCGACGCTTATAGGGGTAAAATGCGCGTTTTCAAATAGTACAAAAAATGATAATTTGTTGAAACTTTACTATCTGTTGCAGTTTCTCGAATTGTTCTTTAAATATATTATAACTTGGAAAAAAAATAATATAGCGCAAAATGCATTTTCATGCTTTTATGATCTAATTTTTAATTGTATAATTTATTATTTCTTTATGAGGTTAATTAGCAAAATGAAAAATATTGCATAAATGCATTTCGTTCAATTCTTATTTCTATCTGTTATTTTATTTAATTGCATTTTAAAAATGTACGCTATAATTTCACTCCAAAATCATATTCGAATCTATACATTATTTCTAGAATCCAGATTTTAATTATGACTTACATAGAAATGTTTACTTACCAGAAATACTTGTACTCATTACTTAAGATATAATTACTGAGACATTTTGTACTATTCATTAATTGTTATGAATAATAGAAATGATAAGGGAAAAAATTCTTACCACTGTAAAATTTAAGTTGTTTAATTCAATATAGCTTGAACTTCCATGAAACATGGCTTTGGGTATAAACCCAAAGCGATGTCTCATAGAAGCCGATTTGATACGAAATGTGGTTCAATGTATTAATATAATTAATTTACTCTGTGTAAGAACTAATTATGATTTGAAATGCAAGCTTTCCCAGTTCTACTTCTTCAGTATTGTTAATCTAGATTGTTCAAATATTATGCAAATATTTGAAGCCCTTTATTTCAAAATCCCAACTTAATCAGTAGATTTACTAATGTTTACTTGCGAAAATAGCTTAATTAATTTGCAAATCAATTATAGATTTCAATTCCCTGCATTACCATCATTAAAGATTAAAAACGTGGGGTTCCTAAATTTTGCTAAGGCGAAACATAAAAGTTTCTCGAATCAATCTTAAAATATAAAGATGTAAAAAATTTACTTCATATTAAACATTTTTATATAAATTAAAATATGGAATTTGGTTTAAAATAAAATTCTTTCCAAAATTCGAGATATTTGAATGAACTAAGAATGAATTATGTCCCATTGTAGTTCATCTTGTTTGAAAGAAAGGAAGTTGAAAATGTAAAAGTTATCAATGAAAAACAAATGTAAAATGTTTCTTCGTAATTGGAAAAAATTAAACTTTTGCGCCTAACAATATATTGATTTATTTACCTTTCAAACAGAAATGGGAATCATGGAAGTTTGTAGTCTGGTGATTAATAATGCTAAATGTCGTAGAGAATATATAAAGGTATGATAATTGGTTCAATAGCTGAATAAGGATTTTTATGAAAAAAGATGGGTACCCTAACTAACTTCAAGAAACGCTTGTTCTGAGTAATTTCAAGAGAATAGCAGGTAATGGTCATACTGTACCCTCTCCATACTGCATGACATTTAGTCTTTTTGGACTTACTCTGTAACATCGTGTACATATTATATGATATGTAGTTTTTTTAGCTTTCTATGAAACAAAAAGTTAAGTATGACGTGGAGCTAAACAAAAAGCTAATACTGCAGTTTTCACAAAGAAAAGATTACACATTATTCTTTCGAACACGCATGGAAGAAAATTTTAGTTATTATCCTCTGGAATTTATGCAATAGGCATAGAAGTGTGTTATTTTTGTAATAGAAACATAAAAGCAAGATGATATCCATTACAATTTTCTTGTCAATACAGCATGAAATGGCGTGCTTCTGTTATGCATCTTTTTTAGTACACAGAAAATTATTTTACGACCAAGTGCACTTCAACGTAAAGTTTTACTAATTCGATTGTAATATCTTTGCTGATAAAATATAATTTTGAGTCTAGTCAGCCATATTAAAGTCATAGAAACTGGCCATAGATTTTTTTCTCGTCCTTCCTTTCACTTTAGTTCTACCATTCTTCACATTTCATTTTCTTTTAAAATTTTTCTAATTTCCTGCGAGCTATATGCACACTGGTTAAGCATTTCTTGTTTTGATTATATATATATATATATATATATATATATATAATCAATATATATATGTATATATATTATATAAACAATAATATCAACAATACTATAAACAATATTATAGACAATAGTATTAAAAACAGTACAGATAATAGTATCAGCGGTTCTCAACCTTTGGACTAATGCGTACCATCTAAACAAAAAATTGAAAACCTTTAGTACCACCACTACAAAGTACTACTACCACCACCACTCTTGAACAAAGCTCAGATCGCATAAATTTACGAACGTTTGACAAAAAATTCAATCGGGCTGTTGGGGTTTTAATTTTTGAATTTAATAGTTAAAAATTGTTGCTCACCACCTATTTTTCTCTTGCGTACCACCGGTTGAGAACCACTGGTATAGACAATATAGAAACAATAGTATGAACAATAGCTTAGATACATTTATATGTAGATTTAATTTAGGAAATGCGTATTCAATGGAGAATAAAAGAAGAAAAGACAGGTTTGGAAACAAACTTGAAAGTCTGAGCTTTCAAAATTCGAATGTTTTTCAAAATTTGAAAGATTCGAATACATGAAATCCTATCTTTCCTATTAAAATGAGAATGTAGTCGCGTTCTTTATGTTTAAATATTTGCGATTAAAAACGAATAATTTCTTGTTCCCTTCTAATGCTTCAAGGGAATTTTTAGAAAACACCAAAAAGCTCCTAAAAGATCAACATTCCTCCTAAAACAGCAACAGTTGAAGTCAAACTGTGTGAAAACTAAAATAAAAAATCTGATGTGTACACCACATGACTTCCTTGTACGGAATATTAAATTATACGCATTTTTTCTTACATTTCATTTAAACTCATTGGATTGAATTAAATGTACTTCGCCGACAGTGCATAAACCACATTAGAATAATTGCATTCTTTAAAATTCACTATATTTCTTTACCATAGCGACACTCTGACGCTAGGTTCACTTAACAGTATTATATTTCGTTCATATTATAACCTTCACCTTTACCTTCACTCGCATTTGGTACCAACTACTTTGAGTTTCTACCAATAGATCAAGTATGCCTTAAGCCTTTCACGTTTGTATCAAAAAGAAGATTTTTCATATTATAACTCAGAATACACAAAATTCATATCATTTAAAGAATTATCTGATCGTTGCCACATGTTCTATTCAAATACTATAAGAAAGCTAGAACGATGTATAAAAGAAATTAAGCAAACAAAACCAAAACGAAACAGTATTTCTCATTCAATTAATTCAGTTCTCACGTCGCGACAAGGCAAAAATACATAAAAACTCAAAATATCTGTATTAAAAATTACGAAGTAAATCTTAACCTTTAAGAGACGGGGCAGTTTGGAAAGGTTTCACTTAAAAGGACGGGAAATCCAAATACATTTCCACCCCCTTTTAGCTGCTCTTGTAAACGGAAACTACTACTCTTTTGCAACTTTTCTTGTAGGTCGCCTTTGTTAATTTTCAGATAAGGAACTAGGGAATAATATAAAAGAATTTGTTGAATTTTTTCTCTTTTCTGCTGTTTCTTTTCCTTAAACTAGGGAAACATATTATAATGAGATTTCGTAGCTAAATAATTGTCGTATGTTGGAATATTAACTTTTGACATTGCGTCATATTGAAAATACGCCTTAGCAGCAAATGCACGCCTATAATCAGTTCATGGTTTATTCCGTTTTTATTTGTTTCCAAACTGAATTTAGTTTAGAATTACATGTACTAATTAACATTTTTAATTTATACACGAAAATGATGTTTAACTATTTGTTTCTCGTATAAATCGGCAGTTCGCTTTTATTTGTTTCCAAGCATTGTGTAACAGCTTATGTTTATATATCAAACAAATCCCGTTGTATTTTTCTTATATTAGTTTAGTTTACCTTTCTCATTAGTATTCTTCCTTATTCAGTTTAATTTATTGATTTCCCCCTCCATTGTATCGTAAGTTATTTCATCTTTCAACTACATTATTGTTCATTGTTCTTTCTTGTAGTTTTGTGATAAAAGCTTTTTTTTATCCTTTAGCGTTTTTTTTTTTTTTTTTTTAATTATTTTCCTTTACTTTAAAAACAGATTTTATTGATTATATTTTCATTACATTGCACTCCATTGCATTTTGCATGTTTCAAACAGCAATATTAAATACAAAAATTACAATAAAAAGGGGAAACATAATTAAAAAAAATACATTTTTAATGACACTGAAAGTTGATGAAATTAATACTAATGTCAAATTTCTAAGATTTCACTGCTAAGGGAAACGAAAGGGAATTTACGAAACCCCACAGTTGGAAGGTTAGAAGGTCATCTCGCATAAATGTCAAGGGAGGTTATTTGGACAATGACTATCTCCGCACCCTGAATGATGGGGGGGAAGGGAATTCGCTGGCCGATGTTTCGGCCACAGCCGTCTTTTTGAGACGCTGCAGCTCTGGCCGATATTTAGGCCACCCGTCTTTTAAAGGTTAAACACTTATTTCCTCGAAAAGATTCCAGAAAGGATTAAGCATGATTTCATTCGCAATAATATGTGTGTGTGATTATGGCAAAGCCTCGAGCGCTATCTGCCTAAGGGAAGGGATGCCTTCGTGGAGGACTTTCTAAGGGAAACTGGCTCGTATACACGTTACACATGAGGAAAACCACGAAAACACCCATGCAGTCAGCCCGTTCGCGGGATTCGAACCTCGGACCGACCTACCAGTGTTCAGCGACTTTTACCGCTCGGCCGCTGGTGGGCACATTCGCAATAATAAATGAAGGCGTTATCTTTGTTGTTGCGAAGCTAAGTTTCTCTATATTGGCGACAAATCCACTATTCTGCTGTTTCAAATGTAAACAAGCAATGGCCGCCATCAAAAAAATTATTAGGCTTAGCGACTCTTAAACAACTTTAAAATTGTTGATAATTCTAAATATATTGCAAACAGATTTACTAAATGCATAAAAGCCTTAACCGGAAGATAAGAACAACCTAATTCAATCATTTGGAAAGCAAAACATGTACAATTTACAAACGTATAAGAGTAAAGAAACTGAGATTACTGAGCCGGGTAACAGAGAGGATATATATACATATATATTTATATACGTTTGGTGCTGCCGATTGCAACCAAAATACCAGGTGCACATCCACATATTATTGCAGTCATATATACAAAATTGCAACGTTCTGAGGCTACTCGTTTTTGAGTTATGCGAGATACGTACGTACGTACGTACATACGTTCATACGGACGCCACGAAAAATTCTCTTCAGAATTCATTTTAAAGCAGTTTTTTTATAATTTTCTGGAGGAAAAGAGTCTTTTTCTGTCCTTACGTACGTAGATATCACGCAAAATCATCGTTAAATTGCATTCGATAGCGGCCATAAAACATATTTTCGTTGAAATATGCTGCCTGAAACTTTTCGCGATTACAATATTTCCTTTTGACTTCGTAAAAGGAAGTAAAAAGGGATGTACAATTTTATCAAATATCAAAATAAAATATTTATACATATTTTCGCCATGCCTGTGAGAGCTAACTATTCTATTGCCACCTGAAACCTGCTCCCCTTCGTTAAGTAATATAATTTTAATAGAAACTGCCTAAACGGAACTTTTTGAATTTACCAAAATGTACACTGATGACATCATTCCTATTAACAATTATAAAGAAATTGAAAAACTACTATCTATCATAAATGCTTTAAGCTTAATAAAACTAACAAGGAAGATAACGAAGCAAATTATCTTGATCAACAAATACACTATCTCAACAATTTTACCCTACTTAATAAAAGAAGGCTTTTCAATTTCGAAGCAATTAGACTAATTAATTGGAATTCTAATGTTTCCAGAAAAAATTACTGCTAGCAATGTTATTAATTAACGGAGAAGCACAAAAAAATCTTTGCAATAACAGCCATAATTGTTCAAATTACTTAGGTTATAATTTAAAATAGTAAAGATCACAAAATCCCCACAGTTTCCATCCAAAAACAGTTAACTGACGTACAGTTGCCTATGTAAAAATTACTTTCACCACCAAACTGCTTTCTTTATTACAAGATGTACCTAAACCATTATGGCGACACAGTTTGGATATTTTTAACACAGTTGAATTATGCATGCTTCTCAATTCTAACACCGCTTTTAATTTCATGAGACTGTCTAATAGTTTTCTGTCTCTTTTAATAACAAAATGGGTCTACCTCAGCTTCTAACTATCAAGAAAGCTCGCTTGAGGGAGTTCTATATTCTGTAACATTTAGCAATTTATTCCTTTTTCGGCCATTGTTCTCTTTTAGGTTATTAACGATTTGTTTCTGAATTCCTCTTTAGTTTAATATAGTTTTCAAACTATATTAAAGTGAGTTTTTTCTTCGATTTCTCATAAATTGTGCAGTTTAATATTGTCGGCCATTACTACATCACAATTTTAGTTTTAAATTCTTTTAATCTTCTCCTTTTCTTTTCAAAATAATTATTTTCACAATGCACTGTATTTTTTAAAAAAAATATATTATTTTGATTTTAAATATTGCAACGTATTCCATTCGTTGAACTAAACCCTAGGGTTTAGTTCAATGAATGGAATACGACATAAGCAATTTAATACTTCATTTCTTCCAAATTGTCAGTCTTTTTAGGACTCATCATTACTTAATTTGATACATCTTTTTTCCTTTTCTCAATTATTTACATTTTCTTCTACATATTTTATGTTAAAGCACAAGTTTTCCCTAAATATTTTTTATGATTATTTTATAGATTTTATTCAGTTTTAAATTTTGAAGTTTATGCGGCAACTTATTCCTTTTGTTGAATAAAACACTATTGCTTTTTCTATTCGTTGAACAGACGGGAATTGATGCTTCACTTGAAATAAAATTGAAAGTCTTTCAATGATTCATAATCCCGGCAATTCGATGTATTCTACTTTTTAAAATTATTAATTTCTTCTATATTTGTATGAATTCATATTAAAAATTATTACATTTTAAAGCTTTTATGTTTGTTTATGACTTATGCTAATGATTTTTTTTTAACTCGGGCAGTGCATTTTCAAAATTTTGCATATAGTCTTGTAGCTTTGTGTGTTTCTCGAATTGTGATAAAACAACGGTAACTAGAGCCATCAAATTTTAAATAAAGTTGTCCTCCACCCGAATATGGGCATACGGAAGCCAAATTTGGAAGTTGGAATTTTTTATATTACCTATTTCATATTTTGTAAAGCATATAGATTTATTTTGACTAAGAAACTGAATGATTTCAAAGCGAACACTGTACGAAAAAAAAAATTATCTCCAGAGCGCGAGATCGTGCATCCGAAATTCTAGAGATATGCTCTTTTAAAATTATTTTGCAATATTGCTGTTGAATTGAATTTTCTGGTTTATGTGAAAAGAACATGATATTTAATGAATAAAAGTAACACACGAAATATTAAAAAAAAACCCTTTGGGCGTGATATAAAATGTGAAAGCTTGCAGATTTATTTTTTTAATTTTGTTTATTTATTTATTTTTTGCACCACTTCTTGCTGCTATCATTTGATTGAGTTGTTTCTTACTTTTTGTTTATTCATTTATATATATATATATATATTGCAAGGATTATGTTAATTTTATTAACAGTTAAATTTTAAGTTCCTTTCCTGTCAAATTCATAACTTCAACTTACTACTTTCGACCAGAAAGTAGTTTTAGAATCATTCTGAATACTTAATGAGGAGGAGCGGTATTTAAACCGCGAAGTTCTATTTGCTGAATGAGAGAGAATCAGAGTTTCTGATTTGCGCGCATCTGGCTTTTGGCTACTCTGTCTGAAAGCTGCATTTACGCTTCGCCGTAATAACGCTTTTGGCCGATTGATAAGCTTCATAGTCAAATAGAATTAAGGGGCCAACTCGATTAGAATGTTGATAGCTTCGGCTATATCTCTTTAGTTAACCTTAATTTTAGTTTATTTCTTAGTCTCTTAAGTTCAAGCCCAAGTGTCGGATTTTATTGTATACTCCAAGCCGGAGTTCTGTTAATTCTTATTGGAATAATAAAGGGTTAGTTACCCTTCCATCTTGTTGTTTCTTGTCACACAAACTTGAGCGATTATTCACTGACTAGTTCTTAAGGTTATTCCCTTTTGACTGCAAATATACAGTGGCAAACCTCACAATATACACATATATATAGGTAAACTGTGTGAACACTCTGAAACTTGCACCACAATTATTTCTGAAACAAAAGGTGCTGTTGATGTTCCGATTCCACAAAACAGAAATTTAAAAGATTATAGTTTGAGTTTGTTCGGATTTCCATAATTATTAGATAGTTTAGCTTTTGGACAAATTAAAAATTTTTTAAGTGGGCTGATGCCAACGATGAAATAAAACTAGACGAAATTAAAATACCAGTGGTGATTTTACAGAATTATAATTCAAGAGCTGTCATAATATTAAATCATAAATACCGACAGTGGTCTGCTGCATTTAAAGGAGTAATACTGGTTGCAATGTTGGTATTTTTGTCTACATTTGCCTTCCTTTACACTGCTTGCATTGAAAATTTCTTGAAAATACTTTAATATAGTTCACTGAAGCAAGACTTTCTGGAATGTGTTTAGTAATGTTAAAAGAACCGACATTCTCATGGTGTATGATAAATTTAGAAAGAATGATATTCGACAATTCAACCGATTACGGAAAACTGGAAGCGTAACATCCAGAAAGTGTAACAGAAATAAACGAGTAACTGGAAAAGAGAGTGAAATTATTGTTCTAGCTGCCGTTGCTGCAGGCCCTCAAGTTAATTCCTGGGACATCGCAAGATGAAGTGGCGTCAATGAGCCAAATGTGGTAAGTATTCTTCATCCTCATTAATTTTATCATTTCATATCTCCAAGAAGATTTTGAAAATCGTGTTAAGTTTTCTACGTCAGCATTAAGACATGGTACACAAGATTTGTCGTACGTATTGTTTATTGATGAAGCAAATTCTTAAACTGATGCTATTAAAATATTGAATAATACAGGGAATAAGGCAGCTGGAGCTTTAAAAGCTGCACCATGAAAGTTGTTCTATAAACTATCAATTACTTTCCCCTTTGCAAACGGACTTTCTGAATGAAAACATTTATAAAAGTACTCAATCACGTTGACTTATTTTAAAGCCTGAATCATGAAACTGAGTTTAGAGGTATCTGAGCTGCTGCTTCATGATATTCATTTTAAAGAATGATTACATCTAAAAAATGTTTAAACTTTTTTTTTTCTTATTACTTTCAGCTTCGACGCCAAATCTTCCTCAGTGTTTTTCTTTCTATAGAAATAGTTAATACTTTTAAATATGTTCTTTTTATGTCCTAACAAAGGTTAGAAGATATAGAAATAAACTGAAGCCGTTATTTTGGTGTCCGAAATAAAGAAAAGCTAATAGTATGAGCTCGTTACTGAAACTGTGAAGGACCAGATAAATCCAAGATAGGTATTACTTTCATCATTTCTGAATATGAAAAGAGTTTTTTATAGCTATATAAAAGGATGATTTCATTTGACATGTATGAAGTCTGTTATCTATACCAAATAAACTTGTTCTTCTTTTAAATACTCAGTGTGGTCAAAATAAACGTTGATTTTATTAACAGACACTCTTTTCGAATATTTATTTCAATTTCTTAGTAAATGAAATATTATTTAAAACAAAAGTTAATATGATGCTTGCAAATTAGTTTTAAAATCCCACTCTTTTCTTGTAATGGATTACTAATTTGAGTTTCTCGTAAAACTGCTTATGTCTTCATTCAGAAACGGATTTTTTTTCATTATAAGCTTGCAAAAGTTGTAGGTATTATACTTTTCTAGGACGTAAGCAATAAATGTTAAGCATCAAAATGTTTTATTTTTATTGAAATTATCGTGTGCCTAGATATATGTAAAATAGCTGTATCTAATTTGGGCAGCAAGATCTTCAAGAAGAAGCATAATGTGAATATATTAGTTTAACGTATTCAGATACATTCATAATAATTTATGATTAATTAATCGAATAAGTGATGATTAAGTAATATAATAAGTCACGGTTAATTTCTAATGAGACCTACGACTTCTTTCTTTCTATTAATCTATAAGTTATGACTAAATTAATGGGATCATAACTTGTTAGATTATGATTAAATGCTCATTACTACAGGAAATTCGTTAGTATGAAATGATCGCACTAATCTAAAATGAAATCTTATTTTTATTTCAGGTTCAGAAATAAATTAAAGTCAAGAATTGCAGCCTTTCAAAATGTGTTTATCATTGTCACTGCAGAGTTTTGAAAAAATTTTTATATAATACATAAATATTAATTTTATTTTTGCTGGGGGTAACAATATATGCGTTAGCCTAAAATTCCATAAATATAGAAATATGAAATATTAAAATACACATTTTCTGCAAAACTTCGTTTTGATTAAATTATTTAATCGCTTTCCATTCGCTGAATATTTTAATGAATTGCAGCTCAAAAGGAATGAAATACAACTTTAAATATTTTCTTCCTTATTTTTCATCATTATAAAGTCGAAAATTTTCTTTACATGCATTCATTAACTTCAGTAGTAAATACGATGACTGGTACTGAATTTGAACATAATTAAAGCTTTACTTAAATGCGGAGCTAAGAACAAAAGGAGTTCAACGAAATTTAAACTAAATCATTTTCAATACGTTTGAAGCGATTATAAAAACGATACCAATAAAGATGCTTCTGACTCTAAATCAGAAAGTGCAGCTGTAGTGTAAACTAAAACAGTAAATTATTTTCAGTTTTCACCTCGCAGGTTAAGTTGCTATACACTAATAAACTATCAGTATTTGCTATGAACAATAATTATATGCTGCTTTAATTTATGGTTCTGCAGTATATTACAAATAAATCTAAATAAATGATACATTACTGAATTTAATATATTGCACATCCACAACCGTCTATTACACACATCGTTGCAATATTCAAATACAGTAAGAACTATTAAAAAGTAAAACACCACATAAAATGAGAATACCAACTGCGCACTACTTTATAAATAAGAAAACACATTATAAGGTATTTCTTCCGCTTTCTCAGCGTGCCTTCGTGGTGTAGTGGCACTGAGCTGGTATTTCAGAGGTCCATGGTTCGATTCCCTGGGAAGGCGTTTGCTCATTTTTCACCTTACCTCCTTCCAAAAAAATACCTAATGTCTCTACAGTGGCGCCCGAACTAAAAGGGTTGTGCTTGATGGCTCTCCACACCCAGGATTTGGCGACTAGGTCCCCTAAACCCCGTGCCTTCGTGGTGTAATAGTCAGCACACTGAGTCAGTATTTCAGAGGTCCGTGGTCCGACTCCCGGCGAAGGCATTACTAATTTTTCATCTCTCCGGCCTCCAAAAAAGTCCTAATTTCTCTACAACATATGTCTACATTGCTCCATAGAAGGAATGTAGACCTGCATAAGAGCTAAATATAGTTTGTATCTATATTGAAGGACATGCATATTGAGCCATATTCCAGTCATTTCATGATCACTACAAAATACGATGAGGGATTATCAATGCAAAAATGATCCTGCTGCAATTATTCATAGCAAAGAATTCAGCTGACTCATATTTACACGCAAAATATTAAATTAAACTTTGACTATCCAATATTTTTATTACACGTTATAGAACCTGTAAACCAGCTATGTCAAACTCAAGGGCACGCAGTCCACAAGGGGTCCTCAACACATTTTTCTGCGATCCTCAGCTAACTCTGAGAACGCAAAAAAGGCTTGTATTATAAAAAAAATGACAAAATTGAACCAAATTTGGAACAAAACGTGTGTTGTGAAGCTCCAGTGTTTAAAAACTGAATTGGAAGAAAGTTTCGGAGGCTATTAAAGCTACGTTTGCCGAAGTTTCTTCTCCTTTCCAAGATAGTTGAGAAAATAACAGCCCATTTTACAGGTGCAAATAATTGGAATTCAGTAGAACACAGCTGTAAAGAAAACATTTAGAGAATTAGGTAACACTGAATTTTACAAATATGAGCCTGCGCGGAGCTCAAAATTTGGAATGTAGTTAGTTTGCATCATGTTGTTAAGTAGTGTGTATCAAAATGAACAACTAACGAAAAGGACAATTTATGTTTACCCAGCGCAATTTATGTTAATAGACATCCGTGCGCCACCTTTCTGAATATCGTTACTGCGCCCAACATGCCTCCAAACATCAGAAATTTGACTGCAGGTAAATGCTTCCAGATGATGGGAAAGAAATCATACCAATCGATCTGGTATCAACACTTGCGTGTGATTCTTTCAATTTTTAAAAACTGCAGTGTCAGGTTGATTTTTATGTATTCAATTATTCAATCACTTTTTAAATGCATCATTAAAAATAAAAAGGCCTTTCTCTTCTTGCTGCCCACTCTGTCTATACCGAAGATTATTCGGCAAATCTGAAATGCTGATTTTGTGATGCTTGCTCTACGTGATATATTTTTGTCACTCGACACATATTTAGTCTAAGTAGTCCAAAGAAGCATAAGATAATATACTCCTTATCATCTGGGCCTCAATTTCACTGCACATTATTCAATCAACCCCTGTGAAGGTTCCGCTTCATTTTAACACAAAAAAAGCCAACAGTCTCGAAATACATTTTTTTTTTTTTTTATTCATTTTAATGCTTTGGTTCACTTCTCATTAGAGTCTGTTGCGATTCAGAAAAACTTGAGACATTATTCATTTTTATTTAATTTTTCTGTCATTTATTAATAGACTAAACTATATTCTATAGGAAAAAAACAAATAAGCAAAAAAATATAAGAAAATCATGAAAAAAAAATAATCTGAAAGGTTTCAGATTTTAAATTGCGTCCAAAGGGGCGTTTTCTTAATGTTTTGTGTGTTATCTTTATTTATTAAATAACATGTTCTTTGCTTTTAAATCATAAAATTCAGTTCAACAGCAATGTCGCAAAATAATTTTTAAATGAGCATATCTTTAGAATTTCCGATACATAGTTCCGCGTCCGCTGAAGATAAAAAAGGTTTGCCTCCCCCCGCTGTAGAGTGTTGCCATTGCTCGCTTTTATTAAGTTTTACAAAATATGAAATCGATAATAAAACAAAATCGGAATTTCATATTTGGTCTTCCACATGCCACATTCGTAGGAGGGTTACGTCATTCAAAATTCGATGGCTCTATGTACCGTTCTTTTAGCATATGTTTAAGCAGATTTTTCATTATTTAATTTCTTCAAACATAGTGCAAGACTCTAACATTTGCTGGCAACAATTTTAAAAGTGAAACGGACATTTATAGTGATTCAACGCAAAATTGCAAAACGAAAACAATAGTCCTTCAGGGACAAAGCCCCTTTGGGCTAAAAATTCGAAGCACCAAGAAGAAATTTTTCGATTGCTTTGAAATTTCGCTTGCATATATGTTTTGTCCAAATAAGCAAATGAGTAAAATTTGGTGTCCACTGAATGAATAGTGCGATCTCCAGCGCATTCAGATGTTTCTAAGGAGCTGTTCTTGAGTTGTGAGTTAAGATACCTTTCAACGACTGAAGAAATGGCTCGCTGCAGAGTTCGAGCTCATTACAAGCAACTATCAGAGTTTGAAAAAGGTGCTATCATTGGATTGAAAAATTCAGGTCGGGCAAATTGGAGAATCGCTCGTCATATGAGTCGAAGCGATGCGGCGATTAGAAGATGATGGCAAGAATGGGTGGACTATGGCAAATTTCAGCGTCATGATGGTAGTGGTTGACCTAGGGCCATAACAGATCGGAAGGACAGAGTTATTGTCAAATCAGCTGTCACAGCGCCTGATTCATCGCCATCAACCATCAGACATGCGGCCCGAGCGCGAGTTTCCACCATGACCTTTCACAGACGGCTGAAAGAGCGAAATCTAGCCTCGACCAACCTTTACGCCACCTGCCACTCACGCCTGGACACTGTCGAGCCAGATTACAATGGTGCTTCGCTCGATCAGGTTGGAATGATGCTGACTGATTACGTATACTAAATGTTAGCGACGAATCCTGTTTCCAACTGTGTCGTGACGATCATCAAAGACGTTACCCAGGAGACGTTACCAGAACCGCGCGCAAACGTCACCAGGCCCTCACCCAGAAGTTATGGTCTGGGTGTGCCATTTTCCTTGATAGCCGGACTCCTTTGGTCGTCATTAAAGGCACATTTACAGCACAGCGGTACATCGACAACCGACATTCTGAGATCTGTTGTTTTTTTCAGCAAGATAATGCCAGATCACATACGGCACGTGGTGCAATAAACTGTCTTACATCTTGTCAAACACTTGCTTGGCCAGCCAGATAGCCAGATCTCTCTCCCATCGAGCATGTCAGGGATATGACGGGAAGGCGACTGCATCTATCAGGGAATGTTGATGACCTAGCCCCACAATTGCAACAAATTTCGCAAGAAATACCGCAGAAGACCATCCGGGAGTGTTATACTACGCCGTGCGGCAGCTAGCGTTCAGACTAGAGGTGGGTGAACAACTTATTAACTTCGTTACTTTGTAACTAAGTAGCTCTGAATTAAATCATTCAAATGCTCTGAAATTTTAATCATTTTCTAATTCTTTACATAATTTTTCTATCCACCAATTTTTGTCTCCATCGGACAACTCCTTCTTGGTGCGTCGATTTTTTTTGTTATAGAGTGTATTTAAAAGCAATAGATGCAGTTCTTAAGAACATTATTTTTTTCTTTTAATCTGATTGATGGAATAAAAGTCTGATTGATAAAATTCTGATTCTGTTGATTTTTTAAAAAAATACTTTTAATTTATGATTTATCTGATCAAAAATTCTCTATATCTTTACAGAATTACGTTACATTTTTACTTCCTTGTACGAAGTAAAAAGGAAGTATTGTAATCGCGAAGAGTTTCAGGCAGCATATTTCAACGAAAATATCCATTTTGACCGCTATCGAATGCAATTTAACGATGTTTTTGCGTGATAATTATAAAACTGCTTTAAAATTAATTCTGAAGAGAATTTTTCGTGGCGTCTGTATGAACGTATGTACGTACGTGCGTACGTACGTATCTCGCATGACTCAAAAACGAGTAGCCTCAGAACGTTGAAATTTTGTATATAGGACTACTATAACATGTAGATGTGCACCTCGTATTTTGGTTGCAATCGGCCGCACCAAACGTATATAAATATATTTATATATATATCCACTCTGTTACCCGGCTCAGTGATCTCAGTTTCTTTACTCTTATATGTTTGTAAATTGTACATTTTTTGCTTTAAAAATGATTGAATTATGTTGTTTTTATCTTCGGGTTAAGGATTTTATGCCTTTATTAAATCTGTGTGCAATATTTTTAGAATTATCAGCAATTTTGAAGTTGTTTAATTGCCGCTAAGCCTGTTTTTAATGGCTGCCATCGATGTTTACATTTGAAACAGGAGACTAGTGTATTTGTTGCCAATCTATATAAACTTAGCGTCGCAACAACAAAGATAACGCATTCATTTATTATTGCCAATTAAATCATGCTTAATTCTTTTTGGAATTTTTTCGAGGAAATAAGTGTTTGAGATTTACTTCGTAATTTTTAATATAGATATTTTGAGTTTTTATGTATTTTTGCCTTCTCGCGAAGTAAGAACTGAATTAATTAAATGAGAAATACTCAATCGTCTGTGAAAAACTGTTTCTTTTTTGTTTTGTTTTCTTAATTTCTTTTATTTTCTTCTTTTATACATCATTGTAGCTTTATTATGGTATTTGAATAGAACATGTGGCAACGATTAGATAATTCTATTCTTTAAGTGATATAAATTTTGTGCATTATGAGTTATAATATGAACGAAATGTATAAGTTAACTGTTATATAATTATTGGATTATATAACAGTTTAGTTTCCGTTATGTAATTATTATATAAGTTAACTGTTATATAATTATTAATACTGTTAAGTGAATCTAGCGCCAGAGTTTCGCTATGGTAAACAAATACTAGAGTGAATTTTAGAGAATGCATTTATTCTATTGTGGTTTATACGCTGTCGGCGAAGTAGATTTAATTCAATCCAATAAGTTTAAATGAAATGCAAGAAAAAATGCGTATAATTCATTCAGGAAGTCATGTGGTGTACACATCCGATTTTTTTTCAATTTTAAATACGAAAAAGGTTTATAATTTCCCATGTTCATCTAAATATATAGTCATCTAATTTCCTATAAAATGTTTCGTTATTCCAGCTGGGTGATCTCAATAGAGATTACCCACTTGTTTGACGCATTATCTCTACTAATAAACCATATTGAACTTTAGAGGATTTCCTTCAGGCTATCGCTAAAATCGGAAAGCTTTTTGTATGCGTGTGGCTTTGTGTAAATGGTATGTTAGAGATACTTTACTTTTGCCACAGTCCAACCACAGTGTCCTCAGAAACTGCATCATCCATTTTGTCGCATCATTCATCCGAATTTCTTCAAAGTGTATGTACTGAAATATATGATAGATTGAATGTAGTATATCCATTGATGACAGGATCTCACAAAGAGAATTTATACCGAATGAGACGAAAGTTAGATAACAAAATTTAAATTTTTCAAATCTTTAACTATAATCATTTGCAACAGGAATGATTCAGTTTTATTTACCCAATACTATTCTAAAATACATTTCTTAATGAAACGTTTGATCTAATTTATGACAGTCCTATTAAATGTAATTATTTAAGTATATGTAATTGATAGCAGAAAATCCATTTCCTTTCATACTTTGAACTTGGCGCTTGGCTTTTTCCAGCTAATCCTCGTTTTATTGTACTTTTGATTGAGACTGGAAATTTGCCCTTTAATTGCTTGAATTTGCATCAGCCCCTTAAATCAATATTCTAATTTTGTTATTTTCATCTTTGTTCTTCAATAGTAATTTTTAATAAGAAATATATGTATACCGCATCCTTTCAAAATAAACTCATGCGACGTGATTCTTGTATAACGCAGATGTCACAGCTGCTGAAAACGCTTCATCTAATATTAATTCAAAATTTGGGAAAGAGAATTTAAAATTAGCCAATCAAAATAATGCTTAAACAAACCTAAATCACTCTGAACCAGATTTTCATCTTTACGCGCATTATTTCTCTCGCTTCCTTGCTGTTAGTTTGCTAGCGCTCCTTCTTTCTTCAAATATGTTGCAAATAGCTAAAAGTACTGATGTAGTTATTTAAGAATAGAAGTGATTACTTCGCCAGTTTGTCTCTGTTTCGTTAAAAATGTCAATAAAAATGAAATTATTAGGTTGGCGATAGCTGCATCATCATTTTCATGGACAAAGGTCAGTAACTCCGTAATCATGTTATCCCTTGCATCTGATTTTAGAAAACTACCATGCATATTAAGCAGTTTTTATTTGAATGAAATTATAATTTGTGTATAATGAATGTACGGCTTAATGTTTTATTAAGAATTTTTGGCTTAGTTTATTACGTTATTAAACTAGATGGTTGAAAATTTAGTAGACTTTCCCTGTAATTGGGGATTTATTACCAACACAAGAATTAAGTACTTAAAAGTGAATGTAGTCAAACAAAAATATACATTTTCTTCCAACACACGACTGAACACAGATCAATATTGGACTTAAAGATTTTTTTTTCAAAACTGCAGATGCAAAACAGAGGACAAAATAGTAATTAAGAAAATCTAACAAGACTTAATCATAACGCACGCTGAATGCTTTAACATTTTGAAAATATTAAAATTATTAGATATGATTTCAAAACCGGGAGGTAATTTCACACTAATTATAAATTCACAAAATTCTTCGACGACACTATTTTTGTCTACCTTAAAGAAGTAATTAATTACTTGTTTTGGAAAATGACATGCATATCTAATCATTTTGTATTCTATATTTTGTATTTCTGCCAAAAATGAACTCAAATAAATATTAATAACGCTAGACATTGCATGTACTATATTATTAGCTCACGTTCTTTAGGAGAATTAATTGAATTTTTTTCCTTTCCGTTTCAGTAACTTTGAATGGAATTTTCTCTAAAGTACTGCATGCAATATAAAGCCTCTTTTTAACTTTCTTTTTTGAAGAAGTTGTGTATTTCGATTCACAATATAAGAAATGAAAAGAATAGTGTGATAAAAGTCAAATCTACAAATTTAAAAATGTCATAATGCACAATCACCGAAGGTCTTGATAATTTAAAATAAAACAAACGTATTTTCAATTAATTCTTTAATTACTTTTCCAATATTTTAATCAAAAATTACATGCAGTGCTCTTATGAATTATTTTTAGAAAAGAAACTAATATTTTTTTAATGCTGCTTCCTTTTCCTTTCCCGCTTTCTATTTTGACATGTGCATTTGCCTTAAATTATCAACCATAGTAAGTGGTTTCCAAACTGTTTTCAGTTCCAAAGAAGCTCTTGAAATATGTCAAGGGATTTAGAAACATAATAACGATTATTTAAGATGCTTTATTTTTCAAAGCCAGAATGTAAACACAATTTGTGTATGTATTATTATGTACAAAAATTAAAAAAATCATTTTAGTTTACTGATGTTCACTCACAACAGAAATATTTTACAAACTCACTTTGTGTCAGTTGTTGGTTACTGGATAATATATTTTAAAAAATGTATCCTTTGACAACAAAATATTAGAAGGTTTTTTTTTTAATTTTACGAAATCCTTTACTTAAACACAGTATTTAATATATAGCATAATGTTTGAATAAATGCAGAATATGTGCTGATATAGGGTAATATTAGTGATTACTGAATTGATGAAGGAATAAATTACTACCTGCTACACGCGTTTGAGAAGCCTTCGAAGTGTTCGTTAACTCACTTATATACAGGACCATATGTCGAAGAAGCCGTTAAAGTTAAACATGCCGTTAATGTTAAACATGCCTTTTAAAACGTATGCCTTTAGGCTCTGAAATGATAAAGCGAAGACTAAATGTAATAGAAAGTCTATATTTATATATATAATACCCGATGTACTTACTATGTAATTTAAGAACACTAAATTTAAAATTCAAATATTTGTTGTAGTCTTCTCTATTCTCTTGACCCGTCTGCATCCTAGAATTACTTTATTAATGTATTATGGGTAAGTTTTAGAGAACTTGCGTTTTTCCTGAAGCTTTCTGCAACTGTAATAAAAGCACAACATTTCCCAATGATATCATAATTAGTTAGAGAATACGCTGGGACATTAGAAATTAGAATTTCATTTTCCGAATTTCTTACTACTAAGAAAGACAGCAGCTAGGAAACTTTCAGTAGGACAAAATTGACGCATTCCCTTACGCATATTTCGCAAGTGCACATCTGTGTAGCCACTGAGGGAGTGGCTTCTATTGACAATTGGGCATCCAGTAATATTTCTCTTATGTCACAAGACCTTTCGCGTGCTTTTAGATTTAAGCAAGATGGTTGAAAATATTTTGCCACGCAACTGTTTGTACAAAATAATTAAAACATCATCTATTTCTTCTGAAACTTTTCCTTAATAAGTGATAAGTAAGGTGAAGAAAGAAATATGTGATAAACATCTGAGCCTAAATACTATTTTTACATAAAACTATGCATATGTGAAAAATATTTACACTAATTACGTCTGTAAATAGAAGTCAGCACCATTTTTTGCAATCTATATGAAAAAGATGTTCTATTATAATAGCCAATCTAGAATTTTATTCAAAGTGAACTTAACTAATTTGCATTCGTAGACATTTAGTGTATAAAATTTTGCATTAAAAGTAGTTAACTATTAAATGTCTTGCCGGTATAAGAACTACTCTTCAGACAGAATGAATGTATCTTTATTCACAAGGAGTATATTCAATTTATTCACATATAACTTTTAATGTTAACAATGGATTTAATTGGATCATACACAGCATGCATTCTGAATCTTACACTTACAAAATAAAAAATCTTACAAAATAAAAAGAATGCAAGCACTGACATAAGAAAACACTAGATTCATTATAACACTTCCTTTATGAAACCTATACACTTGAAATCTCTTAATCCGCAGGTGCGGAACACTTGAATAAATGCATATTATTCGAGGCTAATTGTAGCTTAAGTCATCTCCTCGATGTAAAGAGCGATAATATGCCGTAAACATCAATCCAAATATTAATGCGTGATAAAAAATCGCCAACGTGAAATGTCAGCGATTATATAAACTCATAAAACGAAAGCACTGCGAGATTTTCTACTATTATGCCATACATTTATAAGTGCGAAACAAATACGAATTAAAACATAAAGGACATACGTTCACATGCATTAAGATTTAGCGTCACAAGAGCAATGGAAGCTCACTGGTCCATTTTCGAAACCCCTCCCTCAGTGGCTACGCTGATGTGCACTTGTCAAATATACTTCCCGTACCTAAAAGGCAAGGCGCTAGATGCATGTGTTCTTCAAGATTCAAACTACAGCCTAATGATATAATTTATAGCATTGATAACAGGCATACTACCAACTTGGTAAAAGATAATAACAAGCTTTTTTCAGTTACACTTTTAGCATGCATACTTTTAGACAACTCTGGCAAATTTATTGACAAAAATGAATCTTTATTGCAAAATGGTATCTTATTTTAAAAGCCTAAACATTTCCAATGTTCAAATTGAATTACATGCCACATATGAAATTACGATAGAATAATATTGAAGTGATGTACATTTCACGTGTAAATTGTGATAATATTCTGATTTAGGTTTAAAAATAAGCATTCAGCAAATAAGATATTTAGCAAAGACATATGAATAACACGTTTTCAATTAGAAGATTTGCCTTTCTCAATTTTTATGTAGAATAATCCATCCGATAAGCTGAAAATTTTAATATGGTTTCACACAGCAGTTTCATAATATTCTTCTATTCCATATGAGAAACAAGTTTAAGAAATACATTTAGTTCAGGAGCCAGTGTTTGGGAATTTTAAAATGTTAGGGTGCTTTCTAAAGCCATATCGATATTTTTATTCTCGGTATCTACCGAAACCAAAGAAAAATTCTTAATAAATAAAAGTCATCTGTTTATTTTCAACTTCACCTATCTTCTCAAAGAAGAAACTCTACTTTACTTGAGTTATAGAAGTTTTGATAACTTCTATATTGGTTTGAGTATTACTTGCTTCTTTAAACGTATAAAATTCAGTCGCTGAAGGTAAACGAATGATGTCATTCGCCGCTAGAGATATTAAACTTTCTCGTTTACACACAGAGGTGGTTTTTGCCTCATTAAGCATAGTTAAAGTCAATTATTCGAACACTAGAGACGCGATCATGAACATAAAATACGCGTCTTCAATTCAAACCTATTTATTTATCAAACATTGCGAAAGGGTAGGATTTGAGTTGAAATTTTGAAGACCCAGATTATCCTCAGCGATAGAAAACTCAAAGCATATAGATAGAAATAAATTAATTTTTCAGTTAACTATTTTATAAATTTGTATGAACATATGAACTGGATTACCTTTCCGACTAGTTTCTATTTAATTTAATTGTAAATTAGATACATTATTTTCGAATTGTGGTTAGTAAAACTGAAAATATTCTTTAACTGTCTTTTGTTCGATTCGTTTCTTTGAAAGGAATACACGTTCCCAACCGATGTTATCAAAATAGTACATTATTACATATTTAAATTTAATATGCATAATTTGTATTTCTTGACTAGCGCTTTGCTTTAATCATTTAGCTAAGACAGCCAAACCTTTTCATATATAGAATCATTAAAAATAAGGAATTTATTTTAGCATGCGTAACAAGTTGTGAAGCTTACGACTCAGCAGAAAGCCGTTTGGAAAACAAGATATGACATTAGAAAGACATAATTAAATTTTCAGCGTAAAGCAACCGATTTAATTTGTAAACAAAAAGGATAAAGGTATAATTTTATTATGATGCAATATACATCTCTTATGAATACTATTAAATTCAAATTTAAATGAAGCCTTCAGTTTTTTAAATGATTTATGGAGTAAGTCAGAATTTAATTTTGTCATGATGAAAGATGGCTTTTTTATTACTCAGTGTTCTGAAATATGTTGATGTAAATGCTGATGCGCATAATAACTTGAGGTTCAGCCAGAATTGGGTTGTCACAGTAGAAGGATAAGGTAAGCAACATTCTCAAACAACACAGGAAAAATACACATTATTTTTTCGTATTGTATATATAATTCCATCAGGGATTTTTTAGTTTTATGCAAAATTTCGTTCATAGTTATCTTTATGGTAGTATCAAAAAGCAATATGGCTATGCATTCAATGTATTCTGTGGAAATAATAAAAAAACAAACATTACAACCATCGTGGCTTAAAAACAATTATTAAACGAAATTAATAAAGCAGATCGAAGGAAACTTTTTATTTCGTTATATCACTTTCAGACTGCACCAAGTCGTTACTCATATTTGAAACAATTTATCTTTAATAAAATCCAAAATATAGGTTTATACTCAGAATATTTTACTCTGAGATCACAAATCTTGTCATCTGCATAATGTGTCCGTTAACTCAGTCAGTCAGACAGAACGTAGAACACTGCATGCATTGTATTTGTCAATGTAAATGGCAATCGATTTCAGCTTGTCTTAAGATCTAAGCAATCATTTGTAGATGCTGACTTAAGCATATGAGCAGAATTCGAAGAACTGTTTCAAATAATATGAAGTTACCTTAATTTTATAAATACCATGCATTATCATATGGCAAAGCTTTAATAATATGTTGAAAATCGCACAGCGTGCCGTACGTTTTGTTTATAAATACGTTGATATGATTGGAAATTTTTTCATTAAAAGTGGTTATGGAAACCTAAATAACTGTTTCATGTATATTATTTAATTCAGTGTAAATTTAATTAAAATTAAATTAAATTAAATTAAATTAAATTAAATTAATATTTATTATAAAATTAAAATTAAATTTATAGTGAATTAATGCGGTCTTTCTTTCATTTTTATAGAACTTTCGTAAGTAAATTAAAATATCTTTGCAGATTAGGAAGAAAACTGGAAGTCTTAGCCTAAAAACAAATTGTAAATTATCTCTCTTTTTATATGTAAGTATGTATATATATGTGTGATGTATGTATGTATATGCATATACATACATACATATATATACATACATATATATATGCATGGAGTTAGCTGGATTTCGAAAATCATAAAAAATAATTTCCCCTGAAGAGCCTTAATGAGATTCGAATTGAGCTAATCTACCATTAACCGCTTCTTTGTTTCTGAATTTTTGATCAAGTCATTTGTCGCACTTTAATTCTAATGTTTAAAATATGCCTTACTTTGATCAGCATATAGCTTACAATTAGTACTGAATTTTATTTGTAAATATTCCAGTGTTTATATTGTTTATTTAATTTTTATTACACATTTCATTGCACTTTATTTTACTTATGTTAATATATTCACGGAACCATAGTATCTAAGCAACTTTTTACCATACGAACTGGAATTTTCTTTGAACTTTTTTCTAAATTTTGCAGCTCAATGCGCAGAGTTTTTGACAACATAGGTCTTTTATCGTTTGTTATCTTTTCTTTAATTATATATATATATATATATATATATATGCATATAGTATACGTACATACATATACAGTATATAATGTACGCACAAAAAAAAGGGACAGTTCTGTATCTCCTGTTCTACTGGGCCAATTGACGAAATTCAAATCGTGTTTTTCATGTCTCGAAAGCGCGACTTAGGGTATATATTAGATTTACATATAGCATTATTCTAAGATAGGTATTTTGACACAAAATTGCACTTTTTCTGAAATGATATGCCAATTTTTCTCCATATTTTGATTCAAAGACTCAAATTATGTCTAAATATTAAGTTTTGTAAAATTTCGTGAGAAATGTACGGAGAAATTCAAAAACTTATCTTGCCGTTTTTCTTCAGTTTTCGCCAAGAATAATTTACTTGGCGAATTTATAGAAATCCATTTTCCTTTTCTTTTTTTCATTGTAGACGAACGGAAAAAAATCATCGCTCATACTTTCAAATAATTTTAACAAAGGGTGAATTATCGTTTGGTGTTATTATCGCTTAACAAAAAAGATGCCAAATTTCAAAACGCTCCAATATGTAAATTCATGAATATCTTTGAAGATATTTGAATAAGAAACTAGATGATAGAAATGCTTAACGAAATAGATTATAATACAAAATTATTTTCGAAACATTTATAAAAAATATTTTAAAATAAAAATTTAAAAAAATAAAAGTCTGTAGGTTTCAGATTTTAAATTACGTTTAAAGGGGCTTTTTTAATGTTTTGTGTGTGTTACCTTTATTTATAATATATTGTGTTCTTTGCACTTAAACCATAAAATTCAGTTCAATAGCAATGTCACAAAATAATTTTTAATTGAGCTTATCTTTAGAATTTCGATACACAGTTCCGCGCGCTGGAGATAAAAAAAGTACCCCCCCCCAGTACAGTGTTGCCGTTGCTCGCTTTGAAATCCTTGAGTTTGTTAATCAAAAATTCGTTAACATTTTACAAAACATGAAATCGATAATAAAACAGACTTCAAATTCGGTCTGCCACGTGCCCATATTCGTAGGAGGATTACGTCATTCGAAATTCGATGGCTCTATGTACCATCGATTTATCGCAATGCGAGAAATATGCATGCATTTATGGAGATCTTTCATTATTTAATTTCTTCAAATATAACGCAGGACTCTAACATTTGGTGACAACAGTTTAAAAAGTGAAACGGACATTTATAGTAGTTCAACGCAAAATCGCAGAACAAAAACAATACTCCTTCAGGAACAAAGTCCCTTTGGACTAACAATTATAATTAAAAATATAATGTAGAGAACATTATTTGAAAGAAAGAACGATAGTGACTTTTATTGCACTCACGCACAATGTAAAAATGGAAATGAAAATAAGTTGCCACATATTAAGTCGCCAAGTGAACTACTTTTGGCGCAAATTGAATAAAAATCGCCAACATAAATTTTTGAATTTCTCCGTAAATTTTGCATCAAATTTTACAAAATTTAATATTTAGGCATAGTTTAAGTCGTAGATTCGAAATATGTAAAATCATTGGTATGTTATTTCAGAAAAAGTCCTATTTTTGTGTCAAAATACCTATGTTAGAATAGTGCTATATATAAATCAAATATAAATTCTAAGTCGCGCTTTCGAGACCTGAAGAACGCAATTTGAATTTCGTCAATCGGCCCAGTAGAACGGGAGATATAGAACTGTCCCAATTTTTTTTCACAGTGTACATATGTATTACAAACACATATACAGGGTGTGTAATGTAGTTGAGAATACAGCCTTAGCAAAACATAGCCTTACTTTATTTCTCTTTTAATCGTAAGAACGCTGCTGTACCATCATTCTGTGTGAGCCACAACATGACAGAATCAAATTTGACGCATGAAATAAAAAAGACCTCTTTACCTTAGCATGCAATCACATAAATTCAGAAATTTTCACCTTATCAGATAGGAACTTTCACAAGATCAAAAGGCGAACCGGAGAAATAACAGGTTGCTTAGCGCGATATCAGCTGAGATCCTCACGTTCCTGTCGTCTGTGATGTTTTTCGGCGTAATGAACAACTAGAACGCCATTTCATACCACCTCACGTTTTGCATTATGACTTAAGGTCAAGTGCTTAAGGTCCTCCACATACAACGATTTTCTGAAATCGATTGTAAATTCTTGGATTAAGAGGATGGTTCAGGTAAGAACATACGTATTCCAGCAGGACTCTGCTCCCTCTCATATAGCATACACGACGTAGAAGTAGCTGGTTGATAATTTTCAGGGCGATGTGCCAATAAAGATTTTCCCTTCTAGTTCTCCAGGTTTGAACCCTCTGAACTGCTAATTCAGGGGCATCGTTGAAAGAGAGATGAGCAAGCAGCATTGCGAAAACAAGTTCGCTGGAGGCTGTCAATGTGGACATTAAGTCGGTAAGAAGCGGTTATCAAAGCTGAAGCGGTTACCAAAGCTATTTTTGGCCGCAAAGGTTTAATCAAAAAAAAAATTTATTTAAATCTGAAATGACTGTTTCTTCTTGCATCTACATGACTTCAAATATTTCTATGATATGCTTCAAAATTTGCATAATCAACTTTTCTCATCATTTTATATATATAAATTTTAGTATGAGAATAAAAGTGTTAGTCGAATTCACTATCTCATACAGATCAATAAAAAAGAACACATTTACGCTGCAGCAAAATAAAAATTCTTAATAATTCACATAAAGAGTAATGAAGGTTAATCAAAAATATATTTTATTTGCTATTTATCATCATCATGGAGCGGCCAACCAAGCATTAAAAACTGACCATTTCACAACTTGGAGGAATTTTTCTGGAAACATGTGGCTTTCTTGCAAGTTAAAATATATGTTAAAAACAATAATTTCTTGACAAATGTTACGGTTTAGAACTGCTCCAATTCTTTTTATAAATTTTCTAAACACTTTACTTTAATTGACTTAATTTTTATTTTAAAATTTACTTTCAATTCAAAATTTAATTAGATAATGAATTTTTCCAAATTTGAAATATAAAAGAAACAAAAGTAATGAAAACAATTCTGGCATTTTGCGTTACAGAAATGATATTAGGTGCCGATTTTTATTTATTGTTCTAAGAAGTACTTATTCCATTCAGTTTCTCGTTTTAGGAAGTGGTCGCGTTGAGAGGGTTCATAGTTTAGAATTAAAGGCTACCAAAAATTGCAAGATATCTAATATAATGAAGCAAAAAATCGAACAATACACTATAAATTTGGTTTTTACTTTATTCGGATTAGATATTTGCTTACATTTAGTAGATATATTTTCTATTTTATACACATAAATTTTGCAGCATTTTGAGCGACATTAATATTTTTAATTAAATATTTTTTAACTTCTCCTTATCCTTCCTTCTCTCTATTCCCTATACATATATATACATGTTTTATCAGTTCAGCAGTGACACACTTTCAGGAGAGATAGAGTAGACCTAGACGATGGGAAATCACATAGCAATGCATAACCGGAAACGCTTTCCTGACGCGGTAGTAACGACACAAAAATCAAGAAAGAAAGGACAGAAACGGGGGGGGGGAGAAAACATGTTTATTATTCGGTGTACAGCAAAAGCAAAGAAAAAAAACATAAGGCGACAACGATCTTCATCGAAGAAGGTGTTCGAAATTACAACTCGGACCGTGATGCAGGGACCATGCGTCATGCATCTTCCATGCGTGATGCAGATCTTCCATCCGCCGGAAAAGTGAGGCCTGCATCATGGTGTAATTTCGAACACCTTCTTTAATGACGATGGTTGTTTGCTTTTTTTTATTTGCTGGTTTCTGCTGTACTAAACATAATATAACACGTTTTGGCTCACTGTTTGTGTCCTTTCTTTTGTACGTTTTGTGTCGTCCCTAATGCGCTAGGTAAGCGTCTCCGACAATGCATTCCTGTGTGATTTTCCATCGGCTAGGTGTACTAAAAGTTTTTAACCATTGTACTAACACACCCTTTATATATAGAGAGAGAAACGCTAAATCGAATATATGGAATTATAAGGTAATAATATGTGTATGCACCTTTAGTAAACTACTCCAAAATTGTTTGCAAAATTTAGAAATACTAAACAACTTATTAAGTTCCCTCTTATGAATACTGCAATTAACAAAAATAAAACATAAAGTTTTAAAGAAAAAAACACATTATTGATCCCCTGCCATGGAAGAAAAGAAGATAAATAATACTAATACATTATTGGAAAATATAATGAGCGTAAAACCCAAATTTAAATTATCAAAATAAAAATAATAACCAGCCTGTAATCTTACTGCAGTCCGATTAATAAAACTTATGAAGGAAAACGAATAATTTGCAATATTCTATCATACGTTCTGACAAACAAAAATGTGGGAAATATGTTCTAAACCAAAACTCTAGTTAAAATTAAGTGCTGGAAAAATAAGATAAGAGATGGGAAATTGGTGGAAGTTATTTGGTTTATGCTACATAATCGGGAGTAATTATAGTGTGATAAATTACACTAATTATTATGATTATAGTTTTATCTGTCTTATAAAAACTTGTTTTGAAAAGATGTAATTTTCATTTAATAAAATAAAGCATAGTTTTATCGTAAATTGGATTAATAAAAACTGAACTAAGATGTTCCTTTTATTTGTGAAGAATAAAATTCTGGAATTAATTATTTTCTCACTTGAAACTAGACTAAATGTTTCAGATCAAGCTGGAGTTTTTTTCTTTTTTATCTCTACTTTACTAAATCTTTCATTGGAAGCAATTTATCAGTGTTTTATGGAAAGAGAAAGATCCTAAAGAGGATGTTACATACCTAAAGCATCATGTGAAACTAATATCTTTCATTTATGTACGGTATTTCGTTTAAACAAAGGTTATTGATTCATGAGTGTTTGGAGAAAATAATGATGAACGCATGTGTGAAATGTAAGTAATAGTGCAAAAGACGCCCAGTCAGAAATAATACTTAAAAGCATTTATATGAGTAGGTTATGTCATCATAATCACAATTTAGGATTTTCATCTACAGTGAATTGCATTCCATTTATTTGTCGGTTTCGGATACCTCGGTTAGTCTTAAAGCCGCATAAACCCTTAATTCTAATTCTAATCGAAGCCAGTTTCTCTTTAAAATTTTCGAGACTTATTAATATTATTAAATAAGTTACGTCAGCATTAAATGTCCTTGAATATAGCATTTTAATCAGAAAATAATTTTATTTCAGACGAAAGTGGATGTTTTAAATATATTCTAGTCTTATTGTTCTAAATTTGATACATCACATTTTACTATCGTAAGACTTTATTTATTTCAAAATATTTAAAGTTCTTTTTTTCTTTCTATAAATAATTCTCTTGTATAGTATCTGCACCAATGCAATAACGAAATTATGATTTTCAGAGAGGAGTGCAGTAATTCAATGATAGTAAAGCACATTAGAACAATCCGCCTAACATGCGGTGCCTTTATGGTGGAATTTTCTCTTGAATTGTATTTACGTTACACATGGAAAAAAACTATGCAAACTCCCATGCAGTCAACACATTCGAGAGGTTTTAAAACCGAGTTGAATCACAGTTTAGTGATCTCACCCGGCGACAAGTGAAAGAACGTAAAAAATGCCTTTTTTATATATATTTGCTCGTGTATGCTTTTTTATAATGAAAATATAAAATCCCTTTTAAATAATGTTTTTAAAATCTTTCGTCCAAAATTGCCATCTAAATTACATGCATTTCCTTACCATTTTGTGCTTTTGGTTCATTTTAATTAAACACCTAAGGATTTATTGTAGGAATAAATGGAATGCACTTTGCATTAATGTAAAGTACGGAGAAAACTACACAAACATCTATTCCACCCCCTTTTTCTCCTTTTCTGAGTTTTAAATTCGTGCTGAATTAAGATCATTATTTTCATTTTTCATCTTTTTACACATGTTTGACAAAAGAAGAGTCAAGTTGATTAATTGGTTGATTTAATTAAGGCAAATCACACAAGGATAGCTTACACTAAAAGGCTAACTTCGTGCAAGATTTTTTAAGCATATCTGACTCCTTTTCAATTGCATATGTAGGGAAAATCAAGAAAACTCCCATACACCCAGTCCTTTTCTCAGGTCGTTCGGAATACCAGTGTTTAGCGTTTTTATCCATTCGACAACTAATGAATGCTTTCAAAGCTGTATTTGCTGCCTAAGTAATGGAATTTAGGAACTTAACGTTCCATGCAATGTTCCCACCCTGAAATTTAAATTCAGTATTTTGAATTAAAATTGCGCGCATTATATAAGCGCATACGATAGTTTTAAAATACCTTAATATATTTATTTTAAAATACAAAATACTGTTTAAAATATAGTGATTTTAATAAGCATATCATTTTTATTTAAAAAATATGGCAAATGAGGTAAATTGTTAAAATCCATATCAATATTGAATGCAAAATATAATACTAATCTAGAAACTGATATCTTTCACTGCTTAAATTCCTGAAAAAATATTTTAATTGCATTATTTGTTCTTGAAGTGCTTTTATTCATATGCTACAATGTTTGAATGGAAAAGCAACAAAAAACGTGAAATAAAATATCAAAAACATGCGAAACATATTTTGGTTCCGAATGAAAGAGATAACATAAAAAATTAATAGCACACATAACTGCCAAAAAATTTCAGAAATTCTGCCAGAACGGTGCCAAAACCAATGTCAGAAACGCAAAGAAGCATTTCTTACACAATTCCCTCTCCCTTCGCACCAATTGCTTGGGAATAAAATCTACTATTCCTGTTTCCTATTCAGAGCCTGAAATTGATTGGGAAAGAGAGGGTTTGCGAGTGGGCGGAGCATAGGATCTCATACCCGATGCCACCCTCTTTTTATGCTTTTTGCCAAATAAATAGGATATCTCGCCTTCGATCCTTTGGAGAATTCGTAATTCCAGGAGCTCAAGAAGTATTCAGCTGGAAATTTCCGTTACGAATGGTGAGGCAATATTTCCAATTCTATATCCCAACTACCAATCAGTCTTGAAAAATGAGATGTTTAAATTACCCTTTCGATCTAAGATGAAAATATCCACCTTTGTATCTAGTAGTACTAGAGAGGAGAGTGGAAATTTTCTTCGTTTGAAACTTCAGAGATATTGCCATATTTAAATTTACGTATATTACTTTTGCTTATATCTCCACATAGCACACCTAAATTCGAACTTTCAGAATTTATATATATAAAACTAAGGCCTTAAAATGGCGTATAGTTACAAAAGCTTTTAGGTAGGGGAAGATTTGTGTATCATAATTGATATCTCATCACAAAACCATCACATATCTCATCACAAACTCATAGAGATTTTATACATGTTTAGTTTCCGCGCGATCTTACAGCATTATAACCTCCTAGACAAACCAATTTTGCTGGGTTACCTACGAACAATCACTCACAGAATGAAATGTAAGTAGCTGATAATATTAAACAAATATTAATTTTATTGGAACCTTCTAAGCAGCAACAAAAATTGTTATTAAAACATAAACAATGGTTGTACACTTAACATCTGACTGTATTAATTATGTACTTTTTCAATTTTTATTGACAACATTTGTGGGGGGGGGAGAAATCCAAGTGTCTCCCAACCTCAACTCTATTTCTTTACCAGGAAGCTTTGGGCTCGCCAGCATTTTAAATGGCTAAAAGAAGGTGCATTAACATAACAGAACTACTTTTAGTCGCTTCAAAAAAATGATTGGCATGTCATTTAACAAGTCCTGAAAGCAATGAGCAATGTAGTAACGTGACAGGAGGAAGAACTGGGTAGGAAATGATTCAGGCATTCGTGAGATCTGATGTCTGAATGATTGGGCGCTTGGGGCGACTTCGATTTGAAAGAGTTAAAAATAAAAATGATCAGGGTTTTCCATATGACAAATCGGCAGCCAATGGTCTTACTACCTGTTATCAATCATCTAGCAGGCTTAATTTTAAAAGTGATTATAAATCTACTTTGAAAAAAGCCAGAAATGTCATTCATGGCTGCCGTAGCTTCAACTTCGGAGACTCAAGCTTAGCCAAACAGTCGTCCTTGCAAGAAATACTTCTTGCGATGTCCTTTATCAGTCTGATAAAATCCGTTGGCCATGATGGCCTTCACCGACAAATGATAGAAAATCTCGACCATAGAGGCAAACAAAGACTAATCGACATCGTCAGTATGTCTTGGAGGAAAGGTAGATTACCATCTGAATGGAAGAGGGCTTAGATCGTTCCAATCAAAAAACCAGGCAGTAAGGCATGTAGACCAGATTTCAGACCCATAACCTCCACTTGTATAGTCTGCAAAATTACGAAGAAAATTATTTTAGTGCAAGTACAGTATTACCTAGATCAATCGTCGTCAACCCTTAGAACTTCACGGACCAGTACATATATAATTTTATATTTGGCGGACCACTAATATGAATTTAAAAAAAAAAAAAAAAAAAACTTAAATCAGACCTTAAATCTCTGGAATTTACAATATTGATTAAATGCATTAAATTATTTTCATACTATGTAATGTTTAACAATATATTAATACATAAAAACAATATTCAGCTTTCGAATACATGCTATTCTAATTTTCATTTGTTAATATAAATTTCGAAACATTTGGCGTTCAGCAGCATGCCTTTATGAAAATTCAGGCTAAGCTCCTGATTATGAGTAACAATTAAAACACTATTAAAATCTCACGGACACACATATTTCGTTCACATTGAAAAATTATATGAAAAGTATAAATATTTTTGTACAGAAAGCTTGGAATTTCGATATCGCTGAAAAGTAACTTCACCAAAAGCAAGAACAAACCGCAAACGCAAAGCAATATCAATAAACTGAAAGTGTTATGCCGCTAATTTTTAATTAATGTAAACATAATAATCATCGCTTACTTAGCAATGGCGCCATCGATCAAGAGTTAGGCAAAACAAAAACGGAAACTTCCGCTGATGCAATTATAAACAAGAACGCAGATGGTTCTCATAAAAATACATCAAGTTGCCAATTGACACGGAGAAAAACTGTGTTATTAACGGCTACAATAACATATGTTTGTCAAAAGGAAAGAGAATTCCAGTTCGCGCTATTATTGATAACAGCAGCATATCTTTCACTATCAAATGTCGCTAAATACACCTGCAAATGTAGCTAAAAATTCGCTAAAAAGGAATTTTGCTAAACGTAATAACTAAAATTTTAAAAATGTATAATCCATATTCCATAATAGATTTTTCTTACTCACCATTTTTAAAACTGAATCGTCATAAAAATATAAATAATGTCCCAGTTTTTCTGAGGATCAATAAAAGGATTTCACGGACCACCGGTTGGCGACTGCTGACCTAGATTGTAACAAATTAATGCCTAGCGAAAAATAAGGTTTTAGAAGAGACCATAGCACTATACATCGAGTTTTGTATTTCTTCCAAACCATAAGAGATGCTCAGAACCTTAAACCTACTCATAATACAGTGGCTGCTCTCTTGGACCTCACGAAGACCTTCTATAGAGTTTGGAACCACAAACTGATTTTCAAAGTACGTAACACGTTTTCCCTCAAGGAAATACTTTATCGTGGATAGCAGACTTTCTTCAGGAAAGAAATACTAAGGTCAAGGTTAATAAAACTATTTCAAGCTCTTATAAATTTAACCAAGGTGTCCCTCAGGGAGCGGTTCTTAGCCCTATGCTCTTCACTATGTATATGGCTGGTATGGAGAAATGGAGAAAGTGCCTTCTTCGGATATAAGAATTGGAAAATTTGCAGACAACATTGTTCTCTGGAGCTTTAACACTAATATAACTGAAAACAGAATTGAATCTTAGTAATTCTCTGACAGCTTTTTTAAACTTTGTGGCAGAATTGAAACTGTGTTTTAACCCAGCCAAATCAATTGTTACTTTCTTTGCTACAAATAAGCACATTTACAAATATCAGCCTAAGTTGTGGTATAATAATCAGGAACATACTAGAACATATCTCAGCCATTATGATATTTATTTCCAGGGGAACTTTATAGCAACGAAGCGGCGGACAAACTAACAAAGGAGGGCTGTGGCCAAAAGGCCACATCCCTCTTTTGCTAGTTTGTCCCTCCTTTCCCCTCTTATCTATCTGGATTTATATTCTCTGACAACATCACAAGTCATGGTGAAGTGGTTGGTGCCCCACACCCATCTCTGGTATCTGGGTGTGACGGGAGCTCCCGAAATGAGCTGTCATGCAGTGTCAGATGTCATATTATGAGCCACTCTTTCAAAGAGGGCATGAAAATCTTTCCCGCATGTTCCAAGCGCATGCCAAGAGCATCAGACATCTTCCGAGCACATATTAGACTGCTTGAGCCTCTCTAGCGAGGATATTTACTCCAACTCCTCCTTGTAGTCGACTTTCTTAGAGTCAACGGTCTTTTGGACCTTGTCTGACTTCATCAGAAACCGGAACGGTCTTTTGGACCTTATCTGACTTCATCAGAAACCGGAGAAAAGCAACAAGCAATAGTTCGTTTAACATTCGATTTCTACCCCCAAGCCTATTGATAAATATGCTTCATGAATTATGGTAAAAAGTTCTTCAATGTACGCGTAAAACCTAACAATCGAACAGTTTTCACTTACGGGGAAGAAAAGTTTTTCAACATTGTCTACTTTCATTATGTCTTATCATTTTATTCTTTCATAATCTTTCGGTTTTCTCCCACTACTTTTGTTTTCACTATTATTCACTTTTATTAACAAGTCGTTATATCTTTCATTCTCTCGAAAACAGCTCTTTGCGTTCTTAACATTAACTAAACTTGGAATTAAAACACTCAAGCATATCGGTCATTATTCAGTATTTTATAAAATATGTCAGTGTAGGGAGAAAACGTTTTAGAAGATATGAAATTAGAAATATTACTGAAATCGCAATCCTACCTATAAAGAAATCTATGCTTAGACTAGTTCATCTGACACCGACAGAAACCGTTAAAAACGAACAATCTGCGAACTCGCGTTGCCTAGCAATGGCAACGGCCACGACAGAAGCCATGGAACTGCTCAGACAGAACGAATTTTGGTAGAGTTATGGATTTTTTTCATTCCCAATTGCTAGCTGGGGATTTTATAAACAAAAAGGTTTATTTGAAAACTATTGAATAATTTATCACATTTACTAAATTTAGTGGTGATTATGCAAAATCACCGGATTAATTACTTTTATGTAATATATATATATAATAAAGAAATAAAATATATACAATTAATATCAAACAAAACTTGTAAATTTTCTAACAGTAAGGAGCAAATTAAAAAAAAAATAAAATCAAAAACTTCAAAAATAAAACTTAAAATAAAATTAATGCAAAAATAAAACAAAATTCATATAATAATATGTATTTACCTTCCTCTCATTAACAAAACTGAGAAATATTTATGATTAGAATTATTATATTTTTCTTTCCTTTTTCTATGCTTAAAACTAAAAATCAGATAAAAATGTGTCAGTAACCAAAACTATTCATATCAAAGATTACCAATCTTTAATTTTTCCAATCTTATTTCACTTTAATCTTTGATAGATGCTAAAGCTTTTTAAATAGTTTTTTTTAAAAAAGTAAAATATTTTCCGAATATATCCATTTGCTATCAATTTTACTATTTAAAATATTATTGAAATGATACTGATTTCGAAGTGTTCTGCTTTCCAGTACAGGAACCCCAATGTGATTTTCTAGATATTATCTTCAGATACCATAAAGTGAAATTCTGAATATTTACGAGGTTTGCTTGATTGCTTCAAGTACCCATACATCTCAATAACCTGAGGCTGTAAGGGAACTTTCTGCCCTTCCAATGAGCGAACAGGCAAAGATGACCGTTATTATCTTGAGCCAGACCTTACATCGAATTAAAATATATAGCCTGTGCATACAGCCACTTGGAAGGAAAGCGATAAAGACAGGAGAAATTGGATCGATTGCTGGGGCGTAACTGGCATTACGAGACAAGTGCTCATTAGAAAAGGTGGAGAGGGGCTTAGGAGCCAGGTGCTCATTAGAAAAGGTGGAGAGGGGCTTAGGAGCCAGGTTCTAGATGTTGACCAATAATTGCTTGTTGGAATTAACTGATCAGTTGGCGAGTTTTGGGTCACGATTGTTTGTCTCGTAAAGAGAGGTTGTTAGTATATCTTCAAGTGCTGAAATTCTTTATCTGTTTGTGCTTGAATTTTGAATGAAGTATCCTTCCTTCACCATATTTTTACGATAATGATTGTCTCTAATACGAACATCGTTCAAAGAATGTAGTTCAAAAATTTACTGCAATTCAATAATCTGCTGAATATATGTTTTAAATGTTTGAATAAAAGCTTTGTTTTAAAAGCTTGATAAATATTTTAAAAATTAATTTCTTATTTCTAAATTTCTATAATGGACTATAACTTCATTTACGCCAACTCCAAATCTAATTACAGAGAAAAAAATTAACCCAAACGTGGTGAAGTTGATGTATTTCCCAACAACATACTACAGCAGCTGTTTTATTGAGACTAGTAATCCAGATGAAAGGTAGTAATATTACACTTTCGGATTTTAGTGACGAACTGCGCAAAAATCTTGTACGTCTAAGTAGATTCAAAACTTTCCCAAGATAACCCCTTTACTAGCCATTAAAAATCCTTAATGGTTTCAATAACTTAAAAACTTGATTTCTGCATTTGCTAACATTTCCGTTATTTGTGGTCCTATTTTCATTCTTTATTACTTTATTATTTATTCTGAAGACAATAAAAAGAAAAAAAAAACTTTCGAAAAATTCGTATGTGTTTTAAACATAAGACGTGTTCTACTTCAAGCTGCAGATATAAAAATCTAAGACATTCTGTAACACACTGGATTGGAATGAACACACTTATGAATATATTAAGATGGTTGTAAAGATGATCTTGTTATCATCATCCGTACCGCTGGTGATACTGTATATAAGGTAAAGAGGATCAAGAAGGAGTTGCAGTAAGGCCAAATTATACTGTTAATAATAGTACACAGAGTCTACAGTTGTTAGGTATGATGCATTATTGATCAATCTGCTACATTATTTTTAGTAAATTTTATGAGTTCCGCTGTGCTCGATGTATTTAAGAGCTGTTCTGCCTGCTTGATGCCCCGTTTGCACTCGATGTATATTTTTTTATGGAAATCAGCACTTTTGAAGAGATAATATTTAAATGACGTCAGTTTTATGAACACTTGCATTTTTTTTTTTTTTTATTGAAAACTACTTCTTAGATAGCAGGCGGAGAAATGACTTTTTAAGTAATTAAATAGTAAGAAATTAAATTAAAAGATCTGAGAGACTTAAAACTAATTCATTTATTTGAATTTATTATTGAAAATTCAAGAAAAATAAAAAGTTTATTTAATGCATGTCTGATCTACATATATTTAAAACTATTTGTGAATATATTCTTAAATATAATATTTTTCTCGTAATTTGCGCTCCTAAATACCGATAACGTGAAACATTTCAAATTAATATTTCAAAGTTCATGCTACATTTCATACACATTTCATTATCTGCATTACCATGAAGTTTCTTTCTCATTTTAATACAGACTGTTTGAAAGGAATACGTATATTTAGTATCTAGCATATAGGGGAATATAAATATTTACAGTAAGTTAGAATTTCCTGCATTATATTTCAATAAAATCTGTCAAAATAGTCACAGCAAAATATGGGGCATTAGAAAAAAAAAAGATTCTTCTATCGTTTAATACAGTAAGAAAGACATATATAAAACAGAATATATTTCACTTTTCCCTTACTACTTGAATAACACGACACCAAACATTTGTTGACAGAATAAACAAGGATCTTGGCTTCCGTCCAATGCACAAAAAGCTAGAAATAGAGAAACAATAGAAAGAACACTCAAGAAGAAAGCAGTTCTTATATATCCTTGGAGGATTTCCATTCACCATTGAAAGTTACGTTTTGCGCGAATAAACGCAAGACCAAAAATAAACATTCCTTAATGTTTAGTAGTACTCACGGTTATCTGAACATCTTTGTAAAGTAAATTAACTTCGAGCTTTGCCAATTGTAGTTTATTTAAGGGCGATATTGTATAGTTACCAACTCAGACATTTTGCATGAACTGCAGGCCAATTGTGATTTCCGTGTACAAAGTACGAAGTACTTTACCATAAGACGGAAAGGTAAAGATAATGATATTTAAATCAAAGTATTTAACATCGGAAAAATATATTTGTCATTGTTGTAAAAATAATGATAGTTTCAAATGAATGCAGTCTTGCACAAAAGAATAAAAGATACGAACGAAATTTACAGAAGTTTTAAATTAAAAGTAAATGATAATAATTTTTTATTAATTTTGAATGAACTATAATTTTATTTCTTGAATTTTGATTTGAATAATTATTTAAACTCTACGATATTTAGCTGCTTATCTTGAAGCTATTTTATCTTAAACTCATTAAGAAATTATTTAAAATCTGCATACGCATTGTTGCGAGACGTTAATGCGCGGCGCATTTCACATTGGCCTCAGTTTTATTTATTGCAGAAGAAGCGGCGGTAGGAAACTATTCCTCTGTTGAAAAATCGTTTTCTGGAACTTCATAGTTCGATTAATATGTATGATGAGTACGTTCCTGAGATTGCGGGTACCAGTCATGAAAACTCTTTATATTCCCGATTCTAGTTTCGCATGTGGTACATTAATCATTACAAAGGCTGCAGACAAAATTCGTAGCTCAATCCGATACTGCATGCATCAGTGTAAATTAGCCAGCCAAAATGTGCGAAATTCTAGATGTATTCATCAGCTCTGTTGTGAAATGCGTGTTGTAAATTTGAATCGTGTCTAAACTGCCTATGACTCCTGATCAATGAAGTTCCGATTACCACTGAATCATAATCTGTACATCGTATTTCTAGGAAACTTTTGTATGCTTACTGAGCTGATGAACCTTATTATAGAGATTAATGAATTTTTGTTATGGTCTAAAATTCTAGAGATGAACTCTTAGATATTTTCCCTTACCAATAAAGCCAAAAAAAAAAGATATTAGCTATATTAATTGTTTAAATTTCAACATAAATACAGATAATAAATATATATATATTTCAAATTTTATGCAATAATAATTGGAGCTCTTAGTATAAAGCGATGCTTATGGTGTTACGTGCAAGTAAAATTTCGGTTCATCGGAAATACTCGAAATAGACACGTATGAAAGTTACATTATAATCTTTTTTTACTGGAAATGCTGATAAAAATTTAGCATGATGTCCCGTTGACGTAATTCGGGTTATAATATTCATAGAATAATTAAATTATTTTCTTTGCTGGTGACAGTGACATATTCTTTAATACTGCTTACTTATCTTAAGTTTAGAAAGAAGTTCTAAAAAATTTTTAATGAAGTTTTCCTTAACATTGCGACAATTATTCATGACATTAATTCTCAAATTTTTATGCTCTTGTGAAATGTTTGATAAGTATCACACGCCCTACAAAAGAAATACTAAATCACAAGACTAGATATAATTCACACAAAGTTACAGAGGCATTCGCTATATGTCTCATAAAGAGTGTTGCTGGTAAAAGAGACTTATTTTGAACAAAGATTTAATAACTGTAAAATAAACTGTGTGAAATTGGTGACTTAAGTCAGACGATCTATTTGTATCCAAATGAATAATATGCTTAATAAAGCTTTAATATTCAAAGTTCCGGATGTATCGCTTACTTCTTCACTTAAAATTGATCAGTAAACGTGAGGATTCATTTATTTACTTAGAATAATAGTTAATATTTAGTTAAAGCTAATTTCCTTTCACTTTCCGTTTCACTCGCGCCTTCTATGCTAGCATATACACTGGTGTGCAAAAATTAGGGACGAGACGGTTTTTTCAATATAACTTTGTACAAAAGCTTTCCAAATCAACACATTTAATACCGTAAGTTCCCCAATGCGTAAAGACATGGGTAATGTAAGCAACACTTACTAAAAGAGAAATCAGAGGGATAAAAAGAAGCTTTATTGAAAAAGTAGCATGGAGCGCAATGGGACTGAAGGCCGAAACATCCCTGTGATGGTGTCCAGCAAGAAACATCCGTTCTTTAATAAGGGATATGATCTCCCTTGACTGCTAGGCAGGTTTCACAGCATCTGCCCATGCTGAGAATGAGGGTGTCAATGAGTTGTTGAGGCATTGCTGCCCATTCGTCTTGCAGCGCCAATCGAAGCTCCGGAATCGTTACTGGTGGTAAGGTACGAGCTGCCAAGCGTCTGCCTAGAAAATCCCATATATGCTCAATGGGATTGAGATCCGGAGATCGTGCTGGCCAATCCATACGTTCAATATCCTGACTCTCTAAGAGCTGTTCGGCAGCTACTGTGCGATGACATGGTGCATTGTCGTCCATGAAAAGGAACTGCGGACCCATAGCGCCTCTAAACAGACGCACATATGGAAGAAGAATATCGTTACAATAACGGGTCCCGTTGACTGAACCTGCGTCGAAGATGTGAAGGTCTGTACGACTACCAAGCATGATGCCTCCCCAAACGAGAACACCGCCACCTCCATACCTGTCCCTTTCAATGATGTTCGAGGGATGATTGCGGCTTCCCCGCTCTCTCCAGATGAGTATGCGATGAGAATCGCTACTCAGACTGAATCTGCTCTCATCTGTAAAGAGTACTCGTCCCCATTCATTGTCTCTCGAATTCCGGTGTTGCCGGCACCACAGAGAACGCCTTCTCCGATGGGCAGGCGTTAGAGGTACACACCGTACAGGGCGTCGTGCAAACAGACCACCACCGTGCAGTTTTCTGGCCACGGTAAAACGCGATATCGGTCGTCCATTCGCCTGTGTCGTGTGTCTAGCGATTTCTCCCGCTGTCTGCCGCCTGTTTCTTTTGGCCTGTAAGGCAATATACCGGTCATCTGCGGGTGTGGTTCCTCGTGGACGACCACTACTAAACCCCCGGATAGCTGTTCCTGTAGTTTGAAATTGTCTCTAATGTCGTGAAAAGATGCTGTGAGCAATTCCGAACTCTGCAGCCACACTTGTCACACTGCGGCCTTCCTCCAACTTCCCAATGATTCGACCTCTGGTAAAAGCATCCAGATGTCGTCTAACAGACTGATTATTCGCCATTTCTCGCTGTGATCGCAGCAACTCGGTGTGATTTTAACTGCTATGCGGTGTGCAATCTCTTTGCCAGAAATACTGATCTTACACCGACAAGATGCTTTATACTACTCAGACACTCCCCCATTACGTCTACCTGCATATCTGCACATGTACTACCGTACATTACCTTACTTAATCTCCTGATTGGTCTTTCTGTCCGCTCTGCCTCTTCGTTCAGCGGATGTGCTAAATTTTCGACTTCGTCCTTAATTTTTGCACACCAGTGTAAATTAGACAGCGCTCGTTTATTCAGGTAAAAGAAGTGCTATTTAAGCGAAGGTTTCGAAAGTTGATTTACGAGCTGTTCTGCCTGCTTGATGCCACGTTCTTACCTTGGCTTAGTAGCTATTGATTTGAATCTATGGCGCTGAGTGCGTCTAACCGATGAGCTTTTTCCACCGGCTTCTATGAGCCAGAGCCTTTTTGCGCATTTAGTTTATCCTGTGAGCCGTTAGGCTAGTCTAATTACATTTTTACTTGAAATTCAACATTACAGTTTAAGTTAAGACAGAAGTGCTGGCTCATATAAGACTAAGCGTGGTCGCCTGTCAATTCTTTGTGATCGAAAAAAATATTAGTCGAAGTGGTGTCGACCGTCAATTCTTTGTGGTCGAAAAAAGGGCTATTTACACCCTTCTTCTGACTTTACCTGCCTTTAGTTAAAGACCTGAGAATAATTCTTTTGTGCTTTTTTAGAGATCGGGAGTTTCTGTTACCAAAGAATACGAGACTATACAGTGGCGCCCGAACTAAAAGGTAGTGGACAATGATTCATCACCCCCAGGATTTAGTAAATTAGTCGCTTAATCACCAGCGTCTTTTAAAAGGGAAGTTTCTCCCTTCTTCCAGCATGCCTTCGTATTGTAACGGTAGCACAATCAGCGCGTATTCGTATAAGTCTAGGTTCGAGGCCCGGCGAGGCCCATTGAGTATTTTTCATGACTCCTGCTTCAAAAAACTCAATGACTCTACAAACAAACCATAAATGGGTGTTTCAAACACTTAACACATGCTGCATGGTCAATGAAATGATGGGAAGCACACTTTAAAACAATCTGTAGCATAAATTTTTTGCCGACTCATATTTTTCTCTTAGACGCAGAAATTGCAGTTTTATGTCAATAATGTAACAAAGAAGCTAACAATACTTTAAAGGTAAGCTTAATCCATTTTCTTTCCTCTACATTTTTATTATCTCTGGATATCTAACAAAACATTTTTTATGACTTGCTACCATTTCTCAACGAGTGGTCAGAACATAATACAAAACTTCCCAAGACTTTTAGACGTACCATGTCATCCTTGATAGAACGTTATGTAAATGAGTAAAAAATACATATTTATCTGCATACTATTCCTTGAAAAATCAATAGATAGTCATTTCTGCAAAATTAATTTCCTTTCGAATTTACTGTATGTTAAGAGTGGATTTGGATTACAAAGTGTGAGAATTGGAACTATTGCGTAATGACCATCCATAACTAAACATTTAAAAAATAAATTTTAACTTTAAAAATTAAGCTATTCTTTTTCATTTAAATGAATTTTTTTTCTATTATAAACAATGTTTCTTGCACATACCTTTTCATTAATTTTGTAAATGAATTTTTTTAATACCTTCTTCTGTTAAAAAATTTAAATTTTCGTTCTTTGACTTAATATTTTTCTTTGCTTTAGTAATGGCAGCTTACAGTTAGTTCTCCATGAGAAAATACCAATTCTTTAAGAAAAATGAACACAGCTAATTTTGTTTTTACACGTATTTGATTTAACGTGAATTCAACATAAATATTTCATTCTCTTCTCACGCGTGTTGTTTCACTTTAGCACAAGTAAAATAAACCAATTTTAAGAATAATTTAATTCTAAGAAAGTCTGGAACTGGTCAGATAACTGGGTAATCATTTTGTCAATCATGATCCTAACCGACACTGGAAAGTTTAAAAATGATACGAACTGAAAGTCTCTTACAGAGAATCGACTTAATCAAAATACGCACATAACGATTAATAACTGAAATCATTCTTAAAGCCGGTGAAACATCAGTACCAGAAGAATTCGTGCTGATTTTGCTCAAGAGCCCACAGGACGAATTTCATTAAAGGAAGATGGTGGTGTCCAAAACATTTTTGTTATAGTGTTGAGATTCTAGTTGCACTCAGACGTTTGCACCGTTTATTGTCACAAGGTGGAAATGTATAAAATTTTGTTATATATAAAAAAGATTTTATTTGTTTATTGTTTCATGATTTTTTTTCCCATTTCAAATACAAATTTATTTTCAAACATTTTCATTACGTATCATAATACGCGCAATTTGTTGAAATAAAATACTAAGCTTAGAATGGATATTTTCATAAGGTTTTTTTAAAATTATATTTGCTAATTTCTTAGATTCGGAACCAGACTTCTTTTCTTTCATAGATGCAATGACTTTTCCTACTCCAAGTTTTCAGGAATGCTACCTGTCCTGTAAAAACTTAGAATTATATTATTGAAACATTGTCTTAGGTAATTATTTATAATGATGGCAAATGCCAGGATAGCATGAAACAATTTTATTTTGAGAGTGAAAAATGAAAGCTATATTTCAGTTTGCCGCATGTTATTTCTAGACAAAACATTTTGTCTTTTCTACGGGTGTCAATAAGAATTTGTGCTGAATACAAATTCTAGACGTTAATTTGACTCACGAGTGCTATTACGCAGGTAATTATTGGCGTTAAAGGTTCTTACACGCATTTTAAAGTGTGTGAATTCTTTAAGTAAATTTTAAAGGAGAAATAAAATTAACCTCTAAAATTCTGAATTGTTTTTCTTTTTTTCTTTTTTCACTTTACACTAGTTCAAAGATTTCCCTTCCCGTTCCTTCTTTCTAATCACAACCCACGTATGGAGATTTTCTTTCTTAATCCTTAAAAGGTAATAAGAAGCTAATGGCGTTCCAAGATAAATTTCTCTTTTTCTGAATTAGGTTGAAATACCTTCACTTTTCGATGATGATTTAATTTTATAAAGCACTTAACTAGCGTTCTGCTAAAGAAATAGTTAAGACTTATTGAAATATTTTGTTGCCTAAAATTAGCATCAAAATATATTTTCCAGCATATTTTTTTTGCCTCACATTATGTATTGAATAAAGCGTATCCTATCAAACGACTATCAAACTTCGAAATTTGAAAGAAAAGTTAATTTTCTATCTTATTGCTCGGGGTAGGAATCTTGAAAGGAAAAATGGCTGATTTTCCAGTAATTGTGTATATGTGTAGATGCAGCGGAGGAACATATATTGCAGAAGATTCGGGATAAAGGATCTTCGAAAAACTCTTTATTTAATAATCCTATGAAAATGCTTCCTAGTGCAAGATTGTTGACTAACTAGCAGTTCTGAAGATTAGAAATTGAAATAAAATAGAACGGAAAAGTGCTGTGGGTGGTGTTGTGAAAGCAAAGATTTGAAAAACGTTTTCTTTTACTTTTGTTCCCCATTTATTGTTAGAATTGCCATAGACGTGGGAACAAATGAACAGACAGAATGTTCTGTATTTTTTAAGAATCATGTCTTCCAATAGCTTAGAAATATGGTTCCCCGCGGTGCGCCTAATTAAATCGTGAAAATTAGCGTTATTCTTGAGAATCTAAGAAATTCGTAGCTTCATAGTTTTATTTTTTCAAATTGGCCTTTTAGAAAATACTGTGAGATACTCCTTGACCAATGTAAGATGGTGTAAGGGAGGATTGCAAAGTCAGTTTTACTTGGTAACAGGATAATGATTATATTGACAAAAACAAAAACATACTTAAAGAAAAAAACAAATAAAGAAGATTCAATAACCAATCAGATGAAAAGGAAAACTAGGTTCAACTGATGGAGTTTTGCGATGAAGAAGAAACGACGGAAAAAAGGTGCGAAGGCTGTAAACAGATGAGAAATACTGAGATTTTAACTGTGTACATTTTGTGCGATGAAACAGGAAGAACTGTTGATCTATCGGCTAATGGGTTCCACTTTGCCAGCGTGAACCCGATGAAGTACAGATAGCGTTTCCTCTTCTGTGATGATCAAAAGAATTATTATTCGAAACTATTATTTAGTATATAACGGAGAGGAAAATATGGGAAGCGATCCTGTCGCTCCAGCATGAGAGGATCCGGTATCCCTGTCTTCAATTCTAACGTGGTGAACGATGACCTGATCATGCATTCCTGTCTACTGCCATTTAGATAGAGACGTACATACGTGTTTCCGAAGTGGCTTCATAGATTTTGCTTTCGGTTATTCGTAACATGTATCTTGCTGCTCTAATTTAGGACAGTACTTTTGGATCCAGCTGCTTCGTGAGACGAACTTCTGATTGATTTCTGGACTGAAAAATTTCAGATTGCGTTGGGGGTCCGGCTGCATCGTGTAAAGACTTTATCGAACAATTTATGGATTATAAACTGCGGTATGCCTTGAAACAGATAAATCCAGGAAAAATATAATGCGTTCTCCTACTACACTCTCCAGGACGATTTTACAGAACGATATGTGAACAGTGTATGTAAACGTAGCAGCATCTAACCTGAGAATGACAATTCTCGTGAGGATTACTGAATTCCTCTTAGACTGCATATAATGAAGTCACTTAAGCGAACTTACGTAAAATTCAAGAAAGGTCAAGTTTTCCTACATGTATTATAAATTTTAGTAGTAAACTGTCTCATCATTTGTATGCTGTTATTACTTACAATTTTCCTAAGTTTTCTAAATATTACAAAATTAGACATGTTTATCAGTTTTAGGCGTTACAGTTTTTTTAGATCTTGTCTGTAGTTCAAGAATAGCTGCTAGTTCAAGAATCCAAAATTCTTTTACATATTGAACGTAGATTTTAGTGTCTGAAACTGCGTCTAAAAATCCAGATAAAATTGAATTGTAGTATATTCTCTTCATCTCCATCACAACAATAATTATTTCATCAGTTTTAAGTCTTCATAGGGTAGGGCAAAATTTCTTCGAAACACCATACTTTTCTTTTTAAATGCAGTTTGGATATTTTCTATGAAATTCAGTGTTATTAAAATACTCTATCCGTGGACTTAATATAATATGGACTCAATTTATAATTTAATTAAATAAAGGTAACACATAATGGGGAAGAAGAGAAACGTAAAGGAAACTTTCATACAGTAATATTGCAAAATTATAATTTTAACACTTCATTTAATGTACAAAATTTTACAAAACTGCATTATATGTAATTAAGTTACCTGTATTCACATACTCTTTCAAAAGTTCTGAAACCATACATCGTTTAGAAACTATCGCATCACTTTTGTTTATTATTTTCCATTTCAGAAACCAGATTTATTTTCTGAAAGGGGCAGTTAGGAATTTTACAGAATAGCAGCCATTTTAGTTTCCAAAAATTGATAGGTTTTTAGGTATAAGGTAATTTGGTTTTCGAGTCTGCAGGGAAAGACAATAGAATAAAATTATATTCCTCTTTTACTGCATTGCTTTATATGGGAGTCGGCACATTAGACTCATAGAAAAGAGCCTGAAGCAGGGGAAAAATTCGACCTGGAATTGATCCAGAAGAAAAGAGCTTTGGTAGAGAATGGAAACTTTTGAGGTGAGTAAACACTGGCTGAGTGACGGAATCTATTTGGGCACCCTCAACTATCTCGATATTTTATTTTCTGAATTTAGAATAAGAATTTTCTGTTTTGTTCAAATATATTAAATTCTTTCGCATTCTTCTTTCTCTATGTACTTCCTTTTCTGTGCCCGGATCCAGGGAATATTTCAGTCCTACGGAGAGCCTATAAAACCACTTTGAAAATGAAGTTGGGTTTCGTGTTGAAAATTCTGTTTATTATTCCAACAATTGCTAATTCATCTAAGGTATTCTCATAACCGTTTTTTTCTTTAAATTTTACAGTACATACTTTGAAATGGTTTTCAATTTATGCCTGAAGCTTTCATACAAAAAGATTTAATTAATCCTTAATCCTAAAATATTGTTTTTTTCATCAAAAGAATTTTGAAAATTTAAACGAAATTCGCATCAGTTATATTAAGAATTCGGTACCAAAATACTAGAATGCAAATACTTCACTTGACAAAGCACGTCACATTGAACGTCAAAAATAAGCTAGTTATAATCTTAGATTGATTTTTATTCCAAACATTTGTACTATGCTTTGAAAGTATATAAAGCAGCCTGCAAGAAGCAAAAGATATTTTATAATGATTCTTTGAACTTCATCAGTTCTAATACCAAATAAATAGTTACCATCCTGAATGATATTGAAGAAAAAACAGAAGAACATAAAAAAAAAGGTTTCTAAATACTTTTGAAAAAGAAGAAGGGAGGTGTTAGAAAATGACTCTTATAGATTTTAATGATCGTGAAACTCTACAAAGAAATACACAACGTTAATTTATGGAAGTCGGTTGCATAACTTCAGAAAAAGAAAATTTCAAATTTTTTTAAGTGTGCCAGAGAGATCATCGGCTGGAATATTTGTTAATGCTATACTTCATGTTAAAAAGGCACAGAAAATGGTGGCAGCAGAACCAGCTCTCGCATGCCTTATAAATTCGGCGGCCCTGCGTTTATAGTAGTGATGCAACTACGAAAGCTTCGGAAATTCAGCGGATGGTATCATATGCAACTGTGTGAGTTTCAGAGAAGATATATCGCTACCTTCAGAGATGCAAATTGGTAATACTGCCGAATTATCCCTTAGGGTCGTTTATACTGGCTTAGTATTATTCTCTGATAATATCAGCTCTGGATGGCATAAAATGCACGGACCTATGTTAGCGTCAGAAAGGGCAGCCTTTGTTGTCCCAAAGGGTAATTGCGTGTGCCATCTGAGTAAAACAATTTCAGTATGCTCTGATGTTAAACTGAATTTCACAGAAAATTTGAATGTAGGTAGAAGAAATGATTCAATCCTTAAATAGTATTTTAGAAACGCTTTTCCTTCTAATGTCTTGGGAAAAAGTACCAACCGCGGGGATATTAGTGCGATAATTATGTCCAGTGTTGACGTTTGGGACTGCCGATCGGAGGAACCGTTAAAAATAAGACATAAATTAGATAGTCTGAGAAGAGGCTGGATATTATTCCTCTCTGGCCACAAACAAATTTTTACGGAGAAATGATTTTGTTAAACAATTAGAAGTCAGGAGCGTAATAATAAGGAAAGAAATTTTGTGAACCATGGTGGTATGTTATCCTACAGATAAAAGAGTTATCAGTTTGGTAAGAACTTCCTGGGGACAAACCAACCAGACGGTCATTCATACTGACTGTTCTGAAATTAATGATAGTATTGAAAGCGCATTTGCAACTTATCATTACGGCGCTGAAATTGAAAATGAAAAATACGTTATTCAGAATTTAAATACTGTGTTCCAAACAGAGCTTAGAGCCACATACCATGTGGTCTTGAATTAGATTTATTTGGATGTCGACATAGAATTCATACTTACTCTGATGCTCTGTCTGCGCTACACACGCTTAAGCCCATATGTGAGAGGGCGGACGCACTGGCAAAGATGGCTGCGCTGTACTGCGTTGTTCAAGATTTTAATGTACAGAGTTCAAGGTTGAGAACTACAATCTTTACGAAAAAGAAAAATTGAACAGCGGAAAAAGAGCTGGGGATCGCTCAAAAATAATATTGGGTATTTACGAAACTTAGAGTATGGACAAAAAATGAAAGAGTACGATAATATGACCGTAAATCAAACAAAAACTGGACGCAGACGATTCCCGGCTTCCTCACATTTCATTGAAATGCAAGAGAATAAAACCTGGTATTCATGCGGTGTTAGGGACAATAATATCCAATTAGTTGATACTTGACAATTCACTAAGAAAATAATGGAGCAACATTCATTCGACCTAGGATAAGACTTTCAGAAATATGAGAAAGTAAAAGCAGTGGTTGAAAAAATTTCAGGAAGCTAAAAAGAAAAAGAACAAAGATAAATTCTTGCGCTATTGTGTTTGTGTATGGGTTATTTATTTTTTGCATATATTGCCTTTCTACATTTTCTCTTTTTTTTCTTTTCTTTTTTCTTTAGTTTATTATTTTCTGATTTTCATGTAAATGTTGAAGGCTAGTGAGCGTAGGCTCGCCAGTCGTATTTTTATGTTTCTTATATTTCCTTTCCTTTTTAAACTTACACGAGATCTGAGCTTGGTTTTTAGGAGGATTAAATTAAAGAGTAATTTTTTTTCCATTTAAATAGTAAATACCATAAATTGTATTATATCGCTGAATTGCTGATGCCCGTTTTTTGTTAGATGGGAAAGACAATGTACGTCTAAAGGCTAAACGAATATCTGACTGTGGGGCTGAGGGCTGGGCCTCTTGTAAACTATCGACGAATTGCCCGCCACTAATGTTGGAGCGATGAAAGAGTAAAACGAAGTTCTAAGCAAGTTACAGATGACAGTAGGCTTCCTTATATTTGAACCCAGAGTGCATTACACAGACTGGTGTTTGAGAGCCGCAACAAGCTAGAAAATCAAACCTTACTGTTTCGATCGTGGCTATGGGGTCCTACTGATTACACACACAGCAGTGGTTTTACCACGCAGTCCATCAGCAGGAAAATGGCAGGACAAAACAAGGAGAATGACTTAATGTACTAATTTGAGCATCGTACTCGCAGCCACAACTCAAAACTGTATGGTGGCTAAGTATTCCACCTTCAGCGGCCCTTATATACGTATGTACATCTAACGAAAGCTAAGTATTGCGTAAAATGATTGGAAGATAAATGGTAAAGTGTGGACAGCTTTGTCGACGCTCCGTACAGAATCGGCTATTTATGCTCGTTCAATATTAATGGATATGCATATCTATGAAGCTGAAATGACTATTAAGTGGTATTATGGTTCTGGTGAAACATATATGGTATTTGGAATTTTCGTTCTTCAGTATTCATTCTTAAAAAGGAATTTCATTGTTTTGTTGAAATGTAAAGATAATAATACTGAATAACTGTTTTAGTGCCTAGTGTAATAGACTTACTGAAATCTTAGCTATAAAACTGCAAATGCTAACTGATGCTGAACATAATTTAGAAAGAACTGAATTTAGTAAGATATGTTACCAGTCATGATATTCCAAGACTATCGAAAACGCCTAACAATGAGGTATCGTGCATTACCTACTCTAAGCTATAACGCTAAACTGAATCCAATACGTATACTTTTATTTCCATAAAACATACCTTCAAGTGAATTACTTGAATATGTGTTTATAGTTCTTTACATCTAGTTAAATACAATAACCTAGTTATACAGAGGAGCAAATACTACAATAAACAAGTTAGTAGTAGTTACTGAGTAGTTAGTAGTAATCAATAAACTGAGCTATTTTTTTGACTCATAAAACTAGTTAGTATCCCAAACTGTCAGCAAGATGGTACGCTGATTTTGTTGGAGAGAACGTGCCAAATTAATCGTCAAAGTATTCTTCTTTTATTCAGTATTGCATTATATCATTATGTTTTTAAATTGAATTTTTTGTTCTATTAAATACGTGTATCTACAATAAGAAGGAGAAATCTAATTTATCACAAATTGTGTATTATATTTCCACATCAAAGTTCTCAGATCAATCTATACTATAATGAAAACATTTTCAACAAAAAAAAAAAAAAAAAAAAAAAAAAATTGGAAAGACTTTTATTTGAATATTTGCTTTGTGGAACATTTGAGGGTGTGCATTATGGAACTATTTTCTGGAGATGTTAACAACTTGGGAACTCTAAAAATGTGCAATTGTTTTAAAAGACTATAGTGTTTAAAATTATTAATGAATACAAAATGTCACTATTTCAGGTGGTGATGTATTGAGAATACGGCAAAACACACTAGGGCTATCTGCCTAAGGGGAGGGATGCCTTCGTGGAGGACTTTCTAAGGGAAACTGGCTCGTATACACGTTACACATGAGGAAAACCACGAAAGCGCCCATGCAGCCAGCCCGTTCGCGGGATTCGAACCTCGGACCGAACTACCAGTGTTCAGCGATTTTACCGCTCGACCACTGGTGAGCCTTACTACTTTCAGTGAAATGTCAAATTGAGTCAAAACATCAATCAGAGTTCTAGAACAATAATTTTTTTATTTAAAATTTAAAATTATATTTTGTATTTTCAAAATATATCTTTCACATTTTGCTGCTCTAATACTTTTTCTTCCGCCCTGCTCACCCAACCTTTCTTTTGAAAGGCAGGATATGTAAAATATAACAAAATACGATTGCTGCTTTAAAAAGTAATTGGTGACCTCGAAATTAACATTTTTAATTTGGTGGTCTCCCCCCTAAATCCATCTGTTCTCCCAAATTCGAGATCATTCCAAATTATATAACACTGCTTGAAGAAGGTAACTAAATCTAATATTGACCAATCATAGCTTAGAATACTTTCTGTACCTATGCAGTATAAATACTGAGTCACGAACTATACGCTTTCCGTTTTTCCTGACTTCTGACATGCCAAACAACTCTGCGTCGCTTACGCTTCCCTGCCTGAAATGATGTCGTGACGTTTTACCTGTGCGTATAAGTAAATTATCGTAATTTCTAGGACTAAAGAGTATATTGTCTACAGGGAATTATTCTAGTATGCCTGCAAATAAAGATGTTAATTGGCTAAATCTAGTTTGGTATGATTTCCTTCTTCTCGCCGCGCCACTTAGCCATCGCGTTTGTGCTCCGAAATTTTGGCATATATATATATATATCAATGCACCAGAACCTTATCATTACATTCCCCAAAAAAATCACATCGAAGGAAACTAAATTCGAGATTCACATTATATGCATGGCATTGAAATTTATATAATTTTAATTTCAGCTTCAACATTATTCATATCCTAGATCAAATCTTAACATGGATTATTTAGATTGATATGTATGATATGTATGACCCTACACTTAGGAAACACTTCCTTCCCTACAAAAAAGGTGCCCCACCACCTTTGTCCAACCAGAGGTTTTACACTATGTGTATGGCTATCCGCTCTTTAGGGAGGATACAAGAAGTGATAGCACACACCCACTCCCCCTAGGAGCACTCCTAACATCCCCCGTATTTTTTTAAGGAGATTGAGCTATGGCTATGAGACTGACTTGGGTCATTTTCTGTTCTCTTTATCAGTCACGATCCTCTGACCATAGTTTGGTACAGAAGTGCTACCACACATTTTAAAGAAAAAATTTTTAAAAATAGCATCACTAGAGCTTTGCAGAGTAATTTACATTGCAGAGTAAAAATATTCTCCATTCAAAGAACGCACTTTGTAATGCTCAACATCATGTAAACAAACGTCAGAAATGTGACATCACTTATGTGAGCGGAGTTAATGGTGACCCTCATACGTATTGTCATTGGTCAAACTCAGTCCGTTGTCCTATCAGTGTACATTTTGCTTATATGCCGCCGGATTTACCTGCTATTCGACACCCATGGGAAACGTAGAAGACAAAAAATTGAACTATTTTTAATAATAAAGACTTTTAATATACAATATATAATATTAGAACTAAAGTTGGCTTAAGACTGAGCACTGCAAGTTACACAGAACAGTTCCGAACACTTTTAAAATTTTTAAAGCTTGTGTAAACTTCAGAATAGTTTTGCATTAAAATCTTAAGCTGAAAACCATGTATTAAACACCATGTGTATGTGCATAAGCATGTTTATGTTTATACAGCAGATGGACCTTTTTGAAATGCAAGTAAGATAAAATTTAGAAAACAAGACAAAATAAGCTTAAAATATATTTCCAAATGATAAATCGAAAGTAAGTAAAGGTTTGATATTTCTCTTGAAGATAATTATGTGGAATATAAGGTTTACCAAGCATAGAGGACAGTCTTGCTTATTTGTTTCTCAGTCGGTTGATTCAAAGATTGCATAATGAGCAAAGAAATGTGATTTGGTTTCGATTGCAACAAACTGAAATAAAAATACTAAGGTAATGTGAAATACGTAATGTAAAATAACGAACTTGATTATGGTATCTCTATTTTTCCATAAAATTAAAAGAAATATGAAAAATGATGGAAATGAAAAGCCTCAAAGAAAAATTACGTTAATGCATAACAAATATAGCTTTCAAGATTTTGGAATGTTTAATTATTAGCACAATTTTCTGTGCTATTCAAATTTGCAGACCGATGCTGTAACTTAGAATGATATATTTTAATTCAGTTCTCAAAAAATATTTTTAGAATCTTTTCATTTATTTCGGAACTAAAATTGTATCATTTTCCAAGACATGAAATAAAATATAAGAATATGAAAAGCATCTACGATTCGTCGATTTATCTGAATTTCAGTAAAGTTTTTGACAGTAAGAGAGCATAACTCTAAATTTGAAGCTCTTGCCGGAATTATTTACTTCAGGAAAAGGCTTATATATAGTCACACATTAGTTATACTGATAAATGTCACAGAACTCAAAAAAACCTTTTGAAATGTTATTCTTGCATACCAAGGTAAGAATAAGGTCGATTAAAATGTAAACAGAGACGGTGTCAGTTACAAATTTAAATTCAGACAAAATCAGCCACAGTTTTAGATTGGAAGCTGGAAAAAGTACATGCCTTTTGGAGAAGTTTAGCTACGAAGCACTTATTCTTCAAAAAAGAAACGTGTTCTGCACCTACAGTTTGGGAAACATGTCATAATAAACAAAAATAAACAAAATAAAAATTAACAAAAAACATTCAGAATGGTAACTGAAAATCGCAAAGCCAGTTATTTAATAAAATAAAAATCAACCTAATCTCAACGTTATGAGATTTAGCATTTGATAACTTTTTTTGAACAAAATTGACATTATTCTTTGACATTATTCACAAAAGTGCAATATTGGCAAATGTGAAAGCTTCCAAGGAAATTTGTTTCAAGAACTATTCACAGAAGTGTTTTGATTAATTTTAAGGAAGTTAGCTAAAAGAATGAAAACAAATAATCAGCTGTGTTTCATTTATTAATTTTTTTTTAATTTTGCATATTAGTTTCATGTTTATTAAGATGGAAATATTAATTGCCTCTTAGAATGGACAATGTATAGTGAAAATTGACAATGAAATTTAAAAAAAAATATCAAGAATTAAAATCTAATGTATGATCCTTAGATGTCACAAAGAGATTTATTATACAGAAGAAGTAATTTGAAAGCAGAATTACTAGAAAATCCGGTCAATTATTTGTAATGAAAAGAAAGCAAAATTAAATAATAAGACTATTTTATTGAATTATTTTAATGAGAATACTTTTTTTTTCATAAATCTGAATATAATTATTAATAGCATAGAGATATAACCCTTTCTATATCAATAGCAACGGCTTTCAAATAACCGAATTCCTGAGAAAGAGAAGATTTTTAATTACAAACGCGTAACGAAACACGCAAGAAAAAGATTTGAGACGACTTAACACTTCTTCCTTTCTATCTTTCTTTCTTCTTTTCCATGCTATTATGATTCTACTAAGTACAAATGTGACTAAATGATTTCTTTTCCGTTGACGTATTTTATTATCTTCAGTTTTGTTCTGTTCGTCTGTTTTTTGGGGTTCCAAATGTTTAAAAGCGACTATGATTGGCAAAACTTTCTTTTGAGCTGTTATCAATGGCCGCACAGGGGCTGAGCAGATAAAATCTCTAAACACTGGTTGTTGGACTCCGCTTCACATTCCGCTGCAGACATTTCAGAATCTTCCTCATATGCAACGTTAAATATTTTTTTTTAAAACATCTAGTTTCGTTGGAAGTCTTCCACGAAATAATAACTTCCTTGTTAGATGGCCCTTATTTTTAGCTTAATGAAAATCAATGAACTAACCTGTTTGTTTCTCTACTTTGTTATAATATATCACGATTCGTGAAGATATAATTGCTGTATTCAGAATTCGAAAGCAACTACAATGATTAATTATTATTGCCCACTCCAGGCTAAACCTTAATTACACTTAATTAAATAAGTTCTGGGCCATTCTGCAGTTCTTCTAAAACGCATCGTTTTCTTAAATTTTGAGTGCATTGACTAAATTGATAAAGCCTTTAACATTGTCATCATCTTTCCATCATAAATATACATATTTCTCAATCGAATCAGACACTAGAAATTCATCATTTATTTATATTCGATTAGTGTAAGAATTTTAAGTTATGTTCTTGTTTATTATTGAGTAATATAAATATGCTATATGTAAAGTTCGACTCTGGGTAAATTAATTTTCAAATTCTTTAAAACCCTGTTTAGAGGAATCGCTGTAAAAATACAACAGAATCCTGAGAGATAGTTTTTTTGAAAAATATTTGCTATTAAAAGCTTCAAATAAACAAACTCCTCTTCGAGATACAAGGCGCTTCAAAGTGGCAATAAAGGATTCTGATGTTAGATTATCTGCTGATTCAATGTATACAGCTCTTTTAGTAAAAGACACGAATACACAAATATAGCATTTCATTGGTTTTTACCCCTCAACCTTGCCTGGACTTGAATTGAAAAGGTCCTGCGTAATCAATTCCAACCTTGGAGAAAACTTTCGACGGAACGACTCAAGACGATTGTTAAGTCAAACATTATCTGGGTATGTTGATAGAGAATCGAATTTTATTTGAATTGAGCCACTGATGTCCTGTCCACCATAAGTTATAGAAGAAAGTTCTGAAGGCAAAAGCCCTTTTGTTGTGCAATCAACAAGATTCTCTTTTCCTCTTATGAAATTCCAATGCGATGGCAGTAAAACTGATTGAATCTCCGAAACGCGGTTGGCCATGAAGGTTTGACAGCGTTTGGGTTCTAACTATACCCATGACAAACAATCATTCAACCACTCCATGCGTAAATATTGTCAATATGAATTTCTAAAGAATTCTGCACAGCTTGAACCAAATGTAATAAACACAACGGCAGAGCAGAGTTCTAAACGAGGAATAGAAATTACTTTTAGGGGAGCTACACGAGACTTTGATATTGATAGCTTCACCGAAACTGAAGAATTATTTGTAGTAAGTAAATCATTGCGGCGTAAGCTTTCTCTGATGCGTCACAGAGCATTTGTACATTTTACAAGTCTTACATTTGTAGCTTTGGGCAATAACACTCTTCTAGGAATGCGAATGCGATTTGCGATATCTTCAGAGTAGATTTCCCATCTTTATTGATTTCATCTGGTAAAGGGTCATCCCAAGAGATTTGTAATTTTCATATAACCTTGAAGCAAGATTTTTTACAGTAACTATGAAAAGTGCTAATCAACCAATTAGTTCAAAGATTTTTGAAATAGAAGTCAAAATCATTCTTTTAGTAGATTGCTCGCTGTTCTCGAGATTTTTAGAGTCACAAATAAACTGGTCTTACTTTGGATACCACTCCAAACCCAGTAATTTTATTTACTTACTATCCGCAACAGTACAGGAGGTATTAGTATTCTGGGCTTTTAATGCAGTTTTTAAAATCGAGCGATAATTTATACACCATTTATGCATACCTTTGCAAAAGTTCACTTAGTTGTGAAATTAACTCTACTGCTTTATCTACCGTGTCTGAACTGTGTATAAGGCATCGTCAATGTAACAATTATGTAATATTAGCTCACCTGCGTTTGGGAATTCAGCCTCTTCATTAACTGTTAGTTGCTTGAGTACGCGAGTAGCCAAGTATGAAGCTGAAGTAGTGCTGTACGTAACTGTGCACAACTTGTAAGATTCAGTCTGCTTCAATGGATCATCTCTCTACAAGAGTTTTTGGTAATTACGGTCTTCATCATCAATTTGAAGTTTTCGACACATTTTCAATAAGCCACCAGAAATGGCTACGGAATAGCATCTAAACCTCAAAAGAAGAATAGTAAATAAGTCATCTTGTACCTTGAGACCATTCATAAGTGCGCCATTAAGCTATATCCCTGATGTAGGTTTGGCATTAGCATTGAAAAAACGACGAGTAATTTTGTAGTAAGACTCGATACCTTTAGCATGTGATAATGAAGTATGTAAAATTGTTCATTTACTACTTTATATCTAGATTATCATCAGATAATTCTTCCATGTGTCCAAGTGATAAATATTCGGATTTGAAGGTTTATATTGCTGATATACTTCATGAGTTTTTATTAGTTTTTGGTTCCAGACTAAGAAAGTTTCGAAAGCATGATAGTCTGGAACTACCTAGCACATTTCGTTTAGGTTGCAGTAGCAATTTTACTGAGTAACGGTAATTTTTACTACGGACGTGATTTTCCTGAAATGGTTTTCACGCAATCTTTCTTCTTTAGTTAAAGGTTTCGATATGGAAATTTATTCCAAATCAAAAAATTACTTAACTAATTCCTCAGTGTTGACGCTTAGCGTATTGACTGAAACTTGCTCACGGTTTAAGAATTCAAATTTTATAGTTCCAGCAATCACGCATCCTAACTTAGAACAAATGCAAATAGTATATTTTTGTCCCTTTTAATTACTTTAATTACCTTTCTTGATGAAAAATGGGTATATGAACTTAAATTGTTTTTTAATGTGGCAAGTTTAAATAGAAGTTTAAGAGAATATTGTGCATGGTAAGTCCTTTTACCAAACAATAATGAATAACGGTATTGTTGCTGTTTCTGGTGCTTCGTGTTTTTTTAAGATAATGCACCATGAAAGCACCTCATTCACACTAATGTGAAGATGAGCAGAGTCGTGTTTTTTAAAGACCTATGTGACTTTCCTACATTGAATAGGTAAAACACCAGTTTTAATTAGAGTTTTTGGCTATCTATAATCCAAATACAAGGCAAGTTTCTTTGGAAATTGTTTTTATATAAATAAATTCTCTTTTCTAGCAATCGGTGGCCTACAGGGCGGTAGCCCGTAAACTATGATCAAAACCAAAGAAATTAATAATATTATCGTACAAAATAACACTAAAAGCAACAGTACAAACATAAGTAAATAAATAAATGCAAAGTAATTATATGCAATTATTGCTTTTATTACATTACAAGATTATTATATTGTGCAACATCACCAGAAGAATGCGCTGATGTGGCATTAACTAGTACCTATCATGTTCCTCGATGGTAGTCACTGTAATTTAAACACATCAAATACGAAGTACGGTAGAATGATTCTAATTGGCATTTGTCAATAGTTATCATTTGACTCCTGTAAATAGATATAAAACAATGCAGATAGCCATTACTATTTTTTTCACACAATCACTGACGTGATTAGTTTCGCATGGCCAGAAATTGTCTTCAGTGTTGTGATATTGCCAGCACACTTTAGCAAATTGATGGATATTATTCCTTTCATATTTTGTTCAATTCGTTGTTTTTTATCCCATATCGTCTGACTTTTGGCACCGCAGCAGGATCAACAAACTTCGTCTGATAATTTACCGTCAGGCCGGTGCAAAACGTGAAACATACAACATGCATAACGTGTATATATATAATTTAAAATTTTTTGCTACATAAATTATTATATTTATAATAGTCTTACATTACTCTGAAATTTACTCTGAAACATTCTTACATTTACTCTGGAACAAATGTAATTAAAGTTTTTGGAGCATTTAAACAGATGATGATTTAAACAGATAAACCCCACAGTTTTCGGAAATTTTAAAATAGCAAGAATTAAAGTAAAACATGGATATTGCAAAATCACTTGAAATTGTACTAAGAGACATAATAGTTTATTTCAAGCTAACAACGTGAAAATATTTTTAAAGGACAAATAAATGTTAAGATGTATGTGAATGTTAAATATATGACACATTATAATTTATTTTAAAAGTGCATATAACAGTTTACAATGACACCTTCATTTCACATCATATTTTTATTACTCCTTGTTCATAACCTCAAAATATCGAGCTATATCTTTCTTTTATGCATTAAAGACTTCCATTTTAAAATCACTTTTCCACTGTTCAGAGCTTTCCATCTTATTTTATTAAGCTTATTTATTTCCATATCAAAAGGTAGAAATTATTAGTCCGCTTATGGTAACCTGTCGTGCTTTAAAATTAGTCTTTTGCATTGTTCTAATGTACAATGTGACGATTTCAAAGTGCATCGTAAGTATGTTTTGGGTGGTTTCAATGGAAGACTTGAGATTATCTTAGGATAATAAAACTTGCATTTTGGGCTAATTTCTAAAAAAATCTTATTTTTTTTAGTTTTGACTTCTATATGCATTTTGATAACATACTTCACTGACAAATCTAAATGTACTTTATGTTATATCTTAACAACTTTCCAAGGCAGAACTTGAGCAACACGTGATCCATTCCTAGAAACAAATTGCAGTAAAATTTATATACGATGATAGTATGCTTTATGCACTTTCGAAAATGATAAACAGTATTAATAACCTTGCAAGCAATTTAAGACTTTTGGTCATCAGACACTGCACGCTTTCCTGGAATGTCCTCATTCAATTTTGTCACAGATTAGAAAGAGTTATTGTGTTGATATGCAGTTTTCTTTAAAACAATTATACAAAATGATTATTCTACTATTTCTAACTTTTAAACATTATATAACATCATTCGCCACATTCTGATATCAACTGGTAACAGAATAATCCAACAGGTAAATACTAACTGGTAACGAAATTCTGATGAGTTAACTTCACTTCTCTTGGTTGTTTTCTCAGTTTTCTTATGACATATTTTATGTTTTCATGATCATCTACATTATTTCTTATATTACTGTAAGAGTTTTTTAATTTTCACCTTAACTCTCATCTTTTCTTAATTCACTAGCAATTTTTGACATAATGAAGGTTGAAGCTATTTAAGCTGTTGCCAGACATTGAATAAAAGTATGGAATTCAGTCAATGTTTTTCCTATCATTTATGTGCCTACGTTTTTATCACAATTACTATTCGAAAATTACAAATATTAATATAAATTTCAATTTAATATTCTGAAAGATCATATGCTCTAAAACGTTTCTACCTAAAAAAAGGAAGATATTTATATTTTTTTCCCAAATAAATCATTTTTCAAGCTGTACGTTGTACTAAAATATTATTATTAACTGCTTGGTTTAATAAAATCCAAATATGCAATGTGTGTTATGAGTTTTTTTTTTAATTAGAGGGACTTAATACTTAATATTGTAAAACATTCAATCTTATTTCTTACTTTAACGATAAATAAAATTATCATGTTGTTACATAATCGTTTAGAGGCAAGAAATTTGGCTTCCATTCTGTGAAGCAATGTTTTCTCGCTAAAGGATATGCAAAAATCTATAACATTTTTCTCTCTTTTTCAAATCCTGATAGCCTTCGAACGAAACGAGATGTCAGAATCATGCATTCACTCTTCCGAAACAAAAGTAATGGAACTTCTCTCGTTCTTTTAATGTAAGAAAATATCTTCTCAACATCTTCAATAAACAATCCGCCGACTGGAACCGAAGTGGTTTGCGGCGGACAGTTCACATTCATCACTCGCTTTACCGAGGCAGGATTTCATAAGAAACGAGTGCGGAAGAAATGGAAAAGGAGAATAAGAAAGGCCATTGAAAAATAATTATCCATATCTAAAATGACAAAGGCAGTGAAGTGGAATTTTAAATGCGATTTTGTAAGGAAAACAAATTACACCACTGTAGTGGATAATATGGTAAACCTGAAGATGTTTTGCTGAGTGTAATGTTTAAAAACATAATCATTTGTTAATACCCGGGTATTTTATTTTCTTTTCCATGCCTCTGCCATTTTTGCTGATAGATGTACTATTAACTGGCAATAATAAATAGTAAGTGTGTATTAAGAACAATAGAATTCGATCAGCCTTTGTATATATTGTAAGCGTTAATAATCATTATTTTTACTTGATAGAAAGTTCGTAAAAATAACTTTTAAGTTTTACTAATAATTAAATGTAATTAAGGAATAGTGTTCTATCTTCTGTTTGATTCACATCACATGTTTTCGCTACGACAAGAAAGTTACGTAGATTGAGAGCTCCTGAAAGATAGCTTAAATAATAGATATCGTTCATATGAGATAAGCGTGTTTAAAGTTTCCCTTTGTTTTGTAAACTAGGAATCACACATTTAATTGGTGTATTAAGGAGCAAGCATTGCTAAAGGTCTTCACAGGAATTCTGTGATATAATGTTGACTTATGTTGGAAGTTCATGACCCTTGATAATGCAAAAGCGTTTGAGAAAATAAAATTAGTTTTATTAAAAATACTAGCTGGGGTACCCGGCTTCGCGGTCAGGGAATTGATATGCTATTGTGTAAGAAGAAAACGATATACTGTAAAAGAGGTAAAAAGAGGTAAAATTTTTTATTGAAAACATATTCTAACTATTTACAATGCTCGTTTGAAAACAATATTTTTATTTTGTTATGCGGAGTATATACGAACAAAGTTTTCGAATTTTCTACTGGAGAGCAAGTTACGTATGCCGGCGTTGAGAAAAGCATGAGTCTTTAAGGTTGATGCTGCAATGTTTTAAAGTTTGTTTTCGTGCTTTGTTAATTGTAAAACAAATTTTATTGAAAATTGCAGTCTTTTAAATTGGAGTGGCAGTTCAGTAGATATCAAGTGGTGTCCCTTACCTTTTCACTCATAAGTTTGGCTCGATGATGTTATTCGATAGATGTTTGACGACCATCTTTGTTCCATTACATAGTTTTGGTGAGTTGAGATTTTTAAGTAGTATCATCGGAGAACTAATTTTCAGTCGAAGGCAATGTAAAGGCATTCTTGGTACTTGCAAAGAGCTTAAAAATTCTGTAAAGAAGTTAGCACTTTCTTCAACGTTTACCATCGTGTCAATAGATTTGTATATTCTCCCTTCACCGAGAACATTCTTTTGAATATTGAAGTTGATATAGTCGACAATATTATTTTTAGTTGTGAAATTACCCTTTGAAATAGCCACTCCGGATTAGTTGTGAGCAATGTTTAGATAAATTTTGTCGATGAGTTCGTTTTCAATAGTGTCCATGTTGCAGAAATCACTGTTGAGTTCAATGAGGTTGGTTGTCTGATAAGAAGGATATGTGCCTTTGCCTATTTGTAAACGTTTTTGAGCAAACTGCGCTGTTGTTTCATCTTTCGATAGTTCCTCTCTTATATTTTTTGTTAGTCGCAGTATTTGTATATGTGACTAGAAAAGGAATTTTTTAAAGCATACATTGATATTGATTTCATCTGGTGTTAAATTGAGGATACCAAAAAGTGTTTGTCGAAACTCTCCTGAGAACATGAATAGTGCTCCCCCTACACTTCAAGGTTTCCTTGCAAATCTTGTAATGTTCTGTCCATAGCTTCGAGTGATTTTTATGTGCCATTGTACATTCGTCCTAAAAGATAATTTTAGCTTTTTTTAAGACGTTCACCTCGTCCAGATTCTCTTGAGGTCTTATATACCGGGAATTATTCTTCGGCTATATTCAACGATAGCTGTAGCGCGGAATGGGTATTCCGTCCTACTTCCATAAGTGTGGCGGCAATGCCGGATGATGCCAATGCAAGTTAGATGTGTTGTTTAGCACGTATTTCTGCCAGCAATAGATTTACTAGACACGTTTCCCCGGTGCCGCCTTGTATCGTCGAAGTAAATAATTCCGCCAGCGTTGTTGTCGATCCGGTACACGAAAACGTTGTATTGTTTTATTGTCAGTTAGGAGTTGTTTGTTGTGAGCAATGTATTGAAGTAGTTCTTTGATGTTGTAGTTTTTTTCCTTTCTAATTTTAAAGTTTAGCACTGGAAGCATCTTGTCGTGGTGCTGGCATCCCAAGTTGTACTATAGTTTGCTCTTTTATTGCTAAACATTTATCTTTTTGGCGAGTGAGTGTTTCATCGAAGATGTCGTTATTGAATTCGATGACTAGTTCTGGATGAGCTCGTCGGATTTGGTACAGTATGTCATCACTCTCTTTCAAGGAGTCCCATAGCTGTTTTCGCCGTTTTGCTTCAGGACTGGCAACATCTCCTCCTCTTTTACGTTTCAGCATTTTATAAAATATAAATCAAATCAATTTTTTATTAAGATATACACTAAGTACACTTTACCACTTTTCATAATTTATTTTCGATTTATATTCAGTCACTGTATCACTTATATTACTCACATAGCACTGTTTGTTTTTATTCTTTCACTGCACGTCACTGATAAGAAACTGACATTCGAACCCACGATAGATCTTGGTTTATCAATGTGTAGCCCTACCCATACTAAAAAGGCTTCGAATGATCCACACTGTTCCAGAGCATTCCACAATTTTCGAGCGCATTTTCGTGCGCATTTTCGTTACAAATGTATATAATAATAAATATATAAAAAGTTTAAAAGCATTGCCGTTTTCTTTGAAATTGTGCAATGAAATTTTAAAAGCCTTTATTTCATATTGTAAATATGTTTCTGAATCACCTGTGTAATATTCTGCCTCTAGAGACCTGAAGCAAATATCTTGCTCACGAGCAGGTTCTCATAAATGCCTTTGATAATTTCTACTTGATGATGATAATCTAAAAACATTGCTCTGAAAATATTATACTAAGTGAATTGATGTAAACTAAACTTACGCTCAGTTTACAGTTCCCGTTTCTTTTCCTGCAAACTGTATCCTGCTCAAATAACAGAGTTAATGAAAGATTTTCTAAACCTTTCCAAGAACCACCCACGTTCAAGTTCCAGTTTTAGCTTAATGAGAAGGGCAGTACTCTTTAAGCTTGGTCTTTAGTTGATCTTTGAGCTTCAATCCCAGATATTTAAGATAAACTCTTGATAGGTAAGTTAATGCCCTTTAAAATGCATTTTCGATGGGTCAAAATTATTCAGAGTTGCAAGCATTATTATGCAATGCATAGTATTGTTTCACTGCTGGAAATTGTTGTTCTTCTACACTATATAGCAAGTGTATTGAAACAGCGTAAAGCGAAAAACAAATAAAAAACAAAAGAGTTAACATTTTTCTATCTAATTATCCAGTTAAGCTTGTAGAATTAGATTACATCTTTCAGAAAAATTTAACTAGAATTTGTGAGCCGTATTTAATTTAATAGTCAGTTATATAGTTTAGGATTTTCAAAGCCCTTATAGTGCTTATAGTGCTAAAAAGTATAAGTATAAAGAACTTATAGTGCTGTTACCCTTACTTACTGTATGATGTATGTAAACTAATTTCTTAAATGAAACTTTTATATTGTAATATTAAAATATGCCTGCTTTGGACAATAGGTTATCACACATCCTTCAAGGCCGAAAGCTTCACTTACGCAAGAGTAAAAAAAATGAAGTATAGTTGCTGAAAGTGGAAATATTTGTTTTCTTTTCCAAGATGTTAGCATATAAGTTGTGAAAACCTTCATATTTATATAACAAATGGAAAGCAAAACCTAGTATTGTATAACGTTCTGTAACTGACAAACAAGACATTTTCAGCTTTTAAGTACAAGACAAAAAAAACCGCTGTTAAATAACTATATATATATATATAAAAGATACATGATATCAAATGAAAAATTTGATACGAATTGTGATTTTTCTTGCCTGGAACACGCAAACTGTAACGAGTTTTCAAATTTGTTTTTATCACACATTTTTCCCTGTTTTCTCCATTAAGAAATATTACCGCTTTGTTAAATCATACCGGTGCTGAAACTGACAACAAATCATCAAAAATAACAACCAACTATATATTCACTCAAAGTCAGACTGAATTATTGAGTCAATGCATGGAAACTTTCGCCAAATCGATTTGCGACCTATCAACTATGGTAAACATAATTAAAAATGTATGAAGAATGCGGAGCAGTTAACTAATTTAATTCTAAGAAACGTCCAGGTGGTGAAATTATTATATCGAAAATATAAGCTTCCTTATTACAACCTTTAAATTATTATTTAGCTTCCTGATAACCTTATCTGTTATTTATATAATATTATTTTCTACAAAAATAGCGATTATAATATTAAAAAATGCATGAGCAGTATTTTATATTATTTAAATATATTTTATATTATTTAAATATAAATTTAAATATAGTCTTCCAATAGATTTTTGCACTTTTTATTATGAGAAGAAGAGCATTTTATCATACTTTGCCAACATTTATCAGTTCGTATACTTTGAAATTTATTTTAATATTTTAGAGCTTCTATTGTTAATGATGGTCATTTCCATGCATAGGTGATGCGGGGAGCACCTGTTGTTCAGAAATACTCGCAGATGAAGCAAAGTGATTAATAATGGTAATAAGTGAATAACACAATGGGACACTCATATCCAGCGCGTGCAGCGTACTTGATGGTCTCGTTTTCATTCATTGTCTCACAACTGAGATTGTAATGTGCTTTATAGAGGGCTGGTTAATGAAGTGTATGGTAATGGAAAGGGAACAACGGGTCCTGGGGCTGAAAACGTAATTCAAATTTCAGAAATTAGCATTCCTGCTCGAAGCTACTTATGTTCATCTCTAACGTGTATGGAATCGAATTTGCATTTGCATGTCATTTGCTTACATTTGCCTAATATACGAAACGTCAGATGTCAGAAATCATACTCATTTTTATTTTGGAAATAGAGGAAAAATTAAAAATGCGTCATTTGTTTGAATTAATGGTTATTTTAAGCTATAGATAGAATAATTTTATATAACATTTAAAACGTACTTTCTTTAGATTTCTTTCGAACAAATGGATAACTTTAGATTTTCAAAAATATTAATATATGTTTGTATTCGGTATTTTACATCATCATATAAAATATCAACAAAACATCAGATAAAATATAAACACCCTCCCCAAATATAAACATCTTTACATCGAAATTTTGCATACATCAGCCTTAAAATATTTCTGTTAAAGTAATCATTGAAATATATAATTACAGTCTTTCTACAACATTGCATTTAGTGGATGTGTTCTATATATCTCCTACAGTTAAAGCTCGAAAGCCATTAATGTATGCATTACTTAACTAATCTGTGCATTACCATATTTGTTCCGTACAGTATGACCTACATACTAAATATTTTCTGCACTTTACGAAGCTAAATGTGCATATTGTTACATGCGTAGGGTTCGTAATGGATTGAAACCACGCAGATCTGATCATAGCTTGATGAAATTTATTTTCCGAGAGACAGTTTACAGATCTAGAACTTTTCATAGATTCACGATTTAAATTCAGAGCATTTTCTAATAGCAAATGGTATATCAAGGAAGTATACTTATAAACTGTAGCAGCGTATGATCTGAAAATTAATTAAGAGAATTCAATGATAAAAATAATTGCTTTATTATAAATTTGTCTGCAAAAATAATAAAGTCGATTAATTTGTATTTTTTTAAATTTTATTTTCACGTTCTTTGCCATTTTTATAGCATCAATTTTTGCTCTTATATTAGTATTATATTCGCAATAGTTATTACTCCAGAGTCCTATGAAACTTCTTCAATTTTTCTTTTTTCTGAGTTTTCTGTCTATGCTAATGTTCACAGTTATTTATAAGAGTCAGTCAAAAAAAATGCACTGTTATAAAAACGTAACTGCGACAATTAGTTTTCTGTATACTTATTACCATTAAGTTCCTTCATGCATTTATGCTCAGTCATAAAGATTCGATCTACTTTGGGAAAATTCACCTCTGTATCTATCCAAACAAATGATTGTTTTTAAGCAAAACTACAATTTAATTTAAAAAGGATATACTATTATTACAGTACAGAAGTGTCACTTATAGAAATACTTAAACATTAATATCCATTTTCTAATTTCAGCAATTTTGGAATGCTCTCGCCTTTTTGATCACCTATAGAAGTTTTGAAAATTCCATATTATTATCATTCAATCAAATCATCAATTTGTAGTCCATTCAAGCATGGACAGAACTATTGACTACAATACACATGTAAATAAAGCGTTTAACTATTATGCGAGAGGCTATGCTAAACATTTACTTATTTTGAATACGTAATATATTTGAAATGAGTTCGTTCTATAGATATCCTAGATCGAAATGTCTGTATTTCTTATTTACTTTATATTTTCAATTCCACAGAACATGAAAAAGAATTAAAGTTATACTACGAATAATACAAGTGACTAAAAAAAAGAATGTGAAACAGAAAGCTATAAGAAAAATTATTTTTTCTTTTCAATTTGCCTTAATAATTCTTCTCACCTTTCACTTCCAGATTCAAAAAGAACAATGGCTTCTTGATTTTTCTTTTCATTCGGCTAGAAAAAAAGTCTGGCTCATCGGACATTCCAAAGAGCAAAATCCAGTGAAAGGTCACCAAAGAAATGTCTGCAAATGGCACCAACGTCCAGCCAAACACCAATCATAGGACGAACAAAGCATACGCATTAGTCTGGCTCGCCGATGGAATCTGAAATTCTTTTCGTTTGGACATTCACATTCAGAGGGCGGCCGGAAACGCTTTTCGACATTTGTTCGGAATTTCTTGCTACGGGGAGGGAAGGGAAAGGGAAAAGAAAGTATTCTATCTGGTGTGAACGACGCCATGAATTATATTCCACTGCATGGTCCCGATGTTGTTACACATATTAGAGTCCTTTTCTGCACTTCGCACGCAATTCATGAGGCTCAAATTTTACGTCTTTCTTTCTTGCTTCATATACAAGAAAAATTTCATAATCAAATTTATACTGAAAATATTTAATTCATTTTTTTCTGTGGAAACACTTAAAAAAAACAACAAAATGAAATGATAGACTCTATATAATTTTTATATGTCATCCACAAACACTATGATAAATTATTTCCCCAGTTCTTTTTAACTCCTTCTTTGATTATACAGGAATTCAAAAGAACTGGGAAAACAATTTATACATTTATTTAATTGATTTTTTTCGATTATTCTTTTATGTAACTTCTACGCCATATAATTTTTTTCTGTGCTATTTGTATTAAATTGGTGGAGATTTTAATAGTTTGTGAAACAATTTAAACTTTGGCGGATGAGGGATAAGACAATGCATGAATCTCAGGAAGAAAATTAATCCTTTTCCACCTTTCAAAAAGACCCCACGTCTTGCCCAGCAACTGTAATTGATTTCAGAAAATGATGTCTTAATGAGTGGTTTGTTTCGAGAATATATATTAAGGAAACTGCGTACGGTTAGAACATTTAAGCACCATGTCTATCACCGGTGACTGGTACTATACTATCCATACGGACAGCACCAATCCCCGGTGACTGATTGCACACTTTTCTTTCAGATTGCGTTAGTCACCGAGAACTAGCAGCGTACTTTTCATTCAGGTGACATCACTCTCTGTTGTCTACCGCTGTATAATTTAAAAACTATATTATTCTGTCAAATATGCACATTACATGTTCTGCCAAATTTTACATAGATCTACGGCCGCTAGCATATCGGTGAGACTGAACGAAAAAGAAGATAGTTGAGGTTAGTTTATTTGAATGGGGCAAAGCCATGACGGCTGTCTGCCTAAGAGAAGGGATGACTTTTTGGAGGGTATTTTAAGAACTGGCTCGTATTCACATTAGGTACGGGGATAAACCAAGAAAAATAAACTTGCAGCCAGTCCGTTCGCCTGGGATCGAACCCAAACCAGGTCAAATTACCAGCATTTCACATAATGTGATATGAGCCTTCTCAACCACTAGATAACTTGTAGGATACAGAAAAGAAGAAAACCTCTAGTACCTACGTTAAAGGACTCAATTAGTTTGGCTTCCGAAATAAACTGACCTAAAAAGACTTAATTCGATATCTAAAAATGTAGAAAACATTAATACATACTAATTACTGCTATTTATATGCTACTTCTCTTAGCAATTTTTACAATTAGACCATTTAAAAAAGTTTAACATATTTTATAGTTTAGGCTTTTATAAAGTGGAAAAAATCGACTCGACAAGCATTCCGAAAGATTTGATTTGGATAACTTCTTGACTGCTAATTACTTGATCTATTTAACAATTTAAAATTTTTGTTGAAAAGATAAATAAAATTGCAATCAAGTGCGGGCATCAACCAAACTATTACTAGTTTCCTGATTATTGATATAAAAAGAGATTCTGCAATAATATAACTTTGCATCACATGCGACATGCGACGGGGAACGTGAGCACCACCCCTTTACCGTCGGTTAACTGGTGTAGTGCCACGTCCACCAATATCTAGAGTTGAACCTTGAGTCTTTCGAAAGAGCAATTACATGGCCATACAAGGGCTGTTAATATTTAGTATTACATTCTTGTTTGCTGGTTAACATATTCTATGGATAACGTGATTTACAGAGTTACATACTGACTTTGTCTCTCATTTCCGGCATACAATGCATATGCATTACCTGAATTACATTAATCTTACATTGCGATGGATTACTTTTGTGTACAGTTACAGTTTTTAGCTGTACATTTTAATAAATATACCTACATTACTTGTAGATTGCATATAAATACAGTTTGCATGTACAGTTTATAACGTTGCGCGCCTACAACTTGCACGCAACCAAGGGTGACTGTGAAAGCTTGTATAAACCACAGAGTCTTGTAAAGGGTTTAAGTCCCTTTTTATTCAACGTAATAAATTACAATTGCGTCCTCTTGACGCTTACAAACTGTGCCCACTTGGCAGTCAAAATAAAAATAATAACCTGAAAAGAAAATAAAGACAAGATTCTAACTACGAGGCTCTCTAAAATAACTAACTCACCGTGTTTTACAATACCGCTGCTAACTCAGCAGACTTGAAGCTCACTGGAACAATTGCCACTACTTCCCGCCAAGCACATAGGCCGCAACGCGGGGTTCTTCAATTCTCGCTAACTACCTCCGCGCTCGCTAAGTAAGAATCTCACTCTCACCGAACTTGTTACCTTCTATTTAAATCAGAATACTTCCGCTGATAATTTGAATCCTTGCGCGTTCTACTAAAATTTACATATTCTGGCATTGGCAGTTCCAGGGAAAAGTAAGGCTTGACAGGAAAGATAGTTTAAACTTAAAATAAATGTTAGTTAAAATAAATATAAACCCTACATTTGCCGCTGCCAGAATTTGGAAAACTTGGAAGCAGGTCCTACAAACGACCTGTTGTAAGTTTATCTAATTCTGAACTAACTGGCGAAAGCCTCGTTTACACAAAAAAAAATCTTATGTAACAATTATATACTAAAATTCTTTTGCTCGTTACAAAGCTTTCTTCTTACAGCAACTTTTCCTGGACTTCATCAATCAATCTTGGTCTTTCCTTCGAGCATCTGGAAGGAATAAGTATCAGTATCTTTCTACATACATTATAATTTACACTTTCTTGACACAATAAATTTTTGTTTTTAAACAATTCGTTTTTCTTAGTTATTGCTCACTTCACATTCATTCAATTTTTCAAGCATTAATTTAACTTTACCCTGACTCTCCACCGTGTGTGGTGTCAAACGGGAATATTCGTGTTTTAGTCTTACAACACTTCCCCTAACCACCATGATTTGTTAGAATTCAACAACCAAATAGACACACCTTACTCGACATTCTACAACTCAATGAGCTACTTTAATAGTCTTAAAAATTCAAATGTAGGTGGAGAACCCTACAAAACACATTCATTCTAACTTCCCCCTCATTCATCTTTAAACATGCAGGCTTTCGCTCTAAAGCATGACTTTATCTACAATTTACTACTTAAATTTTGACTTCATTGCTTTTAAGCATTCACTTTTAGCATCTACAATTTTATGCTTCTAGACTAAATTCTACTTTTACATAACCTTCAAGTATTTACATACATTTACAAATTTTTAATACATATGCTTTTTACAATTTGCCATAAAATGAATAAGAGAAACTAAATTTTTACTTTACTCATTCTTCGCCAAGCTGGCGGCACTGAAACTAAAATTCTTATTAATACAAGAATACGAAGTTATTTTTATCTTCGGCCAAATTTTGGCTTTAACATAACAGAATTAGTCTTTCGACCAACAGAAAATGCTTGTTTTTAGCTTTTACACTTAAAGAAAATAATACTTTTGCCTTAGCTAAATAAAGTAAAACAAAACTAAGTCTCAACCGAGACATATTGACTTTCGTCAAAACATAGAACTTCGTACTTATGCATAACATTTCGGAACAAAACAGAAAGAAAAATTTATAGAAGGTTTTAACTTATCTTTGAGTTTTCGATGCTTGAAATTCCGTCATCCGTTTTTGGCAAAATTGATCCCAAGTTAGAGGTTTCATGGATGTCAATCTTCTCCTTATTGATCTCCGAGTGTCGTCCCCGTTGCTTTTTCTTTTGCGTCCTCTACATGCTGGCCTCTTGACGGAGTAATCGTCTGGTTGTTGGCCTTTGCGTTTCTGCCTGGGACGGCTGGTGTTGACGTCCTCCGGTCTGGAGTCCTTCTTGAATTTCTTCTGTTCGTCGTATTTTTGTGCCTCCAGTTGTCGTTTCAGTTTCCGGAACGGCGGCCTTGCTGGCACCTGATTCTGTGGCCGTGTGCGCGTTCTCCTTGATGTGTAATTTCTCCTGCCATCCTTTGTAGGTGGTGTTTTTCTCTTTACCACGGTTTCTTTACCTGGTTCATCTGTATTTTTGTTTTTCTTAAACGCCGGAGTTTGAAAATCATTTTTTCTTTTTGATACCGACGTGCGGGTTGTAGAAGTGCTAGGTCTCTCTTCAGTTCTCCGTTTCTTGGGTGGTGGAATAGTTGTTGCAGTCTCTGGCCCTTCTATTTCGTTTAGACTTGAGTCCTGCAAGAAACTTTTAAGGATTTCAAAATCATTTGGATTATAGTATTTTTTCACCTGGTCGGGACTTGCTTTACAGATTTCCCCTCTGTCGTTCTTAAGATATAATACTACCCCTTTGATTTCCTGAATTACATAGGGGCCTTCAAACTTTGGAGCTAGCTTTGCCATAAAATTGTCTGGGGCACTTGATAAAGAAAATTTCCGCTTCAATACTTTATCCCCAACTTTAAAATCTGCTTCACGGCGTTTTCTATCATAATAAATATTCTGCCTATTTCTTGCCGTATCCGAGGTTTTAAGCGCCTGATCAATTAGCTTTTGCACGTCCTTTTGTTTAAACTCCTGCTCTCTTTGTTGCACAAAGAATAATTTATCTAAAGGCGTAATTAACGTTCTGCCTGAAAATAATTCTGCTAGAGTTTTTCCCGTAGTATCATGATGTGCCGTTCTTGAAGCATAAGCTAATTCATTTATGTAGCCATCCCAGCGCTTGTGATGTGTGCTAACGTAACTGCGAATTATTTTTACAATGTTTTTATTAACTCTTTCTGCTATGTTAGCCTGTGGTCTATACGGAACCATTTTGATATGGCGTATGCCAAGTCCATTGCATATGTTTTCAAATATTTCACTAATGAACTGTTTTCCGTTATCGCTAATGACTTTTATCGGTGCACCGTATTTTAAAATGTATCTGTGTAAGAATGCATCTGCGACTGTTTTGGCTGACGCGCGTTTAAGTGGAACAATTTCTATCCATTTTGAAAAATGATCTACTATTACTAAAAGAAAACGATTTTTATTTAACTCGCTCTGGGGGAAGGGACCAAGGAGATCTATGCCTAAAATTTCATTCGGAAATGTAGCGCGAATGCTATTTAAGTACCCGGCCGGGCTGTAATTAATATCATTTATTAACTGACATTGATTGCAGGACCTGACATACGCCGTTACTATTTTGTATAATTGCGGGAAATATACCGCCTCGCGTACCCTTTTTATAGTCTTTCTGACCCCGAGGTGGCCCGCTGTTTTTTTTTCGTGCAACTCCCTCAAAATGCTTAATCGAAGCGAGGCTGGGATGACTGGCTTATACTCAAGATTTTCGTTTGTTGTTTTCGTATAGAATAATAAATTATCTATTATTTCATAGTTTTTTGCTCTATTTCTTATCGCATCGATATCTGTGTGCTCAAAGCTTTCGGGGTCTTTCAAATAAGCATAGATATTTCCAAATTCAGGATCAGCTTTCAGTTCAGTAATAACCGTATCTCTAGAATCTAAAATTTTTGAAGTCAACACAGCGCATTTAAGTTCATTTCCTTTGTCGTCCAGTTTTATACGAGAAAGTGCGTCAGCTACATTGTTTTCCTTACCCGGTTTATATTTTATTGTGATATTATATTCTTGGAGTTTTAAAGCCCATCTTATTAACCTGGGCGTTAGAGTTTTCCCCGAGTAAAGTCTACCAACAGCCGCATGATCCGAAAAGACTGTTACTGGCGATTTGCCGAAATAAACTCGAAATTTGTGTACAGCCATTAATACGGCTAATGTTTCTCTTTCTGTAGCTGTATAATTCCTTTGTGTCTGATTCAATGTTTTACTAAAAAATGCCAGCGGATGGTTATTTTGCATAAGAACCGCACCCACCGCATAGTCTGACGCATCTGCCGCAATTTCCAGGTTTTCGTCCCCCTCAGGGAATTTTAAAACAGGGGCATTAATAAGCGCTTCTTTTAATCTTTCAAAAGCTGTGTTAGCTTCCGCTGTCCACGTAAATTTACTCTTTTTTCTTTTGATTACTAAGAGTGGTTCAACAATATTAGCGAAATCTTTTATGAAAGATCGATAGTAAGAACATAATACAATTAAAGACGAAAGTTTCTTGGCGGTGTTGGGCGGTGGGAAATTCTTAATAGCTTTTATTTTTTAATCTTGCGTTTCTATACCCTTTTGCGAAATTTTATAACCGAGATATTTAAGTTCTTTAGTTGCGAACTTGCATTCTGAGGCGTTAATTGTAAGACCGGCCTCTTTTAATAATTTAAAAACTTGTTCGAGGTCATTAATGTGTTGTTCCAACGTACTACTCGTTATAATTATATCATCTAGATAAATTAAAGTTGATTTTCCTAGGACAGGCTTTAGAACAATGTCCATAGCTCTCTGGAATGTTGATGGGGCCCCACACAACCCAAAGGGCATGCGTAAAAATGCATAAGTGCCCGATTTTGTTATAAACGCGGTTTTGTGTATATCTTCGGGTCTCATAGCTATTTGATAGTAGCCAGACGTTAAGTCCAAAGTAGACATATATCTTGTCGATTTGATCTGTCTAATGATCTCGTCTATAACCGGCAAAGGGTAAACTGGAAATTTAGTGATACTATTTAGTTTTCTATAATCGATAGCAAACCTCCAAGCCCTTTTATCTGAAGGAGGAAACTCGTTCTTTTTCCTACATAGTACGACTGGACTCGCGTACTCACTATTTATGGGCGTTATTATTTTATTCTTTAACATCTCCTGAATATGTTCTTCGATGATTAAGTCTTTTTGTTTATCATAGCGATACGGTTTAGTCCTACAAGGTTTTTCGGCATTTAATTGAATCTTGTGAGTCACGATCTGGCAGTTTCCTGGTTTTTCTGAAAACAAATGAGAAAAATTACTCACCACTTGCTGTATTGCTTTACTTTCCTGGTCATTCAGATGGCTAAGGTCCAATTCAGGTGTCTCCACAGGTTCCACCACCCTCTGGTCCATCTCCAACACCACGGAACTATCTTGAAAATTTAATTTGGCCCTCGCGGCCCTTAAAAAGTCCATACCTAAAATAAGAGAGTGTTGCAGGTGTTTCACCACAAAAATTAATACTTTGAGATTTTCCTCTTTTACCTGTACGTTTAATGATACTTTCCCGATGCAGTGACATGTTTTTCCTTGCGCCGCTATAATTTCCGTATTTTTGGTTTTAAATAGTCGTATCCTATAAAAATTCTTTTTGAAGAAATTTTCACTCATAAAATTTCCTTCTGCTCCTGTATCGATGAAGGCTTCTACTGGTACATCGCCAAAAAGGACTTGTATAATTGGTAGCTGTGAGTTTTTTACGATGACTGTATTTAAATGTCTATTTGAGGGTTTTTTTAAAACTTCCGGGGTCTGGACCTTCCCTTTCACAGGCCCCTCTAGTCGTTTAAAGCTTTCCTTTCAATCTGTGTCTTCTGGGTACGCGGATGCTTATTTTCAAATTTTCTTTTTAGGCCTTGACCTTCGAGTTTCGATGCGTTAGCTTGATAGTTCTTTCCCCCATATGAGCGATTTCCATTTCTGGTTTCCTCCTTCCTTCGGGTACTTTGAGAATATGTTTCCCCTCTCGCTCTTTCCGCGATTCTGCGATTTTGAAACTTCACCGCCAATTCGAAGAGTTCCTGCAATGTTCTTGGGTTTCTAATTTCAAAGTAGTCTTGGACAGCGGGTAACAATCTTGGTAATATTATTTCAATTATCTCCGCATCGGATTTTTTCCCATACAGCATATCCGTTAGCTTGATTTTTCGTAAAATAAAGTCCGTCAATTCTGCTGTATCCCGTTGATAGAAACTATATAGCTCGGCTTCCAGCCGTGCGCGATCTTTCACTATGGGGAAGGCCTTTACTAACGATTTTTTGAAATTTTCAAATGTATATGTCGGGCTTCCAAATTCTCCTAATAGAAATTTGCCTATGTTTTTCCACCATAGCGCGGCCTGTCCTCTTAGTGCTGATGTGGCGATGGCAACTTTTTGTCTTTCAGGCACAGGGTAGAGCTGAAAGTGGTTTTCTATACCTTCTAAAAATACGGACACCGAATTTTTTCCGTCGAAATAGACGTTTGGCTTGATTGATGCTCTCAAAGTCTGGACCAGGTATCCAAATCCTTCTAACTGAGTTGTCATTTCTTGGTGTTGTCCAGCGGCTTCCATCCAATTTTCGGCCATTTCAGTTCGATAAGTGTTCGGGCGCCAATATAACGTTGCGCGCCTACAACTTGCACGCAACCAAGGGTGACTGTGAAAGCTTGTATAAACCACAGAGTCTTGTAAAGGGTTTAAGTCCCTTTTTATTCAACGTAATAAATTACAATTGCGTCCTCTTGACGCTTACAAACTGTGCCCACTTGGCAGTCAAAATAAAAATAATAACCTGAAAAGAAAATAAAGACAAGATTCTAACTACGAGGCTCTCTAAAATAACTAACTCACCGTGTTTTACAATACCGCTGCTAACTCAGCAGACTTGAAGCTCACTGGAACAATTGCCACTACTTCCCGCCAAGCACATAGGCCGCAACGCGGGGTTCTTCAATTCTCGCTAACTACCTCCGCGCTCGCTAAGTAAGAATCTCACTCTCACCGAACTTGTTTCCTTCTATTTAAATCAGAATACTTCCGCTGATAATTTGAATCCTTGCGCGTTCTACTAAAATTTACATATTCTGGCATTGGCAGTTCCAGGGGAAAGTAAGGCTTGACAGGAAAGATAGTTTAAACTTAAAATAAATGTTAGTTAAAATAAATATAAACCCTACAAGTTACATATGCCAATATTACATGTGCCTTGCGTTACATTATTTTTATATACATACATAGTCAGGCACGCCTGCTTCACATATTACTTAATTTTACCTACTCTGCTTAACCTTAGGTTACATATACTTGCAGTTGCATATAGGTACATGCAGATACATTCTGATTAATTTTTTAGATACAAATATTTACAAACATAATAGTCTTACAGGTTACTTACATTACATGTTATTTGGGTACATATTGCATAATTTTCCAGTACATGAAATAGACATTCCAATATATACATTGCTTTGCGTTAGACATCCTATATCCCTTATTTATAATACAAAACATATATGTTACCCATGCATTTTTATTAGACATTTCTGCATTTATATTGCATTACTTTAAATTGCATAACTTACTTATACATAGCTTACTGATACACAAAAACATTTACATATATTACACTCCCTTACTTTACTTTGCTTACAGATATATGCACTTTCATACATTGGTTATGCCTACATTATATATCGGTTCATTATATATGGTTTTACGGTATAATTTGCCGAAATTTATTTGTACAGTACATGCACATTGTTAAATGCAACTGACTTTCCAGGTATGAATACAGGCAGTCTTTATACTGTGAGTTTCTAGTCTACATTATAGTTTCTTACAATTCACTTGAATGACAGTTTTCCTACATTGCAATACATGTCCTTTTTAAAATGCTTAAGTTGTTTTTACATGCTGGGTTGTTCTATGGCTGACACAAGTCCGTATCTAAGTCGGACAGTCTGTCCATCAACTGTACCAGCTTTTTAATAAAGTGCCGCTGTTTTATCATATATTTACAGAACGGCTGGCGATTTGTTTCAGGGAGATTGATATGCAGTCCTTCTGTTAATGGGCATGACGTTAGATAGTGCTCTGGTGAGCCTGAGTCGCCGCATGCACATTGACTTGTGTGACTTATGCCACGCTTGAAGAAATATTCCGGGGCCCATGCCCGGAAATGAACCTTACCAACTGTGCGTTCGCTACATTTCGGCTAGTGTCCATATAGCCGATGAAGTAGTGGGTCCTTCTTCCTGTGGTGCTTTGGTCCCATTCGTTCTGCCACATGCCAGTAGCCCTTAGGCGTAGTGTCTTCTTTAAATACGAATGCGGCCATGGGATGATAATTGGTGCATCAGGCGGGTCAGTTGTTGCCTCTTTGGCGAGTTGGTCGGCAAGTTCATTGCCATAGTGGCCAACATGAGCCTTTATCCACTCTAATTTTGTGCGGTACTGGGGGTTACTTCTAAGATCTCTCTGGATTCCCTGTATAATCTCCGAGGGATGATCTGCATTCCAAATGGCATATAACGATGATAAGCTGTCCGTTTTAATGGTGACATGGCTATGCTGGTGCGAGTGCAGGTAGCGAATCGCTTGTGCAATTGCCACTGCTTCGCTTTGAAAGACACTGTTATGTTGTCTTAACTGTCCCTTCCATTTCTCGATTGCGTTGTCTTGTTTCGTGGCGACACAGGCGCATCCCACACTTTCGTCCAATATAGACCCGTCTGTATAGATGGTCATTTCCCTTGAGTGATGAGTTGCAGTGGGATTAATTGAGATAAGTGTCCCTTTGCCTTTCTCTGCCGGGTGGACGTCAAGAGGGCAGAATTTTATTTCGTACTCATCCGGGTGCCAATGTATCCATCATTCTCCTGGCACGAGTAAATTAAAATGAATCTTCGTTGTTGGAATTCTGCGATTGCCATGCAAGTCTGCAATACAGAGACTCTTCGTTATTTCTTCAGAATGCCTATTCATTGATTCACATCAAACTGTTGACATTTGAGAGCATACTTCGTCCGTTTTGTAGAATTATGCATACAATTTCTCGGATTGTTCCAGCAAAATCAACTTTCAACTGCTGCAGGCTGTATTGAAAACTGAGTTCGGAAAATCCTTAATTTTTCAGCAGCAAGAGGAACTCAGTTCTAAAGGTTTGTAAACGTAAAATTTTATTTTGTAAAATCTCCTAAGAAATTCAGTGACGCAGAAAGTGACATTTTATTAATTTTCTTCTGTACAGTATCGGATTAAAAAGATGAATTTCCGCAGTCTTGGGTATGAGATAGATCCATATAGGGTCCCGATAGATGTATTGCTGATGGAACAAGAATGATGAAAGCTTGAAAATGGATCCTCAATCTTAGCAACAGAGAAAAAGTAAAATCCGAACGGAATTCTGAACAGCTAGTCGCGGAGATTGTAGACTTCAAATTTATTTCAGAACTTGCGCTTATAAATGCTCACTATCTACCAATGTTTCTTACTGAAAACTCAAAGAAGAAATTACATCATTCATAGATGATATTTATTTTAATTGAAGATTAAGCAGAAGTATTTAATAGAAATCTAATCATATAAGGCAAAAATCCATTTTGTCAGAATATTTTTTATAAATGAAATATATCCTTTGTTTAAGTAAATGGGCTGCGATATGTAATTTGTACATCCATATTTTTTGCACACGATTAAACGTTTGAATGCAAATGTATCTTTAAGTTATTAGTATTTCTAGTATTGGTACTTGTGAGATGAGACTTTTGTATAAAATTTTACATCACGAAATATATTTGGTTACTTAACATGAAATGGAAAAGGGCTGAGAAAAATATTTGTGGTGTAGGAAAACAGAAAAGGCAAAGTACAGCTTGAAAGAGTGCAGCTCGAAACATCTTTTTTATCAATTTCTGAAACTAATGTCATTGTGAACTTCTGTCAGCAATATTTTTCGATTGCGAAAAGATAATCGCTTGTAAAAAAGATCTACTCTGAGATCATCCTTCAAGTTATATTTCATGCTCTTCATAACAATTTTAAGAAACTGTCTACTACAAGCACATTTAATAGAAACATTGCAACAGAAAAGGAATGCTTTCCTGGGTTAAACATTGCACTCATAAATTATCAAGTGAGTAATTACATACAATGCTAGATAAATTTAAAAATTAATTTCCATGTAGATAAAGAAAAAATTAATAAACACCAAGACAAAACATGGGAAGGACATCTTTTCAGTTTTTTACTCAACATCCTTTGTGATGATGACTGAAATTTCGAGAATTCTTCATTTCAACCAAATTTGATTCAAAACAGAATGGATCTATTTTCTATGGTAATTCCTGAAAAGTACTTTTACGTTGATAATGAGGACACAGATGATATAAGTGTACAATTAAAAAGAATTAAGGTAAAGAAAATAAGCAAACACATGTGTTTATCCCTTTTACCTTTCTAAATTCCACAAAAACGAGGGCACATTGAGGTGCTGCAATAGAAATGATGTGTGTTGCAACATAAATGCATTCCCACTAAACGAGATTTTAGGGATTTAATGATAAATGTAGAAATAGACTTTTAAATGCAAATATTGGATGCTTAAGAGTATGATAGGAAACTCACTTTTACATCTAATTTTAGCATTAATGAACTTCCTTCAACGATATGTGTCATTGAAATTAATTGGATCAGAAATATTTTAAGTATACTTCGCAAAGTTCTCGCCAGTTTAATGAGCCAATGGTTAGTTTTATTGACTTTAATTCACTTGCACTATAAGGCTACCAGATTTTCATTCCATTACTCCACTTGTGTTATAAGGCCACTATATTCAGGTACTTAGTAATAATCTATGAATTGTACCATTTTTAAAATTTATCTTTAAGGGAAGTTAATTATTATGAATTAAAATACAAATTTCCAAATTACAATACACTTTATGCGGTCAAATATAGCTAGAAGATATTTTAAATTTTCTGTTATATTACAAATTTGTCTCTATACTTTAATCAAAGAAGTTAAAAATGAATTTCATAAAAGTGTTTTATTTTATTGATGTGATAAAATTTTCAGTTTGGGCACATCTAAGAATGAAAGTTGCATTATATTAATGACCTTTCTTAAAATTCATTCCGGGTTCTAAAATTAGAAACGCTATTTTAAAGATATGAATTTGATATTTGGTGAATAATATATTTTCAAACATATCAGTTTGGTTTAGTCAAGTGTCGATTTTAATTGCATGCTCTTTAACATGATTAATGCATATAATGTATCTCTTTAATGTAATTTAATGTATATGATTGTTAGATTCTGACCGAACAGATTGCATGGCTTTCGGATAGTGAATGCTTCTTCTCCTGATGACCACATAGATGTCTGCAAATTCTATTACCCGATGGCCTGTACTTCCAACGCATTACATGTTTATGCACCCAAGGACAAATTTGTTGTCTGTAATCGGCAGTCGTTTTGAAGAACTATTTTAACAACTCTTTTTGATCAAGGCTGTGGTTTCCTTAGTTACAGCGTTCGGATGTTTTAGATTGAGCGTAACATTTCTAAGCTAATGGATTATTAGCAATTCAATTATCATTAATGAAATTTTTAACAATTTAGGTAACATTTCTGTGCAAGGTGGATATTTTCCTTTAGCAAGTAAATAGTAATAGTAACGGCTAGAATCGTTTTCAAGATGAAGACGACAGACGGCTAGTGTAGCACTTTTTTTTTTTTTTTTTTGTCTACATTTCACTAAAGCCTCCTCAATCATTTACAAGCAGTAAATGTAAGCAATATAAGATAAAAGGTACATACATATAAAAAATAGATGCAATATAAAAAAAGAATAGATGTAATATAAGTAAAGGATATATGCAATACAAAAAAGAATAACTGCAAGTAACATAAACAACTTTTAACATTATTTTAGAAATTTATGTTTACCAGTAAGAAATTGGAATGCATCATGATTCCAATATTGTTAAAAGGAAGTAAAATTCTGTAAAGGTTGCATTGAAAGCCATTTTGGATTTTTAATTCAAATTTACATTGAAAGTAAAATTAAATTAAAAATCTGTTATTTGGAGACTGTAATTTGTCATAATTAATTTAATTTCCATTACGTGTCAGATAGCTGGAGGGTATAACTGTTTTCAAAGAATTAACAATATCTATTCAGCTACATGAGTGTAAACAAGATTAATGATGACTTAGGTCCAATAGAAGTTTCCGCCTAGCAAGAAAGATCATCGTAATTTTGTCATTTCTAATCGATAATAGTTCAGGCATTTTCAATAATAATTCAGTTATCTTCGCGCGAAATAACTTAATTATGATCAAATTCTTTATCTGTTCGCCCGCAAATTACTCTCCGAAATAAATACAGCTTACTTTCAATTTCTTCGTCTTACTCATAATTTCCCAGGGGCATTATGCTCGAATCTGGGAAATTAATTATCTTTCCACAGTTGCAGTCTTCTCGAGTAGAACTGAATCAAACGTTCTGACTTTAAATACGGCACTAATTTGCATTTTTTTCTTTCAAACTCGCAGTGCATGAGGAATGAGATATTAAATATAATAGCAGCAGTCCAAAATAATTGGTTAATGCGAACGAAATAAAGTCACACATAAGTATGCCTAATAAAATGTTAGTCCTGAGTGAGTTCCCAACAACAATGTACGTAAAAGTATGGAATAAACCATTTGTTGGTATCATTTTATGGGTATAGCCGTCCATTATCCTGGTTCATATTGAAGTACTGCTGCAGTAGAGAGAATATTTTTGCCACTATATTCAAACAAGATTCTCATTTGGCCAAAACTATTCTGAGTAATTTTTATCAACAATTGTAGAAATCAGACATTGATGTTAAAAATCACTTCTGTTAGTTCTCAATAACTGAAGATGTCTGATGTATTGAATTATTATGTTGCAACATTCTTTCAGTTCCAGGACTCCCGAGAATCATGAGCGGCTGCAGATGATCTGAAAGAATGCCTTGAGATGCATGCATGTTAGCAATTGCTTCAAACAGAGGTGAATCTCTGATTTAGATCGGGCGAAGATGTTTTAGGCCATAAATGAGCAGATAATAGCACGATGAGCATTTGAGACAAGGGAAGAGTTGCAAGACTATTTGGAGCCTGAACACCACACTAATATGCCTAACAATGTAAAAAAAAAAAAAAAAAAAAAAAAAAAAAACTTTAGCCTTATATCCCACTCTTCAGTTCTAGGACTAGAGATTCAGTTTGCTGAATGCAGGGATCATGTGTCAGCAAACAAGCATAAAATGGTCTCCGGTTATCAAATTCGCGAGAAGTGCCGATTTTTTTTTCAATAGTGTCCTTAGTTATTGCAGAGGCATTATTTGTTTAAACTTGGCTGAAATATACATTGACGTCTTAGGAAGGTATGACAAAACTCTGATGCTGAAAACCATGTATAATTTCTGATTTCAGTGCACATTATTGGATACTTCACTGCCTTTATGCGATTGACCCTCACTATAATTCTCTACATAAATACTAAATACCTTATAATATACATGAAAACAGAACTTCTGCATAATATTTAATATTCCATGATGCCTCTCGTATCGAGTTCAGAACTTTCTTAACAAACAATTATAATGTAGGAAGTCAAAATGAATGTATGGTACGTAGGTTACTAAACCAATCTTGAGAGTGGAAGCCAATACATCGGTAGCGACGGAGCGTTAAAACCGATGAACACTGGTAGTTCTAGCCGTGTTCTTCTAGGCGAACGAGCTGGTTGTACGCGATTCGACTTGGATACGAACCATTTTCCCTTAAAATTTATCCACGAAGGCATCTCTTCTCATAAACAGCTAACGCTCGAGTTACTTAATTAATTAATTTAACCTAAGAAATACATTGCTTGCAAGTAAAATGTACTGATCTACTTTAAAAGATATGTCCCTAGTTTTGGCCACAGATTATAAATGAATTTTGATATTGCAGAACTTCCAACGATTTTTAGGGCAGGCCAATTTATTTATTTATGTATCTAATTTTTCAAATATTGATGCTGAAGATACCACTTCGCATAATTACATAATACAAATTGATAGGAACATGCTTGAAGCACTTCCGGAAAGCGCTGGTAATTCTTTCCAGCCAAAAATTATTTAACGCTCTTTCGCTAAATCTAAAACAGAAAATCTTTCAACCTTAAACTCTGCTATTTTCTAAAAAATATATGTGTATGAATCTGCTTACTGTATATCCAGGTGTATTATATATATATATTATTATTTTTTAGGTATATTCGCCTCATTACGCGTATTCATCTCTTAATATAAAATGTTGAAAGACACGTGTACGATGCTCTTATCTTTTGAGGTCATTCATTCGAAGATTTTTCTTAGGCTTTCAAACAATGATATGCTGAATTGTCAAGCATTAAGAGGAACAATACGTGTATGGGGCCGGAAGCTTGGAATAAATTATTCTGCTAAGAGGTGGAGTTCTATTCAGTGTAGGTTTTCACCACAATGTTGTTCTAGGGTTTCTAGTAAAAGCCGTATAATTTGAGGTAAGAATGCACTTCCGACCCAAATGAATTTGCAGAATTAGGAGTCAAATGCTTTCTTTTTCTGTAGTAATTTCAAGCCGTGATTATGAAGTGAACATCAAACGCTTGGGTAAAATGCACTTGCTTTACCCAAAATGCTGTTAATCTTGTGTTCCTTTTAGCAGAAAATACGGCTCTTGCCAAACGAAACAAATACAGCTCTGGTTTCAAATGCAAAGTCATTCAATATCCGAAAGAAAATGGAAATCGTGCTGCAGTAAGAATGTAATTATTTTAATGTAAATACAACTAAATACATACAAATAGGCACTTTCATAAAATAAGGAAAATTTTAAATAAAAAATGCAAACGCTTGGTTATGAGCTGTACCCAATGTCTTTAATGCAAAAGTTCATTTATGAAGGGCTCATAAAGTTTCCGAAAATTATTATTACCGATGCTTTAGCTGTCATCTTAATACTCGGAAGGCAACTTTCATTACAGGAAAACCTTCCAATGTGCCTCCTAGACAGTATGGTGGTTAGGAGAGCCTACTGCGGTAACGAAGAGCGCTGGTTCGAATACCGAAGAAGGCATGGATGTTTGTAAATGTATAGTGTCCGTGCAGCATGGGGGCACTTTAAATATGCGGCTAGCCGAAAGTCATCTCGAGAGGTTGGGGGCAGGCGAAGAGGGGTAGGAAATTCACGGACCCGTCCCCCAGGCATGTTCTCCATCAAAATTGAGAGCGAAACCGAAAGAAATCGTGCTGTCACCTGTATGAAGTTCACAGTGCTCAGGGTCTTGCACTCCTTGCCAAGATGAATTTCGTGGATTGTTCTGATGTTACTGTTACTGTCAGACAAGTGAGGTAAGTCATACCTGCCAATATAAAATTTAAAATTTAAGCCCATCTCCCAAATACCCACACATATGAGCTTGACATAGATATTTTGTAAAGTTAAAAAAAAAAGAGAAACTTGTGTATGATCGCCCTCAAAAATCGTGATAAAAAATTTACGCAAAAATTAAGATTTTCTTTTTTGGTAATTTAAAAATGATTATTTAAAATAAAAACTAAGCTGTTTGACGCGTTATCCCTTTCATAGCAACATTTCTGTATTACTTGGCAAATTTATGATGAATTTTGAGCTTATTATACTATGTTAAGGAACAGGAATCGGCTGTAATTTTCACGTTCCGCTGATTCTCGTATCCTTAACATTATCTAATAATCATTATTCGGCGTATTATTTTTACTTTAAATCAATTTTGGACTTTTATACTTCAGTTTAGAAAATTGTTTCTGTAATATTTTGATCATATTAACCGAATTATTCATCACAACAACCGAATACTTTGCACGTTGTTTTATACAAACGAGAGAGATATCGGTAATATGATAGCAATAAACATCCGAATGTTAACTTTTACTGCGATCACATTAAGTGGCATCTACTACATTTCTAATGAATTTTCGTACTAAATGTTAATTCAGCTGTTTAGATATTTGTTTAATATCTGAATACGTACAATTTAAAAATACAAGAAGGACAACTCTCTGCATCTAATGGAAATCTGTTTTGGGGGTTTCTTAAAGACGAAGATGTAAATGATTCGTCAAATAAGTTTACCTTATTTTTATTTGAAATAACAGACTGCCTCACTAGTGAACAGTATAGTAAAATTCTTACCAATCTTAGAATTACCTGAAGGTGATAAATAATATTTAAAGGAATGACTATACTTAGTTCATATATTTTACAGAGCAAATGTAATAATTAAGAAAAAAGCAGTAAACTAGCATGGATGTTAATAATACCTTCAGCCAAAGCTTATTTTTTTTAATATTTTAACAAATTTAAAGATGCTTTCCTAACCATCTATTGGGAATTTAAGAAATTGTTTTCCTTGCCAACGCATGTATGTAATTAGCAGCACGTTTGGCTACTAATCGTGATATAAGGCATTAGTATCCCGGCAAGGGTAATTGTTGATTTTTCTTTGTTTCTTACTTACAGAACCCATAAGACTCTACAGTAATAATTCTTACTGTGGTAGCTTATTCAAGCACATGATTACATTATGATTCATTCGTAGATTCACATCATAAATTATTTACTCGGAAATTATATTTAAAAGCGTAATAATTAAGAGAAAAGACGAAAATATTATTCCATATAGCAATCAAAACAAGCTTCATTGATATTAAAGTTCTGCCATTTAAATTATGCTGAGAAAATGTTTTACTGGAAAATGCTGGATTAATATTATCTCAATAAATGTATGAAATACATACAGATATATAATTATGGTGTTCAATTCAAAAATAACGGATGTCGGTCATTTATTATTAACAACAACAAATCAATTCGTCTTGATGTATGAAAAGTCAAATAACTTCTAGTATTATTTTATGAAGGAGGATTTTCCCTGTACATCTTAACATATATAAATAAAAAGGTTATGCTTTCAAAGCACAATTTATTCCTCTGATAAAGTGAACGTTATATGGCAAAACGATTCATGAATAAAGTTATGAATAGCTTTCGTTTTTATATTACGTTACATTTAGATTTATCCATAATCGAACATAAAACTTAAACAAGTAAACGCTAAATTCGTATGCAAATAGGAGCTTTAAAGGAATTTATTTGCCTTGAATTTTCACCTGACACTCTGCAAGGGAAAGTAAATGCAGCTCTTTGAGAGTTCACGTGAAAATTTTTCATTTTTTTATTCATGAATAAAATCAATAAAAATGGGAAGAAAGGAAGTGACTGCATAAATCTAGTACCACACATTCCATTGAGGTCATGAATATTTCATAAGTACATGAATAATAATTAATAATATTTCTTTCTGGAGCGTTTTGTTGGGGGAAAACGGCATTAAGAGAAGCCTACTTCAGTTTGTATTGAGTAAAATGTCTGACGTGTGTTTCAATCTTTTCCGGTTGATGTGGTAAATCTTGTGTAATATGGATTTTAAATGAGATTTTTATTTTGTAATCAGCTCCAGTGAAAGCAAAACATTTAGTATTTTCCGCCTAAGGACGCTAGAAGAAACAATTTGATGTGGACACCACATGACCTCCTTGTACAGCCTATTAAATTATACGCAATTTTTGCTGCATTTCATTTAAACGTATCTCCTCGAATTTCATTAGAGATATATTTCTCATTCAATTAATTAAGTTCTGATTTCATTCATGGCAAAGCAAAATTTCCAGTGTCTAACGACCAAAAGTATAATAACGTGAATTTCTTTTTATGGCCTGGTTTAATTTTCGCAGTGAACATTTGTGTTTCAAATTAGGCAAACAGTGTGACAGGCTTTCAATACCTGGATATGTTCTCAATTCGTCTGAATTTAGATTATCCCATACTATAGGCAAGCACATGAGCTCTAATACCTGAACTTTAGTTCGGCTCAATAGCATGTGAGGCTATGCATAATCCTGAGTCTCGTACTGCTCTTTCCCAACCAGTAATCTTTTGACCGGCATTTCGAATAGAGAGATTTTAATCAGCCGCGTTCTGTAAATGCTTCGTTCGAAATTCTAATCTAAATATTATATTATGAATGAAATATGAAATATTACATATGAAATCAATCTCTTGATATCCACCACTACGTTCTACAGCATTAAATTCACGGTGTGGATCATCTTCTTTATCTTGAAATCTGACCTACTAGGCGTCACTTGAAAGGAAAAAATGCACTCTAAAAAATCGCCAAGAAAGGTCGAAATTTCAATATATTTTACTAAAAGAATTCAGAAAAGAAATAGAAAACACGCCGTGCATTTAAAAAACGATGAACATTCTTAGTGATGGTGGAACATTCGAATCCCGTGAGCATATTTCACAAGTGCGCACCTATGCACCCACACAGGGAGTGGCTACTAAGATAGACCAATATGAGCATATATTAATATTTCTGTCATGCCAACTGACCTTTCGCGGGCTTTTTAGATTTCAGCAAGATGGTTGAAAATATTTTGACACGCAAGTTTCTGTACAAAATAATTAAAGCATCGTCGATTTCTTCTGAAAATTTTCATTGCGAAGTTAGATCAAATATAAGCAATTGTGGAGATTTCACTACGTGGTTGAAAGAATTTGAAATGAATACAAACATAGCATGTTGGACACTCCGCAAAAATATCCATGTGAAATGTTACTTAATAAATGGTAAATAAGATGAAGAAAGAAATATGTGATAAACATCTGATCCGAAATGCTATCTTTACATAAAACTATGTATATGAGAAAGTATTTACACCAATTATACATGTAAATAGAAGTCAGTCCTTTTTATTGCAGTCTATATGCAAAAGATGTTCTATAATAACAGCCATTGCAGAATTGCATTCAAAGTGAACTTTACTAATTTGCATTTGTATACATTTAGAGTGTTAAATTTCAGATTTAATAACTGCTTGCTATTAATTGTCCTGTCTACACAAGAAATACTCATCAAACAGAATGAATTTATCTTATTCACAACGAATATATTCAATTTATTCACATATAACTTTTAATAATAACAGTGGTTATAATCAAATCATACACAATATATATTATGAAACTTACACTTTAAAAATCAAAAGAATGCAAGCACTGAAATAAGAAAATACTTGATTCATTGTAACACTTCCAAGTCCTTCTCAGCTCAATTAAAGAAAAACTATACACTTGAATTCTCTTAATCCACAGATCTTAGTAAATGCACAATATTCGAGGCTAATTGTAGCTTGAGTCGTTTTCTCGATGTAAAGAGCGATAATCTGCCGTGAACATCAACCCAAATATTAATGCCTGATAAAAATAGCGAAAGTGAAATGTCAGCGATTAATTAAACTTATGAAACGAAAGCTCAACGAGATTTTCTACTATTACGCTATACATTTATAACTGTGAAACAAATGCAAATTAAAACGTGAACAACATACGCTCACATGCACGAAGATTTAGCGACACAAGAGCAATAGAAGCTCATTGGTCCATTTCCGAAACCCCTCCCTCAGTGGTTACGCTGATGTGCACTTGTGAAATATGCATCCCGTGTATCTTAGATTGGAGATTCGAGAACCAGAACCTAAAAGTATGTTAAACTTTTTAAGTTGACGCTTCAGAAAGATTGTTTAAAGTTTTATTGAAATGCGCTGAAAATGTTGCTAGTTGATCTGAATAGTCAATATTGTGGTGAATTCTTTATTTTCTGGAGAGATGCTGAGAGATGCATATGTAGTATTCACGCATGATGGAGTTTGAAATAATCATGCTTCTCTCCAATTTTAGTTTAAAAATGTCTGAAGAAAATTAAGAAACCTGAACTGTTATTGAAATATATTTTGCGAAATGTAATTCAGAAAATAAATCTCTAGAGTATTAATTATGTACTTGTTTTACTAAATTTTGTTTTTATTGTCTTAATAAATATAGTATGGTGGCTGTGACGCATTTTGCTGTCGATAATTTTCGACAAATAAAAGCTGTTTACAAACAATGCCATTTAGTGGCAATAATGATTAAGTGTGATGTTACAGATAAAGTGTTAATGATGTTAATGATTAAGTGTGTTTAATAAAATCTTCACTTTGGTTTTATGTAACCGCGATCTTCAGTAAGCCAATTTATCTTACTAAACAAGGATGTACGTTAACTGCTATTTTTTTCCCCTTGCAGTTTAGAAAAAAAGGCATTAATATTACGAAAAATCTTCTTCAAAAGAGCATACAACAGAGTATTTTCAAAATTGCAGACCTGCGTATATTGGTAAGCTTGGAAGAACCCGGGGTTGAGCAAAATAATGAATGAAAAATTACCTTGGAAACAACACCACTTTGATTCGTTCGTGTTTAGGGGAATTTATATTGCGCCGAGTTTATAAATTATAGTACTGTTTTGCTGCTATTTTTAAATACCATTAGGGAATTTCGTCTGCCAAAATGAGTGGCGTAAGTTTTAATAAATTTGTTTGTCAGGTATTCTCAAAGCTTGAGCTCAAATGTAGCGTTAAGTTCGGCGGCATTTCGGCTAAATTTCAACATCTACGGAAAAATACGTAAGTATCCCTTAAATATTATGGAAATGTTTTCCTTTTCTTTTTTCTCAGAATGTTACAGGAGAGTGTCGAGATATTCGAGAATTTTTAGGATTTGAATTCTAAGATTTAGAATTCGGTTCCACTTCTAATTCTCATACATTTTTCTATATTTATACAGTTCGCTTACAGCTATGTATTCCCAAAATGTTGCTCAAAGTTAGTGTTCTATTAAATAAGAAATATCAGGTTAAATGTAATTATTAGACTGATACTTCCAATATTCAAGAATAATCCAATATTCAAGATAGTAATCCAATATTCAAGAATATTAATTCTACTTTTACTACGGAAAGAAATGTTAAAATAGTTTGCTTACTGAAACACATGCAGAAAACTGCATTATTCAAGACTATAAATAAAGTGTTCTTTAAACCACATGCTACTAAACATTCTACTACTCTTTTCTCAATTCTGTTAAAAGTTAGTCTGCTATTAAATAGCGTTTATTGTAAGCCACTCTGTGCATTTAATCTGTCTAGCGATGTTCAACTTCGTTGACAACTACGTTAATTAGCTTCGCAAATACGAAAAAGGGCATAGATGATCGTCGATTCATGAGATGCATAGATCAGCATTTATATGTCTGAAAAGAGAAAGAAAGCGTTTGCTAAATATAAATAGACTAAAGATTTATATGTGCAGGTCGAAAAATCTATTCAAAATTGCGTGCCTAAATATTCAAGCTGTCTTTCAAGCTATCAATTAAATAACCTGAGTTTTTTTAATTTTATAAAATTGTAAATTTAAATTTGTAAGATAATATTTTTTGAACAGGGAAATTAACATAAAATTAAAATATCGCCTGAGTATTATTTAGCATAAGATTTGAATATCTGCTTTCATAAAAGTACTCAGTTGAATGCATATTTACTTATTTTAACTAGAGTGTATGTCTTTTATTAGTTGCAGTAAAATTCTTAATTGCATTCTTTTCAAAACATTTCTCGAAGCAATACGTTAGTGTGTTTACTTGATTTTTCTTATCTATAGATATTCTGGATTTATTATCATGTAACTATATTAGTATATCTAACGTATTGTACTATTATATGCGTGGGGTGTTCAGAAATTGCTTCAGTGAAATAAAAGAGAAGATAATACTCATCAAGATGAACAGAATTTGTGATAGAATCTAGGAACTAAATTCCCCTAACTTTGTCAAAATCCAGTCAAACACTGTCAAAATTTCGAAAGACATCCAACAAGTCATCATTTCTGATATAATGTCTCTTCCGTCGAAGAAACGCATGTCGGTCAAGTATTTGCCGTATGAACAGTTTTAGTAGTTTAAAGAAGCAACAGATGTAGTTGCAGACGATTTGCTCATCAAGGTGCAGTAGAAGCCAATGGAAGAGAACGTTTTCTTTAAAAGCGTCATATCCTTAGGGGTTCAGATTATTTCTGTAATAACAACATCCAAAACGCCGTCATGGTTGACGTTATGAAGGCAATTATAATAGAGCCTCGCAAACTCGATCCCTTTTCCATTTTGGCTGGGGGGATTTACAAGTGTGTTGAGTCTGGTCGTAAATTTTGAATACTGCCTTTGAAAACGCTTACGTCCAAGGAATACATTTTTATAATCTGAGGCCAATTTGACTTCCTATACACCCTTCCTTACATCCAAGGAACTCAAATCCACCCCAGGTTAAAAAAGTCTACAGATACAATACATACATTTTAACTAATGGGATTGATGCAGTCTAAGATCTGCTGGATTCATACAGGAATCATCAAATGCCATTTTTAAGAATTATTTTCATCAGTAATTTGTTCATCGCTAGAAGTTCCTAAAACTGAGAAATCTGACAATGAAAGCACATTTCAATCTCAACGATGCTTCATCACATCATGATGCGAAACATTTAAGGCTTCAAGAAATAAGAGCCATGTTTCTCCCTCTTAACGTGATTTCGGTAAATCAACAATAAGTAGGACATTTTTAAAGTATAAAAGATATATAGACGTTAAATAGACGTTAATCTACATTGACACTATTCTGTTCTCTTAGCTATGGACCAAGGGAGCGAAATTATTATTAAACAAAGGAAAACAGGTGTTTTGAACAGAGATATGTGGTTGAATCTCGGAATGACATCGAGCATATAAGCTTAGTTTCTTCGTGGAGTAGGCTGCTGGACCATTTAACAAATGAGGTTCAAGAAAACAGATTAGAAGTAGAAAATTGTGAAAGTTCTAGGCTACAAAGAAGTTACTGAGGTGATGTTGGCGAACGAAAGGGAATGAAAACTGTGCGGAATTTAGGTTATGATAAAATAGTTACACTAGTGAAAGTGAATGAAGATACAATTGAAGATAAGTCTGAAGACGAAGAAATAGGAAAGCAGAAACGATTACTCACAGTGATAGGGCTAAAGACTGCCGAAAGGAATCTGCGTTATTTTGGGAATTTTCATCCGTCTACGCAGTAAAACTGCACGAATGAGTATAACAGACTACCTAGCCTCGCTGCATTTTTTTTGGGGGGGGGCTAGGAGTTACTAGTTATTTCTTTAATTTTGTATATGCCTTTTTTTTTTTTTTTTTTTACTTTTAATAATTTTTGTAGGATATGTTGTACTTTTCTGTGTTCTGCTTGATGGTATAACTTTTATTAGAGTAATATGTAGTAACACATTAGAAGCTGTGAATAACCCACTCTTTATTCCGCAACGGCAACTCATCAGTCTCTCAGTTCACATTAGAAGAAGTCTCTGAGAACTCTCTTTTTCACTGTCAAAATTAAACTTAGACATTTCAAGTTACGTTTCTCTGATTTCGGAGTGAAAATTGGCCGGTTCCATTTAAAATATTGCTCGCGGATGGTTACGATCAATACCGTCTTCCTTATTTTGTTCAAATAATTTACGATATCATGTATACTGTGGTGACCAAAATTGTGGACACTTTTGGAAATTTATATGCTTTTGAACTTTGTATGCTTATATAAAATGTTACGTTTCGCAAAATACAAACTTGTATATATCATTTTAAAGAGAATTTATTACTGAATTCAATACAAAACATAATATTCAATTATTTGCAATACAAAAAAACGTTATATGTACTTTAATATAAATAAAAAACACAGTTAGGAAGTGGTTTGTAATGTCTAGCTTTCCTGGCCAATCACTGTTAATGTTCTGAGAACCAATAAAATGTTAGTAACTGCCAGTAGAAGCTGACAACATGTTTACACTTGAAACAATTCATTATTTTGCTTTGTTCTGTAGAAGGAGGACCTGTTTCTTATACACTGCAATTACATGTAGGAATTTTTATAAAAAAATTTCATATTTAGTCAAGAAGAAATGACATCAAATAAAAGAGTAGATTGGACACTTAGAAAGAGATGTAATATTATTGTGTTACAAGAAAATGGTCTTTTCTATGCTGAAATTGCAAGACAAGTGGGAGGTTCAGTGACTACATATGGAGTCCGAAAGTTTTGTTTACGATATCAGGAGACAAAATCAATAAAAAGCAAAGAAGGAAAAGGCCGAAAAAGGTGCACCACATCTATCGATGACAGAATAAAAAGACTGTGACTCCAAGATAGAAAAATGTCATCAGCGGCCATCAGAAGTGATCTGAATGATGCTAGTGTTTCTGTCAGTTCAAGAACAATCAGGATAAGATTAACAGATGTCGGACTGAGAGGTAGAATTCCACGAAAAAAACCTTATCTTAATTTTCAGCAACGAAAAGAAAGACTACAGTGGGTAAAGGAACACATTAATTGGACAGATGATCAGTGGTCACAAGTTATATGGAGTGATGAAACTAAGATATCGTTATTCGGTAGTGATGGGCGAAAATATGTAACACGTAGAATAGGAGAAGAGCTACATCCTGATAGCATTCAAGCAACTGTGAGGAACCCAATTAGTGTTATGATTTGGTCATGCAATGGTATTGGTCGCCTTCATGTCATCGATGGGACACTGAATGACAGAAAATACATTGACACTACTCTAGAACCAAAATTTCTACCTTCCATCAGAGATCTCTTTCCCAACAATGCTTCGTTTATTTTTCAGCAGGATTCTGCTACTTGCCACACGGCCAAAATATCGAAAGAGTAGTTTCGTACAAAGAGCATTAAATTGTTGTCATGGCCAGGAAACAGTCCTGACCTCAATCATATCGAAATTTTGTGGCACCGTTTGAAAATAACGAAAGAAGAGCTTAAAACTCTTGTCATCTCAATGAAACGTCGACGTGAAGTTGTAATCAAAAATAAAGGGTACCTTACTAAGTACTGATAACTCACTGCAATCATCACTATTTAATGTATATCGATAACTATTATCGTTTAACTTTGCAAATAATTGAATTTTGTGTTTTGTATTGGATTCAGTAATAAATTATCTTTAAAATGGGTAATATATACAAGTTTGCATTTTGTGAAACGTAACGTTTTCTATATGCATACAAAGTTCAAAAACATAAAAATTTCCAAAAGTGTCCACAATTTTGGCCACCTCTGTATGTTAATTTAAAAATGTATTTTGTGAAACCATTTATGCATGTTTATATTTTTTCGTATTGTTATTTATTAAATTATCAGTATGTGTCAATAAATACGATAATTATACAAGATGGGGCATTATGTTTGAGTTTCAGTAAAAAAAAATTGTTTTGATTTACATCTTTCTTACTCCCTCATTTCGCCATGAAGCTTTCGCGTTCTGAATTGATGCACATTAGAGTTTCAAGCAGTGTTATATAAAATTAAAGAAACAGCTAGTAACAGTATCTGAAAGTCTAACGTAGCCTCGCTGCCTCCGGTTTAATATGTCATTTGGCAATTAATGATTGCTTCGCGTCGGCTTGAAAATCTTAAATTAGATTATAAAATCAGAATTTTCTAGTATGTGGTAGTAGTCATTTGTGTTTGCTTCAAGAGTTACGTTAGTGGAAAACTAACGTAAGACACTGGAGTATCATTTCAATAGTTTGTACTTAAACGAGCCGAGTTTAGTTTAACGTCAGGTAGATGTTAAAAAGATTATATAATTTTGAATAATTCAAATTTTCCTTTTAATTTTACGTATGTTTTGAAACCAACGTACAGGTATATTTCAATAGTTATTTAATAATTCAGCAATGTATTAATTTGTGTACTTTTTAGTGACTTTTCTATTCTATAAATTCATAAAAATTGCAAATACAAATTCGCGCATACGCAATAAAGATTTGTGTAAGCTTAATTATTTATTTTTTGTCAGAAAACCTATCTTGAGAGATATTCTGAGATAACAATATTTTAACAGCAATGATACACAATTAATACAGAAAAATATTGACTATGAAAACTTAATTGACGTTTTACGCGGCTCAAAATACATTAATATGTCCTAAGGTGTTATAAAGAAGATAAGAAAAATTGAAGCTTATGCTAGATTAATTTGAAATTAATTGTGTTCATACATTGCATGAAGGTAAATAATGACAATTAAAATGCTTCAGATTTGAAAAATGCAAGATAATTAAAATTAATATTTGAGGTTTTAAAAATTACATTTGATTTTTTTCAATTCAGAAATATAAGCAATGCTAATTCAGAAGTCAAACAACAAAAATCAGCGTTATTCACAAAATTTTCACAGGACTAGTTTCGATGGTTTTACCGAACCATCATCTTCAGCTGCAAAACCGCAAATGAACAAGATAGGAAATAATGTTTAGATAAGATAAGAAAGCCTGGACAAGAATAAGCAAGTGGCGCCATCTGTTGGCGAAACCAGAACTAAAACATAATTTCTCTAAAAGCCGAAGGCAAATTTGGATTGGAATTAGGATCGTTAACTAGAACAGAAAGATTTTTATGAATGTGAAATGCCTCCAGAAAATCCAGTTCTCCAATGGAAGATGTTTTTTGAATAATTTTGGCAGCAGAAAAATTGAAAGTGTGATTTTCGGACCAACAATGTTGAGCAACAGAAGACTTCTGTGTTTCCTTTTTTCTAACATATGCCTCATGTTCATATGCCTTATTTTAGGAGATTATAAAAATTCTGTTGTCATTCCCTTCCTTCCATCAATTAGCTATAAAGTTGCACATATTTTGCAGAAATTTAACTTTCGGGTTGTTTACTCTCCCATCAATAAAATTCCAACTTCTATACTCAAGGACCCCATTCCGGATATGAATTCCTGGGGTATTTATAGGATTCCTTGCCAGTGCGGTTTAATTTACATTGGCCAAACTAAGAGAGCCTTAAAATTTCGCGTCAAAGAACATGAGGCATATGTTAGAAAAAAGGAAACACAGAAGTCTTCTGTTGCTCAACATTGTTGGTCCGAAAATCACACTTTCAATTTTTCTGCTGCCAAAATTATTCAAAAAACATCTTCCATTGGAGAACTGGATTTTCTGGAGGCATTTCACATTCATAAAAATCTTTCTGTTCTAGTTAACGATCCTAATTCCAATCCAAATTTGCCTTCGGCTTTTAGAGAAATTATGTTTTAGTTCTGGTTTCGCCAACAGATGGCGCCACTTGCTTATTCTTGTCCAGGCTTTCTTATCTTATCTAAACATTATTTCCTATCTTGTTCATTTGCGGTTTTGCAGCTGAAGATGATGGTTCGGTAAAACCATCGAAACTAGTCCTGTGAAAATTTTGTGAATTAACGCTGATTTTTGTTGTTTGACTTCTGAATTAGTCTTTATTCGGCGTGTTATTGTGTCTTAATTATAAGCAATGCTTTTTGATATTTTGTCACATAATGCTTAGTCATGATTTTCTGAATTTTAAATTGAATTTATTTAATTTCGTCTTCTCGAATGCATCTGACAACGTGCGTAAGCGAAATAGGTCAAGTAAATACCTTTAATTTTTAATGAAACATTCTCTTGCGCTTCAGATAAAAAATTGAAAGAAATAATTGATAACATTGCTCATGTATGTATCAATTCCAATACCCGTGCCTCAACCCGGGCTTCCCGAGCCTAAACCAACAGAGCACAAACTAAATTATTTAATTATACCAATATAAATATTTGCTAGAATCAACGCTTTCTTTGACGTAAATAGGTTTTGGATTTTAAGAAATGAAGCAAATTATAATGTAAGATTCAAGAAACAAACATTTTAAACTTTCTTAAAATATCTGCTGGGATTTGATAGCATAAACTCTGAAATATTCCTTCTTGTAATATTTATTGATATTTGAAGAACAAAAAACTGGTATATGCTAAAATTAAACAGTTAATTTTCTGTTTATTTCTGATCGTAAAAACTCTCACAGCAGCAAGAAGATTAATGAATTGCAAATAACTTTAGTTTCGTTTAAATAACAATTTTTAATGCTATGTTAAGTAAACTTATACTATTATCGTGACTATAATTAAAAACACAAACCAACATTTTTCCCGCACAGATTTCAAATACTGAAATGTAATTTACCCATTACCAAACATTAGTAATATTCAATATAGTTTGGCTGTTACCAAATATTACTGACAACTTTAAAAAAATATTTAGCACTTTTTTGTCAAACTAGTCATATTTTGCTATTCCAGTTAAAGATTATCCACACTGAATGTCAGCCAATTTATCAAGCATTTTGGAGTTCTATTATCCATTATAAAGAATTTTCATCGTGCATGTATACTAACGAATCCATTCTGCACTTATGATACTCCAGTTTCAGTTCTAAAAAGATATTAGCATGTGAAAACAATACCATGTACAAAGTATAATTAATAGAAATTTCAATTCGTGTATTAAACATTCATTATTAATAAATTTGAAATAGTAATATATTTAATGTAATCTTTATTCTTTAACACCATATCTGTGCAACTTTGAGCACATAAGGAGGCTAAAATAGGGGATATGGTTTGCAGGTGAGTTGCGAAGGAATTCAGGTGAAGACAGGCAAAGGGTTAGTTGTCTGTTACCCTTAAGAAAATGTTCAGTAAAGAGGATATTTTTACCTCTCCCGCTAAATAAAAAATTCGGAATTGTCTCGTTAACATGTGCAATGGAAAGAAAAGATTCAGGTTTCTGCGGATGCGAAAGAGGCAAAGTCCTTTGTAAGAAAGACTTAAAGATGGGAAAATTTCTCAATTCTTATTAAGCAAGAAAGAGTTTGGTATTTTTCTCAGTAAGACAGAATATCCTTTAGAAGGAGTTCTCTGTAATTTACTGTTTCATTTTAGTTGGTTATGAAAGGCTTAAATAGTACAGGAACATCTAGTGTTAAATCTTAATATTCTAAATATATATGTAAACACATGTGTGCAAAATTAAGCAAATTTTACAAACTATGTCTATTTTTACAAAAAAGGGCTGCATCAAAGGCACTAATTGTGCCGCGGAAGAATATGCAAATACTCAGAGTAGAGTATAGGTACACGTGGCGTATCTATGGAGCTGTGACTGTGGAGGAAATATAAGCTCACGAGGATTTATTGGCTATTTGTGTATTCACAACATTCACCGTGTTTCTCGCTAGAGATGACTAAATTTTATAAGATATCAGGTCAAATGAGTAGCCACAAATATATGGATGACGGAATGAAGTGAATAACTAATAGGATCTTAGTAATTTGGGTGAATTTTGACTTTAGAAAATAAAAGCTCTCTCTCTAAACATTATTGTTCTCAGAGTGTTTTAATTAAATTAGTTACAGGTGTTGAGTTGGTAAGTTCATATTTTGAAAGCAATATGAGATGTGCATGATTCTTGAATTATTAATTTGTGCATTTAATCTCTCTCCATCCTTAAAGGCAGAATTCGTTGATATGTGCTATAAAAGAAACTGTTTCTCATGGTTCATGAGGTACTTATAACTCCAAAAATTACAGTTTCAAGTTCAAACTTTTCATTCAGTTTTTATTCAAAAAAAGGAGAACTATTATCATATCACTGCAGATATACTATGAGTGAATCGAGTCATTTCTTACCAATTATTGTTTAACATTTTCGTACGGTTCTTTAAAAGCACTCACAAGCTGTAGTGAAAAACGTTGAATTTGTTTGCAAATTTCTAACGTAGAACTACGGTTAAAATGCTCTTCACACCGAAGAGGACAATTTGTTCGCTATTTCTTTCGCTTTTGTATTTCATCGCGTAATTTTGCTCTTTTGTTTACTAGTTTTATTGTGAAAACTCGAGAAGAGAAGATTAGGAGAATGAAAAGAACTCAGTTATAGTAAGAACATAGCAAATGAAAAGTATTCATGGATAAACTACATGTAACTATCACAATAATATTTCACTAATGGAAACCTAGCGGTTGACTCAGCAATATCAGATTGAATACCAGTTTATATTCGATTCACTGTAATTGTTTGTTTTTCGCATTAGGCTGGCATGAAGTTCAACAGTTAGAAGGGAACGTTTGACGTGTCCTTCGTAGGTTATTTGCGAGGATGTGTCTTTGTTAGTAAAATGAAAATAATCACTGCTAGACTAGTTCATTTAAACGCATTTTTTAGAGAAAGGGAGATTACGCAAATATGTTTCAAATTTTCGGAAATTGGAGCTAAAATGCTAGGGGGAAAATATGCGATGAAATATGGTATGCATTGAGCCTTAGCAAAGATCTATCGCTTTCTCCGCATTGTTTCTTTTCATATTATTGCACCACGGTTCAGCTGAACAATAATTAATGAGACGAATTTTTCAAATCCTAGATTGTATTTGAAATTGCCGCAGATACATGTGTGATGTCAGCAGATGCAAAATTTCATGCTATTCGCCATATCGTAAATTACTGTTGTCGAGAAAAGTTTCAGTATTCAATATGGCATTTTCTAATTTTTGTGTACTTCAAAATAAAATCGATGGGAAACAAATCCTGATGTGGTTTCACAAGAAAGCTACTTACTCAGTTGTTGAACTTTAGTGAACGTCAGGGCGCATCAGTTTCGAAATCGTCCTTCCTATAAAGTTTAGGATATGCCTAAGACGGATGGTCAAAGTTATCTCGACATAGGTATCTGCAACATCAGCATAAGCTACACCAACACAGAAATCTTTCGTCTGCAATTATCAGATAATTTTTTTAAAAAACAGTCGTCTCTGCGACGCATGCGTGCAAAAATTTGTATTATATGTTTAGAAAAATATCTCAGCTTAGAAAAATATATCAGATTGGAAGAATTCTAACGTTTGTTGCATCTTAACTCAAAAATGTCTTGCATGTATGTGTAACTCCGTTATTTGATCGTTTTATTTTAAAAATGAAATAAATATGTTTACATGAAACTAATTACATGATTTTACATGATTTTTAGTTTTTAGTACATATGATAGTCAGCAGATATGCTATTATAGCAGCAATAAATGTGTTAACTTGACACAATGTTAAGAACCTGTCAACAGCCTGTTTTTGAGAAGGCTGTTTTCGAGTCTTTTTCAACAGACTTTTCGAGAAGGCTGTTGACAGGCTCTTAACATTGTGTCAGTGCCCCCAAACAGGAAATAATAAGATTTAATGTTTACAAAATACTGAATCATATGTTTATGGACAAAAGTGCTCAAATTTTCATTGTCTGTTATGAAAATACGTGTATTTATGCTAAAGTATTTTATCCGTTTGAATTTGGTGTCCGTATACTAAACTGCTATTTTTATATTTTAAATGTTAACAGAAAGATCATTTAAGTCAGACTCACGGAAGACATTCTATGCAAATTATACGAAACGCAGTTAACTGCATTAAATTATAGAATAGTTAACACTTCATGACTAAAATTAAGAACATAAAACATAATAACATACAATAAAATGTTTCTGTAATAAAACGTATTGATCAGAGTTGTTAGAAATATTAATCAATACTGAAGGAAATAAAAAATTATTCAAATAAACCTAATCCGACTACCTTCGACTAATATTGATACGAACTTTAGGTAAGATGTTTTCAGAAAATTAATTTCGAAAACTAAATTAAAAGTTTTACAAAACTGCCAATACCTGCTTTGACAATGTATGTAATCTAAAAAGGACTTGTCTAATTCCACGTTTCAAAACCACTAGCACTTCTAAATAATTAACTACATGGCGATATCTAGAAATATGGGGCAGTTACGATTTAAACAGAAATAAAAATAAAGTGAATGTTTTAGAAGAGCAATTTAAGAAGGCATTAATAAATCCTCTTAAAGTGAAAGAATTTCACAAATATTTGTCGTATAAAACTGACAGAATGCCTTTATTTGTGAAATATGTAAAAGAATAACTCACATTGTCTATAATCCTACCTTTTTCAAAACTCAAGTAAACATTTTCAAGCGACAGAAAAGAAATTAATCAATAAAATTTCAGGAAACTTGTTTATATAACAGAGGTTTTAATATTAAATGCTCTTATTGAAATTGTTCTGAAACAAATGCAGGACACTAGATATATTTCTATTTACTCAGAAATTAAATTTATGAAAGCTTAGTAATTAAATTTGTATTAAAAATGTGAATTCTGAATAATATTTAGTTATTAACTGGACAACAAAACTACATTAAATTTTGTTTACATGATATGGTAAATACATTTTCTTTAATTAAGACACAATAACACGCCAAACAAATACTAATTCAGAAGTGAAACAACAAAAACCAACGTTATATATAAATTTGAAAATATAACGCTGATTTTTGTTGTTTGACTTCTGAATTAACATTTTCTTTAGTTTTGACTGTGGCCAATCTGTTTCTTTAGTTCTTTGATATGTGATAACCATGTTAATTTACTAACATTTAAGCTTAGCTTACGTTCCTTCTAGTTCTTTTTCGTTTTTACCATAAAGAATATTCGTGACATTTTAGAGACTAAGAGGCTTAAATAGGTCTGATGTTCAAGCATAATCAGTTATACATTGTACTTACCTTGTACCACAAAGATTTGCTTACCACTGGAGATTTCCACTATTTGCGCGATCGCGTTGACCACGAGTTGATCGGAAGAGTTAAGTTACGCTTGAGTTTGATATATAGTAGTTGAGACTGGTTTCTTTTGAGATATCTATTTGGCATAAAACTGGTCTTCAGGTTGCATGTTGCACTGCTGTTTAAATGCTTAGAACAACGGTGTTGTACATACTACCACGACTATCAGTACTTCTAATTTTGCTTTGTTAACTGATTTAATGATTGTAAAATCTTATAAGGACTATTATTAAATAACAAATTAAATTTATCTTGAAAATTATATTTTATTTTACTATATATTAAACTTTCTTTGCAGTTTTGATTTTTGGCAATAATGTATTGAATTACCGAGCACAAATTAAACTAGTCATTATGTTTGATATATTTGTCCATAATTACAATTTAGAGCCGTTAATGTAAATCATGCAATTTTCTAATAACTTCCTTGTCATTCCCAGTGAGGTAGATCCCCAACAGTGGTAATTAGTGTTCTAGCTCATATGAGTGCATTTATTATTTAGTTACAAGACATTTTAATTTGTGGCTCACAAGGCATCCTTGTCCCCGTTTTTAAGGATCGGTAAATTAAAAAGAAACTTAAACACAAATATAAAAAATAGCTTGTTTCGTGGAACCATCTTCTCTGTAACTTATAAAATTTTGGGGAAATATTAAAGTTTTTCTGGAGCGAGACATAAAAAATGAGGGACATCCTAGCCAGGATTCAAACCACATATCTTTTTATTACCAACCATGCTTTGAGCTACTAGCAGTGCTATCAGTTACAACACGAGAACATGCATATAGAAAGACATTTATTTTTTTTTATATTCTCCAGAAATTAATGGGTGACTGGGGAGAAAGGATGAAGATCCAGTCTATCAAACCTAATAAAGATGAATTACAGTCTAACGCATTTTAATAGAGTGCCATTACAGAACTATAAAACTTTGTGAAGTGATTTTAACCAAGCTTGAAGTACAAGTCGTTTCAGTTGCTTTTTTTAATACTGAACTTAGGAGCGATGTCGCGTAATTAACAAATACTGCATATCAAATTCATGTAATGATCGTTGGAAAGAAAGTGGAGTAAAGTAGCGGTATTTAAATGATAAAATTCTAGACAGTTATTTGCTTTTGTTGAGTATTTTCTGAAGAAAAGTAATTGGTATTCACTTTAAGCAAAAAGAAAATATGAAGACTGTCAACATTGTCATTTGCTGAAGTCTAAACCGTAAGTAGGTAGGTAGGTGACGGAAGACGAACACGCCTGTTGGCTACCAGGGATAAAACAGGAATGTGTCCCTCGCCTTCCACTATCTAGAGGCAAAAAACCCCTGGGGCCTCAAGAGGCCACACCAGGAGTTTATTGTGAGCGCAGAAGGAGTTTACATGTCCAAACATGGGCGACTTATTGACTCTGATTGACTGATTACAGTTATGGGGCTTGTGAGATGGATTTACAGATGAGGGGCTCAGAGCTAAGCACAAAATATATAGAAAACACACAGAAATATGGAATTGTACAAGAGAACACATAAAATACACAAAGATGCACTTAATTAACACTGAAAACTTAAGACACATAAAACACAGTTAAAAACACATAAATATACATATATCACATGTTAGATACATATTAGACCGCATTGACCACATATTAGGTACATTGTGGGGTGTGTTTACAGACGAGGCCCATAGTGTGAGATTGACATGTGATTTCTAGGATAGGGGGTACGCGGAGAGGTCCTGGCGAATATATAGTTGTTTGGCGCATAGGTTGCTGAGTGTGTGAACACGCCCAGCACGGTGACATGTTGACAGCACAGGGTGATGTTGACTTCTCTTAGTTGCAGAACTTATGCAGGGTCGCGTATATCTTGGCCCATAGCTGCAAGCTGACCTTGCAGATTTGTTTTTAATGATGAACCTTTGAAAGGCATCTGTAGGAGGATGAGGTGCCTAATGTGGTTTTCTGCTGTGGTAAAACTACCAGCGCTTTCCTGGGGTCTTATTAAATTTAATAACTGATCTCTATTTGACGCAGGAAATAGTGAATTTATGTACTGTATATTTTTCATCGGAAAATGTTTGAAAAGCAGTTCCTGTTGACAAGCGACCTCGGTAGTGGCCGAGTGATTAAAATAGCTGAAAGTTCGACCTGTGTGAGGTTCCAAGCAGACGGGCTGGCTGTATGGCTGGTTTTCCCGGTTTTAATTATATTTAATATTATGATTAATCCAGAACTCATTTAATGTATTCCACAATTGTAATGTATTTGGTCATCCACATCTGTATCTGATTTTTATAGCACATCCTTCATATAACTGTATGCCTAACATGTACGATAATAGTGAAAAGTGTTTCGCTTAGTCTCAGCCGTCCCCACCATACACCTTCTTTGTTCTGGTCCTAACTTCAATGTTCCTCGTTTCGTGGCCAATCCCCGGAGGACACAGTACTAAGCTCTTTATTTATGTTTATTCATGTATATATTTTTAATTCAATCGACGGGATCCAACAGGCTGATAAGCACCTAACTCAGTGGACCAGCTGTTCCGTCGATGGTGAAAAGAAAGAAAGTTTTCACAGTTTTTAAGATGAAAGCTACCCAGTTACCCTTAGAATGTTGTCCACAAAAGCAACCTTCCTCTTAAGCAGACAGCATTTTTGTGTTTTGCCATATCCGAATAATCTAACCTAACCGTAACATGCTTAATTTTAACATTTACATTTTCCCAGTCTTATGTAAAAATCACAGAAATTTATTTATTTCACTCTTTACAAAATACATACGTACACTGCAAGACAAAAGGGGGGAGGCAGTTCTATATCTTTCGTTCTATTGGGCCGATTAACGAAATTCAGTTTGCGTTTTTCATGTCTCGAAACCGCGATACGTATTAGATTTATATATGGCATTGTTTTAATGTAGGTATTTTGACACAAAATCAGACTTATTCTGAAATGTCAAGCCAATGTTTTTAGATATTTCTATTTTACGATCCAAATTATGCCAAACTGCCAAGTTTTGCAAAACTCGCACGAGTAGGTTTTAAAAATTTACCTCTCAAATGTTTCTTTCCTCAAAGTCAATTACATTTGATATATATTTATTAATATCACTTTTTTTTATTAAACTTACTTGATTTCTTCCTCCATAATTCGAAATTTAGCTTTAATCCAAATATAATTCGCACATTATTTCTGATTTATTTTTAAATATTTTTTATAAATTTTTGGAAAACATTTTTGCATTATAACCTATAAAAATTTTTAACATCATTTTAGTAGATGTTCAAAGGCATCCCTCCCCTTAGGCAGATAGTCCTCGAGACTTTGACATAATCACACACCTACTTTGGTAGATGTACTTTTAGGCACACCTGCAAAACAATTAGAGTTTTTTATTCAAAATTTCCTATGATGTACTCTGCGTAAAAAAAAAAAAAAAGAAAATAGGGCACTTTATCTCCCGTTCTATTGGTCGGGATTGACGAAATTCAAACTGCGTTTTTCATGTCTCGAAAGCGCAACTTAGCATACGTGGTATTTTGACACAAAAATCGGACTTTTTCTGAAATGACATGCCAATTTGTTTCCATATTTCGATTCTACGACTCAAATTATACCTAAATATTAAATTTTGTGAGAAATTTACGGAGAAATTTAAAAATTTATCTTTGTCCATTTTTTTTCCGGTTGCGCTATAAATATTTCACTTAGCGAAATTTTTAATATATGACAACCTATTTTCCTTTCCCTTTTTACATTGTGTATGAGCGGAAAAACGTCACATTGTTCCTGCTTTCAAATAATTTTAGCAAATTGCCTAAACTACATTTGATGTTATTATCCCTTTCAACAAATATGTAAAATTTCGAAACGCGTCAATATATAAATTTGCATATATCTTAGGAAATTTTGAATAAAAAACTCTTATATTTTGCAGGTATGCGTAGAAAAATATCTATTTTAAGCTGATGGTAAACATTTTACTTGGAGTGAACTTAAATTTCGAAAATGTGAAAAGAATCAAATAAATTTAATGAAAAAAGAGATATTAATCAATATATACCAAATTAAATTAATATGGATAAGCTAAAATTTTGAGAGCTATTTTTTTAAAAGCTACTCGTGCAATTTTTCCAAAACTTGGCACTTTAGCATAATTTGAGTCACAGAATGGAAATATGGAAAAATATTGGCATGTCATTTCAGAAATTGTCCTATTTTGTGTCAAAATACCTATATTAGAACAGTGCTAGATATAAATCTAATGCGTATCCTAAGTCGCGCTTTCGAGACATGAAAAATGCAAATTCAATTTCGTCAATCTGCCCAGTAGAACGGAAGATACAGCACTCGCCTTTTTTTATTTCCCCAATATTTACACATTGGCACGTTTTGAAATGTGTCATATTTGTTATAAATGATAATAACGCCAAGTTTAGTTTACTCACTTTGTTAAAATTATTTGTAGTATAAGTAGACCTATTTTCCGCTTGTGTACAATGAAAAAAAGGAAAGGGAAATAGGTTGCTGTAAATGAAGAAGTTCGCTAAGTGAATTTATCCTGAAGGGAACTGAAAAAATACGCCAAGATAAATTTTTAAATTTTCCTTAAATTTACCACCAAATATTACAAAATTTAATAGCTAGGCATAATTTAAGTCGAAGAATCGAAATATGGAAAACAATTGGCATGTCATTTAAAAAAAGCCCGATTTTGTGTCAAAAAGCCTATATTAGAACAATGCTATATATGAAACTAATATATATCCTAAGTCGTGCTTTCGAGACATGAAAAATGCAATATGAATTTCGTCAGCCGGCCCAGTAGAACGGGAGATATTGAACTATCTTTTTTTTTTTTCTTTTGTTTTTTCGCAGTGTACATGTTTTATTTGTTGTAACACTAGCCCAAAAGACATGTTCGTTACATATTCTAAAAATGACATTAAACTAATTAATATATGTATTTATTATACCCAGTTCATAGCCCTCGACAGACAACGACTGCTGTTCTAATTTCAGAATTATTAGGTGCTAATGGTCGTTGTATTTTTAATAAAACGTTCAAACTAAATTATTAAACTGCAATCTACAATTTAATAACTAAACAAATATGGGATATAAAACTGCAACAAAAAAATTAAACTGCTCTGACCATGTAATAAAATCTACAAGTGTATTGGAAAACTTTCTTAAAAATTTTTGTGCAGTAATTTTTCCATTCTATTTGCAGACAACAAGAGACTGCAACAAAGAATCATTGGTGTCGTTCATAACCTTGCATCTTCACTTACTCTCCGGACTCTTTAACAATTTTAACTGCACCTTCTCCTCCGTTTTTTAGGTGTTTATGAGTTTTTGTTCCATCTTACTTGACTGCACTCGCTATTCAAGCAAATTTGATGTTATTCTTGCGTGAATATCAGAGAATGGGACGGAACTATCAAAAGAAAAATAAATGGATATAATAGAAGTTAATGAAATAAATGAAATCTTTGAGAGCCTTAATGATGTGCTGCCAACAGAAGATTTGGAAGATGAAAATGATGCTGACATTGCAGTGCTGGAAAGAAGTTTAATAGAGAGATCAATACATATAGTTGTTGCCATTATTAATAAAGGATATGCTGGTTAGAGAGTTAGGAAATAAAGAATGGATATAAGACAGAAAAGTAGAAAGAAAATTCTAACCGAAAAAAATCAAGATGTTTCCTCAGCCTATTTAGTATAACATTTCATTAGACGAAAAAATATATTCAGTATTTAATTCTACCAAAATTGACGCCTTAAAACGTATTTTAACGGTAATGTATTAAATATTAAGCTTTTTTTAATTACTAAATTTCATAACTTAATTTATTTTTTAAAAACTGTGTATTAATTCCTGAAAACCTTGTAATAAGAATGCATTTACGCATGTTTTCTCTATGGCTAAACTTTTAGGAATCTAACTGTAGGTTCCAATAGCAAAATATTGCACACAGCAGTTAATAGTTGCAATAAATTGTAAAGCAGAATGTAAGAAAGTTAATATATATCCCATTATAACAAATAGTGACCATATGCTTTCAATTCACAAAATCTTAATTTAGTTAAACAAAGCATTTGAGAACAGGAATAAATTTTAATTACGAATTAAAATATTTACAGTAAAAATAACGGATATAGGAATCTCTGTAGCAGAATTTCAAATAGCTTAACATGAAGAAACATTGTGCAGATCTAAAATTAATATTGGTATTTACGGTATTATCGCATTCACCTTAGTAGAAACCTCCAAAGCTTCAGAATGCACAATATTCTAGTAACCATGCGCATAGCAATTATTCAGGCAACCATGCGCATCACAAATTTATTGTTTCCAGTGTCGCCATTTTCGTACACGTTCTTCTTGTTCTATTCCAAGTTCTAACGGCTTTTATAGAAAAATTATGATTATTTTTTGGCGTGAATTGGAAATTGAAATTTATGATTGTAGAGTTTTCCTACAATAGAAGAAAGAGAGGTGAAATTTCTGCAGGAATGCATTATTTTGTCGCAAAATCACTAAAAGACCAATACTTAGAATTGTTTCTCAAAGAGAAAGAAATGTTCAACACAACAACAGCAAGAAAAGTTTGTAACTAGGTTTACTGATTGCCTTTTGAAATAAATATAAAGTTGAAACTTAGAATATGTATGTAATAATATGTGAATATGTAATATATAATCTTTACAATAAAAATAGTTGTTATTTTACTTCTTTAACATTCGCCAAATTGCGCCAACGTTGTTCCGATAGTAAGTAATTATGTAGTTCAAAAAAAGGTTGTCTTAGCTTATAATGAGCCAGTTGTTTTCTCATTTCTCTTTACAATGTTTTAAGTTTAATGTTGAAGTGATTTTTTGCACTTAAATTCGTTTAACGATCAAACAAATAATCGCAGAATTTTATTGCTTGCACCATGGGATAGAGCAAGAAAAAATCTTTAAATGAAATTTGTAAGAAATCTTAGAATAACAGTTAATTTTTTAACACAATCATTGGAAATTTTTGATCATTTGATCACCTAACTATTGTGAGAATTAAAAGAAATATGTTATTGCTAGTTGTTGAACAATAAAAAAAGGAAAATAAAAATAGTTTCTATAAAGCCAACTTATATTTAAAAATCAATGAAATAAAATTTGGAAAATAATCTATCGTTCGAATATTTTAATGGAGCCAATAGATTAAATAATTCTCTTTATAAAGTGTATGGACAATTTTAAATTACGATAGGTCAAAGGAGTTTTCAATGCCAAGATTGTGCAATTCTGTGATTATTTTGTTAAATGAAAATTGGTCAATGTGTACATGGATACCGAGTTTGTGCAGCTCTTTGACTTGTTGCTTCTCTTGACTCTTTGGCTTTGTGTAGCGGCGATTTTTGGTGGGAAAATCGCCTCTACATAAACGCCAAAATAACAATTCAAAGAACTGCAAAACCTGGGTGTCCATGTATTGCCAAAAATCTCCAATTTTCGCGAAAGAAAACCAGCCGTAAATATATTTTTATCAAACGGTGTTTTTGAAATTATTGCCACCAAATATTTGAGCCCTGCATTATATTTTAACCCTCTGACCGAAATCGCTTCCAAAATTGCGTTTTTTTTTTTTTTTTTTTTCTTTTTTTTATTTTAAATATATTTATATATATATATATATATATATATATATATATATATATAATTTATTTACTAAATAATATTGATTAATTGATTATATTATCTCTTAGCAGTAACTTGTTTTCGCACCTATATATATATATATAGGAGAATTGAAAAATGCACTTTTTCTTTCTAGAAAATATTTTTTATACAGATTTTTATCATGAGAAACTAAGTTGCCAGAAGAACCAATTTCAGATGGTGTTACGTTAAAAAAACGCCGCTTTGGGCATAATATAAAAGCTGAAAGCTTTCAGATTTTTTGCTGCATTCCATTTAAACTAATCGTTTATTTATTATTTTTTGAAATTAAAAAAAAAAGTTCATTTCTTAAAATCTTTTATCGTTCCTTTATTTTTCTTATCTATCAGCAGTGTTGATTTCAATAGTTCTATTCGAGCATAAGAGTTTACGTTCTGTATCTGAGCATTAAAATATTCTGTATGTTGAATTTCTAAGGATTAAATCTTAAACTATTATGCTTACCGTAACTGTTCAGCTTAGAACTGTTTTACGAGTTAAACTGAAACGAAACATAAAGATTAGATTCATTTGTTGTCACCGAAATTTAACAAGCAATTTCTTTTGTATAAAATATTCTGTTTCAGATTGCGTATGTTTTGAGTGTACTTAAAAAAAGATGGCGATGTTACTAGCTAAATTAGGAGGATGCTGGTGTATTTGTGCAGTCTGTACAAAACACCTTCAGATCTTCACGAGGTCTGATTATGTTTATTCATTTTTCTGATCTCTTTACTCGTAAGTTTCATAATTACTTCCTTCATGACTTTAACGTGAAATAAAAGTTTTTAAGCCTCTTAAGGGATTTCAGTTAACAAAGCTGTTATATTAAACATCCTACAAAGCATACGAAGCTTAAAATAAAAACGTTTGTTGTTGGAATGACTAAGTTTTAATAATTTCTTTGAAAAATTAGTCTTATTAACTTGTGTACAAGTCATGTTAAAGAATGAAAATGCTACGAATTTAGATTCTATTAATTATAGAGGTAAGAGAAAAATGTATATTAAAAAACTGATCAATTTTTCTGAAAACAGATACTTTATTATACAATGTGATTCATACACATAATTTCTACATATTTAAAAAATAGTATAATGCAAAAAACGTATTTTATGCTTAAACAACAATAATGTGCAGTTTTACACAGTCGTTAAATGAAGAAATTTATAGTTGAAAAATCTTGATGCATGTAAAATTCTATATTAGCATTTTAAAATCTCGCATTTTATTATCACATTGAGCCCAAATCATGATTTTTATTTCAAATATCTTTATTTATAAAGTAAATTAATTTTGCTTATACCCTTGTGTTATGTCTTCATGTTTATAATATCATTACCTTTAAAAGGATAACGCTTTAACTGTAGCCTTTTAACCACATCATATCAAACTTAATATATGTTTCAGAATCAAGATATTCTAAGTCAAAAACTGATTTTTATGGATTTTGCATTTGTAACTTTCAAGGAAGTTTCGCACCATGACACGTCTTTAAGCAGTATTTATATCTTCATTAACTGAACTATGCATCTGTTAAGGTTCTGAACAGAAGTAATGAAAAAAACTACCATAGGTGTTGGGACGCGTTAAATTAAAATTCCTGCAAAACTCAAACTTATTCATTGGTGACGAATTCAATAAAATGTTCAGTATATTTTGAGAAATGATTTAACGCAACCTCGCCAAATAGACTAGGAGAGAAATTTGTGTCAAATTGTTTATCGAAATGCATAAAGTGTAGATTGAGGATAAAGTGTCTCCCCGAGTATAAAAGTTTTCCAGGAAATAACAGAAGATAGAAATGTCAAATTTAAGCATAGGGCCGGATTTACGTATAAGCTACACAAGCTATAGCCTAAGGCCCGCATTTATTTAGGGGCTCCCCAAAAATTAAACTATAGTATAAATAACATTAAAATATATTATAACAGACTTATAAAGTGCCCCATATCTCAAATAGCTTAGGACCTTATCAAGTCTAAATTTGGCTCTGATTATTTATTCCTATCGTTATAGTTTTTTACTGCAAAGCCAGCGCTTATGAATAGTTAGTAACGAAACGACGTCGAAGGAAAAAACAAAGAAAGGTCTACATTACTGTTCATTAAGGAAGTGGCTGTTTTGTTGTGAGTGATCCGCCTTTCGACAGTGTTATTTAATAGCATATAAGACATATCAAGCACAGAGACTCTGCCCCAGCAATTCGTGATATTGATATTATGAAGGCCAGAAATAATGCATTTTCTGCAATATTTTTTTGTAATTAAGGAAAGACTTTATGCTCATCCTCTATTTCAGAAAATCACATCGAATTAATATTTCATTTAACTTAATGAGCAACTAATGCTAAACAAAGCAATGTACAAAAATTGATTTTGTCTATATAAATATCATTGCATAATTCTTTGTTTTACTTCGAAATTCCACAAAAACCTTTTATTAACGTATGTCTGTATAACACTAGTAATAATGAAGATGATAATTCGCAAGATTCAATATATACTACTTAAATTTGATAATGAGCTGGAAAAAATACTTCTTTTCCTACTTATGTTCAATTACGAGGTACTCGAATTCAAAGTTGACCTCAGTTAACTTCAAAGCCGACATAAATTACGTACGAAATGTGATTAGTGCGTATGCTAATATATCAAATAGAGAATGCTATAAGAAATATCACCCGTACACCACGACGAAGTTGGCGTTCTATCTTTTCTTAAAACGCGTTCCGTTTTATTGAAAAAAAATTTCCAAAATAGTGTCTTCCACTTGCTAAATGTGTGGTAATAAATTTATCTGTAAAATGTTCAAGTAGACGGTGCTTATAGTTAAAGTAACAATGTCCAGAAAACTCTGTAGAGTCTGGTTTGATTAACATATTTTGTTGAAATTTGGTTTATATATTATATAAACCATGGAGAAGAGAAAAGAGTACTTACGTATAGCACAATTTGGACACTTAAAAAAGTTACATTGCCCTCTCATTTATTACTAAGTAAGTTGGTGGTTTTCGCACCTTTTTTTAAAGAGATTCTCAAATTATCGATATTTATAGTATGTCAGTAGACATTAGCAACGTATGAAAAGAAAATATATTTCAATAATCTAAAATACAAATTTTAATTATTAAATAAGGATTACGTGATACATTAAAAAGTAAAACACTTACATTCTTAGGCTAATCTTTGGAATATGGTAACAGGTAATTTGGCGACATTTTGGTAAGGCGATAAAGGTTACTATCTAGGACTTTAGCAATAATCTGAGAAATACACAGTTCGAATCACAGATTATTTTGTCTCAGACAAATGAGAGATCATGAGACATGTAATGTGACATTTTCCAGAAAACTACAGAATCGGGATTTTAGCTAATAAGCACTTAGAACAATTTCGTTGCTAAAGTGCAGAATCGGCCGCTTATTTGTTTGGCGCGTTTTACAAGAGTAAGAAGAATTGGATTTTTGTCTATTTTCTTTGACTTTTTAAGTGAAAATAGGTCGATGTGTCTATGGATAAATTCAAGATTGTGCGCAATGCCATTTTTGTGCAATTCTGCGATGTTCTTTTAAGTGAAAATAGGTCGACGTGTACTTAGATACCGTGTATATGCAATTCTTAAAACGCGACAAGCAGTGCGCGATTCTACACTTTCTCCCAATTTCGCACCTAATCTTTGTCACGATTAAGCATTTTTGTTCCATAAAAGTTCTAGCATAAGCGTAATTCGGCTAGCAGATTGTTGGAAAAAATGTTAAGTAAAAAAAAAAAAAAAAGCTTTTACTTCGTGATAACAAAATGGCGTCAAAAAAAAAAAAAAAAAAAAAAAAAAAAAAAACTAGCGGGTTGCTGTAGCAGGGTTGGTCGCCAAAGTTTCGTCAAAAAATCGCCATGTTACCATTAATCCGAAGATTCACCCATTCTTATCCCTACTTTCTGAATTTTGTTTGCGTTATTCCTCTCCCGCAATACACAACCATTTGTTTTCGTTTAAACAAATATCAGAGAATTGTAGAGACTTGGGTTTGCGTAAACCTCGGCAACTGTGGTTCTCTACAAAACGTATTTCCTCGTTGTTCTCTTTAGAACATTTTCAGCAAACTTCTATATTCTTGCAGAAATTTACCGCAGTTCATTTCATTCAAGTACGAAATTCACAAGTTCATGCTTTAAAACTAAAATCATGGCAAAAAATATCACGATATTTAAAAAAAAGTTGGAACTTGGAACACAACAAAAAAGAACGCATACAAAAATGACGGTATTGCTTGACTGAAAGATTGTTATGCGCATGGTTGTCAGAGTTCAGCACATTCTGAAAATTTGGCGACGTCTACTAAGATTACGTTAATACGTAAATACCAGAAAACTACAGTAAAAAGTAATAGTTCACATTTCGACCACTTGATGTCTCTTCTCATGCATTGTAAAAGGGACGTACCTTTAAAGAAGTAGGTAAGCAGATTGTTTTACCAGAACCTGCTCGATCAGGTTGTTTTGTCAGATCTGTAATAATAAACTAACTTCCTCCCTAGAATATCCAAATTTGGAAGACGAGAAGGGCCTATGACGAATAATATTGTCAAATTGGACCGCTAAATTTGGAGAGACTGAACAATTGGATGTACTGCCAGGAAAAGTTAGTAATCAGAAGAAATTACTAGTAATTATTTAACAGATCATCCTCTTCTCTATATTCTTCGAACAGTGCTCGAATGTTGTCCTACGGTTTTTCTATCCTGTAATCTACTGTATGAAAGATCTTAGGATCTGTTTTAAAGTGGCATCCATATAAGGTCAACGTGAGGTGAAAGCTGCACCATCAAAAAATGCACAACGAATTGATTTTGCTTGTTATTGGTAAAAACAATGCATGACCTTGGGATATTTTGTGACGACGCGAGCCGCATTTTGCCTTAGACGGATCAGTGAATACTCAAAATTATCGCATGTGGGATACTGCAGTTCTCAGTATTCACAGAGAATACAGAGGCTGTTCAACAGCCTCTGTATTCTGAAATTCCGATTACACAAGTGTACGGTCTGATTTTACTGCTGACGTCGATTTTAGTTTTTATCTCTACGAGTGCTTCTCAAGATCTTAAAAGATTAACGGTCACCAGCGCCGTTGCTGCAAACTTCTGCAGGAGGATTGGTTTCGGTTTATTTTATCTGATTACGGTAAAGGACTCGAGAGCTATCTGCCTTGAGAAAGGAATGCTTTCGTGAAGGACTTTCTAATGTAAACGAGCTCATATACACGTTACACATCTGGAAAACACGAAAATATGCAGCCAGCCTGTTCGCCGGTATTTGAACCTTGGACCGAACTATCAGTGTTCAGCGATTTTACCGCTCGGCCGTTGGTGAGCGCTCTGCAGGTGGAAGTTATGCGTTAGGAAAACGAGCCTTCCTGCCTTAAAAGAACAAGAATGTTTAGAGACCATTGCCTTCATACAAAATGATACAAGCCAACAATTCGCCCTAGGGAGCTAGGGAAGGTAACTCTATGTTTTGAGTTTGGAGGTGATTTAGATAACGTTTCTGAATATCTGTCCACCTTGCTCTCCGGAAACCCTTCTTTGTGAATCTCATGGTATAGATTTTTGACAGATGGTGAAACATATAGACTCTTCCTGAACTGAATGCAATGCGCTTTGAACTAGCAGTTGTCGCAAATGGAGGGCATATTTATATAAATAATATATATAAATATATTAAATAATATATTTATATATATTATTTATATATAATCAGCATATTATATATAAATAAAATTTTATTTTCTCAGTTAGGAGTTTTATGTCCTCTATACTAAGCTTTTCATCTGGCTGCCAAAATTTGAACTATTAGTTTTTAGTGATTTTTTCCCTGTTTTATATTGTGTATATGCGAAATTTTAAAGAAATACGTCAACCATAATGAGCTCTACATAGTTAGTAAGTCTTTTTTACTTAAAAATTCGTGGTAACTGATATTAATGTCAATATAATATATATTTATATATTTTATATTATATTAGTTGATATTAGTTTTCCGTACGTAAGCTGATATCATTTTCAATAAAGAAAACTACTCATTAGAACGTGACAGACGCTAACTTGCAAGAATCACGAATTTGTTCTGGTGTCAGAGACGGATTTTCAAAACCTTGAATTTGACAGTTACGGAAATATATACAAACCTTTTTCTGGAATAAAGCATCATCCGAGAGAAGGATACTTTTAAGAGATGCTGATTTATTTTTACGTCTCTGAAGCATGTTAAGGTAGCCTTGTGCTTCTTGCTTTCATTTCATAGGAATGAATGCAATTGTTAAGCTTGTAACAATTTAATATCTAAAGGTGACATGATATGATTACATGAATCTAATATTTTTTGGTAAATAAAGAAAAAAAAGCATTTTCAATTCATTTAGGAAAACTTTATGGACACTTCATACTTCCCTATCATTTATTCTTTAACATGTTTTCACTTGAATTTAATTTACGTAACTGCTAATCGTAGGAATACACTTGCAGTTACAAAAAGATTTTGAATAATGCAAATACTCAATTTTTCCCATTTTTTAAGTTCTGTAAATCTACAAATCTATGAATTCTAATTTTTCATAATTTTCTCTGGTCCCTATACTTATATTTAGGAAAATGTTATACTCAGTGGGAAAAATAAAATACCAAATGTTCGAAAATTGACAGAGATATTCAATATCAAACGTTGATTATCTGACGTCACTTACAATTTTTTGAGGGGCCAGATAATAAATTAATTAAAACAATCTGCGAATGAGTTTTCGCTTTTAAATATCATTAAGCAATATCCTTTTCAGCGATATACTATCGTCTTACTTTATAAGTTTGTTATGCTGAAAGGATTATATAACGAATAATTTATAACTTTTCGAAACTTAAAAAATAATATTCACTAAATTAGAAATATGTTTTAAAAACCTTTTTTCTAAACTGATATTTTATTTTTATGTGCAAATACAAACATGTGGCTCTTCAGTTTGTATACCGTACTTCATTACGGTCTCCAGTCTCAGAAAAATGTGTCTCGGTCAATTTTTGTCGTACAGTAATAAAGGAATTTGTATTTTTTATGATGAGTATAAAAGTTTCTTTAATATAACTATAGAGATTGGTAGAATTTATAAAAAAGTTATATTTAGTAATTTTTACAAAACTGCATTTTGATATATAAAAATGATAAAATTTAAATACTTCCATCATTTAAAAGATTTTTATAATTGAAAGGATATGCCTAAGACCAACAAATACAAAAACTTTTTTATGAACGCAAAGTATAATAGCACACACAAAGGGCCCGTATACGTTAATTACGGTGATTCTGTTTCATACAGAGAGCGAGAGCAAAACTGAGCAAATATTTAATTCTGAAGATTTTTATAGTTAAAACATATAGCCATCACGTTTAAATATTTTATTATTTAAATTTTATTTTTAAATTTCACATTTACAAATTTAAAGAAACCAAATTTTAAGATACATAGCACAATTACATGAAAATAATCTTGTTCGTCAAAAGCTTAACGTGAACTTGTAACATTAATTAGCGCGCAGAAATACACGCTTCATTAAACATAACCACTAGTATTAATTACGTAGTTACATACTCATATATTAAAAATATTAGTTACGTATTTATCACAATTGTTATTTTACAGAACATATTTACAATGTAAAAGAAGTGAGAAATTTTTATGTGTTACACGTACCTTTCGTGTGTTTAAAAATGTCCATAGGAATGAAGAAATAACCCAAAAGGATGTTTCATGTAACAATAAATTTGTTTGATAATCGTAATCAGTTTTAGTAACTTTAAATGTAAAAATTAGATGACAAAAGTAACTTACGAGATGAAATCGATATAATCATAATGCTAATAAAGTATTATTTCATAAACGGTTGTGACTTCTAAAACTATAGTAAATTTTTCTCTTAGCAATTAATGTATGCTTCAGTCTGAACTGCAGAAAATATGAAATGATATTTCAAGAAATAAGATTTGTGGTTAATAATTTTTGATGATTTCTACCATCTTTCTAACTACTACTCCGTCTTGTTTTCGTTTAGTCAATATTGTAATCATCATATTATGAAGATATTTCTTACTTAAGTTATTTTACAAATAAATTTACATTATGTTTCAAGTTAAACGTAATTTTTAATGTCTAAAAATATTTCCTCGTATTTAATTTGATTCTGGTGGAATACTTCAAGTTTGTTTAAAAATTTACAATGCATGATAAATTAAAGGAATAATTGTTTTAAGTATTCAGTATTTGTTATCAGATTTACAAGAGTCTCTTCTTTTTTCAGGACCAAGTTCATTTTACAAATGACGTCACTGTTCAGTTAATAAATACATATTCATTGAGCTTCGGCTTTCTTTCCTGTCACAACTTGACACTGTCTTCTTTGCATGCCATGAAATCAATCCAAAGGCGAGCAACGTGTACGATACCATGCCAGTACCATAAAAGTGAAGAACTCAATCACATGTTCAGTTGAGAACGTCAGAGAAGTGCTAGCACATAGATAAAAAGCGCGAGTACTGCTTGAAGATGCAGTTTACTTGAACCACTACTTCTCTCGGACACTGAAAGAGAAGAAAAAATAAGTAAAACAAAAATCTAATATTGAAAATTTGCATATAAAATCAACCGTTCATATTGCCCACTAAATTATACACTTTTAGCCAAAAAGGAGATATTAATCTCGAAGCTATTAGTTTTGCGACGAGACACGATAAATAAATGTTCACATTTCAGTTGAAAATGTCCATTCAGCAAAATATAAGATATTTATTATTCAAATTGAATCTGCCTGCTGTGGTTAAAAAACTAAGGAATTTGCACGATGCAGTTCTTAATATTCATTTCTTACTTTTGAATCAGATTGATTTGAATAATAGAAAAGACTTTGAAAGGTTTCAGACTTTAAAGGCCAAAAGGATTTTTAAAAAAATTTTACGATTTCGCTGAACTGACAGTCAAACTCACCCCTATTAACCCATTTTTGTTTGTCTTTTCACGTTTGCTAAGCGTCATTTTCTTCGCACTTACGTCATATACAATTCAACAGTAAAATTACAAAAATTTTAAAAGTAGCATAGCAGTATACGTTCAGTATTCCAGATATAGCGCTTAGTATTGGCATACATTTCTCTTATTTTTGCAGTCTTTTCTCCTTTTAGAACATCACTATTCAGTTTTTTTCTATAAGAAGGTTTTACAAAGATTCTTTTAAGATGTTTTACCAAACGCTTTTTTGTCTTTTTATTATTAACGCTTTTTTGTGTTTACTTTGTTTATTAAACATCACTTTTTTGCGCTTCGCCACATAAAATTCGGTGCAAATTCACAAAGTCATTAAAAACAGCAGATTTAGAATTTCCGATTGCCAGAAAAGGTAAATATTTTTTTCCTGCAGTGTTGCCACTGCCGTTGACTTTGTTAATCAAAAAGTTATTAGAGATTTTCAAAATATTTTTCTCTTGGCAAACTGATTTTGAACGCCTGGAACGGTTCGTTCTATGAAAGGTCTTTTCTGTGTTAGCACAAAATTAATAAAGTAAAAAAAAATATTGCAAGTAAAGAGTGTGAGAAAGATGATCAAATAATTAAATCGCAATCAAATTATGTATTGCGAAGTAATGCCCAGTGATACCTCATCGCACTCCAAACAAAGGATTTTCAAAGCATAAAAGCTGCATTTATCTTTTTTTTCCCTTGAAAATATACATCTCCAATCATTAACGCTAATTTCGCTTCTTTTATATCATTCAAGAATTTTAAAATTTTCGAAATCTGAAGACGTAAAAGAATACAGTAAAACATTTTGAAAACACTCCTTTTCCTATTCATTGAGAATCCTTTCCTGTTTAAAAAATATAGCTAATAATTTATGAATATAAGGCCTTTGAGAAAAAATATGTATTTATTTTTTCTGCTTAAAAGTTGAATAAGTAGATAAAACAACGTGTTAAAATATTTATGTGTTTTATTTATTTTACGGCATAAGAAAGAAAATTCTTGAACACTCCTTCAACCTTAGCTAGAATTTCAGCGAGCGCTGTGATGTCCAATTTCTAGGTATATACCACTTACGACCGATTTATTGGACCTCTTCAATCGAATTAAAGTTTTGATTCCCATGAATCAGTTTAAGGCGCCAAAAAGATGCAGATTTACACTGGAAATTTCCGTCGAAGTTTCGGCTTTAAGCCATTAGCAGCTGATGTTGCCTTGACGCAACAGTCAAAATAAATGCGTATATAAATATAACTACCTAAGATATTTTATACCAGCAGATGATTTTGTGTAGGGAATATTATGAAGATTATTTCTGTAAAAAATTATTTGCCTTCAACAATCATTTTGTTTATAATAATTAATATCATACTTTAAGCAAAATTTTCGACCGGGTATTTTTGCTGAAAATATTTAACGAAAGAATCGCCGTCTTTATGAGTTCTATTTTACGTCAAGGTCACCGTTTATCAGAACATTACATCAGTCAGATATTTATATTTCTGTTGGGAAGCAAGGGAAAACAGGTGTTGCGCTGACGCAACGTCAGCAGGAAACGGGTAGTCAATCTCCTTTTTCACTCATTCCTTTCGATGTTCTGGTGTTTAAAAATGCCTAGAACGAGGTATCTTACAATAGGAGCCCTCCAAACTTTTTTTATGAAGAAACAGATGATGATAATGTTAATAATGACCAGAATGAAACTGATATTGTTGTTGTTCCCCCAGAAATTACAGAAACTAGTGACGAAGAAGAAAGGAATGGCAATGTTTTAAATAATGATAATGATATTTTACCCAATATTACTGCTGGGGAAGTTGAAATTCACGTAAGAAGTAAGTTTTAGCCTTCTAAAAGCAGTTATAGTCATACTAAAAAGTTTAAAAAGCAGAAAATTGAAATCTTGAAGTGGAAAAAAAAGGAACTGTTAGTTATGTCTCAGGAAAAACATGAAGAAAGAGATAGAAGAGAAATTATAAAAGACAAAATACAAGGTAAAACTAGTGCACAGATTTTCGACTTTCGTTTTGGTTTAGAAATTTACTCTCTTCTCGTTGAGCAGACAAATATATACACTCAGGGAAAAAAAAAAAAAAAAAAAAAAGCCCAGAAATTATTGCATCTGAAGCCTATATGAGAGGATTTATTGGAATATTAGTGCTTACAGGATATTATTCTTTACCTCAAGAAAAAATGTATTGGTCTTTTGATAAGGACATTTCTGTTCCTGTTGTACGAGAATCGATATCACGTTTTCAGTACAGGAATATGAAGCAGAATTTGCATTTGACAATAGTCAGATTGACAATACTGATAAATTATATGAAGTGAGACCGTATCTAAACTTACTAAATATCACCACTTTTTACTACTGGAAATATAAAGTCTCTTTTAGATTTCAGACGCGAGAATGGATTATTCCTTTTGCAAACTCCTATTGAGAGTGTAGAATTAGCCAGAAATAGATCAGCAACCGGAAGAGCTAGTAAATTCAGCATTCAAAACCATTGCATGGAGAGGGTAGACATTTTATCGTTAAGTCCGTTGATAACAAAAGACTTTGTTGTAAAGAGTACCATAGCCAGACTGTTTATAGATGCAAAATATGTAATGTAGCTTTACATCATGTTTGTAATCAAGCTTTTCATGCTTGAATCTTTCAATTGAAATAATCTGTATTTGTAAAAGAAATACAATGTATATTTTAATATTAATTTAATTACAAGTAAAGTGATTTGTAGATTTATAAAATACAGCTAAAAAGTAATCCTGCGCTCTACTCAAAAGAAACATCACACGAGTTCAATCCTACTCACTAAACATCCGTAGTCTTATTCCGCTGACGTTGCGTGAACGCAACACTCGCGTTTTCCACAGGTAAGAGCATTTTTTTTTTTTATTTTCAATATAAATTTATGTTATAAATGCTTAATTTAATATCTGTTATTATTTTCATGAGAAAAGAAACATTCCTTGTAGTTTTGGCGGTTAATGGGTTAAGACATGAAACTGACTGTTTGTTTTCAAATATTGTCTAAGCTAGTAAATGAGACATTTTTAACATAACCCAGACGTATTTAGCCAAAGGCACAGTTGGTTATGGAATCTGGTCTTTATAGTAATAATCAAGCTACTTGTTTCTTGTTCTACTGGTAGATTCAAATTAGGGGGGGGAGACAGAGATTTATGTTTAGTTCCCTTTTGTAGACCTCCATATTTGAAGTTTCAGGAGTTATGTGTACGTGTGAATGTGTGTAAGATAAAAACAGGTAAGCTAAAATACGCAATATGCATTAGCTCCTTAACTTTTTTTAATTGGGGTATTTTCCCTTTATTACAGAAAAAACTGAACATAAATGCAGATCTTAGCACCCTGCTGGGCAGACTACCTCTAGCGTGAGCATATGATGCAATACGGGTGGGCATTCTTGTATGCAGATCCGATATGGTGTTCTGCTAGCATATCGTTCCGCAGTTGCTGTAATCAGACCTCTGGCTAGATAAAGCTCATAAGCTGTCCGTGGCAAGTAATATCAGGCATACTCGAACAGAGCCAAATATGGACATCGGGGATTTCAGAGAAGAGTAATAATGTTGCGTATGGATTACTGTGCTATGTGTGGCCCAGCACTGTCCTGTAGAGAATGCGTTTTCGGAGTCCTACTTAAATGCTAACATACGTGGCTGAAGGATGTCACGAATATACTGCTGGGCTGTCAGATACCGTGAATCAATATTAGAGGTGATTGGGTGATTAGAGGGACTGCTGAAGTGGTAGCCTCCTATATCATCACCCAAGCTATACGAGGGGTGCATCACTCTAAAGCGAAGTCAAGCCTTTCATGACACAGACTTCATTTAAAGCTTCAGCGACACAGCAACTCTGTAGCGCCTGGTCCTCCAAAATTGTAACTTCAAAAAAAGGTAGCGCTCTCTATGCGAAAAAAGGGTGAGTTGGAGACACTTTTGGCGGGAAAGGCCGAATGCTCAGCATGCTCAGTGTGATAATTTTATAAATTTAAACAATTTTATCAATTGACGTATTTCTATTTGTACAATGTGAATATAATATACGTTGTGTGTTGTAAATAAATAAGAAGTGTAAATGTGTAAGGCGTCGACAAAATTTACAGGCATACAGAAAAGTCTTGAAATTCATCTACGTATGCGATCCAGCAACATATGAGAGCCTGTCAGAAGTGAATGATTCAAAACATGAATTCTTTACAAAAAAATTTAATTCCCATATCTTTGTTGTTAGAAATGTCTTTAAGACTTACGTTAGAAATCCATTTCATGACAAGAGGAAGTAATACAAAATCACATATAATAAATGATTAAATGGAAACTATCATTGAAGCATTTGTAGAGACATTAGGTATTTTTGGAAGCAGGCAAGATGAAAAATTAGCAAAGCCTTCGCTGGGAATCGAATCTCGGACCTCTGGATACGCACCCAGCGTGCAGACCACCACACCACGAAGGCATGCTAAGAAGGCGGGAGAAAAGCCTTATACATTTTATTTCGAAATTACAACGTAGATCGTCAAAGTTATCAGAAACATTTGAAAGTATCTCAGGATGACGTTTTCTTATGAAATTCAGATTTTCTACTTTACTTTCAAGAACCGATGACTGCTCAAAAGTTCTAAAAGACAAGCTTCATTAAATCCATTAATTTTCAACAAAATAATAATTCTAGCCACAAAATGGACCATCCCCAAAGCCTCCTTTTGACAAGAAGAAAAATATGTGTTCTAATAGAAGCAATTTAAAATTTACTCCTGTTTTGAAACCTAAATATTATTCTGAAGCACATAATAGCACTAAATGCAGCAAAACTTTGATCGAAATCTTTAGCACAATGAGGAAGTTCGGAAACATCTTCGAGAGCACTAAATTATCCTAATTAACATTTTTTACTAATTACAACTTATAAGGAAGTGCTATAATTCCACCAATGTCTTAGTTTGATTGTCCTTCCTGACAATCCGCCAGCTGAGAAATAAAAAGCGGATTTTTTGCCTTTTACCTAAAATCAAATAGTCAAGAACGCTGTCAATATTTGGGAGGCTGACCACTGCAAAGGCTAACTGCACGTTTCGCTTCTGTCTACTCTTCGCGCTGTTTTTTACTTTTTTAAGAATAATAAATGTTACATTTATGAATTTATTTATGGAAATATAATACAAAACTTAAAATTAAGACATAATTTAATGTAGTGTTACATTAGAAGTATTAAAATAATAGCAACAATTTATCAACTATTTAAGCACGAAAATTATCAAAGGTGAAGGGATTTTTTTTAAATAAAAAATATCGTATACAAGGCATACTGCACATCCGTCGTGCATGCAATCTCCCTTTCATCCAATGGTTCCAACACCTTCTCACAGTTGAAGCCGGAACGACCTAGGTACCAGGATGCTTGCCAAGCTAACCATTCGGCTTTCATCATCTTAATGATTCTGTCTCTCTCGATCTGGTTCTGAATCTGGATCGTGTCTCCAATATTGGCTTCAGTTACTAAGAATTTTCACCAGAAAAATCTAATTTTTTCCTAAGGCCATTCAGCTAATCATGTTGTCTTTAATGGCGGTGTAACGGCACTTCTACTGAAAAAGCTTCTCTATGCAACACATCTGATACAATTAAAATATCTCCGCAGCAGAGGGGGAGTAAAATGCAACGCCTTCTGATGGCGTTATGCAATGCCCAATCACTGAATTTCTAATGATTTGGAAGTATATCCCACATGTACACATTCATGTCAAGTTTCGTTAGGATCCTACAATTACTTTTTGGGGCGCAAAGTTTTATGGCAATGGTTTACACGCACACACACACACACACACACATATATATATATGGTGTGCGTGTGTGTATGTACGTTAGACTCCACCTCTCTCTCTCACGAAGATAAAATTTCTGCCCTGCACGAGGAGTGCCTCGAAATCTGTACATCTAAACGAACCGGCCGGGACTTACTGCCAACCAACTTAAGAGAAACTTTAGTGCGGTTCCTGCAAGCGCTCAAGACCTTAGCCCTAAGCGGCCCCAATCTAAAGACAACAAAAGATTGCACGACCAACACGGACCACGTCTCTTCTCCACCAAGGAATATTACGGACTTTGAATTGGCCAGCACCAACCAAAACAGCAGGCTCCAACCAGCCTGTCACCCAACCTACGCTCAGGCTCTGTCCCACGCATTTCAACCCCCGCCTACTCTGCTCATCTACCCACAAGAACAAGCCACGAGCAATACACTACGACATAAACTGGCAGAAGAATTTCCCCTTTCGCAGATTGGCATCAAGGTGCGCAAGATCCGGCATATACAGAACGGAGGTATCGCTGTTGAGTGTGCCACCCAAGCAGACCTCTCCAAACTCTCCACCACGCTTCAAAGCGACAAAGGCAAACAGCTCGTCTCAACAAAGTTTCTTGTCACAAGATCCCCGCGCATAACCATACACAATATCCCAACCTCCCTGCAGAAGGAAGAACTCGCGAACATCATAGAACATCATCATAGGAATTCAGCCTCAACAAAACAGCGTTCAAACTATTACACCGGCTTAAAGACAAGAATAATAATGTCAAGTGGATCGCCGAATGCCAACCACCAGCCTTCAGACAAATTATGCAAACTGGCCGCATCTACATCGGATGGCATGCGCACAGGATCACAGAATATTTCAGTACCAAACGCTGTTACAGATGTCAAGAGTTTGGCCACCTACAACAAGACTGCCACAACAAGGAATACTGCGCCTTCTGCTCCGGCGCACATAACGTCAAAGACTGCGCCGCGATCCATCCAACATGCATCAACTGCGCAGATTTCAATCACAAGACAAAAGGCACAATCCCTTGTGGACACCCAGCGTACCACCCCAGCTGTCCAACCTACCAGAAGTACATCGAGAGGATTCGACGCAGCACCAACTACTAATCCTACCATTCCCCAACCAAGTCAGTCTTACCCAAATTCTGCACAAGCTTACAATCTCCCACTTCAGAGCTGCAGATCGTGTCACAATCTGCCGCCAGGTCACTCCCCACCAGTTATATGCAATTTAACAGTCACAACTCCAGACAGCCTCCTCAAGTGCATTCAAATAAATTTGCAACGAGCAAAGGCGGCAACCATACAAGCAACAGCACATGCCATTCAAAACGATACCGACATCCTTCTCATTCAGGAGCCTTATTGCAAGAACGGCCAAGTAGCTTCCTTCCCGCTTTCCTGGCGAACAATCCAAGTGACCGAAAATACCCAAGCCCCACGAGCAGCCATCATAATATGCAACCCGATTTGGACTCCCGTAGTGGTAACAACAGAAAGAGACTGTGTCGCTATCCTCCTCGAAACTTCAGACATGAGTTTCATCCTCAGCTCCATCTACTCCTCCCCCGCGGACACCATCACAGAAGCAACTGCCGCAATGGACAGAATTCGTCTCAAATGCCCTTCCGCTCCCACCATCTTCAGCGGTGACTTTAATGCCCATCACACAATCTGGGGCTATACCGACATCAATAGGAAAGGTCAAGAATTTGAAGACTACATAGCCGCCAACAACCTCCACCTTCACAATTCCATAGATGCCCCCTACGTTTGACAACACCTACAACAAAGGATGGCCAGACCTGACCCTTACCAGCAACAACGCCAGCCACTTATTGCAAAACTGGGAGGTGTCAGACGATTGTAGCCTTTCGGATCACAAATATATCCACTTCAGTATCAGCACCAGCACCACCATCCCAATACTTAAACGCTACAGACTACCGAAAGCAAAAATCAAGACACTGAAAAGGCAACTTCACGACCTACTTAGCAGAGAACTTCCTTCACTGCAGAGCTGCCACAACGCCGCAGACCTCGACCAGTACACAAACCATCTAACGCAGGAGCTACAAAAATGCTGTGACAGTACTCTCCCCATCCGCACAGCCAAGAAAATCCAAGGTCTTTCATGGTGGTCGAAGGACCTTCGCCAGCAACGCCAAAAATGCCGGGCACTAAGATGCCGCCTTACCAAAGCAGACACCCCAGAGGAACGCGCCTTCTTCCTAACACAGTTCAGAAAAGAGAGAGCTACATACAAACGAAGTATACTGACTGCAAAAATTACCACCTGGAAGAAATTCTGCAGCGAGAACTCTGATCCCTTCGGAATTCTTCACAAAATCTCAACAAGCAAAGTTTTTCATCCCCACCAAATCTACTTGCAGCAACAAACTGCCAACTCGAACACCAGCCTTACCTCAAACACTGCTGCAATTATCTTGAGCACCGTGTTTCCCTCAGATAACCCAGCTGATGATTCACCGGAACAAAAGCTTCTTAGAAACAACCACGCAGCACCGATGACCCAAGACGACATTCCCTTCACCAGGCAAGAAATCACACAAATCTATCGTACCCTGCCCAAGAAGAAAGCACCAGGCCCTGACGGCCTAGACTATACCATCCTCAAGGTCGCCTACAAATCACATCCCATCTTCTTTCTTCACTTCTTCAACAACCTACTGAAACATGAGCTCTTCCCAAGCGCCTTTAAAACTGGTCATGTAGTCTTCTTCACTAAAAAGAACAAAGATCTCCAAAGCCCAAGCTCTCTCCAACCGATCTGCCTGTTGCCGGCTCTAGGGAAAGTCTACGAAAAACTAATAGTACAAAGACTCATCTTTCATCTGCAAGACAACCATATCCTAAGCAGCAGGCAGTTCGGCTTCCGCTCCGGCTTCTCCACACTGCATGCTCTGGAGGAAGTTCGACGGATAATCCATCATAACAAAGAACAACAGCTTCACACGGCCTTTGTCTCAATTGACCTTCAGAGTGCCTTTGACACCCTCTGGTGGCCGGCCATTAAACAAGCTCTCCGCTCATCTCGATGGCCCCGTAACATCTATGGCATATTTGACAGTTACCTCCAGAATCGTTTCCTCCTGGTCCCACACAACAACGGGACAACCATCAAACAGCAGGAGAGAGGATGCCCGCAAGGATCTTGCGCCGGCCCAGTGCTCTGGAATCTAACTTTCAACAGCATCATCTCCACCAACTGGCCACAGCATACACAACTAGTTGCCTATGCAGACGACGTTGCGTTCCTAATCCAGGGTCGCACCAGAAACGAATTGGAACACAGAAGCACTCAAATATTACAAAAATTCAGCTTCCTCTGTCAAGAACTCAAATTAACCATCTCCACTGCCAAATCAACCACTCTTATCATTCCCAAGCCAGGCACCAACCCAAGCAGAAATCCATGTATTAAACTCCAACAGAAAAATCTAAAAATTGTCAAAGAGCTCAAGTATTTATGCTTAATATGGGACAGAGGCCTTACATGGATCCCACATCTACAGCAACTCAAAATTAAGACACAAGCCATTGCACGCAAGGCCCGTCAATTTCAAGGTATAAATTGGGGACGAAACCCATATATTAACAAGATTTTGTACACGACAGTGATTGAACCCATAGTCCTGTACGCTGCCGCAATATGGGCGAAGCCGATGCAAAGCCGGAAACGTAAACAACTACAGACCATCCAAAGACCTTTCGCACTAATGATGTGCAAAGGTTTTCGCACCACAGCCACGTCTGCGGCCATCATCCTTGCAGGCATACCGCCATTATATCTTAGAGCCGAGCAAGAAGCTACAATAACCAGAGTCCTGCAACTACGCAAAGATGCCACCTTCCACGATACAACTCACAGTCCGACCTTATATGAAAACCCTCGCCTCACCCAACGCCCACACCCAGGCATTGAAGGAAGAAACTTCCGCATCACCATAGACAACACTAGCAATTCTAGTATTCCCAACGCTACGTACGTCTACTACACCGATGGATCCAAGATTGAAGACGGAGTTGGTAGCGCCTACATTTGCTACCACCAAAATGATGAACATACCCGTTGGAAGGCAGCACTTCGGCACTTCAATAGTGTGTTCCAGGCAGAAGCCTTGGCCATCCTCAACGCCACCAACGACATACTAAGTAACGGCTACCACCAAGCATGCATCTGTACAGACAGCCAATCTTCACTCCTGGCGATTCAAAACTTAAGCCACACCTCCCCAATTATCTCCGAAATCCAAAAGCTACTCTCTATAAACCACCAGCAACGCATTCACCTCACCTGGGTCAAGGCGCATGCTGGTCTAGTTGGAAACGAGGCAGCAGACACCCTAGCCAAAGAAGCCGCCATCAGTTCTGAAGTTCAGCAAATCCGTATCCGTGCACCACCATCGCATCTAAAGAGGCTTCTCAAAGAAGACCTACTCAAAATATGGCAAGAGGAATGGAACGCGTGTGACACCGGACGACGGACCTACAATCTCCTACCCAAAGTCTCTCTATCACGCCTCATAGCTATACCCCAACTCACCCGGTTCATAACGGGACATGGCCCCTATCCAGCGTATTATTATAGGCACAACATCTCCACTACAGATGCTTGCGTGTGCGGCCAGCTTGGATCACCAGACCACTATATCTACTCTTGCCCACTGACAGCAGACAACCACATTAAGCATCCCACTCCTCCTACAGACGCCTTTCAACGGTTCATTATTAAAAACAGACCTGCAATCAATAAAATCTGTAAGGTCATTGACCAGCTCGCCGCTATGGGCCAAGATATACGCGACGCTGCATAATCCCACAACGTCCGCCACTAACAGAAGTCAACATGAATATCACCCTGTGCTGCTAACATGTCACCGCGCTCGGCATGCTCATATACTCAGCAACCTATGCCCTCCACAAATATATATTCGCCGGACCTCTACGTGTCCCCCATATCAATGTCCAGCAATCACATGTTATTCCCATCTTATGGCCCCTCGTCTGTAAACACACCCCACAATGTACAGTATATGTGATCAATGAGGCCAAATATGTATCTGACATGTGGTATATGTGTATTATTATTTTTAAGTGTGCTTTATTTGTCATAAGTCTTCAGTGTTAATCAAGTGTATCCCTCTCCCCCCTTTTTTTCCCCTCTGCGTGTGTGTTTTCTGTATATTTTCATGTTTTTGTGTTTTCATACATTTAGTACCTAGCTCTGAGCCCCTCACCTGTAAATCCGTCCCACAAGTCTCATACCTGTAATTATGTAATTAGTCAAGCAATGTTATTAAGTCGCCCCTGTTTGGCCATGTAAACTCCTCCACCCTTAATAAGCTCCCGGTGTGGACTCTTGAGGCCACAGGGAATTGTTGTCATTAGATAGTGGAAGGCGAGGGACACATGCCTGTTTATCTCTGGTAGCCACCAGGCGTCCCCGTCTTCCGTCACCTACCTACCTATAATCATTTTCATCCTGATGGGGTATTCAAATTTTCCTTTTAGCATAACATTAATCTGAGTGAAATATTTATGCAAAGTAAGCAATAAATCTAAATGTTTCGTCTGCTATAACTGTGTTTAGAATTACATCAATCTGTATTTTCAATTCAGAGATCATTAAAGATGAAACCTCCCTTTCGTCGTTTCCTACTTCCCTTATGTACTCATTTGATTTGAACTGATACGATATTTAATCATTTGCTGTTGTTCACATTCAAAGTAAAGTGGAACTGCATAGGTAGTGGATTAGTTTATTTTCAGTATCAGATTTAATGCAGATTCTTTGATAATATTCCACTAGGTTGCCAATTTTGACCGTGCAGAAGCACAGTTTAATCCCTTTAATCCTTTTTCTCCGAATGATGCCGACTTTAAGAGAATAGAAAATATTCCTGAAATTTTTCGCTTTTTCGAATTAGCGATACAATTTATGCTCAAGCACATAGACATTTATGTTTTCTGTTTACAACAATCCTTCTGAAATTATACTTTATATTTTCCTCAGGTATATATGTTTTGAATTCGTGCAAATAGAGATAAATTATTAATCTGATTTAGAATTAAACAAGAATTCTGCCAATAATTACCTTCAGCTCTTAATCAACAACATTCACATATTCACATTATTTCTGTTTTTATGAGAATATAATATATTTATACACCTGGTTATAAAATGTGATTATGCACAAATTTCTATGCAAGTTCTCAATGAGTATACAGGCAAATATTCTATGCAAGGCATAAATTTTGATTTATACGAAAGGAAACACTGTTTGCGAAATTAATTCGTTATTAGAAAACAGATGTATGAAACTATTTTCTGATTTAATGCAATTATATAACAGCTCATGTTACATATTCAAACACATAGGTATATATATAACACATGGAAAGACAATAATAAAGAAATATAGTTGGTAGGTATGTGACAGATAACCGGTTAAATGACTGGCAGAAATCCTTCTTAAATGTGGTCTAGCAAATGTTAGAATAAATCTATCCCAGATTACTATACTTATGTGTTTTAATAATTGTACCAATTTTGCAAGCTAAGTGCATGATGTTCTGTTACTTATGCCATATTTGTACCTTTTCATCATCTAAGCTTGAATACTTGAAAGTATAGTTAAATCAGATGAATACTTTAGCCTTCTCTGGAATAAGGATAGAAAGATATATAGTGTGTCTATATCTCTTGCTTGTTTTGCAGTCACAGAATATAATGCGGTCATTTAATGGTATCTTTTCTTTTCTGAAGTGGTGTGGAAAATAAATTTTATTCCAATGTTAAGTTCCAGTTTTTCTTGCTTCAGTACAGCTGTAACATTCTATAATGTACCTGTGTAGAAATAATCTGCATTCAAAATTCCAATCAGCTGTATATTTATGCTCTTTTTCACGATTCTTGAGCATTTGCAGGTTTCAGTAATCATAGCATACACAAATTACGGACTGACTGACTAATAATATACATATTTTGGCTGATTTTGAGCAGCAGCCAAGAAATGTTTCCAGATGCCTGATGTAACGTACATTTAAAAACAGAGTTCTTGTAAATTTAACAGAGAGCTTTAGCTGTACGTTTACCGGAATGCTAGTTTCTCGCCCAGATCTGCGATATACCTTGTCTAACGACAGCCTATTTTGTTAGCCGAACGACTCTCACATTTAATTACGAGTTGACTTAATGCTTATTAGGGATTAGCATTATAAATCACCTCTATTAAATTTCTTGGAACATCAAATTCACATTTATGTTATTTAAAATCCCACAAGCTGATGAGATTTAAATTGTAAGAAAAAGCAGTGCATATTCCCAGTATAAACTTTTAAATAAAAAGGTTATGTAAACCTTCTTATGAATTTGTAGTTAATATAACAGATCGAGCGATAAATATCCTGGCCATTCTTAGGGTAAGATTTGAGAAGCTCTGCAGTTAGATGTTAGATGATTAAGAATTTAATTTAAAACTCAGATATTATTGCTATCTTTGTAAGATAATTATTGAATTTCAAATGGTAACAATAACTGCCGTGAGTATCTTTCAAAAACAAGCTGAAACTTGTTGAGAACTTGCTTCTAGAACCCGGGAAAATTGCCTTGCTCTTTGTTACATGAATGCATTTCAGTTATTTTAGAAACTAACCCTAAAGTGCTCTTCAATATATTTTCCGTATTCTGTTTTAAATTAAATAAATCAAAACGTACCTTTTCCGTAATTCTCCGCTACTTGTAACCCGGAATTCCTATGATTCCCTCCCAGAGTGCGCTCTTCACTTCTAACGTTCATCACTCTGGAGAGAGTGGCTGTGCACTTGAGTCGCATTTCCTCATTCTCATCCAGATGACTTTTTTGCACCCTCAGGCGAAGACCAAGGATGGAAATCTCTTCGCCGTCATCATCGATCAATGTTGGATAGTGAACTAAAGATTCATCACCAACCTTCAAATTCGAGAGGAAATTACTTAATTTAGAACTAAGCTTTTAAATATGTGTTGCTAATAATAATAACATAAACTGATGAAGATTTGGTAATGATGTTTAAAAATGCCCATAAAATGGCATAACGCTGAGGAAATTGAAAAGATTATTTAAAACAATTCTCAGTACTTATCCTATACAGTATATATATAGTTTTGTGTATTCATTACCGTTTGTGATGCTAGTTCATTATTAAATATAAATAAATGGTGTCGGTTAAAATGACTTTAATGAGATTTATTCATGTAAAAATTACTTTAATTTTAAACATCAGAAAATGCATGTTTGAATTGATGCACACAATTGAGCATACTATTATTTCTTTGAATCCGTACATGTGTTTTGAAGGCTTATCGAAATATTGAAAGTATATTACAAAAGCATAAAAAATTACTTATATAAAAATCTGTAATATAGTTTGCCTGCAAAAATTCTGAATTATCTAGGTTAGAGATTAATATTCTTATAGAAGTTTTAAATTAGGTAGAATAACAACTTTATTACATCTCAGAATTTGGATAGTATTCTTTTGAATTCGAGGGTGGCAAACACAAATCCTCTCTTCTTCAAGTGCAAAAGCTTCTTTTTACAAAATGAGAGAGGCGACTATGGCGGAGTAAAGCGAGCACCAGCATAGCATCATCTATCGACGAAAATAATAATGAAGCGTGAATAACAAAGATATTAGTATTCTGAAAAAAATTAGGAAGCCAATGCTCTGAATTAATATCGTTAAATAAAGAATATAGAGTTTTGTTAGTGGGAAAAGTTTCCATTAAATCTTGCTCATGAACTGGAAACATTGTATGTAAAACTTTTGAAGAACCTAAGTCGAAACTGGGATCAAGTATCCAACTGTGAACTGAGATCAAGTAACTGCAGAAACTGGGATCAAATATCCAACTGCAAACGAAAATTTATTTCTCCTTTTCGAAAAAAAAATTTCGTGATGCTCGATGCAAAATGTTAGCGCTATTTTTAATTTGGCTGATTTAAATCTACGCCAAAATAAGGTTTCTTTTTATTATTTCCTTGTGTGAAGAAAATAAAGTAGTGTAATCACGAAAAATTCCACGTATCATATTTCAAAGAAAATATCAATTTTAACCGTTATCGAATGCAATTTAAGGATGTTTTTACGTAACATCTGTTCGTAAGGACAGACTAAGTGACTCTTTTTCAAAGAACAAGTTATAAAACTTATTTAAAATGAACTCAGAAGAGCTTTTTTCGTGGCGTCTGTACGTACGTACTTATGTACGCATGCATGTATGTATCTCGCGTAACTCAAACGAGTAGCCTCACAACTTTGAAATTTTGTATATACGACTACTATAGTACGTAGTTATGCACCACCATACCGTTTTGGTAGTGATCCGCCGCACCAGATGTATACAAATATATATGTTACGGTGAAACACCGAAATCTGGAGAATGTCGACTTTCACAGGTGAATGTCAACATTCACATAGTCTCTTGGTGTATGTCCGAAATATTTTCCAAATACTCTTATTTCTGACTTACACCGGTCAATGTCGACATTCACCATGTACTAATGGTGAATGTTGAACATATAACAATATTATATTTTCTTCTCCGTAATTCAGTCGCGAATAAACGCACTTGAGATTTGAAATAAGAACTTGAGCATGAGAATCTAAAACACACACTACATTCAAAATCAGAAAGGAAAATAATAGTATATAATTTAAAAACTTACGTAATTATACAGTACGTTCTAAATGAGAAAATAAAATAACAGTAATAAAAACTTACTAAATTATGCTATTCAAATCTTATTTATTGCAACAACTTAAACTATTATGGCACTTTATGACCTCTCTTTTCGACTTACACCAGAGCATATCTGTGATTGTCGACATATACCGGTGAGAGTCCGAATATACAAGAATGTAGTGGAATATTCGGTCTTTCACCAACGTATTTGGTGAATGTTAACATTCTCCGGTGAAAGTCGACGTTCTCCAATTTCAGTCTTTCACGGTAACATATATATACCCACTCTCAGAGTCAGAGACTCGACTCAGAGAGTTTAGTATTTTTATTCTTAGTATATGCTGGTAAATTGTGCATTTTTTGCTTTAAAAATGAATGAATTATATTGTTCTTATCTTTCTGTTAAGGGTTTTATGCCTTACGTAATATGCGTGTTATATTTGTAGAATTGTCAACAATTTAAAAGTTGTTTAAGTGCGGCTAACCTAACTTTTTACCATAGCAGCCTTATTTGTTTACATTTGAAACACAGCAGGCTAGTGAATTTGTGGCCAATCTAGAGAAACTAGCTTTGCAACAACAAAGTAAAGTCTTTTATTATTTCGAATTGCTTAATCAAGTCTGGAATTATCATTTAAGTTATTAAATTATCTCATATAGCATAGCGTTCACAGCATATTAAATCAGTTTTCTACGCCTATAGTGCCTTCAGTGCCGATTGCGACCAAAAGTAAACTTTCAGTTTTGTGCACCGAAAAATTTGTCTTCTTGCCCGATGGCCGAATTGCTTGTTGTGTAAATTTAATCGTAAAAATTGCTTTTTTAATTGCCTTAATTGTATTTCGGGTTTTAAAGTTTTCTATATATTTAAATTTTTAATATAGTTATTTTGAATTTGTATGTATTTTTGCTTTGTTGCGAAGTGAAAACTGAATTATTTGAATGAGAAATATATCTCTAACGAAATTCGAGAAAAGAAGTTTAAATAAAATGCAGCAAAAATGTTTTTAATTTAATATTCTGTACAAAGAAGTCATGTGGTATATACATTATATTTTTTAATTAAAATCTTTATATTGATGTGCTTCTCTTTCATTTGATTCTTGCAATAAATTTTCAAAAATGCGCTCTTTAAAATGAAATCCTAATGCCGTCTGGACCTCATCAGGCCTATCGTCTGACGTATTTTTCCGCAGACAGAGAGCATGCCTTTTCTAAGAAAGAGGATGTATATTCTGCACAATTTGTTTTGTATTTTATTATTAATTTCAGAGTATAAAGGCAGGGAAGTTACTGAATATATAATATAAGTTACATATTAGAAAAGCACGATTAGAATAAAGATATTCATTCAAGTTTAGATAATTAAAAATGCTTACTAGTTCTTCATTGAGATACCAGTGAAGCTGTGGAGCTGGTCTGGATTTTGTTGAAGAACAATTGACGTGAATAAGATCGCCTACTCTGTATTGTGATTGCCCACCTGTGATCATAGGACCATCTTTCGCAACAACAGCTAAGAAGAAAATGGCTGCGTTATTTTTCATCATTTAAAAAAGTATGAAGCAACATCACAATTAAAAAAATTACACAAAATGTATTTTGACAAAATATTCCTAAATTAATTGAAACAATACAGAAATATTAACTTTTGTTGTGAGTAATAAACTAACTACTCATTTTTTGGAAACATTTCCGTTCAAGTACCTAATTAAATGCTCCAAAATGATTTACGTAAATGCATAGTAATTTGCACCAAAAAGAAAAAAGTAATAACATACCATTTCTGTAAGTCTACTAAGATATTGCAATTAGTTTCTTGTTTAAGTAGCAAAAAATGCTGATCCTTTAAGCTGGCCTTTTTCTATCACAGTGGAATGAAAGGTTCTTTCACGAGGAATATTCTTCTACCACAGATTAAATTCGCGCCCATTCATTCATTGTTGCTGTGCTTAATTATTTTCATGCATTATATGTATTAGATTTTATCTGGTTTCATACTTAGATTTTTCATGTGAATTTGATGTAAACTTCCAGAAAAAGTACCATGTGTTCGTCGCAACATAAACTCTTAGGAAATCCGCCAGAAATCCTTCCAACCAACCAACCATTCCTGCTGTGTACAGACACTGAGACATCCTTTACCTCATTTAATTATCCAGTGATTTGATAAATATATTTATGTACAAAATAGCAAAGTATAAAATTCACAAATGATATTTTCTGGAAACGCTGCTTTTAGATACATTCGAGTTTCAGATTTGAAATGCTTTACTTCATTTCGAATACTAGTATTATTTGTTACAAGCAAGAAAAATGAAAGAAATTTGCACTACATTAACTATGCCTTATTCAATTGCAAGATAACGAAAAGCCTTTGCTCCGTACATGGTTATTTTCATTCAAACTGGTATAATTTATTAAAGATAAATAGTGGGCATTTTTATGCAAATTTCCCTAGCTTCACTGACAGATTTTTCTCATGAATTATGAGAATGATATTGTTCTACCTCAGTGAAAATTGGTATTTATGAACCTCATTTATTTCCCTGAATATTTTCTTAAGGATGGCTCATCTTGACGATATATCCAATTATTGCAGGAAATATATTTGCTAATCTGTGTTTCCAATTAAAGTAATTGCATCTCTTTTCTTCCTTAAATTTATTGTTTGCCTGATTTCATAAGCCATTAACTTCTGGAATGAAATTTGCATCTTTTGGAAATTAAAGATAATGATTCTTACTCTTTAGTTTTATTAATACGCTGAGGCGTAAATTGTAAAAGTCATCCTTTATAGGTTTATGTTAATATTATAATGTATTTTCAGACTGAAAATTCCTAAATAATCGAAAATTCATAACATGAATTTTCGATTATAAATCTATTATCGAAAATTCTAAATTTTCGATTTGAATAAAATTCATAAGATGAAATTTTATTATTAGAAATCATAAAAATGCCTTTTACAAGTCTTCTTATTTTGCTTGCTATATTCTTCTTAAATTTTGTATCCATTAATCGAATATATGACGTATTTTATAAACTGCATTGTGCTTTACGAGATTTCTGGCTGATTCTTCCTGACTATCCTTTCCACGGAAAGGCGAACTATTGGCGATTTTAGACAGCATTCGAGAACTCATTGGTGATTAAATTTTCACAGCGATCTGTTTTCGCTTAGGAAAGCATTAGAGAATTGTACGAATCAGCATCCGTACAAAATTGTCACTGCACACCGTATAAAACAGACACGTTCGCCCATACCTAGGTTGCTGCATAAATACGTTATTTTGGGGATATCCTGGTTTAGTACATCATTACATTGGCAACAAACTGTTTTAATTCCTGGATAGGTTTCGCGGGTGTTCGCGGCAGGAGTGAGGATAATCAGAATAAAAAAAAAAAGATTTCTGCTTCCAGTGAAATAAAGCGTATGATCTGAAAATCAGTGTCGGTAAGTAAATCGTAAATAGTATATATGTATTTAATTTATTACAGCAATATTTATGAGGGTATTTTATTCCCCAAATGAGAAGTCTTCGTGGAGGACACTCAAAAGAAATATAGCTTTGCATTTGCGTTACGTATGAAAAATACAGAAATAAGTACCACTACAGTCCACAATTTTTCGAAAAATTCTGTTTTCGACAACATACCTAGATGCAAAAATTAACACGCAAGGACTTTTTCTCAGACATGATAGGACCAATAAGAGCAATAAATATACTTCTTCACATTAAATTAATAGTTTATAAAAATTTAATCTTCTTAATGGGGTAGAGTAGACTTTAAGGTACCCCTTGTATTATGGCGAAGTTGTTGTTTGATTTATCGCCAAGTTGTTGTTTCATTTATGGTAGCCTGAGTATTTGAATGTTATGGAAACCCTATTGTGACGTAATCGGGTGCATGATTCTGGGAAATTTTGAATCATGGGATGTTTTGTAAGCGTTTTTGTGGTGTGTGCTGTTTTGATACTTTAGACGGTAGAATGGCCGAATGTAGTAAGATTAATTTGAAGTTTCTGTATGATTTGGAGGAAAAGAACTTTAATTGACTGGTGTGTAAATGAAGGTTTACTTAGTAGCCATTATAAGTGTCCTGTACGTAGGAAGGATATCTGTCTAGTCGAACGTAAAAACCGTTTAGATGGATTTGAATGGGTTTGTAGGAAGAAAAGTTCAGATGGTCACTATGTGAAGCGTTCGATCAGAAAGAGTACTTAGTTTGAAAAAAGTCATTTGAGTATGACTGATATTTTGATTTTTACGTGGCTCTGGGTGTACGAAGCGAACTCGAAAATCATGGTAAGTGAATATTTGATTTGGTAGTGCTTAAATGTGTAACATGTTTTTCCTTTTTTATGTTATTTTATTGTTTGGTTTAAAATGCATTTTTTTGAGATTATGTATATTTTGTTTGCCTATATTGTAGAATTTGGTGCTCCTTTGACTTTTTAAGTGAAAATATATCGAAGTGTACATGGACAAAATAAAGGGAGTGCGCAATGCAAGTTTTGAAATTCTGGGAATTTTTTTTAAGTGAAAACAGGTCGACGTGTACACTGGACAAAGTTAAAAGAGTGCGCAATGCCATTTTTGGGCAATTCGTGGATTTTTTTTAAGTGAAAATAGGTCGACATGTACATGGATAAAATCAAAGGAGTGCGCAATGCCATTTTTGTGCAATTGTTTGTCTTGTTATTTTGGCTTGGTGTAGCGCAAAAATCGCCGCTTCGCAAGCCAAAATAACGAGTCAAAGAATTGCACAAAATCGGTATCGGTTTAATCCTAGTATCCGGTGCACACGGGATTTGGCTACTTTTGGCGACTTTTATGATGAGCAGTAAAAACGGGACATATACGATGAGTAGTAAACAGGTATTCAAAGAATATATATAGTTATACATAGTATATACTATGTATATAGTGACAGTATATAGTGTATAATATACTATCACTATATATACATAGACGTTCTTTTGGTAATTTTTGGTGTTGGCGATAATTTTCAAAATAGCGCCAAGGCTGCACCGTATACTAGGATTTTACCTCGGTATCCATGTACCGAAAATCGCTAAGTTTCGCCAAGGGGTACCCTAAACTATACTTTTACCTTCTTAATGTCTTCACATTTTTCATATACATAAATGTGATGGAAGCCTTTCAAATTTTACTTATATTATTTGATTGGTAATCGGTTATACCTTTAACTACTATTTTAAAGCATTAGAACAGAAGAATCAAAAATTACTTATAACTTCCAGAAATTTAATCCTTGGATAAATCTATTTCTTCTGTTTTATGACGTATTTCCTAGTGAATTTTTAGTATCAGTATTGAGCGTATCATATAGGCTATCTCGGTCATGCTGTGTGGATTTTGTACGTTTCAAAATACCTTTATCTTATCTTACCATACCCTACAGATGGCGCTGTCCTGGTGCTAAATATTTATCATTGCATTTGGATTTTTATTATTCGAAAGGAGTGTATCCCAGAAGGGCTTAGTCTCAAAACGAGATTTTGGGCTGAATGACTATAAAAGGTCTGAATCATTTTTCAAATTGTTGCCATTAAATATTATCTTCCTGTATTCTATTTAAGGAAACTAAATAATGAGGAATTTGCATAAATGTATACATGTTTTTTACATTGTGAATAAACAACGGCACCTAGAACCATCAAATTTTGAATAGCACAGTCCTTCTTCCGAATATGGACACCTGGAAGCATTATGAACTTCGAATTATGAACTTCGAATTTGTTTTATTGTGTATTTCACATTTTGTAAAATTGAACGAATTTTTGATTAACAAACTCAATGATTTCAAAGCTAGCAATAGCAATACTGTACGAAAAAAAAAAGTATCTTCAACGCGTGAGACCGTCTATCGAAAATTCTAAAAATAGGCTATTTTTAAATATTTTTTAACCCAAATGCTCTTGAAACGTGTATATATTTGTAAATAAAAAGAAAGCACTAATTTGGGGGTAATATAAAATCTGAACTCTTTCAGATTTTTTTTATTAATTTTTTGTGGCAGCAGATGTGAAACCAAAAGATAGAAGAATTCAATGTTCACTGACACGCCTATCGAATTAATTTCTACCTTTTCGTTGCCTTGCGTTGGCAACACACTTTTGAGATTTGTCGTTCGTAGGATTCGGTCGCTAAAAGCGTAGCTGGCCTGTAACGGTTGTAATTCTTATTTTATGTATATCTGTACTTCTGAATTATTACTAAATGTTCACGTGTGAATGTTATATTATTAAATGTATTCAGTTTGGTTGAAATAGACCGAGAGTGACTGAATTTATTAAGTATAATCAAAGTCGAAACTGCGTCATCCATGTCGGCGCCATTCTAATACGAGGTACGTAAACATCATTTGGAGGCACCGATGAGATTCGAACTCGTGATCGCGTCTTTTTGTTATAGGTGCGTTGATTTGCAGTGTAGCTTTAAAACTGAAGGTATCAGTAGTTGAATTTCAAAAAAGTCCTAAGACTTTCGAACTCGAATTAGGAGATATCTCAAAATCAGAATTCAATGAACAATGTTCCTTAAATTCAGTTAAGAATTCTACAGAATTTGAATTCCACTTCCTCAAATCAAAACCACGTGCATGTAAAATTGAAGATATTTTCTTGCAGACAAATACTGCATCATTAACAGTATTTGCACCCGACAATAAGTCGTCCATATACATATCCTTTTGCAATATACGAGATACATCTGATTCCTCTTTAGACTCCTTGCACTATATTGATTAAAATATTCTATCAAAAACTATGGTTAGTTAAAGGCGACTGGGATTCAGTTGTTCCCCAGCATATCTCAGATGATTGGTTTAAATTTCAAGAGACATTCAGTCAAATGAATAATTGTGAAATTCCGAGATGTGTCAAACTTACAACGGCCAGTGTTATCCAACTACATGGATTTTCTGATGCATCTTCGCAGGCTTATGCAGCAGCCATTTACTGTCGCCAAAGGTGCAATGGTACGGTTAAGGTTAATCTTTTGGTATCAAAGACTAAAGTCGCGCCTATAAAGCAAGTATCCATTCCTCGATTAGAACTCTGTGCTGCGTATTTGTTGACCAGATTAATGCGATCTCTATTGAACATTTTAAAGAAGTTTGATTTTGAAATCTTTGCGTGGACGGATTCCAAGGTAGTTCTGTCTTGGCTATCAGCTCATCCACGTAAGTGGAAAACTTTTGTGGCAAACAGAACGTCTCAAATCATAGAAGTGATACCTATTAAACATTGGAATCATGTTCCCTCTAAACAAAATCCTGCAGAAATTGCTTCTCGTGGTATTGAACCTCAACTCCTACCAAATCGTACTTTGTGGTGGAATGGTCCACCATGGTTGCGTCAGGAAGAGGAAAAATGGCCTGAATATGAATTAAAATCTGAAGATGATGCTGAAGTAAAGGTCGAACAAAGATCTGATCCTATTTTTATTTCTCATATACGTGAATCGAATGATTTATTAGCTAATTTGTTCGAGCAGTATACATTAGCGTTATAAAATTGTTCGTATTTTGGCTTACTGCCAAAGATTTATTACTAATTGCAAGAAGCATCATGTTACTCAGAACATTTCATGTAGTGGCATTAACTCCAGCTGCCTTATGCCGCTAACATTTCTAGAGATTCGAGTAGCAGAAAATTTCATTATTCGTTGGATTCAGAATCATCTTTTCAAAGATGATTTACAATGTATTAAAGAAGAGAAAACTTTACCCAAGAAGAGCCAACTACGTTCTTTGTATCCATTCGTAGATAAAGATGGTCTCTTACGGGTGGGAGGACGTCTTCGAAATTCATCTTTAGCATTTAACATCAAACATCCTGTCATACTTCCTTCTCGACATAAATTTAGCGAATTACTAGTGAACGAACTTCATATTACTTACCTTCATGCCGGTTTTTCTTTATTATCAAACTTCATCAGACAATCTTACTGGATAATTGGAGGAAAGAAACTGATACGCAGTTGTGTCAACCATTGCTTAATATGTCATCGATTTAAAGCTGCTTCAAATCCGCAATTGATGGGTGACTTACCTGAACATCGTGTGACTTTGGAACGACCTTTTTACGCATCTGGTGTGGATTACGCTGGTCCTATTACCATGAAATTTAATAAGGGTCGTGGCTCTAAAACATCCAAAGGCTATATAGCTCTGTTTGTTTGCTTGTCGACTAAAGCTGTGCATATAGAAGCAGTCAGTGACCTGACGGCAGACTCGTTTATCGCTGCACTTAGACGTTTCATTTCACGTCGCGGTGCACCACGGCACATTTACAGTGACAATGGTACCAATTTTGTGGGAGCATGCCGAAAACTACAAGAACTAAATCAGATTTGGTCTTCCTTGTATGCAACGGAATCGGTTTCTCGAGAACTAACTAAGTCATCTATTGAATGGCATTTTATACCGCCTGCTTCGCCCCACTTCGGAGCAATATGGGAAGCCGGCATTCGCTCAGCGAAATTTCATCTGAGAAGAGTATTGAAAGAGACTCTTTTAACCTACGAAGAGTTGTCAACGCTACTTACCCAGATCGAGGCTATTTTGAATTCACGTCCACTTACTTACGTGAACGATACTGATATTGGTTGTATTAATGTTTTAACCCCTTCTCATTTCATTACAGGTGATACTTTAACTTCCTTTCCAGAGACCCATCAGAATTTACGCACAAGGAGTTCTAGGTGGGAACTTGTACAGAATCTACGTCTGGGATTCTGGAAGCGATGGAAAGAGGAATATTTGACTTCGCTTCAGCAGAGATCCAAGTGGCAGTACAACACACCCAATCTAAAAATCGACACGGTGGTTCTTATCATCGAAGATGGATCTCCATCGCTAGCTTGGCCTATTGGACGGATCATCGATGTCCATACGGGTAAGGACGGCTTAGCTCGCGTAGCCACTGTCAAAACTAAAACTGATGTTTTCAAGAGAGGAATTAATAAACTTTCACCTTTGCCTGTGTATCAGGACTAAACCTGATAGGGTGGGAGTATGTTCACTGACACGCCTATCGAATTAATTTCTACCTTTTCGTTGCCCTGCGTTGCAACACGCTTTTGAGATTTGTCGTTCGTAGGATTCGGTCGCTAAATGCGTAGCTGGCCTGTAACGGTTGTAATTCTTATTTTATGCATATCTGTACTTCTGAATTATTACTAAATGTTTACGTGTGAATGTTATATTATTAAATGTATTCAGTTTGGTTGAAATAGACCGAGAGTGACTGAATTTATTAAGTATAATCAAAGTCGAAACTGCGTCATCCATGTCGGCGCCATTCTAATACGAGGTACGTAAACATTCAGCATTCAGTGAAAATGGAAGAGTATAAAAAACCCATTAATGATTATACAGTATTAAATCTTATTATATTTGTGTTCTGATTTATCATCTCAACCGTCACGTGTTTCTAGGTAACTATAATTTTATAAAAATTCAAGGTAAGCTATTTAATGTTTATTAATTCACGCAACCATCAAACACTGGAACCACCAGTGAGGAAGATTTGAAGCCGAAATTCAAGTTCTAATATTTTATAAAAAATACATAGTTTACAAAGAAATCGAAATATGGATTTTTATGTTACAAATGAAAAAGTATATAATGAAACTTTAATTGTATGCATATTGTTTTCATTTAAAATTCATTCTGAAGTTCTGGTGTCCATTATACAAATTTAAAAAAGCTATTTGAAGTCTGCACGATCTCAAGGAACAATCTGCCAGAATTTCTTGTCTTTTCACTTGATTCTGCGAAGTTCCTGAAGTTGAGGCTTGAATTTTTCATACTCTATTAGCAACAAAACGTTTCCAACTTTGAGAAGGTGAACTAAGACAGTTTAAAACTATTTTTGAGTCCGAGTTTGATGATCTATATAATTAATACAAATATTGTTTATGTAATTGACAGTAAAATTTTATTTCTTAGGAGTTAAGAGAATAAACTATATTAGTGTATTAAATAATGCTTCATAAACATTTGTAAAAACAAACAGTTCAGAAAATATCCTTGCACGTTAATTTTAATCAACATAGATTAATAATTAAATTAGTTAAAAAAATAATTTAGAATTGAAACTGATTTCACATTGTTCAACGTCCTTTAAATTAACTTCTGCGCAGCGAAAAATACGTGATTTGCTTTTTGCAGTGTTCCTTTTAAACACGTTTTTCTCACTTCTCATATTTTATCGAAGTTGACGAGCTGTTTTTGTTCCATGTGTAAACCATTATCTTCTTTTCCATGACGACAGTTAAAAACTGCATTCTTCTCTTTCGGATTTTAATTTAAGGATACGTTTCACTCCATAATAATCTTATAGGCAATCTGCGTATGAGATGTTCTTTCATTAGGCATTTCATTTCTTATTATAATTATGAGTTCCGCTTGTTGTATGGTATTATTCAGTAAAAGCAATACACGATGGCTGATCCCAAAGAATATCTATTATCATATAAGATACAACAAGTCGTCACTTTCTATTCATATGCGTTACTGAATAACTCACCTACACATTTCATCACAAGTATCTGCTTCGGTCAAATTCGATAATTATTTAGGATTTTCTAAACTCGTCGTGAATAGTTGCTGAATCATGCTAATTGGCACAGATATTCTTTGTTTAAAATTAATAACGTAATACAAGAATGTCATGCTTTCGTAATTAAATTTCGCACGTTCCCACAACCCTTTATTTACGCGATAAAATGTTCGTAGAAATTTCTGGTTTTTTCCATTTTATATTTCCAATAAACATACTCTTTAGTACGTAATCACATAAATAAAATAGTACGTAATCAAATAAGTAAAATAGCTTCATACCAATTACATCTTCTTATCAGTTAAATTGTTATTTATGTCCTCATTGGAATCCGCAAGATGTTTGACAATCTCTGATGAATTTTCCTATTTATAGTATGATTTAGGAATTTGTTTAAATATATAAATATGTATATGTGCATATACAGACATATATGTATATATATATTATATTTATACATACAGATATAATTTTCTGGACGGATATAAATTTATATGTTGTTATAGTACAACATTTCAGTGTTACACACTGTAAATATGTTAATGCAATACAGCAACAACTTCTGAGAGGGTGTAACATTCTGTCTATAAACTCACTTATATTGTTACAGACTAAGCGTAATTTTATGGAAGAGTCTTAGATAAAACCGTACTTCAACAAATTTATCTCTTTCCGTCCTTTCAGCCATTGTTTCTAGTTAATCAAAGCATGTGCAACGAAGTAAAAAAAAATAGCTTATAGCTCATTACAGTTCGCAATAGTTCCAAACGGATCCCCAATCTAAAATATAACGTTAGAAAAATGGTCTTTCAACGTTTCTTATCAAACGGAGCAGGAGCAGTTCAAACAAAGTCATAAATTAAACTTCTATAAACGCCTCTTCAATCACGATCTCGTGAAATATTGTCTCTGATCAACTGAATGCATTTATTTGTATTCTTAATTGTTTCATTCAATATATCGAGATTAACTAATAAAAGAAAAGCAATTTTTGTAGAAATATTTTTGTTTCATAAAGTAGATGTTGGCAATTTTTGTTTATTATATCTCCCGAATTCTGAAATTTTAGGAATTTTTGTTTTCCTTAGATTCTTAATCTTGCTTTTTCCAATACAAAAATTATATTCATAACTATCAGTAAAAGCATATGTAAAAATATCTGATATGTATATTTTATATTCACTATTTCATTTACCTATTTCACGCGAATTACTATCAGATAAAAATTATCGTTACTTTATGAATTCAGTTATCTTTCGCTACTTAATATTAATCTATCATAAAGTAGTTAATATAGTCTATGATATGATAAACGAGATTCCTATACCGTATAGTCTCTATAGAGAGTTTTCTAGTGAATTTTACATGTATAAACAAATCGAATATACTCAGAGCAACGTGCATGTTTGTTAACCAAGCTTGGACAACTGATGTTCAGAAGAAAACATGCAAATATACATATTTATGAATGACGCTCATTTCACTATTTGCATTAAATATAAAACGATCGTCGAGTTCTCAACTGAACCATGCTGTTCACATTGATTGGTTCTAAGACAAATTACTCGATTGTGCCTTAGCTCCTTTCGTTCCTGTGTTACTTGGATTTCTATAAACACAATCTTTGTGAAGTACAACTTTCAGATGTGGAATCGAGAGGGCGCAAGTTACGCCGATTCTTTGGGTAATTATAATAGTACATTATTATAACAAGCAGTAAGATCATCGAGTTCTAAGAGCAGATATATGATTACAACAAAGACACTGAGTGAAGAATGGCCAAATGCGCTATTGGTGGCGATTATAAGTATTTCTGAACCAAAACTGATTCCTCAAACCGCAAGTATAGCTAAGAGTGTGCTTGAGAAACACCTTGTCCGTTAGTAGCATCGATAAAAGTACCAATTTCTGTATGACAATCTCAACACGAAGTTGTTTTGACGGTATATATGGGATATTTCCGCTGGAACCATCATCTTGACATTGTAGCTGCTTCTGGTATACTTTACTGATGAATCTGCAACTTCATAATCGAAGTTTAACTCAAATATAGCGGTTCATCATAATGGAAGTTTATCCCAAAGATAACCGTACTGATACCGGTTAATCGCGATCTCGCATTCGTTTTTCTTTCCTGTAGGCATTAACGATCAACCTTCTGATTATTTGAAGTCAAAAATATGAAGTCGTTCCCATATCTTTGATTTTTATTTGTGTTTTTGGTTTTCATTTTCTAGGCATTTAAAATTTTTATAATTTTCTTCTGAGGAGTTTTATGTACTTCGCATAGATATAACTAGCTTTTCTAATGTGTAACGTGAACGCAAGGCAGTTTTTCTTCCAAATTCCTCCACGAAAATATATCTCCTTTCAAAGCAGGTAGCTCTAATGAACTTTGATATTCCGTTAACTTAACCTAATCTAACCCTCCAGATATAACAAAGTCGGTATTGGTTCTCTCTCTAAATGTCTTATCTGAGAGATTTTGCATCAACTAATATCCATGTGAATGCGACTGGAAGCTCACAAAGTTTGAAATGAGACACAAACAAATGTATGAGCTCTGTGACTGTGCACTTTTATCCTTGGACAATCTGAGACAGGCTCAATCTGACCTATGATGTCTTGAAAGATTTCACGAAATCATTTAAAAATAATGTTGTGAAGCTAGTGGTTTGGTAACGTTTAAAGTACCCGACGTATAACTTAAAGAATTATTCATATTAAAATTAGCAGTAGTTCATTTAAATGAATAAAAATATATTCACATACTTAACGTATCCAAAGGTGAAGCACTATGCACTATTTTCTCGCCCACAATCAATTCTTCACTTGATGTTGAGTATGTCTGAGACACCGTGGCCGTACATTTCAAAGTTAAAGCTCCACCTTGAAAGAGATCTGCTGGTTTCACCATAAAGTTTAAGCCGAGAAGGGATGTTTGCAAGCCATTGGCGTGATTTATTGTCGGATAAGATATTTCTAATCCAGGTACAGCCTAAAATAAACAATCAGTGCTCAGTATATGAAACAAAAAGAATATGTGAAGATAAATCAAATATAAGTATTTAGTTATATATAATATATATAACACAAGTCTCACCTACGATTTAACCGGGTAAATTAAAAGACCAAGCGAAAATACAAAAACTTGAATATGTATGTTCAGAAAGACTAACATCTCAGTTCTTGTTAAAGCTAGTATAATCTAATTGTTTTGCCGTTTGCATATTAAAATGCCGCAGTTGTTTTAATTTACTGAGTAGATATTGTACAAAACGAGAAAGAACAATATTATAACATTAATGTTTTTACAAGTTAGGTAAATCTGCTGCCGAAACCTTAAAAATGATTTGAACAGTACGTAACAATGCATCAGAGTGAAGAACACAATTGAATGAGTGGTATAATAACTTTAACTGAGGGAGTGAAAGCGTTGAAGGTGAGTGAAAAATAGGATGCCCATCAACTTCAATGAATGAGGAAAATGTGGAGAAAATTTATTCTTTGGTAAAAGCTGATAGACGTGCAACAACTTTTTAACATTCATACATGGTTGGGATGAACAAAGAAAGATACACATTAATTTTAATTGAAAACTCTGAAAACGAGGAAAGTTTGTGCTCGATCTGTGCCTCTTAATTTTGACACAACATAGAAAGGAAGGCAAAAACGTTAAGCAGAAAGCTAAAGATTGACTGACTACTGTGAGATAGGACAACAATTCAAACTGTTTCATAGTAGCGGATTAGACGTAGTGCCCACAGTACGACCCAGAAGCAAAAAGACAATGCACACAGTGGAAAAGACTGACTTTTGCCATTTTAGAAAAAGAAAAAAAAGGAACGGAGGTCGAAATCAAGACTAAGGTAATGCTGATTGCATTTTTTGATTACAAAGGACATACTCACCCCGATTGGATTTCTTGAAAATCAATCAATTAATCAGTATTTTCACAAGGAGGTGCTTTTCTGTCAAGAACAGGGTAAGGCGAGTAAGGAAAGAATTTATTATCCTGGTCAATGGTTTCATTTACACCATAATGCCAGATCCGATGCAGCAGAGCAATATATTGCTGAGAATTTAACTGCAAGGATAAACCAACACAGTCTCCTTACGTTTCGCCAGCTGATTGTTCCTTTTTCCGAAGTTTAAGATAGGCATGAAAATACAGAGATTTGAAAACATCTCGTACATTAAATGAAATGTTACACATATTTTGCGACAGTTCCAAAGACTATGAGCAGTGCTTCGATGACCTGAAGAAACGTTAGAAAATTGCATAGACTCTACTGGCATGGAAGGTAAGTCAAGAAATTGTCCTGTTGCTTAATGGATGCCCTGTTGCTTAATAATGACCCTGTAAGATATTTAATTTTTCATGCCTCTTGCTTCAAAATAACTTAACGTTTTTACAGTGACGCCTGAACTAAAAAGTGGTGGATAATAATTGGTCACCACCAGGATCCGTTGAAAAGGGTCCCCTAAAAATTCCAGTAAATTTAAATAATGGGAAAATTCAATAATGGAAATCTACTCATTATTTTTTACTACCCCGAAGCGCATATAATGTTTCTTGCAAGCATTAAAAAAAGCAGTTTAAAGGCCATTGCCACAGGTTTAGCACAACATCTAAATAGCACTGTTGTAATGGCAGTTTAATTAGAAAACAGGAAATTGGGATTTCTGTGTCCTGAAAACAAATAATATAAAAAAATTGTTTTCTAGACAAGCATTCTCGGGCGATGATCCTTATGACTAAGACTGTTGTGGTGAATAAGAAAAGAGTTAAACTGTTCCCAATTTTTGCCTATCATAGTACATGTTAACACAAGGTGCATCGTTCTGATCTGCATAATGGCTAGTGATGCTGGCTGCCGTATTGTTAGGTCAGGGTTTGATTCCGGGAGAAGGCTTGGAATTTTCTTAATATTTTTGCCGCATAGAGACACTTAAAATGCACGCTGATACAAATTTGCTAAGGGGAGAGGTGGGAGATCATTCTACTCACTTCCTGAAAAATTCTTCTTCAGAATGTGACCAAATTGAGCAAATTCAAATGCGACCTTGTGTTCCTAGCCAAGAGGAAATTCATTATTAATCCTACTCTCAGATAAGACTAAAAAAAATAACAAGGCAAGGTACATTTGAATACACAGTTTAAATGCAACAATTATATTTTATCCATCAGAAAAAAATTCGCTCAGTTCCTTTTAAGCCGTAGAAAACAACGATCATTGTTTGTCTCGGTACTTTAGTTGAACTACAATAACTTTAATTACAACAACTTGCTTTTTCTTTTTCGCAACTTATGAATGTTTTATTTTTTGAAGCTGCTAATTTCCATTAAAGAGATCGCTATTCCCTCCCCGCAGAACGATACTGGAGTGTTAATATTTTGTGTCTTGTAAGGATTATTATTCATGCCATTACGTTTCTTTCAACGGTAGTAATCACGTGTTATGTTGATGAAACATCACGAGACGTAATCACAAAGCGATTCTGTTTTGTTTCAGGGATCACAGCTTTAACTTTCATCTCATGTAATAATCTTGTTATCACATTATCATATGGCATAACATTCTAAACCCTAATTTCGTAAAGAGTCTTAAATGATATTGTATAGTACGCAGTTGCAAATAGTTTAATACAGAAAATCAAAGACATGAAATCATTAAATCTCACCTCTTTCCCATTTATGTACCACTTAAGAACAGCCGCAGGTTTAGATGGGCCGGATTTGCAAGTGACATTAAGATAGTCTCCAACTTCATATCTCAACTGGCTACCTTCAATCACTGGATCTTCTTGGGGAAGCACTGAAATGTGACAGAAAATCCCCAAAACACATTAGTTTAGTGTTTACGTTAATAACTAAAATATACTGTGCATAAAAATTAAATTCATATTGAAGAAAGAATTAAAGAAAATAACGTTGGGATACCTTTCAATGCCGGCTTACTTCCTGCCTATATTACATGGACAAAAGTTCGTTATCATAGTTCAGAAATTTAGAAAATTGCTGAAAGAAAGCACTTAAACTTACACCATTGTAAAATATTTTATATGATGGCTAAGCTATTCTATTTTTAGTGTAAATTAGGAAATCTAACAAGTGTAATACAAAAATGTATAGTCGACGTAAGGAATAAAAAAAGACTTATAATAATAGACCAGAAAAATTAAAAGAAAGCTACAGAATATCATCTGCACAGTAGCATAAGAGTAACCACATAAAAAAAAAAAAAATCGACATTCCCATAGTTATCTAAAGAGCGAAAGACAAAATGAACGGCTGGAGCAAATTCAAAGCATCTTCTATTTATAAGATATAAAAAAAAATATGAGGTGATGACAGAAAGTACGCGCATCGTTTAAAATATTGACGTAGATAATTATGATTCTTCTTTGTTTCCTATGTAACACACTTGAGATTCTAAGCCCACCATATTATCTGCTACTATCATTTCATAGTCGTTTGAATAAACATCCCATTATAAACAATTTAACTCAAAACATTACTTAAATTATACTCTTGGATGAGAGGTTTTCAAAATAATGTTGTATAATTTTCTTACAAATTTTTTCTGAGAATACATAAAATTTGAAATGCGCGTATAATGCATTCTTTGTAAAGCATTGTTTTTCTTAAGACGCCAAGAACGTATCAATTTATGATCACTAAACCCTCAAAACATACTCCCATCGTTTTGAGTATCCATCGAACACATCGCGGACGAAAATGTCCTCGTAAAATTCATCGCGGGAAAGACGAAAATAAGTTGTGAACTTCTTAGTTCTTAAACATCGTGGTACAAAATATCGTCATCGAAAATAAAACGGTTGAAGAACATCGCAGTCAGCATATTAGTTGCATAGAAGCATATGGTCTTTACTGTTATGCTTTCAAACTCTGTTGAAAAATTACTTTGAACAATCCTCTCCTTAGAATATATTCTCAATATCTTACTTAAACTTACTTGTAATTTAACTTTTAAGATAAAATAAACTTCAGATTTATTTATGTAAATAAAAAGGAAAATTCGACATTTTCTCATTAATGTCCACAAAAATTGTCAACTCCTTAGCAACTTTCTGAATTGCCGAAAAGCTTTTGTGTGACTATTCTTATGACGTGTTGTCCTGCTCATAAATAAAGTATTCATTCTGTTCAGAAGAGACATATTGTAAGAAACAAAAAAAATATAGTATAAAAGCTTATATGGTGGATGTTAACATTTTTAAGATTCTGGATAGGGAGTTCAGCTAAATGAAAGTTAAATATAAAGCTTGTAAATCTACATGTACACAACTACGCATGTGGTACATACATGCGGTTGCTTAGTACTTGGGTCACGTGTACTTAGATATACTTCAAATACACGGTGATTCAACCACATGTTGAAATCGAAAGTGCGGATAATCAAAATACAAAAAATTTACTTTTCCAGATGTGGCTTGCTTGGCTTATGTTTGGTGAATCTGCTAATGTTAAACGAATCAGAATTGGAAGATTTCAGAAAACATGCTCCAAGTAAGGACAAGCTCCTTGGCTATTACATACCTATTGCATGAGCGATTCATGGCTGGTATTCTATAAATAAAACGGATTTCTTTAAATGTCATAATCTGGCTCTATCTTATCTCTCTTTATAACTACTCTAATTCTTCGAACACTTCATACAGGCTTTAAAGCGCCAAATATGTATGCACAAAATATAATTTTGTAGTTATATTTCATTTTCTTAGGATAAGATAATTATATATAATAAATTGTATTAATAAAAATGTGTATTGCCATTAAAAGAAATGAATCATTATTTTGTCTAAAAACCTCTTTAATGATATCATCATATATATAGAAAGGTTGAAAAGAAATTAATCAAGGTAAAATTAAAAAATAGGCAAAAAATCATCTTTAGTTTGGCGTAGATTTTGACAAAATATTTATCGATTTCGAGAATGATTATACCCAAGTTCCTTTCCTTCACGCAAACAATTTTATTTTGTCCAGATAAATGCCTGATCACCATCAAATTCGCCTAATTGTGATCGTGATCAGGCATTTATCGCCTGAATTTTGCCTGATCGCCATTAAAATCGGGTTTTATTCAAAGTCTAGGCCAAAATAAGGTTGCTATTTTGCTTAATTTTTTAAATGGAAAAGTTCCTTAGATTTTCAATTAGTCATGTGTGTATAGGTTATAATCAGTTGAGATTTAAAATTCTGAAAACGAAAGTTGCCTTAAGAATTCCGAATATCAATCCAAAATTTAGTAAAGAATTTTAATTTCTGAATTTATTACTTCTAGTTAACGATGAAAAACAAATATCAAAATATTTTAAGAGAGAATTTGCCAAGAAATCTTTAACTATCATTTTTACATCTGTAAAGAGATTTAAAACTATTCAACTATATACTCGAACCTGGGCTCGAATTTCGGAGAAGGCATGGTTGTAACTGTCCATCCCTTTCATAGGGAAGGCAATGGTAGCCCACCTATTAGGTGCCTCCATAATAAAGAGACCCCCCACATCCGGCCTTGTATAGATTAATGGACTAGGTTACATTTGTAATTGTTCACAATCTGCCATTGGAAACAAAAATTTTTAACTATCATTTTTACATCTGTAAAGAGATTTAAAACTATTCAACTATATACCTCTAAACGTGAAAAACAATTATAATATAATCTTGATTTTGTGAATATAATGGAACGACAGATGTTCTTAAAATTTGAAGTATGTGAACAGGAATGTCAGTAGACCTAAGCAACAATTCGTAAACAGAGAGTTAATGGAAATAAAGATCCATTCCAACTTAAATAAAAAATACATAAAATAAAAAGACATAAAAATAAATACAAGGATAAAGTGACGAAATAAAAATTAAACGATATTGAACTTTGAAGTATTCTTTATAAAAGAAGGAAGGTGCGAATGAAATTATGCTAACTGAATCTTTTAAGAGCTGTTAGTCTTGCAAAACAAAATCTTAGATTATGTTTTTACTTGAAAGAAAACTGTCAAGAAAGGATTTGTATCTGCACGTTTTTCATGTTATGCTTCATCGAAATAAATATATTTCTCAGCATTCTATGTCTGTGTAAAAATCCATATTTTTACTGCACATTCATCTAGTTCAACAAGAAAAATGAAAATGAAATATTTATTACAAAAAATATCGGAGTAGAGTTACAAAATGCATTAAAATTCATTTTTATCACATTACCTTAAGTGCAGTTGATCATAATATTCAAGCTTACCGAAAATAAAATAGCTTTCAAATTTTATATAAATAACTAAATAATTTGAATGCTTTGAAACTTTTGTAGATAACATCACGTTCAATTACACCATTGGAAATAAACTAAAAATTTTAGTTTATGGATTATTAGGCAAAAGTATTTCAAGCTTGTAATAGAAATAATTTGAAATAAACCACATAAACGTAAACAAGAAAGCAAATGATGAATTGTTTAATATTTAAAAGGCACAATTAGATTCAAATGATTGTTCGACTAAATACTTAATTGTCATAAAATTTTAGAAAAACCACATAATTTTTAAATCTTCTTTAAATTCAGAAGACTGTTTATAAAATGTATTGGAGAAAAAGCAGAACTTGGCGGCCGAACTAAATGGCTGTGGATAATGATTCTTCACCCCCAGGATTTGACGAGTGCGCACCTAATCCCTAGTTGCTCTTTAAAAGAAGGCATTTTCCCCCTCCTTTCTCCATGCCTTTGTGGTGTAACTGCAGCACACTCGGTGCGTATTCGAGATGTCCAGGTTCGAGTCCTGGCGACGGCATTGGTCAGTTTTTACGTCTCCAGCATCAAAATAACTTAAAGGCTTAATAACTCATCTCAGACTTAATAACATCAAAATAACTTAAAGACAATACATAGTTTACTTTCAGCCGCTCTATAGACTCAAAAATAATTTTTAAATTTATCCGCAGCTCTATTGACTCAAACATGATTTGTAAATTTAAATGGAAACTGACTTTTTATTTACAGTAATACATTAAATTGTAAATTAACTCTAGTAATTATTATTTTTTATTATGAAATGTCTTACTCAGTCTTATAAAGTAATTGCATCTTTTTAAGAACAGTATTTTAAAGAAATGTTCTAGCGATTTATTAACTTTCATAAATAAACTGAAGTTCCTCAATTCAATGAAGCATAGTATGATAAAAATTGCGCACATCAATCATCTCTTGATAGCTTTGTTTCAAATCAAAACAACATTTGTCTAAGAATAGCAATTTCGCAAGACTGGCAGCTGCATAAGCTTTTATTCTGTTTAGTTTATTAGCTTATTTTTTATCGTGTATAGTTTTATTTTTCATTCTGATATTTTATAATTTTACATTATTAATATTACGTCTTATCTTTTAGAAATAATATTTAAAATAATAGTGACATTGTATACTTCAAGTAAAACAATTATTACTTAGCAGATTCAAAGGATAATTTCTTGAATAATTATAATAAATGTATTTTTTAACAATTTTTGTTCATTTTTAATGAACACTTTCTCTAAGCTGTAACTGTAAATGAAATGACTTTTCGCCATATATTATCTTTTTAACTTTTACTAAAAAACCTCTTCTTTGCAGCCTAAATAAATAAATAAAATTATGTAAACTCAAATTAATAAAACATTACGTTACATTGGACCTCATATATATATATATATATATATATATATATATATATATATATTCTTTCTTCATAAAAACACACTAGGGCCACCTAAATAAATAACAAAGTTGGCCGTGTTCATTTACAGTAAGCGCTTGTAGGGATCCTCAGTTTTATTTATTAACTAAGTGTTGAGGAACCTAGCCAACTACTAAGCGAATAATCGCTCAAGTCTGAAAATAGAAATGTAAACTCAAGAAAGGCGAATGGGGATTAGGGGACTTAGTCGCGCAATCCTGGTGATAAAGAATCATCGTCCACCATCTTTTTGTTCGGCGGCCACTTGCAGAGTCAGTAAGAGTTTTTTAGTGGTAGGAAACCAGAAAAACTCGAACTCGCCAGGACTCGAACCTGGAGTTCTCAAATACGTGCAGAGAATGCTATCGTTACACTACGAAGACATGCTGGAAAGAGGAATTATGGTCTCTTTACTTAAACTGTTCCGCCAGACTAAGTTAACGGCACTACAGGGTTAGGAAGGCATCCTAGTCGTTGCTAGTAGTCTGACGGTTGGGCCGCCTTTCTACATTTTACGTTTTTAGATTCATGGATATAATTATTTTCATTCACTTGCTTCATTATTTCTAAGATGCCTTTGTTGCAGTAATAGTCCGTGAACAGTCTATTCACAAGATATGTGATGTGAAAGAACTGCTGTCGAAGGTGCTCTTTCAGAGCGCAGGAGAGCAGGTAATGAAGTGCTTCCGCTTCTTCCCCGCGAAAACCGCAAGTACAGTTGACGTCCCGTCTGAGGAATCGTCTGCAATACGCTAGGAATTCCTCGTGGCTGGTACAGGCCTGGAGGAAGAGTCGGTTGGATTTGAGCCTCTTGAAAGTAGGTAATGGGAAGATGCCTTTTGAGAGTAGGTATTGAAAAGAGGGATGTAATAATACATATACTTCCCCTTTTAAAGGGCAATGAGGATTAAGGAACCCAATCACCAAATCCTGGTAGCGACGAATTATCGTGCACTACCTTTTACTTCGGGGGTTCACTTGTAGAGTCATTAGTTTATTTTGAAGCAGGGAGACGTGAAAAATGTGCGATGGCCTTGCGGGAACTCGAACCTGGACCTTTCGATTACGAGCCGAGTGTTCCACCGTTATTTCACGAATGATACACAAAGGAAGGAGAAAATACCTTATAAGCTCATTACGCTTTCTGAAGTTTGTGGTGATGAACAATGATATACATATCCTATAAAGTCGAAACATAAACACTCTGCAGCGTGCCCACCAGAAATCGAACCACGAATGATTTACCTTCTAGCTTGATTTGATAAAGACTTCTATCAACACAGTGAGGGTACATGATTATTTTCTATGTTGTTATTCTCACAGCTCGCAATGCTAATTCTCTCTCTATCTTATAGTTGTTAGTAAATGAAAAGGAAATAGGAATATCATAAATTTTTGTCTAACTTTTTGTGTCCTTCTAAACCACTAAATTTGTAAGATAATTTGTATTTGTCTGTATATTTTATTTTACACTTTCAGTGTCTTGCTGGAGGAATAGTTCTAAGTAAATAAAAAAACTGTTTATTAAAAAAAATTTCCTGTAGCTTGCTTTTTAAAGGAAAAATAGGGAATGTTCTGAAGCTTTGCAATTGAAAATTTTCGTCATTCTTTTCTTGTTTGCGAGAAAAAAAATTCTAATTACTTAAATTCTCCACGAAAAAGGCCATTAACATTTTGAATCGACAAAATTTAGTCTTTTTAGTCCCTTTAGTTGCGTCCGCTTCTAAATACTAAGGCACTTCAGTCCAAGGGATGAAGACTTTTAGAAACTACTAGTTGGTTTATTGTTAAAAGTCATACCCTCTAGGATTAAAAATGCAGTTATTTCGTGATAACCGAAGATAATGTAAGAATTATTGATACACATAAGAGCTAAACTCTATTATAAAGAACTTTAAAGGACATAATTTTTTGTCTCGCTATATCTGATCTAAAAAGAGACCAAAAAGTATAAATAAAAGGATCGTTTGAGAAAATAGTATAAAAATTGATTCATAAATCACACAAAAAGAGTGATTAGCATTGTCATATCCCGCAATTGAATTTAACAATAACTTTAATTAAAAAAATCATTTTATGGGTTAATTTCAGTTTCTGTTACCTGCGGTTACTAAATTTCGTTTTTGTTATGTTTCTGTTTTACGCAGTGCAAACGAGACAATAAAAGTTTAAAAAAAAAAAAAAAAAAAAAAAAAAACTCCATTTGCTACTAAAATGCAAATCACATGTACAGCCTCAAGTTTAAAAACACCTCTTTACTACTTCCTCTGTCCCTGAGTAGCAAGAATTTTAAAACTGCTATCTTACTATCGATCTTGAATTCAGCATTGTGTGAATAGTCCCATGAAAAGACTTGAATGGAATTAAAGAATTGGTTAAAATTTTTTGGTTCAGTTGATCAATTGTTCTTTGGCTCAAAACGTGATACAATAAGATCTAAGTTACGCTTACTGCCTGTCCTGATTTTCGAACAACTATGTCTTTCACCTACCTCTTATGGCTTTTGTTTAAAACACAGAGAAAAGGTGAGGTTGAAAGCGAAACAATCTTAACGTAAATGTACATTTTTGTTATCTAATAGTCTAAACATGGATTCGTTTTCAGATGAAAACTGCATAAATTCTGGATAGACGTATAAAAAATACAAAACAATTCCAGTCGAAGATATCCGCAAAGTTGGGTTCGTTGTAGCCATATAAAATAATATGAAGTATATTGGAAACTGAACAAGACTAAAAATTTCTTTCGTTATATCAGAGAGTTCATTATAAAAAGGTTTTGCTCTAGCGAGGTTTGACTATAGTATTAAAGCAACAAATGAAGTATTATTTTGGAGAAATAAAATCGTAGCAAAAGCGTTATTGATGAAAATTATTTCTGTGCATCAATCAATACCGTAAAATGCTAAGAAGCTATCCGCTAATTCTGACATAATTTTAAAAATCGCACTTTAATATTACTAGAAATTCTTTCATGACTTGAATATCATATCGTTGTATTAGACTTATTCTAAAAGTTATACACACAGTTTATATACATGAAGAACAAAAGGTCATTTCTTCGAAAGTTTCCAGGGTGGGTCCATATATATGATCTTTTAATTAAAATACTATAACTGAGATTATTATTTAATCTTCAAATATTGAGGTTAATAAAAGCCTTAATAAACAGTGAGCTCAAATCTCTGAAGAACTTTTTTTGTTTTGCTTTTGCTATGCGCTTTCAAATACATATTAAATGAGTTCTTACGGGAAATGGAATTATAGATTTCCATCAAGAAGCCCGCATCGAAATTTCACCCAATGTAAAGAGATAAGACGACTGCATTTCACTATGTAAATATTCTAGAGAGGGAGTTATATATAAATTTTTGTAATTTTAGATCAGAGTTTGTGAGAAAGTATTTGTCGAGTGCATTACGAGTAAAGACTTCTGTTTGTTAATAATTTCGTAATATTTGCAATGGAATGATCATATAGGAAAATTAAATAGCGAAATGTTTAAGATAGCTAATATTAGATTGTTAGATTTGAAAACGGAGAATCCACTAGATTCTCCGTAGAATTGGATACTCATGCATAAGTTCTAAGTGAGCTAACTATACGTCCCATTTTATAAATGGGGTAGTATTTTATGCCCTAGCTCCATCCATTAAATTTAATAAAAATTCTTCGAATACTTTAAAACGTATGAGAATATTGGGCAATCAAAATCGAATAAAAATAAACTTAGTTTGATGTGTGTCATTTACATTTATGCCACTTAACATGTTTGTGTGTGCCGGGCAGACGGTATAATGGTTAGTAGAACCTACTGCGGTACCGAACGGCCTGAGTTCGAATCCCGAAGAAGACATGTTTGTTTGTAAATGCATAGCGTCTTTGCGGCATGGGGGCACTCTAAATATATGGCGAACCGAAAGTTTTGTGTAGGATTGGTGGTAGGGGAGAAGTGGTAGAGGGTGGTAGGGGCAGTCTTCCATGAAATTCATTAACAAGACAACAACAACAACATATTTGTGTCATTATTACTAAAAGGTTTTAGGGAGAAGACATATTAAGATCAGCATAGAAAGAAGGAAACACGTGTTGACACAAATATGGACATTTTTATGGAATCTGGTTGTGGAATCACAAATCGGGAATCTGTTCTATTTTTTGAAAATTAATTTTTGCTTTAATGCTTCTCTTTTTTTGCAGCATAGGAATTACATTTACTGATTAATTTTTCGCAGTGGATTTCCCATGGTTCCACAAACGAAATGTCAAGAAAGGCGGAAGTACCAAGTGATGATGCCCCCCCCAACGAATTTAAAGTCGCCAAACTGAATAGGTTATATTGCAAAAAAAAAGAAAATAAGTACATAAATATTGCAATGCCCATTCTTCATTTCGCTATGATATACTGAAAAATTGAAATTTGTTGCGAACGTAAAGTGGTGTAAATATGATACAAGGCATGAGCGTGCATATACAGTATACCTCTAAACTGCCATATAACATACATTTTAAATCTGTGCAGAATTATTATAAATATTATATTATGATATTTTACTTCAGTTTTATTAACAATTAAAATTTATATGGACATTTACGCCTCTTTCATCTCCTTTCAGTCCCGAAATATTTTATCGCACGCAGTGTAGTTTAAATCGAATAAAATATCGTAACCAGCATGATTGGTAATAAAGCCATAATTGTTTTCTCCACACTCTGCTTACTTAGTGGATACCGCTCTTTAAAATAACCGTCAACCTGATAGCGTTTTGGTAAGAGTGAATATCATTCAGGTTAGGCTGTCCATCTCATTTGCATTGTAGATTCGCGGAAGATCACTGGTGTTGTAGCAAGATAATTTCTTGCAAAATTTTAGCCATTATCTGTAGACAAGGGTACTTAAAAGATTTGTTTTGCATTATTTCTTAAGCTAAACTCATCAGTGGTTTTAAATTTTGTGTTACCTCGTTCCCACAGTCAGCTGAGCAAAGGCAGATAATTCGACCACGCAATAAAGGTAAGGACTCGAGGAGAGACTTATAAAAGAAATTAATGAGGTAATAAGGTTCCCTCAATCATCATAATTTCTTTTACGAAATGTTTCGATCTTCTTGATTTTATTTAATGGAGTTTTGGTCAGCTTAGCTTTTATGTTTTGCTAAACAGCTATCTTCTTCATTTTTCTCTAACTGTTCTGCATTTTGTTTCAAACGTACTAACGAATTTTTCAAATTAGATGACAAATAATTTTTAGTTACGAAACGAACGTTTCGTTGAAAATGACGTAATTTTATCATTTTAGAGCAAAATACTCTAAAATGATGCAATTCCAGAGGCATACCTGGAAGATATGCCTTGATAGAGGACTTATTAAGAGAAAAAGAACTGATCCAAGGCTACGCATAGGGAACACTACGAAATTAATTTCAACTGCCTGATTACTGGGTATAGAAATTAGGTATTTTTTGGAAGCAGGCAAGACGAAAAATTAGCAATCGCCTTCGCCGAGAATCGAACCACGGACCTCTGGAATACCGGCCCAGCGTGCAGAACCACTACACCCCGAAGGAACGCTAGGAAGGCGGAAGAAATACCTTATGACTGGACAAAAGACGAGTCCAAGCTATTAAGAGAGTTTAGAGACCTTACCTAATTCTCACTAGCGGAATTCATCTGTTAATGATCGTCGGATGTAACTGCTGATTGATGTGTAGCTACGATAGCAAGAGCTAGATATATATGTGTTTACTGACTTAATATGACTTGACAATAGCTTTCATGAAAATCTTGTCAGATGCAATCATCAAAAATTTGCTCCCATGAATCTTAAGTAATTAGATTACGTAGTTATATTCGTGATCATTGCTTTCGCTTGATTTGTTCACGGAGTTGAAAAGAGCGTTTTAGCCATCATCCTGAATTATAGCGGGTAAAATATTGCCTTACAAAATAATTTGAGTGAAAGGCATTTATAGGAAAGATTTCTCATTTCTTGTTTCTTCGTAAATATAATACAGATTTTAGTGATAAGAATCTTTGGTGTTTTACCCTATATAATTTAATTTTCTTTGGTGTAAGTGGTTTAAAACTGTTTGGATTCACTTATAGTTTATGAGTAAAATTGGAAATATGTTTCCCGTTTCAGAATTTAGTTAACTCCTGATTCGTTTTACACACTCAACCTACCAGATGACCTATTCAGATTTAAGAGAGATTCAACAGCGCAGAGGTTGAAGAAACTGATTCCACTCAATATAACGACATACTACTACTGTAACAATAACAGTAGCAGTACTTGTTTAGTCCGTTAAAAAATTCTTAGAGGCAAACTCTTTTTTTTCTGCCTTACTTATCAACATACCTTCATATTACCCATATAAATACCCTTTTTTCACAAACATCTGTTGGCTTCTTTAAAATACTCGGTAAGAGAAGTAAATATTACATTGTTTTATAAATTAACAAAATATAATATCTCTAGCAATACGAAATATTTAAATAATTAACGCCGTACTTAGAACAGTTTCCATTTTCATTTATTTTATAAGTGATAATAATCCAAGAATAAACTTATGTAGTCTACCTTCTTCTGTCTCATTTTAATATGCCATTTCTGAATATAAATCTGAAATTCTGTTTTTTAATCATTTCTCATGCTACTTTGTCGGAAATTCTTTGAAACCGCACGTATCCTTTATTTGATGAGGAGCTCAGAAATTGTTATTCGCATGTCCAAACAGGAAAGAAAATGTCTCACCGGAAAAGATTAATTATAACAGATGGAAGAGATAAGGCAAAATTAAATGTAAGTAAATACCATAGTTCAACGTTTATTTGCCATTAATTCTTCTTTTCTTACTGAAAGGCGTGCACTTTGCTTCCGTTGAAAGGTTTGCTACATCTTTTGACATGATTTTATTACAGCGACAAGATGTTATGGAATTAGTGCCAAATGATAGTTGAATTCTGTCATTTAACATAATTACCATTGCATTTTCCCATGATATTATTTTTCTTTTATATGTATATGGCTAAATATCAACCATAATTTCATAAGTAAAAAAAAACAAATTTATTTTAAATTTAACTATTATTTTGCGTGCTGCAACAAGGCATAATTCAAATTACCGCTGAAAACTGTCTGCAGATCAGAGGCAGATAAGACATTATATCTTTCACGACGCTTTGCTATGCGACTTCTGCTGAATTAGTGTGCTTGAGATGCTGTTAGGAAAAGAATTTCGCTTCCTTTTCATCAGTATTCTATGAAAGATGATTAAAAAGTTACAAATAAGTGTTCCAAAAACATTTGGAAGCATTTATGAATTTACTTTTGTACTATTAAACAATTGTTTACTGATTTATCATTTCAGGTATTCTAAAATCAAGCTAGGCGCCAGAGCTGGAGCAACTGCTGCGGTTACACCGGGCGGAAGAATTTGAAAACTGTAAATTTCTTAACCACGAGCAACACAATTTAGAGACAGAATTTTTTTTTTTAATTTATTGAAGCTACTGGCAGCAGAGTTTAGAGCTGAACAAATTTTTAGAATTTAGGGAGGCACCGGGAGGAAAAATGCCTAGTATCGGCTCTGTTTAGAATATTATAGGTTAAAAGCCCAGTAAGGAAGATGCCACATGAAGGAACTAGCATTTGTAACTCAAATTTCGTTTCTATTAGAAAACCTGTAGCGGTACCTTGAATAACGAGACTGTGAATCTACACAAATAATTGTCTAAACATTACTTATATTAAGTTGCTTTAGAAGGTGCTGATAATTTTGATGGGGATCGAATTACAATAACGAAAGGCCAAGGGAAACCACTAACGAAGGTACACCTCTAACATTTTCAACGTAAAATTGCCACTTATGCAAATTTTATTTATATATATACTTATGCAAATTTTATTTATATATATACTTATGCAAATTTTATTTCTAATATAAATATATTTTCCTATAAATTATTTCATGAAATAACCTCATAACTTAATATTTTTCAATGAAAGTTATTCAAGCAAAATCACATTTCAGTTTTTGTTATTACTTTATTTCCTTGGTTTTAGTTTAGAATGTGTTACATAAAATATAAATTTACGCATCCCCCTTGCAAGAAACAAAACTGAACAATTTTTAGTATTCTTATTGGTTTCGCTACGAACTTTAATTAAATTACATACACACGATCAAATTAATGCAGCTCAATTGCTCAATCAAGAATCACGTATGCAATTAGAATTTCGAATTAAAACATTCATTTTGTTTCAGACGGAAAAAAATAATTCCTTCTGGTAGATCTTTTACTTTTACTTTTTAAAATTCTTGAGCTTGAAAAATGTAAATAACATTAAATACAGAAGGCATAAGTATGGATATTTACATTCTATACATAAGTATGGAGATTTAGGGCACCTGTCAGTTTGCTTCTGTGATATCAAATCCTGATTGTGGTGTTGATAATTATAATGATTCTGAAAACATGCACATAAAATTTTAAAATATAATTTCAGTTAAGCTTAATTTCTCTATTTCATCGGAAAATATTTTCTGAAAATGGTTCCTTTTTAATCAATATAATCATTGAAAAGAGATTAGAGAAGATCAAGAAATTGAAGAATTTCCTTCGAGGAGAAAATATGGAAAAAATGTAAAGTAAATTAGTCTTTAAAATGAATTAACGTTAAGGGAAAGATGTAACAATGTGGAAAATAAAATCAGTGTCTTCAATTTCTACCCATTGCTATATCTGTACAAAATACAAAATATTTTAAAAGACGATCCAGACTACACATCTTACTCAAACTTTCTCTCCAGTAACTTCTTAGAGACGTTCGTGAATGGTACGTGTTTGAATAATATAAAGAAATATGTAAACGTGAAAACAAGATCTTGGCTAAAAAACGAAACATTACCTTTTTCATGATAAATTGAATACATTCAGTGCAACTGTCGTGGGTGTAGTCCAAGACTACATCAATTACATTTCGAATTTAATCACATCTTAGGTTAATATAAATATTAATAATGAAGGTTCGTCTCTCGTACAAGCAGTGTCTTTCTGTTTATTTAAGATTTTAATAAAAAGGTTATTTTAGCTTTCTTAAGACTTTTATGAAGTCAGTTGTTACAGAGTAAATCAAAAATTAGCTTTGAGTCAAGTAGGTCTGTTATGGCATTGACACAAAATTCTAAATATAGCGGAAACCCGCAATGTATATGTAAAAAATATATATAAGTCAATGAAATTGATAAGAAAATTAAATTAAGCAAGAGGAAACTGTTCTACACATTTACGATGATTTTGATCTTTTAGAAATAGAAAGCATCCTATTCATTAGCCACGAGGAAGACTGCATGTTGCGCTACTGGGTCCGTCAAGAGTCGAGAGAAAGCACATTCTGAGCACTTAACTCTTCTTTGAATTATTATGTATATATTAGCGTACTAAAAAGAAGCAAAAAAGTGCACTCTACATTTTGAAATTGTCCTCCAATTCGTGCACCGCAACTTTGTGAATACACAATTTTGACCTTACGCACCTGTTAGAGTGCTTCAAGTGCAAGACTTAATTAATCTCAAAAGGCATTAGTATGTTTAAGAAATCATAATTACCAGATTTATATATGTCAGAATTTAGAAAAAGCGGCTTGAAGCATGGAACAGTGAGGTGAATTAGTAAATCTTACTAGCATTGAAGACAGATTAAACCCACGACTGAACATTTTTCAACAAAAATACAACAAATCTACACATTTGAATATTTAAACAAATCACTGCTGATGCTACTACCATTATTATTATTTAAATGCTTAATTGCAGTGTATTTCGAAAAACAGTATGAGTTTTATTTTGACACAAATTTCTTGTATTTAAATGAAGATCCTAAATTTATAAAGAAAAAAAAGCTTTCATTTGAATTATTTTTCTCTGTTTATTTTTTCTTAAATAATAAAATAATACGTAGTTGTTTAAACACCTAATAAAATGTTTTCATCAGTTATAATATCGTTTTGCTGACCAAAACCTTTACGAATTTCACATTCTGAATCTAGTTCTCAGAGGTATTAAACTAAAGATTTAAGAATATTAATGATGGAAAGCAGGAATATTCTGTATTACTAGTTAAAATTTAAATACTAGTTATATTTTATTTATCTTTATTCTTTTAATTAAATTTTAGCACCGCAATTAAATTGGACGTTTCGATTACAGAAGAAAACAACAGTGTTATTTGCACATGGGCAAGGGCTGCTTTCGTGAGCCACTTCCAAGAGAAATCGGGCTGCATTTATATTATCTGAGGAAAACCACAATCGACCCATCCAGCCAACTTTCTGAACCGCCGGCAATAAAATGGAGAGATAATTGTCAATGATTTGCAGCTTTAACTGCTATGCAGCTAGTTACAACCCTTTGAAATGACATAAACTAATGATTAAGTTAAGAGATTTGTGTGAAAATTCTCTTTGCCTGAGAGTAGCAGATATACGAGAATATCTGTATAATTTTGTTAATGATGTATATACGAGTAGTAACCTATGAAAGCAGCAAATACAATTACTGGCAAAAACTACTGCATTGCTGTAGGTATAGAATTGCAACTGTAAAATGTTTAGTTGTGATGTGAAAAACTAAATTTGATCAGCGAGAATCTGGTGTCTGGAGTGAATTTGAGATAAATAAAGCTAAATTTGATTAAAACGAATAATCAAAGGAAACCAAGTTAAAGGAAAATTGTTATCTGGTGCTTTAGAAAGAGAATAAAGTAAACGTATTTGTTTATTTTTTTAATTTTCTTTCGCATTCGAAATTTCGAACGCCGGTGAAAGCACATGACAGATTACCTTTCAGATTAGGACTCCTTTCACCATCGCATTTAAGAATTTAGAGATTGGCATTCATTTGATGAAGGACTGAAAAGAGAAATAGTGCTTGGAACACGATCAGCTGGTAAAGGAGTACTTTAAGTTTTAAATTGAATACATTCAAATGCAGAACTACCGAATTATTTTCCAAATTTTTAGAATTGTGAAAAATTAGGTCCGCCGAGAGAGTTTTAACTAAAAGTTAGCTTTCGTATTCCCAGATGTTAGATTTATTGTGGGTACTTTGCATTGAATTATTATTCACGAATTTCACATTTTGAATCGGCATAAAAATTTTGGTTGGTAGATGAAAAAATGTTGATGCTCTATATGCTCTTAGTATATAATTTTATATATATTATTATTATTTTAAGGACGTGGTTCATAAAAATTAGTTGAATAAATACATCTTGAGCAGTTGGTCGTAGATTGGTGATTCCACTTGCAGAAATAAATCAAATAAAGTAAAATTTCATATTATATCAATTGTTGTCACTTTGTAGTTTTAGTTGAAATATACGAATATTAGATTTTTTGTTAGCCTTTTAAGGAGAGAGTTCTAGATGTAAATTTAACCCGTAGTCTAATAATCAACATTCAACAAAAGAGTTTGTTCTGTAATTTGCAAATTTAGCACTGAAAACATTCTGAAAAATCACATGACTGAAATCATTTTCAATTAGTCAGCATTGATTTTATAGCCCATGTAATTACGATTGAGCATTTTACTTAGGCTAATTTTAATATGCTTTTTTAAATTTGAAGTAATACATTTTAGAGCATTAAATTTTTACAATAGTTCAGTATTTGTAAAAATATATTATGTAGTTAGCAAGCACTTTAGTTTTTATCACGTAAACACAGATATGTTTTGGTTAATTAATTAGACCGCATAAAACATTTATATTACTGAAAACGTTTCTACATGAACAGTATAACGACTTGTAACAATCGTATAGCTACTTAACGTAATGCCGTATGCTTTGCTGAGAAAGAGTAAACATTTTAATTACTGAAATGAAGATAAACCTTTGTTGTAAAATTTTCTAGTGAAAAAAATAACATAATTGCAATAAAAATACATTATATTGAAAAAATTAAAGCCAAAGAATAAAGATAGTTCGACTTGGGATCGAGCTCAGACGAGCTGGGCTTCATAGTGACAAGCTAGCTTAATGGTTGATTTTTCCTGTTTTCTCTATCTGCAGCATGCATACGAATCAATTTCCCTTGGAATTTCCTCCAAGAAAGCCTCCTTCCTCTCTCTTATTAAGCAAATAAAACTTGTATTTTCCATATTCGAATAGCCTAACCTTTTATTAAAAAATTAAAATTACTTCCTATTAAAAATATTATCATGAATTGAATAATAATAAAAAATGGTTTTACTTTATTTTAAGTTAAAAATAATCGATTGAAAATGTTTTTTATTGGCGCGAATTGAAGGTCTCATTTATTACTTTATCTCATAATTTGGAACTAGGTGTTTCCTGCCAATGATTTAAGAAATAATTAAATTTAGTACCTTATTGAATTACCAACTGCATATATTTAAAATTAGTAATTAATTATTAATACGTATCTACATTTACTGATTATTCACGTTAAAAAAAAATTGTTATCAGTCTCAGTTTGTAAAAAGAGTTAAAAATTGCTGCTTTTCTGGTACGCTTATTCAAAAAGCTTTTACGAATTGTTAACAGATAAAAATAATAACTCGGTGTTTGGAAACACTGAAAAATATATAAATGTCTAAGTTAATTATTTTTTTATTCTGAAGCTGAGTATGCCAATGACCTTGAAAGCAATTTAAATTAGAATCCTAAGTTTTAAGGCTTTTGTTTTAGAAAACAGATAAGGTGATATTTCTATATGTTTAAAATGTGAATTTTAAGATTCTAATAATATAATTTATAGCTTTATTTTATGATATTTTGATCTGCATTCTGCGAACTGTTTCGATGTTAGTTTTAGGATGTCATATGATGAATGAACTTTTACGAGTGAATTGCCTACGTCAGTTATTATTTCTTTTAACTATTACTTATTGCTGCCTTAGTTACTATTTCCTTCGTTTACTTTAGTTATTATTTTCAAGGCTATGTTCATAACGCAGTGAGTTTAATTCGTCAAAAAATTGTGGGTTTACTAGTTTTATAGAAGAAGCGTAAACGTTTACTGAATATAACTCTAGGCACCTTATATACCTTATAAAAATTAGAATTCGTATCTTTTACAAAATTGATCTTTTAAATTTAAAAATGGCAGTACATAAATATTTGCCTTTTAATTATTTTAGTTGCACAAACATTTTAAATTTAAAAACATTTTCGTAACTGAAAGTAGGAAATAAAGATCGCAAAGTACATTTAGGAGTCTAATATATAGAGAAACATATACTAATATACTAATATAAGTAATGAAACCTAAATTATAACCTGTATAAATCCTTTTAGATTGAAATTTACTAGAGTTTTTACTTAGCTCAGTTTGTGATGTTCTAATAATATAGAACATCACAAACTGAGTTAAGTAACTTTAGAGGGAACTTTTTTACAGTTATGTGTTATGCTTATTTGGGAAACAGGCAACTTTTTTACAGTTATGTGCTATGTTGATTTGGCAAACAAATGTGTCATTAATAACCAAATAAACTCACCGTACACTTTCAGTTGTTTCTCTGCTTCCACGGTTTGAAATGTGGGAGATTCAGCTGATGCTTCACATCTGTAAACCCCTTCTGTCTCAAGATCGGTGTGTTTTAAATACACATGACCTTGCACCGACTTGTGCAGCTGGAAAAGAAAAAAAAAAAAGAAATTCAGCTGATAGTGTTTATTTCCTCTCACATTTAACAAAGTAATATGATTCGAATAATTTTTCAAAAATCGAAAATACGAGGGTTGGAACTTTAATAGTGGCAACTATTTATTTACAAGGAATACAAAAGTGATTCATGTCACCATGTTTCACAGTCCTTGAATATAGTCGCCAGCATTGTGTACAACCCGTTTCCAACGATGTGGAAGTCGCAGAATACCTGTAGCAGCGCCTGTTTTGTTGATAGTTTGAATGGACCGGTCAACTGCCGCAAGAATCTCAGGAACAGTTCGGAAGCGAGTGCTACGAAGTGGTTCCTACATCTTAGGAATTAAGTCATAGTCACAAGGGCTTAGATCTGGGGAGTATGGTGGATGGTAATGCACTTCCCATCCCCATCGCTTGAACAAATCAGTCACAGCTTGCGCTGCATGCGGCCAAGCATTGTCATGCAAAATGAGAGGAGCGTTCTGCAGAAATTGTCGCCGTATTTTTCTCAAAGCTTGTCGGAGATTGTGCTCCAAAAATGAGCAGTAATACTGCGCAGTGACGATCTGCTGTGGGGGAACGGTATGCGTTAGGATGACACCATCACAGTCGTACACGAGAATCACGATAACTTTCACATTGCTGGGGTTCTGACGAAATTTCGAACGTCGTGGTGACCCGTGATGATGCCATTCGTTGATTGGCGTTTCAGTTCTGGCTGGTACGATCGGGCCCAAGTCTTATCCAGCGTAATGATACGGCGTAAAAAGCATCTCATTCGCGCTCATAGCGCTCCAGGTGGGTTCGGGCGGCATCGTATCGTAGCCATTTCTGCATTTCCGTCAATTAATGTGGAACCCATCGTGAAGCAATTTTTCTCATGGACAGGCGTTCCTTCAGAATGTGCAGCACAGTCGTATGCGCTAATCCTGTTTGTCCGGCCAGCTGACGAATCGTTTGGCGGCGACCACTGTCCATTAGTGCGGCAACAGCTTGCACGTCTGCATCGCTGACACTCGGACGACCTGGCCGCAGCATGTTTGCCACGTTTTGGCGTCCTTCATTGAATGCTTTCACCCATCTTGCTACGGTTCTGTAAGGCAATGCAGATTCCCCGCAAGCCTCTTGAAGCTCTTGATGACACTGTCGTGCTGTACGACCTCTGGCACATTCAATTTTTATGCAACATCGTTGCTCTTGTTTTGAAAACATGGTGACAACACTTACTTTAGACCGCGAGCTAATGCAATGATCCCTTCTTCGCGTCACTTCGCATGCGCGTGACGTAGGCAGGACGAGTCTTTTTGCTGAGAGGTAAGATAGGTATGTAGTTTACGTGTGGTATACGTGATATTCTTTGGTTTTGTTGCGTAGCGTTTTTTCAGCTGTGTTGCCACTATTAAAGTTCCAACCCTCGTATTAACCAGTAGCAGATCCAAAAATTCAAAGTATAAAATTACACAGACTACCTTCATTTAAATCTATGTCATTTATTGCCACTGACAAAAACAGATAGATTTACTACTTTCAATACTTCATTTTTATTTCCAAATACAGTAATACCTTTTTTAAAAATGGTTATAAACTGCAAATTCTTAATGCTCAACTATTTGAATCATATTTTGTGCAGAATTCTTCTCTCATATCATTGAATTATTTCAACATTTGTATTAAATGTCTGTCATAATTGTGCTTCTAAATAATTTTGAAATAATTAGGCTAAAGAAACTGACCTAACGTAAAATTAACTAGGCAAATCTTTCTTAAATTATTATTATTGCTATTTTGTTCTGTATTGTTTCAAATATATTGACATCATTTTGAGTATAAAATTTTAAAAATCATCTCGAAGAATATTTCTAACGACATTATACTAAACTGCATTAGAAGTAAAAAGCGTTATAAGTATCTATCCATGCATTTGTATTCCGGTTAAATCTATCAATTCCTATTATAGTATTTAACCACCCACGCTTCAGCAGGTTACATTCTGCAGCTTTCAGAAGCAAGGTATGAAAGTCTGTCTTAACAGTGTGTTAGAATAAACTATTATTAAAGTACGACTGTTTCGAAAAACGATAAAAAATCCCTATATTTCTTGCATTTGTTCTTGTGGCTTATCACAAATGTTATTTCAACATGCACAGGACTTTAAACCTCCTGATTATTCTTCTGCTAGTAGATTGATAAAAGTAATCTATAAAATGTTGACACTAAGCTAAAGATCATATCCATAGATTTTCTAAAGAGTCAAAAAAACAACAAAGTGCTCAGGTGTATTTTTAATCATCTACTCTTAAGTTTTAGAAATGTAGAGTACTAGGTCCTTCGATATTTGCTTTGCCCAATTTTGAAATAATCTAGCTATTAGTAAATTTTGGGAAGTTCCGTGTGTAATTTAATTTTTTAATCTATGTAAAATAACGTTGATTCGATAATGCACAATTATAGTTTCTACCAATGGATGGAAAGTTCCATGCATTAGTTTATTTTTTTAAATCTGTGTAAAACAATGTCTACTCGCTTAATGCACCATTTTAGTTTCTACCAATGGATGGGAAGTTCTATGCATTTTTTAATGTATGTAAAACAATGTTTACTCACTATTTAATTCGAATAGATAATACAATGAATTATATTATCTATTCGAATACTTATTTTATTAATTACATTCACTGTCAGGAAGTATGCTCTTGTGACAATTCGTATAAATGTAAAATATCGTCAGATGCATAGCTACCTCTGTAGTTTCTACTTCGTGAGTAATAATTATCATCGTAGCACACATAGTATTTTCAGATCTATGGAAACTAAAATTATATTACTTAAACTCACATCTTTGAATTTTTGAATGATTAAGTGATTCAGAAATTCCAGATGCATGATCTGAAGTTTCTATGTATTTAGTGTGGTTAGCATTTTATAATTTATTTATAGGCTTAAGGTATGAAATAAAACGTTCTACAGGAATGCCTCCCTCTCCTTAAATAGTTAGCTCTCGTGTCTTTTGCTGTATTCGAATAACGTAACCTAACCGAACAATATGTTAAACACAAACGCTCTAACCCAAATTGTTTTGAAAAACATTATTTAAAATAATAAACTATTCATACGATTGTCTTAATTCATTACTCATATGCTTAAGCAAAATTATCTTTCTAAAATTTTAGCCATCACGTTAAATAATGTTTTAGTTGGAAGACAGCTAGAAATTTCATAAAATAAAATCACATACATTATCATATAAAGCTATATAAAATTGCAAGTTGGTTAGTTTGCAAGAAACGAAGGACACAGTCATCAATTAAAAGATTAATTTTTGTATAATATACTTGCGCTATAAATAAATTGCTTCTTTGTGTTATATGATGTTTACTTAACTGTTTAGAATTTGTTGCATGAAGGTGAATGATATTAAGCAATGCAAAGTTATTTATAACAGTTTCATTTATATGACAAAGCAAACTGGTAACCGAACACTGTAAGATACATATTTTTGTTATATGTAGCTTCGGGTTATTAGTTGCAGTGCTAATTAAGTTTCTAAAAACATTAACAACTGACATTTCCAGGGTTGTTATTGAAGCAACGAATAGTTATTTACAATAATTCAACTTATATGGCCAACTGAAGTGATAAACGTCATATAAGTACTAGCATTTAATTGTTTCTTTGTAACACATTTGTCGAGTGTTCCAAAATAATAATCTTGTTATGTGTGTTTTATATAACATGTATTCTATATTTATTAGTTGAAGTGTGAATGCAGTTTCTAAAAATATTAACAGCTGACATTTTTAGTGCTGTTAAGTTTCCTTAGACCATTAAATGTTTTTGAAAACTTTATTTGGCCATAGTTACTATGGTGTCGAATGTTTCTATTAATATCAATTAAAAACATTATTAAGAAAAATATATAGACAAGAGGTTTTTATATCGTTTCCAATAAATGTTCAATGACTATAATTTCTATTTATGAAAATAATTCTAAAGTCTCAATTATCTAATAGTGGCAAAGTGCGGTATAACTTTGAAAAATGCATAATTTTTTATGAAAGTTTTAAGAAGACGTATTTTTGAAATATACACAAAGTTAATTCAAGGGCATAATTTTAACTATCAAATAAATTTGAGAAAACACAAAAGCTTCAGATAATCAATTTTAGGAAATGCAGCATTTTTGAAAATTTATATGTAAGGAAAATCGAACTTTTCTTAGCTGGCCTTCACTCACCTTAGTACAATATTTTCTAAAATTAACACTCAAAATTAGGTACAAATCATACAACATAAAAAGTGACTTATTTATAACACTATTATATGCAAATAAATTATTTAATTTTATAATTTATTAAAATAGTAATTAGTTTAATTTTAAAAGAAACCCATAATTTGCGTAAAATAGTTTAAATAAACAACTGATAAATATAAATTTAAAGAACCATACAGGAAAACTAATGTTATGTATGTTGTTTCAACTCGATTCAAATCAATTCGGAATTTTCTTGGATGTGAATTGTAAATGTTTGAAAACAGTAAAAGTGAATCTCTATGAAAAATAGGTGCACACATTTGAAAAATATTTTGTATACAATTTTAACGGTAAAGATATATTTTTAAAAGATATACAGGTACTGCACAAATAAATCTTACGAAATAAATAGCTGGTAGAGCTACCAATAAAAGACTAAATTGGAAAATGTGGAGAGTTTGATTGAATGAAGGCCCAGTCTTTCAAGCTGAAATCCGTAAAATCCTAATGTACTGTCTGCTGAAAAGAATGAAATCCTGATTGAGAGAAAAGAAGGAGGGGATTGACTCGCACGTTTCAGTCTTTTAAAAAAATGAGGAAGTTAAGGTTTCTAAAGCTAGCTGGGCTCAAGGGGGAAATCAGGAAAGTTTCATTTCAGCAGTGAAGTGAAGACACTTTCCGTTTCCCTCCTACCAGTATATTTGAATTTCACATTTTTCTCAAAATTGCTACGTTGTAGATAACGAAAGCATCAGGTATTAAGATCTCAAAACTCAGCAAAATTTACGTCTCTGTGCCTTCTTTTCTTTAACCTTCCTTTTCTGATTCTGGACGTTAATATTTAAGTTTTAAAATGAGCTGACTTTCCATTATGTTGAGATGCACCAGACAATAATAAAACGAAATTGGAAATTCAACTCATTGCGCAATTTTTTGTGTGCATATACTATAATTCAGAATACAAACCTAATAATATCACGTAATTAGAAAATTTAGTAATTTAGCATATTTTTCGCATTATGCATATTAATCATTAATTAATTATATTAAAAGAATTTAGGGAACACAAAATAATTAAACGTTAGCATTTACGATATACGTCTGTTCATACATATTTTTACATATCATACTGTTCATAAATTCATATTACCTTTAAAGCATGTTAAATATTCAAAAGTTTTAATGAGAAGTACAGGTTAAGAATTTTAACTAAATAGAATATCTTTTATAACCCGAAGCAAAGTACTGCAAGTTTAATGCAATTAATGTTATCATTAAAAGTAACTACGCGTAAAGCATTTTTTTCAATAAAAGTTCATTATAAATGTTCATATAAACTTTTATGCTCGGCTGATGGAATTTCAAAATCAGATACTTTTAATATATCGAAATTAATTTCCATTTAAAAAATATCCCCATCACAAACTGTAGTTAATTGTTTGCCATTTTCTAAAAAAATTCATTTTCCTTTGTATAAAATTCCAATTACAGCGATCTTAAGCTGTAAATTGCATTCATATCTTTGCAAAAATGAGATAAGGTTCAATCAATATTTTCTTCGAGAGCCATATATTTCGATTAAATGATAAAAATAAACTACAAGTCTCCATTTCATAGTTGACTTGATAAGAAGAACATAGAATCTGAATTAAATAACCGTATTTATGTAGCAAATTAAATAGCCTGGTAAAAAGTAAGAACTAAATTTAATTACTTTCTCTTACTTCGCCATTTCGGACTCTTTAAATGAGTAAAACTTGTTCCATATTTCTGTTTAATTAGATAGTTTCGCGAAGAAAGAATTAGAGGTATTTGGGATATTAAAGTTTTGTTTATACAGATTTAAACTCAGAAATACGTGAAAAATCTAATTAATGAAAGGGAATTGGAGGAAAAAGAGAACAAAAATGAAACTTATAATCTCACAGAAGAAGTCAAATATTTCGGAAAGAAGAAGAGTTTAATAAGGAGTAAGACAACAGAAGAAACATAATGGGTTTTATTCTACTGAATGTCATCGAAGGTTTTAACATATCATAGTTATTTAAGACACAATAACACGCCGAATAAATACTAATTCAGAAGTCAAACAACAAAAATCAGCGTTATATTTAGAAAATTTTCACAGGACTAATTTCGATGGTTTTACGGAACCACCATCTTCAGCTGGAAAACCGCAAATGAACAAGATAGGAAATAATGATTAGATAAGATAAGAAAGCCTGGACAAGAATAAGCAGTTTTGCAGCTGAAGATGGTGGTTCGGTAAAACCATCGAAACTAGTCCTGTGAAAATTTTGTAAATATAACGCTGATTTTTGTTGTTTGACTTCTGAATTAATATCATAGTTAGTGTCAGTGATATGCACAGTTAGAAACATATTAACTGTAGTGGCTCTTTGCTAGTTCAAGTCATTAAACAGACATAAGTATTTCTCAGCGAATAAGTAGTTTATAATATATGTTGATAAATATCGCTAAACAAGTATAATAAATTTTGTCTTACATGAGGCGAAGTCAAAAAATGCGTATCACATAAGTGAAAATACATCAAGGCAGTGTATTTTACTCTTTTAATAGGAGTAATCATTTACAAAACAGACAAACTTGAATTAGATTTAGAAAAGTGTAAATTCTTAAGCGGTACAACATTAAATAGTCCATTAATACTCGTACTAGCAATTTCGTTTGAATTACGTATCGAACGTTTAAGATTGTTAAGATTTTTCATTTTTGTAATCCCTTCTCCCACACAACTGTTGCCAATTCAAGATCCATAATATAACTAGTTATAATCAGGGCAGTGGAGTCGGAGTCATGGAGTCGGATAGACTTTTGGGTAAAAGGAGTCGGAGTTGGAGTCGCTAAAAAACACGTCGACTCCGACTTCAGTTTTTGTTGAATAGTTTGAATTTGAAATGAAATTAAAGTGAATTGAAAACCCTTATTGACAAACTCAGTTAATATTTTTATTTATGAACTATATACATTAATAAATAGTTATTGTCTATTTTATTGACATATTAGTAAATAAATATAAGGGAGCAGGATGGATGTGATATTTGCCATTATTGATTAAACTGATTCATTTAGTTACTAATCTCATTGGTGAATTGAGGTAAGCAGCAAGAACTCCCAAAATTGATGCCATACTTAGGAAGCGAGCAGAAAAAGGAACAACGCAATGGAAAAGTACACATTTGATGATATAGTGGTTGTTAGGATTAATAACTTTTTCAGAAGATGTAAATAACCCTAATATTTCACCGACAGAAAGACTGTGGAATGATCTTGAAGAATTGGAAACCCTTCTTTCTATACAGTATATAGCTGCCAAAAAGCTACAATCTAAAGAATTAACAAGAGGCAAGACTGGAAGAATGCGATGTTTGTTCTTTCTGAAATGGATGGTTTATTGCAGAAGGAATCGTTTCTTCAATGAAGAAAAGAGAAACTAGTTTGATAGACAATAAGATCGCGCTGGGTTCAATACATGTAGATCCAAAACGCCGAAATTTGTTGGATGACAAACAGATTAAAAAGGCAAAGAAAGCCATCTATGAACTTTCACTAAGAATAAAATTATTCTCAGAACAACTGGAGTATTCACATCAGGACAGTCAAACTGCAAATATTGCAACTGAGTCTCTAACATCTTCTTTCCAGTGATGAATTAGATTTTGAGAAATATTTGGATAATATTGAAAAGGCTAAGGCAAAGCGAATGAAAATAAAGCAACAATAGCCTTTAGATATAAAAATTAAAAAATACAAGCCAGATTTATACACGGCCTTTGAAGAGATAGATAAATATGATTGCTCTTGCAACACACCTCTTTTAGAACTTACAAAAATCTATCCTGAAAAGTTAAAGGAAGTAACAGCTCTTCTTCCTACTCAAGTCAGGGTGGAAAGATTCTTCTCAATTCTGAAGTTTATCAAATCTATGGTCCTCTAACAAAGAAGATTTTGCCGAAGTTTTACTGTTTCTTAGAAATTACTAATGGCAGTTTTTCCATTTCATGATAAATGTTAATTAATATAAAAAAACTGCCATGCATCAATTTTTATCTGTAGCGTCGACTTCTTTTATATTAAAAAAAGCTGTACCCATGATTGTATATTTACATATATATGAAGGAGTCGAAGTCGGAGTCATTAAAATTCCAGGATTCGGAGTCAGAGTCGGTCATTTTCCCTCTCGACTCCACATTCCGGTTATAATACATAGTATAACCGGTTATTTTATGAGAATTAGCTTTTCTGTCTTTCTCGCTTTCCATTTTCCTCCCAGAATTCTAAATTCTAATTCACGCTAATTCAAATGAGGTAGAAAGAGTGAATATTTAAGGGAAGGTTAGATGATAGAATCCGAGCGTTTGTCGCCTGCTGAAGGCCACGTTGCTATTTGATTTAAATACCGAAATTTTTTTGATTATCCTGAGAGCAGTTGATCTACGGCGTTACATTATTCTCGCCATTAGCCTTGTTACAGCGATTTTTAGGTTTGAGCGAACTTGCGCACATTCTGTCTGTGTAGCTTTTGGCTAACTTACAATTTACTTTAAAGTTAAAATTATTACTTCTGATTTGGTCCTTTGACCTGCTGGTTGGTTCTATAAGCACGAAACGTGCCTTCTATTAACTTTTATCTGAGTTAAATAAAAGAGCCTTTTGCTTCCTTCACAGTCTCTTTTAATATCTGAGACATAGCGATAAGTCTCTTACGTTGTAGGTAGAGTTCTCATAATTTATGTTACCAAAGAGAATAAGAATTTATACTTGTATGAAGATAATAAATCCTGACAAACAAATAATAGTTGTAAAATTCTTAGGCTTAGTTAATTAATTGTCCTCAAGTATTTAAAAATATTGGGAAATTTTGAATAAAGATAAAATTGTTTCTTAACGATATTGATGGCTGGAATGAATTTTCATGATTTTCATTGATGGCTGGAATGAATTTTTCAAACAAAAACAAATACAGTATATTTTGCACAGAGATTCCTGCTTGCGAAATCAAAATATTAGTTATTTTGAAATAATTTCATATGCTTAAAAATGCATTCTTCATTTGTTCAAACAATTTGCTTATGTAAGTTAATAACTCTTATACTAATTTCAGAGAATAAAATACAGATCAATACATTACACTTTTTGGCACTAGAAAGATATATCGGAAACTGTAAACTGCGGACTTAACCAGTTAATTACTAATGAAATGTTAATAAATATTTTTTAAGGTTACATATGTAAGTTGTCTCTTCGGTATTAGAAAATAAAACTTAAAATTTTAATTTTTCCTTACCATGGTACATAACTACTTTTAATTGTTTTGATTAAGCAGTTTACGAAACGTAATACTTTACGAGAGGGGCAACTAATCATATGATTTTCATCAACGCGAAGAGTGAAAAAATCGAACAGGTGTATTTCCAGACAAGACCAATTTAAATACTTTCGACGCTCCTTTGTAGGGTCCCGGTGGGTAACTTATATCTGGATACAGGAGTAGCAGGAAACTATACAGAAGAAAGGTTCAAACCCTTTATTAACTCTTTAAAATTTACAATGCGTCAACTCAACGCTAACAAACTTCGCCTCTACTTGGGCGGTAACTGAAAAGCAGGTAATTGTAAATTAAAATTTGAAATGTTTAACAAGTGCTAAACTAACCTAAGGGGCTCAGCGAGATCCCGAACTTCAACCCCTCTTCTAAGTTAGTGGCAACAAAGCAAAGCAAATTAAGCCACTTTGAACCAGCAATGAGCAAACATACCTACAGCAGAGACGGCAGCTAGAGCCCAACTCTCTCACTTCCCTTCTAAAAACTCGGTATTTAAACTTTTCCTTCTCAAAGTAGAAATTGCATTCTTCCCCGCGCGCTACCAAAATTAACTATTCTGGCACTGACAATTAGGGGAATGAAGGCTTATAGGAAAGTCTGAACTAAAATTTAAATCATTAGTTAAAATAAATATAAATCCCTACACCCTTCAAAATTTTATTTATAGGGAAGGTTCCTATGGACTATTACATAATATATTGCCACTAATAATTTTATTTCTAAAGCAAAAATTGTAAGCACTTGTATAATATATGTAATATATTATATATGATCAAAACTGAAGTTGCTTCTCATTCATCTGTTTTCTCCTTATTTATATTTTCATTTAATATTTTCTTTCAATAACTCATAGATATCTCACAAGCTAAGCCTCCTCCTCATTATCATGTGTTAATCTTTTGTTGACAATGGTAAGGGATTTAATTTTCGACGTATTTCGAGAACTTAGTTATTTCAAGAATCTAGTTACGCAGTCACGCAACTAGAACACTTGGACCCTAATTATGCGATTGGTCAATAATGAACGGTAAAAATTTTGGGCTGTCAGTATATTCAGTCATTTACAACACTCTAAGGAGGAAAGTAAAAAGCAAAAACGATATTTCAAATAGTGATTATTTTTCCCAGGACTGGATTAATTATTAAACAATTATTATCGTTCTTAACACCAGGCGAAAACAGAAATTGGTTAGTAAAAACATCGGAAAATAAGAATTTCTGTCATTCACCTACTTTTAAACCAACAAATTTTAAATAGATTAAAATTTGAAGTCCCGGTTATGACCTGGAATAAAGCATCAGTTGGACATAAATAAAGCTCTGCTTTTTTGGGATCAGTTTACGACAGAATGTTTTTTCGGAGCCAAAAAACCTGAAAAATAAACCGAAAATAAAAGTGATATTCAAACCACGGATCTTCCATTGCTAGTTAGGCATGGTACCGGTTCCATCACAACAGCAACTGCAGAGTGATGCAATAATTCTTTAACTCACCTTTGTATTGAGACATATAAATAAATCTACGAAAAACAGAAATATGCCAAATAAAATCCTCACATTCGTCCATAATATCAATCACCTGCTGCCTTCATCACATGTAATGTAGAAAAAATTCTCTAAGTCGATGCACTATTGCTCGTCTCCAAGTTGCAGCATTTGAGAGCATTTGAAATCGATAACGGAAACAACCACAGAACAGAGCGCACAACCTTAACTATGGTTTTCGGTACTCCAAACTGCGAAAAACACTTCTTACAGTATGCAATGGACCTGCAGTAATTGTGTTATTCACTTCTGCACAACTTCAACAGGAACACGCGTTTTTCCGGATTATGGTCTATGACTTGTGTATCTGATTTGCACAAATCGTTTTACATACAGTTTTACGGAACATGGGCCATGTCTTTACATGTAGTTTCACCTCTAAACTCACACTACTTCTCGACAGCATTTTTTCCATTCAGATAAAACAACTTTATCCATTTCCCTCGTTGTTTTCCTATAACTGATATCTTGCTAACACGTTCGAAGTTGTTTACAATGCCTTTCTTTCTGAACAGTCTTTTACAATGCTGTTCTCTGAAAATGTTTTACGCCTGCAATTTTAGTCATGTCCCAACGTCATTAATGTCCCAACGTCATTAGTGACGTCAACGACTGATTGAGCGGGTAGACTGCTGAAGATTCATATATCTAGGAAAATGGTTTATGTATTTGTGTTTGTTTTTACGTATCCTGTACGTTTTTTACGTCTGAACTTGAGTATCTAACAGTGACAAATTTGTACGAAATTCAATATATAGAAGATTTAATTGATGTTAATTTCTGATTCAATTAGTTTAATTTATATGCTAGTACTAGGTACTGATGTCAAGTGGAAAAGAAAAAAAATAATACGTCGATATTTGCTTTCTACATATAGTTTTCCTAAAATGTTTTTCACTGATATCTATTTTAAAAACCGACAGTGAAAGCAGTCTTTCAATTCGTTGTAGTGTCTTGTCCCCAAATTTCAGATAAAGGACAATTTATTCTACTTTTTTATTATTTATAATGAAGTGTTCTCTGGAAGAACTCTATTGTATTATTTACTTAAATATTAAATCCAATGCAATATGCATCTAATTCAAAAATTCTTAAAAAAGACGATATAATTGTATAAAAACAACTTTTGCCTTTTGAGTGAGATAGTTTGTGTACGTAATAAAATACAATGTTTGATTTAGCCCCCATCAAACTAAATTTCCAACTAATGAAATATTCATTATACTTTAGTTAGTTAAATATAAAGTTCTTTATGTACACAATTTCTGACGCTGTAGTATTATGCCCTATTCGCTTAGTCATTCATGTTACTGACTTCGCAAACCTTCTTCAACTTTTTTAACCACTTCTGACAAAATAAAACATACATATGAAATCAATTATATCCCAAGACTGGAACACGAACCTGGTCCAGAACCCACATATTTTTTTCTCAGAACCCATGTGACTTTTCCCTTTTCATAACGGGTTCTTTATCACGAATGAGATAGGATCCAAAAGGGTCCCCTAAAGCTTCGTGGTCGCATGCATCGACTTTTAAGAATACATAATAAGTAAAAGAAAAAGTTTTCGGTCTACTGTCCTGTAATTTGCGATAGGAATTATGTAGATTTTCAGAACTACATGAAAAATTGTCAAATCCAAAAGCCTCTTGCTGGGTCCCTCTCAAGTTTGGACCAACTCAAATGTGGGTGTTACGAGAGTCTTAAACTGACCCTGTAGCCAAAATATTTTGCTGGGAATAAGTTTTCTTGGTTTCAGTTCCTTTAATGGACTTGCATTATATCTGCCTTCAAAATCATGAATAATAATTTCTATCGTAAAATTTGTATTTAAGCGAAATTTTTTAAATACATAATAAGTCATTACTGATTTTTCTCAAATATTTTGCTGTACATTCACATACAATGCATTTGAATAAACTTCGAAATAATCTATCGGCTTTTCTCGTAGTAAATATAAAATTGAGTCTCAGTTTGCTAATATCTTGCATAATTACTTTAATTAGTAACGGTAAGACACAGCAATTACAAAATTGAATCATTTACATAGCAATCTGCGATAATATTTATTAAGGCATCATATTTAAGTATTTATCTCCTTATTAGCTTCATTACTACCCCACGTAAGTATTATATGCTATTATATTAAGTTTCAAAAGCTGGAACAAATTCTAATTGCGCAGAGCAAAGCACAAACTTAGTTGATTATTTTAATTTGCTCCGGTTAAATGAGGCAGATGATGGCATTCCAGCCCAATTTTAAACTTCCCTTGTTACTAACATAAACGGCAGGATTCGAACTCAAATGAAATTTCAGAAGCGCATTTCCACGCAAACAGAGCTTTGAATTGCAGAACACATTTACATCTTATGAAATGGAAATTGAAACCTAGGCATGCACCAGATGCAGAGCGAGACATAAACTCAATATGTTTCATTCCTAACTGACGCTATTAAATTTGAGTTTGAATAAAAGGCCATGTATATATACGGCAGGACGTTTAAAAGTATATAAATTAAATTTCACCTGGTTTAAAACAGGTGAGAACAAAGCAAAGCAAAAGTTATTGAACATGAGTTTGTAAAGTGAATTGCGTGCAAATGAATTATTTAATATTGGTATACATATCATTTAATTTCAGTTGATGAGAACTAAGTTTATAATTCAGAAAGAACCTTTTCACGCTCTTAAATGTTTAAATCCTAACTGCTTCGTCCACCAGCGCCCGAGAGGTAAAGTCGCTATCATTGGTAGTTAGGTCTCATTTTCTCCATGTATAACATGTACACGAGCCAGTTTTTCTTAGAAAGTCCTCATAGGCATACTTACCCTCAGGCAGATAACCCTCGATTGCCTTGCCATTGTAAATAAACCAAACCAAATTTCGTGATATAATCAGTAAGCCTCGAAGTGTTTTTACTTTTTAGGTAAAATTAAACCTCGACGAAAGGAGACAGGAGGTGAAAAAAGTGTTATTACAAGCGGCGCCATGGTATAACGAAGTATTTACGATCAGCAAAGAGGACTATGAAATTTAAGGTTTTTGCTATTTCATATTAACTATTTTTGCACATTTTTGTAAATATTTGAGCTATTTGATTGCAGTTTTGCTTTTGTGCATCGTTATAATTTGAAATATTGTGTTTATTTATGCAGCCAGAAGGTACAGTGGTTAGGAGAGTCCACTGCGATACTGAAAGACCTGGGTTCGAATCTCGTAGGAGATATGGATGTAATTATCCATCCCTTCATAGGAGGTAATGGTGGCAAACGTAGTATGTGCTTTCACAATAAAGTGGCCACCACTTCCGGCGTTAGTAGTGGCCAAGCTAAATCTGTTAAAACCCTTTTTTTCCTTCTGTACGCACAGATAAATTGAGTGACAAATTATTTATTACTCTGAACCGTCTTTATTTATAGTAGATGGCAGCCTAAGACAAACCAGTCCATATATTTTAGCCATGCTTTGGTTTTAAAGACCCTCATTTTTCAACGGAATTTTCCATATTTTTTTTAGGATATAAAAGGAATTGTTTGAAAAGGAATTTCTTTCAGTACATTGTTCTACTATTATTTCTTGGTTTGCAAAACGTTCTTAGGACAAAACGTTTATGAAAATTTTAATTACATGCAAGCAGAATTAAACACTACCTGTCTCTTAATAGTGAATAATGTTGCTATAGAAGAGTCACAGGTGATACTGCAGACTAGTGAAGTGATCAGTGTATAAGTGAAATTACTCAGAAACTGTAAATTCCATATTCCATCCTCATGGTAAGAAGTGTTAACAATACAATATTTTCTGCAAAATATTTTAAACTTTTATCAGGTACTTTGATACCAAAAAAAAATATTGGTTATTATATCAATTACTTTCTGCATTTTAACAATGTTTAGACATTTTTGGATTTTGAATTCTTTGTTAATTTTTACAACTGACTTTCTTCTAAATATTTTGTTCTTCATTTTGTAAAATTTTGCCTTTTCGGTATTCTACAAAGAATTTAGAATTAATCAGTTGCAGTGCAATTGATTTATAATAAAATTAAAATATAAATGCAAGTTTAAGTAATTTAATCACGTTGTACGTCAGTTGCAATGCAGTTACATTATAATTGAATAACTCATACTAGCAATTACAATGTAATAGTTGTAAATCGTGCGATTACAATGTAACTGGAAATACAATTAATTGAATAATTAATTTCTCAGTGTAACTGTAATGGTAATACAATTAATTGAATAATTAATTTTTCAGTGTAACTGTAATGGTAATTACAATTAGTTCAATTATAATGTAATGGTAATTTCACTATTTATGACTGCTATTACATTTCAATTGAAATACGAAAGGAGACACCGCAATTATAATTTTATTATACATATAATAATTTTAATCTCAATATTATTATAGTTTAGTAGTTATCACGATTTACTATATCTGATGGAAGCGCATTATTATCATATTTCATTTAAAATAGTGTTCTCTGAAAATAAAAATCTGTAGACTCGGTCATAACTTGTAAATTATCGGTGAAGAAACTAAAAACAGTCGTTAAGTAAGTGTCGGCTCATATAAGATTTTAATTATTATTTTAATTATCGTGCAATTTAATTTTAAGTTCACGACATATAAGATTTTAATTATTATTCCAAGCACCGTTGCTCACAATTAATTCTTAGAGGCGTTTCAACCAAGCATATTTAATCTATCGTCCATGCGCCCTCGTGAATAGCGAATGTTCAGAATGTTGTCATTCCATAAGTATAAGATCTTTGATTTATTTTTGATTGATTTGATTTATTTTTGAAATTTAGGATACGTAATAAACCCTTTTGTCTGCCGGGAAAATTCACCGTCAAGCAGTTCTACTTACCAATAATATGCTAGTTCATTTCTGCCTGAAATAATGGAAAATAGGTCCTGCAGTTGCGTTCACTTCCAACCTCTAACAACCAATAAAGGAGATCCTTCAACCTTGAATTCCCAATTCTTATTTAAACCAATATATATCTGATTCTACTTGTATAGCATATAATAGTAAAAATTAAACTAGTAGCTAATACTCTGTAGATAGTGTAGTAGTGCAAGACCAATGGTTATTATACAAAGCGCCCGGTCATTAAAAAAAACCTCTGTCGAACTAGATATTTTATGTAGCTTTATTTTTGAAGGTTTGTCATATAGCTTTCTAAATAAAGTTCCAGAACTTGCTATATTTCCCCCCTCAAATCCGTTTAAGATTTCAAGCAAGTGCATATTTCAGTTTCATAGGAAACCTAATTCAGCAGCCTACTGTAAAACACTGAATTCATTGAAAATGAAGTACTACACAAAAAGCTGAAAATAATTTTGCTAAGTTAGGAGTATGCATAATTTAGGAGTTCTCATTTAATTAATTCAATTCTCATTTCGCGCCAAAGTCAAAATATATAAAAACTCAAAACATCTTCATTAACAATTGTAAAATACAGAAAACCATAAAACACCAAATACAATTAAAAATGTTAAAGAAACTATTTTTGCAATTAAAGTTAGAGTTCTAAGCAAAAAAAAGTCATTTGGTCAGGGGACAAGAAGGCAGCTTTTACGGGGCATAAAACTCGAAGTTTGCGTTTGATCCAACTCGGCAAAAAGATATTGAAGGTGCAGAAACTGTCTTAATTCACTATTCTACTGAGTTTCTATCATTCTGAATCTGTTTCACTATTCATTGAAGTCTTCTGCTTCGCTGTTCTACAGAAATGTAAACAAATTGCGGTTAGTTAGGCTTAACTCATCACTTAAAACGTTTTAATTGTTTAATATTTATGCAGCTACTGCATGCAGATTAACTAAAGGCATAACAAACCTAACCGGAACATAAAAACTACAAAATTCAATCACTTTTGAAAGCAAAATTGCACAATTTACGAACATATAAGGATAAAAAAAATTAGGCTCACCGAGCCATGTAACAGAGTGGAAATTTATATATATATAATTATATGCGATTGGTACAGCCGATTGCAAAGAAAACGTGAGGTGCACAACTACATGTAATAGCAGTCCCATATACAAAATTTCAATGTTCTACTGTTGCTCATTCTTGAGTTATGCGAGATAGATACATACGTACGTACTCACACGTACTTACGTACCGACGTCATAAAAGGTTTCTTCCGAATCCATTTTGAAACCATTTTATAATCCGTTTTGTCAAAAACTCCTTTATTCTGTTCGTTAGTATAGATGCCAGGAAAAACATCCTTCAAATGGTTTCAAGAGTGGTTGAAATGTATATTTTCGTTCAAATGCGATACTGAAAATTTTTCGCGATTACAATACTTCCTTTACTTCGTAGAAGGAAATAAAACTTAGATAAATCATTGTGAATAGAAAATTCAAAATACTGTCTACTATATTTGGCAATGCAGCGCTGGTTTGAGATTCCACGAACTTTTAAACTTTCATAAATTCGCTCTTTATGATCAGCCTCGTCAGAAAATTTGCCATGATCAGAAGTGTCGGTTTTTTTTACATCTTCTGCTGATTATCTATGAATACTAGCAGCTATTTCTTCGCACTCTTATGCACTTCTAAAGGAGTACATTCATATACATATTTCGAGAAAAATTAAGAGTTTAAGATTAAAAAGATCTTCCTTGTATGTAAATAATTCCTTTTTGTTATTTATTGAAGATATATGTTCTATTTTATAAAAATCAATTTCGTGGTCAATACGTGGCTGCTGAAAACTTTAATACACATAACAATAACGCAGAATGATTGTGAAAGATAAGCTATTTTGCAACCAACCACGGCAGATAAAGTTTCAGTTGGATAAAGAAACTATTGTAATTTAGCCCCGTTTCCGGTCTGGTTGGGTTTACTTGATCATGGCAAAGCGTTCGAGGGTTATTTCCCCGTAAGAGGGTCGATAGGCCTTCGTGGAGTACTTTCTAAGGAAAATTGGTTCGTATACATATCACACCTGAGGAAAACTCCGAAAACTCCCATGCAGTCAGCCCCTTCGTCGGGAATCGAGTCCCGAACCGAACTACAGAGTTAAGCGACTTTACCGCTCGGCCACTGGTAGGCCATTTCGGAAATGTTTTCGCGATTTATCTGAATGGGTTCAGATTTTAACATTCGCCCAAAAAGACTGGTTTTGAAATTCAATAAGATTTATCAGCAGAAATTATCAATAGATGAATAGCAAACAGGTGAAATAGCGAAACATTTCATAGTATATTGGATGAATAATATTGCATTTAGGCTTGAATTGGATTTCAATTGGATTGTTCAATTATGGCAAATCACACGAGGGCTATCTGCGTAAAGAAGGGATGCCTTCGTGGAGGACTTTCTAAGAGAAACTGGCTCGTATGCACGTTACAAATGGGGAAAAACCACGAAAACTCCCATGCAACCAGCCCATTCGCGGGATTCGAACCTCAATTGCATTTAGGCTGACATGGAGATTCTGTATATTAGATATATCATGAAATAATTGCATTTATATTTATATCAGTCACATTGATTAATAATAACGCATAAAAATATGTTGCGTAAAAACTATACCAATTGTTTTCAAATAGTTTAGTTTGCAAATTGACAACTGACAAATTAGATGCAAAATAATAATATGTCATTTGTCTTTAAATCGCAAAAGACTCGAAAGAAAATTGAAACAAACATTTATCAAGCAAAATCCCCTTTCGAGACTAACAGCCCGTTTGGTCTACTCATTTTTTTAACCTAAAATTTACAATTAATTGATTATTTTTATTGTTATTAACAATTCTTTATCCTACAATTTCCCAATAAAGTTTTGCAAACAGTTTTGAAAATGGGCAAATTCTACAAACGTATGTTTAAAATTAAGGCAAAAAATGTTTCGGTTTGTTTCTAAAATAGTTGGAATTTAGAAATAAGCATAAAGAACTCATACGTAAATGGAGACATTTCTTGACTGAAGGACTGTTATCAGCATGTTTACCTGAAGAATGGATATGCTCATGATTGCCAGATTTTTTTCATATCCCGAAAATTTGGCGATTTCTTCTAAGGTGGTAGCGATAGCACGAAAGTACCTAAAGAAACACTGCATATATTATTCGCCTAGGTCAGTTTAATAAAAGCAACTTGTACCATAATTTAAAGAAACAAATTAGCTTATTCTTGGAGAAAAACTTCAAATTTGCATTACATATGTTTTTTTCTTAACTTTCATGACATTCTTTAATATTTAAAGATGATTATATTAGAATTCAGCATATTTACGATTAAAATCATGAAGCTCTATTTTGTGCCTTAGTATTTCAACAATAGCATTTCATTATACGAACTATAATGTATGCAGATAATACTCACATACATCATTCATTTGCAAATCTGTGGTGCAGTTTTGCAATGTAAATTATAGACATTGACCTGGAACGAAATTAGTAATCACAGGCATCATGAAAACCCTTAGGTTCAGTCAGAGATTGTTACATTTGGAATACTAGATACATTATGCTTCAAACAAGACCAACTTGCAGTGTACAACAATGATTGCGGAATATTGCGTCTGGGAAATAGCAAATTATTAGTTTCAACTTGTAAATATCTACTGAAACAATTATCATATTTTCTGCGCTTTAACTTGTATGCATAATTTGCCAAGCAAAGTTACTAAAATCATGATCGACCTACTTTTATCAGCAATTCCAGTGTTAGAAATTATATGTTTGTAATATGATACTCATTTTAGTTTAGTAAACTTTGATATGAAATCAATTCAAATCAAAGTACCAAGAGGTTTTAAGAATACAAAAAGAAAAACTACATAGAAACAGTTACTAGAATGTGTAGATTATAACTAAAACTATTACAGCTATTCAAATGTTAAAAAAAAAACCTGACTGATATTTATTTACAACTGTACTCTTTATTCCAAACACTTCAGCGATAGAAGTAAAAAGTTCAAAACCATGAGTATAAATAATCATCTTCATCAAGAATCATTTTAAAAAAATCATGGATTTGGGAATCAGAAATCTTCTTACGAAGGACTATTTTAAATATTTTCTCTTAACTTTAAATACCTGAGCACATACGTCATTCCAAAAAAAGAAATAAAAAAAAATTCTGAAATCTTTCAGATTTTATATCATTCCCAAAGGGCGTTTTTTAACGTTTTCTGGGTTACCTTTCATTATTAAATATCATGTTCCACTTAAACCAAAAAATTTAATTCAATAGCAATATCGCAAAATATTTAAAAGAGCGTATCTTAGAATTTTCCATATACAGTCTAGCGTACTGGAGATAAAAATGTCTTTTTTTCCTGTACAGTTTTGCCATTGCTCGCTTTGAAATTGTTGAATGTCTTAATCAAAAAACTCATAAGTGCTTTACAAAATATGAAAAAGATAATAAATCAAATTCAGAATTCCAAATACCCATATTCAAGTGAAGGACTACCTTATTCAAAATTTGTTTGTTTTTAGGCACCGTTGTTTTTTCGCAGTGCGAGAAACGCACGTACATTCAGGCAGTTTCTTCATTACTTAATTTCTTTAAATATAATTCAGGGCTCAAATATTTGGTGGCAAACATTTGAAAAATGACGTTGATAGTGAACCAACGGAAAATGCCAAAAAGAAATGAATAGCCCTTCTGGGAAAATTGTCCCTTTGGAATAAAAACCTGGTTTTGATATTTAAAACGGAAGGTAGTGCTCTTATGCGAACATTCTTATTTCCTACTGACAAGTAGAGCCCACCAGCGGCCGAACGGTAAAGTCGCTGAACCCTGGTAGTTCGGTCCGACGTTCGAATCCCGCGAATTGTCTGGCTGCATGGGCATTTTCGTAGTTTTCCCCATGTGTAACGTGTATACGAGTCAGTTACCCTTAAAAATTCTTCCCCGAAGGCATACCTTCCCTTAGGCAGATAGCCCCTCCAGGCTTTGCCATAATCACACACACACCTACTGACGAGTAAGCAAAACTTTGCTTCCTTGTACAAACAAAAGAAGATTTGCAACCCCGAAAATTTTCGGATATTTTATTTCAACAAAAATATCCAATTCAACCGCTCTCGAAACCATTTGAACAATGTTTTTGCATATTAGCTGTTTACGTACGTACGTGTGCATGTATCTCGCATAACTGAAGAACGAGTAGTCGTAGAATGTTGAAATTTTGTTTATGAGACTGCTATAACATGTAGTTGTGCACATTCCGTTTTCGTTGCAATGAGATGCACCTATCTTATTCCCACGCTGTTACCCGGCTCGGTAAGCTTAGTTTTTTTTTTTTTTTTTAATTCTTATATGTTAGTGGTAAACTGTGCGTTTTTTACTTTAAAAGTAGTTAAATTAAGTGGTTTTTATGCGTCTCCTAAGGTTTTATGCCTTCAGTTAATCTGCATGCAATAGTTGTAGAATTTTATACAATTTAAAAATTAAATTTAAAAGTTTAAGCGGTGAATTAAGCGTAACGAACCGCCATAGGCGTAACGATTTAAAACTTGAAATTCAGTAGAATAGTGAATTAATTCTGCACTTCCAAAGTCTTTTTTCCGAATAGGACCAAAAGTAAACTGTTAAGCTTTGTGCACTGAAAAATCTGCCTTCTTGCCCACTAAGCGAATTGCTTGTTTTTGCGTATAAACTCTAATCTTATTTGTAAAACTTGTTTTTTAACTGTTTTAACTGCATTTCATATTTTATGTTTTGTTTATTTAGTGTTTTTTATTTTATTTTACAATTTTTAATAAATGCGATTTAAGTTTTATGTATTTTTGCTTTGCCACGAAGTGAAAACTAAATTACGTGAATCAGAAATATATGTCGAATGGAGTTCGAGGAAATAAGTTTAAATGAAATTCAGAAAAAAAGATGTACATAATTTAATAGGCCATACAAGGAAGTCATGCGCTGTCCATGTTACGAGCAAAATATAAAATGCATAGGCATTGTGTATAGTATCGGTCGTTTTTAGGCGATGTATGAAATGTGAGAATTAGTACATACTTTCCTTAGGTATAGTATAGAATACCTAAGCATTCTATAGAATGACAAATGCTATTTAGGCAAAGTATAAAAAAAAGGTTATGATAAGGCTATTTAAATGAAGTACATTCCTGAGAGAAACACAAATGTTATTTCTGGAAAAAATAGTAACAGTGCCATTAAAAATTTATTCAAAATACGTGAAGAAAAATGAAAGTAGTAGAAAACAAAATTTATGCCTTCCTTATTGAAGGAAAAAAATTATATAAAAAATAAAAAAAATAAATAAAATCAATCTACTTGTTTCAGCATGGTAGGCTCGATAACATTTTGAATTACATTTCATTATATTTTTCAAGCAAAGACATTTCATATTTTGGCACTTTGCTTTACACATACATATGACGACTCCTTGGCCGCTTCCACTGGATTGAACAACTGCAACTGACCAGAGAGGAATTTCATGGTCAGATTTATATTCAATTCTGAGCAAGTCCTTAGGGCATAAAGTTAATTGTGGCCTCGCATATACGTGTTTTAAAAGTTATTTAGAAGTTCCAAGTTGGTAGAAACCATACTCTATCCTACTGCACCAACAACCATTTACAACTACCAATATTTTACACGAATCACCTCGCCCCTTGTCAACATCAGGAATAGGAACTCGCACAGTAGTTTTTCAGACAGTATTTTTTCAGAGTTCATTTACACTTTTTTGGCTTGTACTTTTAGATTAATTTTAGAATTTATTTTATCTTCAACCACACTTTAAGTTTTGAAACAAAGGTTGCACAAAATATCCATTTCATCATCTTTACTAGTATAGACACAGACGGTAAGATTTGTTTTATGACAGTCGCTTCCCTTAAGCACACATAACAGGTATCAGAAACGGAAATCTCTTCGGTAAGTAGTCTTCATCATGCTTGTTTAATCCACTATCGACGTTAAGCTCATATGTTTTTTAAACAGGATTTTTCTCTTGCATAATCTGATTAGTTTCACCTTTCTCCATTTTTTAGACGCTTTCGATTACTTTTTCTAGCTGCTCCTCTATTTCTTTGTCTTTTAAAACGTCTTCCGGTACAGAAGATGTTGTAAGCCCTACTTTAGGTTTGCAGCTTTGTTATGGTGTTCTTTCGATCCTAGAATGGTAAGCTCTGTTTTCATAGTTTAAATTAAATGCAGTTCTTTACTCCATCGGTCAGATTTGTTGTCCTGCTTCCAAGTACAGAGTATATTTTCGATATATTGATTAGTTCTTCCGAGCTCTTTGTTAATGATTAGCTTTTTTTGTGAATGGCAAGTCTTTCCATGGACAATCTAAAGTGCTGGCCAAAACTTCTTCAAGCTGGTCACCACATTATTGGCAAATTCGGTTACCGTTGTCAGGCTGTAATATAAATGGCTCTCCAAGCAACGAGAATGTGTAGACAAGGTTGTAAACTACATCTTCAGCTCTTTTCAAAGTTAAAGACTTGAGAATCACACATTTTGGGAGATGATCTTGGTCACATTCTCCATTTGTCTGAAACTGAAATTTAGTAAGATCTACCTGACAACGGAAATTAAATTCGGTAAAATTAATAGGTTTGACAACAATGCAATGCCCCTTTTAATACCTTTCTGTTTTTACTGGCAAGTTTCACAAAGGTGGATGTACAGTTCAATATCATGACGTGTAACGTTTTTGTATTTGGTTGGAAGTTTCCGTGTCCAATAGTCAAATAAGCTTCATGAATTACGTGAAATAGCTCAGAGTCCGTGACGTAATACTGGAAAGTACTGACACCTTCTTTAAAAGGATAAATGAATTTACTTTTATTTTCCACATTCATCACATCATTGCGATTCCGCAACCAATAGTCTCTGCGTTCCCTCTTAGTAGTCATTTTGGCTTTTTTGTACATCATTTATTAAATTCTGGTAAGTAGCTTCGGTTAAGAAAAAAAATGTTTTTTGCAGCATGAACTCGAATTTTGCACTGTTCATCGTCGAATCGTTGTTTCATGTCTATAGAACTTGAATTCGCCCACCCGTGGCCAAACGGTAATGTAGCTGAACACTCGCAGTTCGGTGCGAGGTTTAGTTCCTCCGCGCGAGCTGCCTGCATGAACGTTTTTGTGGATTTCCCCATGTGCAACGTGTATAAGAGCCAGATTCCCTTAGAACGTTCTCCACGAAGGCATCCCTCACCTTTGGCAGATAGCCCTCGAGGCTTTACGGTGATCACATAAACCAAGGCCATGACTCTCCAACACTACAGCTTGTTCCTCCATTTTCATGCAGCACAGTAAAAAACTAACTTTATATTGAACATGTGTAAAATAGGAATCATTTCATTCATTGCTGGCTAATTTAGGCTTTATATGCAATGCCTATGCATTCTATAGAATGACGAATTTCAAACTTTGCTGGTAACACCTATATCCGATTTTTTGATAATAGTGCGTAAGGTTCTGATAAAAATAAATGTTTCAAAAGCATTTCAAAGGATTCAACACTACAGCTTGTTCCTCCATTTTCATGCAGCACAGTAAAAGACTAACTTTATATTGAACATGTGTAAAATAGGAATCATTTCATTCATTGCCGGCTAATTTAGGCTTTATATGCAATGCCTATGCATTCTATAGAATGACGAATTTCAAACTTTGCTGGTAACATCTATATCCGATTTTTTGATAATAGTGCGTAAGGTTCTGATAAAAAATAAATGTTTCAAAAGGAACGTTATTCATAAATGAGAACGTAGTATGTAAAATAAGTAACAATTTTCATTATTTGAACCATGTTAGCAAATTGAAACATTACTTTTCTGCATAATACTTTTTTTCTAATTTACGTAACAGTTTTGCCCCCCCCAAATTTTTTTTTTGGTGGGAGAGGGGGATAAATCTGTCATATATAAATTCTTCCTCGATAAATACCATAGTTAGCCAACGTTTCGGAAAATGACAAGTTGTAATAATTTTGTGTGATAAGAAAGCATGAACTCCTCCTATCTGTCTTATTAGATTTTCGCAATAAATTTGTTTCTCGAAAATAATAATTATGCACTTTTGTTATAATGAAACTTAAATGGCAGTGTAATGGTGCTATGTAATTTTCTTTTTCTATCTGTGCGTTGGAATTATCTCTGAGTGATCATGTGATTAAAATATCTGTTCATCACAGCGATTTGAAGCTCGTTTCGTTTTTAATTGCTTTATGACTTTTCAATTTAACTTCTGCTCATAAATAAGGCTATCTCTGTGATTTGTCAGTGCATAAAATGTTCCCCGAAATCTGCTTTCATATTACTTTTTTCTGTGTACTATATATATATATATATATATATCATAATAAGAGCACAAGGAAATGGCGGAGCAGTGTCGATGCGAGCGTAGATCCATATTGAAGAAGAATTTTGATTGCGTAGTATTTAAAGAACTTGGCAGTTTTAATTCCATTTTTATTTCCAATTGACATTATGTGGCCACAGATGACTTGGCACTCTAGTAGTGCCTTTCCACAGAAGATTTACATTTTTGATATTGTTGGGATAGAAAGCAAGCCAGCGAAATTACATCTTAGCACAGTAGAGAGCAAAAGCTGAAGTGCGTTGTTATGAAAGATGGAAGCACGCGAAGAGAAAAGTTTTGGTTTACAAGGACAGTTTCAGTTCCGAATTATTACGTCATCAGAGCTGCGCGGGGCATAGAGTGATCTAGAAATGACGCAATGCAGAGAAGTTATTACGATTTTAGAATAGAGAAGAAGAATTAATGTTCATAGTTATATTATAATTCTGATTCATATAATTTTATTTAACATATTCCCCCCTTCAAAAAGAAAAAGACGCAGCGTCAGAGAAGCCTTTTTAAAGAGAAAGAGTTAAAGCACTAGCAAATGTAAAAAAAAAAAAAAAAAATCATAAAATTTTTGTCCTGTAAAGTATAATTTATAAAAACCAATTTTTTTAAATAAATTTTTAATTTTTAGAGTCCTATTGAATTTTTCAGCATTTCAGTCCAAAAGTCTTTTTGTTTGAGAGTTCACATAATCATAATTCTTCAGGGAAAGTTCTTGTTATCGCAGAATATCACAAAATAAACTTTTACATAATCATTACATATAATTAAATGTAATGCACATAAATATTTATGATATTAATTTTCATATTGATAAATTATATTTTAATACAATATAATAATAGGAGTAAGCTTCAGAAATTATGGTTTCACCGTTATCATCTTTCATTTACAATTCCTGATTTTACCAAACTGGAAGCCTCGCAATACTTCTAAACAAACATATCCATCAATAGGGCTATTTTGCGCAGAGGCAGGGTTAAGACAAAAGTATTTATATTTCTTCATCTGTTTACTACAATTTAATTACGATGAACACAGCTTTTCCAGACTGAAGATGTTGCCAAAGGCTAGCATTATTATTCATAATCGAAACATGGAACTAATATATGATATAATATTTAATTTCAGAAAGGTATGCATTTTAGACAATAATCATTACATAAACTCTGAAGTATTTCTACAACCACATATCGTCAAATTCGCAGCCGCATGATCACTTTAGTATGCAATTCTGCAGCTCTAATTAGTAACTGCACGCTCAGTGTCATCTTGGCTTGTGGTGTGAGCTCGAACAGATGACTTTCATTTGTAATGAGACCATTAATACATCATTTCTATATCATTCGCAATTTTCCTCTATAAAATACATTTGTTCTGGGTTTTTTATTTTAGATATGTAGTTGTTATATTTCTGACTCGACATATGTATGGTAATAGCAGGCTGTCTCATGCATTGTCTTACACGCAGTTAGTATATATAATATTTGGGATATTTTCCTTTATAAGACTGTGTTGAGAGATAAATAACTTCAAAGGTTCTCTTGGATCTAGAATAAATATTTATTTAGACATCATTCTAATTTATACATGCATAGCTTACTAAATCCACTAGTCAGTATTGGTTAATATCACCGAGCTGGTGGTGAGCTATGCATGCTTCATATATAAATTTATAACATGAAATTATACTGTTAGAATAGAAAATACTGAGTGGGTAATAATATCCACATCAAGTACTGCGCGTCAAGGCCGAAAATATTTTACGGAGAGATATGCGTATACGTCGCCAGTTGGCTGCCATTAGTATAAATATGTTGTTTTTATCTTATATAACAGAATTAATTTCCGCTGTAAACCAGAATATGCAACCAAAGCATCAAAGTGCAACAGAATTCTTGTTTTCAACGTATGTATTGTCAAAATATTTTTAAAAAGCGGTTTGGTTCTTTTTATTAAAATAACTGATTTTAAAGACAGATATATTCCGTTCGTTTATAAAAATTATATGACAATTGAAATGATTTGTGGAAATGGGAAGCTAGGGCATATATTTTTCCGGATAAAATCAGTCTGTGCTTGCTGTTCTCTAACGACAAAAGGCAAAATTTGTAATTTTGGATATTCAAATAAAACTTGGAGATATTTCTTCTGTCCATAGAGTCTTTAGCAGTTACCCTATAATAAGTAAATATTTTACACTAACCTGGCATATAGTTTCATTCTTCTCGAATTACACTATATTGCTATAACATTACAATTATTGGAGGTGCTGAAGCAACAAAAATAAGAATAATATTCATAAATTCGACGGACTAGTTTGTAAGGTTCTACGTTTGAACCTTCGAAAGCAGTCCTGCAAAATAACAAATATTAACCCTGATTCCTGTTGCCTTAATACCTCCAATAATCGGGGTGTTATTTTTAATTCAGACTATGATTATATAGTTGATAAATCAAACTGCTTTCTTCATTAAGTCTGAAAAAAGAATGCTTTCTCTATGAAAAGACGCAATAAAATACCTGAAGTCATAATTAAGCATACAGAAAATGTACTAGCGCTGTGATATTTAATAACTTTAATTTCAAAACTCAATTAAAAACAAGCAAACCATATTATTTCAAGATTTATAACATTACATCAATTTGTTTTATCTTACGATACAAGCAAGGGACGAAATCTTGGTGCAAACGTTGCCTAAACCATTCTCTCACCTGCAGTTAAAACTTTCAGTAAGAACCCTTAATTGTATTGTGGAAAGAGCTGCGAATAAATTGCACCACTTCTGCAGGTAAAACCGATGTCCGGATTCATTTGGCATTGTTTAAAAATATTAGGAGAGAAGCGGTGGTTTTACGGTCGAGGAGGGGAAGTAATTTACTGCAAAAATTTATCGGAAGGAAAGCATGCTTTAAGGAAAATGATTGAAATTAATGACACGGAAGTACATTAGCCTAAGCTTGATTTTAACAGCAATGAAGGAGGGCTCTTTCAACGTTACTGCTCCATTTTCTCAAGTTACTGCCTGCGAATCTAATCTGCTAAAATATGACTGGCGTTAATGATTTTTGCTGAAAGGTTTTCTTGCACGGGCTTTCTATACTTCGTAATTGCAGCATCTTATTAATTTCCGAAAAGTGACCCTGTAGGGTTATTAAAGCAGCCCATTTAGGGCAGTGTTAAAAAATAGTAAATTATGAATAGCTGATTAAGCATAAAAAATGGGCTGCTATAAAAAAATCTCTTTATCAAATATGATCGATAAACTGAAAAAAGATGCAAAAACGTGACAATATTTTAGCTGAAGATGATGTAAAATAATAAAATAGAGTAAATAAGAGACAGACGATAGCGTATGGGTTAATATATACACATCAGGAGAATCGATATATACATAAATATGCTGGAAAATGTCTCTTGAAACAGGCTTTAGAAAAGTAAATTATGTCCCCTTCCCTTTGTTTTAAACTTTGTTTTAACGGTAGCTGAAATACAAAAACGTGCTGCGTTGATAAGACATATTGAATAAGATAAACCTACCTATCCATGTTACATTAAGTATTATAACAAATACAATTTGAAGCAAGACCGACACCTGTACAACCATTTTGACATATTAAGGTCTCCGAGCCTTGCTAACACTTTAAGATTCACACAAGCTGGAGTTCCAAGGAAGAACACTCCGGGGGAGGACAGTTCAATGGTCTCCTATCCCTCTTTCTCTACCATGACCTCTCGAGAGGATTTTTAGCCCGCTTATATTTGTAGTGCCTCCTTATCTCGCTGAGCGCTCTTCGACATTCGAACTTAGAACCATGGCAATCAGTTACACTAACCGCTGTCCCGTCTGGGCTGTCGTATGATGATTATAGAAGAAGTAGCCGCTTTGGTCTATGCCATAGGAAGTATTATCCTATGGTATAGACCAAAGCGTATAAAGCATTATCCTATGGCATAGACCAAAGTACCTTATCATGATAAGGGACCCACCGTTGATAATAGTGAGCTGCATGACAATGAACCCGAGTTCAAATCCAAGAAAAAAAAGGCATAGTTAGCGTCTGTGTTGCAAAGGGGAACTTAAAATACTGTCGATCCTAAATTCTTTTTTGAGATGTTGATGAAAAGAGAAAAGGATCTGGAGACATTCCGATCCATCACGTTCTCCGAGGGACTCTTTTTTAAAACTTGAACGGAACGGAGTAAATTTTATTGCCCTCAACAACGTGTTCAACACCTAAGCGAACGACATGCAACACCTGGGTTCTTGGCCTTAATAAAATTAGCAGATTTGATCTGATGTTGCAGTTAAACAAGTGACATAAGTCAGATGCTGACTAAAATTAGCGCATTTACAGACATGCAGGCGTGATGCCTTTTGCATGTTAGGTTTGTATCGTGTATCTCGTCTGCTATGATAAAATAGGAACAAATAATAAAAAATCTGAAGTGCCACGAAATTTATTACACAATATACGTGAACTGCCTAGGTTGATGACTGCTTACTTATTTGGTTGATTCTGTGCACATACCTATTTTGTGATATTATCCATTTACGTTTCGCTAACTCTCAACGTTAATAAAGACCCGTGAGGAGACGCTTTGAATGTAACACAAAGTAAATGTAATTTTCTGAACAAGAAATCATGTAATATATATACAGCATCAAATACATCATTCTAAATTAGCAATTTCGGCAGTTGTCAAGAATGTGCTGTTATTTACAGGCTCAACTTTCCAACCGGAGATGCCCGCTTGATAACGCTTTGAGGGAAGTTCAACTTTTCTAATAAAAATTCCTAAAAATTCCTGTACAAATTTAAAAAAGAATATCTGATGTGTACATCACATGACTTCCTTGTAGAGAATATTAAATTCTACGTATTTTTTCCTGAACTTCATATAAACTTATTGAATTCTATTTCGTCGATAGCGCATAAACAAGAAAATAAATGCACTCTTTAAAATTCGCTATACTTATTTACCATAACGACACTCTGGCGCTAGGTTCACTTAACATTTCATTCATTTATAACTCAGAATGGAAAAAAAAATTGTGTCATCGGAAGAATTATCTAAACGTTGTCACATGTTCTATTCAAATACTATAATAAATCTAAAACAAATATATGTATAAAAGAAATTAAACAAATAAAAAAGAAACAGGTTTTCGCAGAAGATTTTGCGCCGCTTACCTAAAGCACATTCACTACTCGTAAACATTCTACATAGTCCGAGTCAGACTGGAGACAATATTTGCTGCTAATACGAAACACTTGTTTCCTAGAATTTCTTTAAAGATATATTTCTCATTATATTAATTTAGATCTCACTTCGTGGCAAGACAAAAAAGCTTAAAAACTCAAACTATCTTCATTAAAAATTGAAAGATATAGAAAACATGAAAGACCAAAAAACAGCAAAAAGAGGTAAAAAAAGAACAATTTTTATGATTAAAATTAGAGTTTCAGCGCAAAAACAAGCAATTCGGCCAGCAAAAAAAAGGCAGCTTTTTCGGTGCACAAAACTGAAAGTTTGCTTTTGGTCCCACTCGACAAAAAGACACTGAAAGAATCGCAATAATAAAAGAAGACTTTATCGTTGTCACTGCGTAACTTAGTTTCTCTGGATTAGGAACAAATCCACTATTCTGCCTATGTTTCAAATGTAAGCAAATATGGCTGCTATGGTAAATAAGTAGGCTTACCCACAATTAAACAACTTTTACATGCAGGTTAACTATTAATTAAACTATTAACTATTAACTAAGTGAATGATTCACTTATGCATTTTTAAAAAAAATTATTTAGTTTAATTTTAATTTGCTAAATTAGTGAATTTATTTTCATGGATTGATTTTGCACTTGATTTGCTTATGCTTCTGAATTTAAATGATATTGTAGATTAGTTCGAGAATTAAATCTTTTATATGTTTGCACATTTAAAAAAAAATTTTTCTTTAAATTATTTTAGCTTTTCTTAGGATTTAAATTTGCTTTTTTACTTTTATACGTGTTTGTTAAAAATTAAATTTAAATTTGTTTAAATTTCATTCCTTGCAGCAATGGCGCAAAGAATATTTAATTAAATTTGTATTTAAATTTAATTTTTTAATTATATATATATATATATAAACAAATGCACAAAGTTTTTGTTTTCTATTTCCTTTATTATATTCTCAATTTTTTAAATTTCATTTTTATCACATTTAACCAATTCTTTTTCATAAAACTTTCCTTTAAATAAAGGAACGGTATCGCAGGTTTAAAATTTTGGCTTTTTAATATCTATTGCTTATATAAATCCATTCAAACTACTGTCAAATTATCTATATGCTTCCAGAGGTGTCAATTTTATCGATCAATTATAAGAATTACTATAATTTTTAACTAGATTATCTAACACGTCTATGTATCCTTTAGCTTCGTTTGCATCTGAATATTTTCTATTTAAAAGCATTAACATGCGCAGGATTCCGTTTCATTAGGAGAAGATTTAGCTTCTTTTAGATTTTCTGATCTACTTTCAAACCTGAAATTAAACCAGGGATTAAGAAGTTAATGGCGAAGTAACTAGAGCATGCTGCAATCACGTCGAGAAGATAAGGATACAATGTTTAATGCTGATCCTGCAATCCCGCTGGGGAACTAAAACGAATGAGTTTCGTGCTGCCTTTGATATAAAAGAAAACCATGGTATCCACTGAAATCTTGATAAAATAATCAGGAGCTGTGGAAAAAGGCATGACAGGATGAAACAGTGGGCTGTTAGTCAAATATATTTACTTAAACATTTAGCATTAAGGTTACTCAATAGAAATTTAAGACACCGCAAAAAGTACTAAATTAATTTCTTTAATAATTTGAGGCTTTCACAAGAAAGCACTGAAGTAGCTGAAGAAGGTTGTCATATATATAAACCTTCGAAACTAGCGCTTCAAATTTATGAAACTTATGCTGATTCTTGTTGCCTTAACTTCCAATAATCGTTATTCTGCGCATTAGTTTAATTCAGACTGACTAAAGGTTTATTTTAAGAGATAAGAATCTGATGTGGATACCACATGACTTCCCTTAACGGCCTATTAAATTATGCACATTTTTTGATGTACTTCATTTAAACTTGCTTTCTCGAATTATTCTAACTTACTTAACTGATTTCTCAAGCCAAGTTTATGCTATCAAGAAAAGTCAAATTCTATAAAATGAAGACCTGTATTTATTGATTTTGAGTTTATCAATAACAGCTAGATTAAATTTGAAAGAGTAATTAAATTTCTTTTTCTTTGCTGCCTAATGTATTTATTATAACACAAGTGCTTGCGTATTATCCCGTAGATCATAAGACTGTTGCCAAGCAGGCGAAATTTAGAGCCAAATATGAATAAGCGTGCAGTTTGAATATTATTCTGTGTAGATTTGTTTGCGTAAAGCACATTGATGCGTGGAAGGTAAAAATATTTTATTTCATGTTGTAGCAACTCACTTCCTTAAAGCTGTTGAATAAACTTGAAACTGAAATATCTTACACTTTATCGAGTGGTAACACATTTCTTTTAAATGGCTAAATATTTTAATTAAAATTTCATTATATTTCATCTAAAATATATACAAATAAAAAGAAATTTCAAAATTCAATATCCTGCTTTCAATGTGCCCATGTTTGATGGAGGACTATATGTGTTCATAATTTGATGGCTCAATGTCCCGCTGTCGTTTCACAATGCAAGGAACATATACATATACTTGTTAGAAATACAAGACTCTTCAATACTCAATAACACAGATATTTATGATTTTTTGCTACATTCTATGTTTTAAACTCAAGCAGTATGTAGTAGTTAGTAGTAAGTTATTGTTCAGATTTTTCACTCACAGTAATGACTGCTATGGGGCAAACTTTATTTCTTATGTAAATTAGTGGCCAAATTAGTATTTTAATCTCCGTGTTTAAATAAGGAGAGAATTATTTTTTTTTTTCTGTAAAAGATTTTTACTTTAAAAACTCTTTTAATTTACAAATAGCGTTAAAAATTTACGTTTTTTTTTCAAAATATACTTAATGCGTTACAAATGTTACACTTGATATTTCTTTATGTAGAATCAACGCTTGCTTTACTTAACTTTTCTTAAACGATGCAAATCCGGCATTTGTTTCTGTAAGAAAGGAAAATTATATATTGTCATAATGTATTTTTAACGCTGTCGTGCTGTTAATAAATAAATAAATGCTAATATTACAAGTAATGATTGATAAATATATATTATTGTATAATATATTTTTGAAGAATATTTTTATTTTGCATTACTTTTTTACTACATTAAATTTATTATATTTTTAGTGTGTTTTACTTTTAACGTAGGCGAGTCCATTTAAAATTCCCATTATAGTGAACAAGGAAAAAAATATATAATGATTTTAATGGGTCCAATTAGTATAATTTCGTCAAGGTACTTAATGATTTTATTTACACATAAGAAGTATTACCCACATTTTACAAGTACATTATCAGGTAATACACTTACATTACATTATCAAGTATTATACATATCAAGTATTACACGTATATTACACACATTTTTATTTAAATCGATCAGATTAAATAGTAAAAAAATATGCTTAAGAATGGCATTAATTTCTTTTCATTCCCTTAGTTTGCTAATAACGGATAGATTTAAATTTGGAAGTTAAGTATGTTACGTTTTACTCAATGGCAACACGCCGTTGGACGATTAACGTATTTTATTTCTTTCAGTGACAGCATATATCTTTTAAATAACTTAGTTTATTAATAAAATGTCAAAGGTAAATAAATACTATACATTCTGCGAATGGCAACACACTAGTACGTCAAACAATTTCATATCAGTGTTGCCACCACCGGCTTTAAAATCATTGAGTTTTAATGAATTCGTACAAAACATGAAATAAATAAATAAATAAGAAATTCAAAATTCGGACTTCGAATTCCACATTCGGGGCGGAGATCTTTATGTTTTTGAAATGCGGAAGCTGTAGGTAGCGCTGTTTTTCCATAGTAAAAGGAATATACATACGGGCATACATACGAACATATATGTAAACATGCATACTTACATATACATCCCAATTCTTCAATTCGTTTTTTGTTTCATTTTTTACAAGAGACTGCTTTTAAATCAAGAAATTTTGCATTAAAATCCATGCATTATAATTCAACAGTATATAGTGTTTAGTTAAGTATTCTTTAAATGTAAGTAATTCTCGTGTTTTAGCATTTTCGTTTGCAAATTACAAATTATGCTTCTTGGAAAAATATTATCATATGAAACCTTAAACGCAAAGTTATTATCATCCATGAATTTTATCAGTTGCACTAATTGGATTACAGAAGGGTGGATTCTTATTAATTGGATGAAACATATAAATTTTATTTATATTAAGGAATTCTAAAACTTAATTCTGATCAGAATCCAATTTCAAGCTACACTTAAACTAAAAATTAACATGTGTCTTACTCTAACTTTATTAGAATATATCTGCTTACTGATTCTGAGACATAAATCCCCACGATAATAAAGAATAAGATATTAAAGGCTCAATTCTTCCGCATTACCATTCTTTAATTACAATCCTCTAAATTCTTTAATTACAATCCTCTTAAATATTCCTGCGCATTCACGTATTTATACTTTAAAGTCAAGTGAAACAGTAACCATCCTCCATTTGTGAATTAATTTTTGAAAGCAGAGTTTCAAAATATCTATATGCTTAGATAACAAAGGAATATGTACCTTCAATTAAATTGCCTAGCTAGCTAACATAAGGTGCAGTTTATTGATAGATGACTATTCTCTGGTGACAGCAAATACTCCCTGGACAAGGGTAGTAATTGACTCTAAAATGTAATGGATGCGTTCCTGAGGGACCTTAATGTTGCATGAGATTCGAGAATGACACGGGCACATGAATGCACTACAATATGGTTACTTAAGTATAACTAGCTAACAGTAATTTTTGAAAATATTAACAATCAATTATCCATTCAGTTAAAGATGCCACACTATGTGTATACTAAGTATAATATGTCGGGGAATAAGATTGTTTTTAATTTAAAATAATTTTAACTTCCATCCAATTTATATATATATATGCAAAGGAGGTAATGTAATCCAAAAATTCGATAGTGAGTTTTCGGTGAATAATCTCGAATTTCTATCTACAGCACGTTTTTATTATTTTTACGATAATCTCTCTCTATCTGTTGATCTGGGTTCAATTCTAGGCGAACGGGCTGCCTTAAAGGACATTTTCGTGGTTCTTCAGATAGAGTGTATACGAGCTTTCTATGAAGGCATACCTTCCCTTATGCAGATAACCGTAGTGAACTTTGCCATCATGAACTAAAAACCAAACGAAAGTGTATATTTGTGCGTATGAGTGTGAAAATGGTTTCTTCCACCATAGCATTTAAGTATGATAAATTTTTAATATATGAAAAAGTAATTACTTTAAATTGTAATAAAATAAAATAAAATTATTATAATTTTTTTAATTCAAAAGCCTTAGCCTTATAATATCTGAGTACTAATATTTTCTCTCATGATAATGAACAATTCCATAGCTAAAATCCTTCCAGAATTGATGATTTCAATAACCTATAAAGATTCAAACGTCTCTCGATGTGCATTCATTTCTTGATATTTCCTTTGGAAATAGGGAGGCGGAGGTATCTCTTAAAAAGTCTTCTCCAGATAAGTCTTTGACAGCTCTCATTTCCGTTTAGTATATTTACACTTCCCTCTTTTCGCAGACTCTAATCTTATTTTCGCTTAAAATTAAATCCATGATTTCTTTCCGTAGCAGTTCAGCAGACAATCATTTTTCACATTTCTGTGCATCCAAATTTCGCCGCTCTTTAAATTTGCATCCATTTACTTCTCGCATATTACATTTTCCATAAAAATATCTTACTCTTGTTTGATGATTTTATTATTCTCCATTTTTTAGTTTAAATCAATGGAGTAACATCCTAGCTTCCTTTGCGTAGTTCATTATTATCCTCTACTACTGTTTTCAAAATCTTGTTGCCCAAGCTACTACATGACTTTAAACAAATTTACAATATTTCAATTGCTGCCTGTGATGAGTTAAAATGGATACCGTTGCGTTTCGTAATTAAATTAAGAAGGAGAATATTTGGAATAGAAAACTAAACGTGCGTGTCTATTTAAATTTGTTTTAATTTAATTATCTGGATCTAGAGTTACCATACTAAAAGGAACAGAAGACTGGAAGTAGAAGAATTTTCCAGTAGAAGACTGGATTTATAGATTGTAAACTTACCAACATTTATCAGTTGGATCAGACTAAATTAGGACTTTAATAATCAAATTATACTATAAAATGCTTTTATTAAATCCCATATATGCAATATAGAAATACGTACAAAAGGGATCTTAATTACAAAACTTAAAAATGTCTAGATGCAACTGCTTTCTTGGAACATTCTTTAATAAATTGTTAATAAAAATATAAGAATTTCAAGAAATTTAATTCAGCATTTTATTAATAAATTACAGTATTATAGCCTATGAGTTATAAAATTGCAGCTTTCAATAAAATTAATTTCACAAGAGTTAATAACAAACAAATACATATTTGTGAAATAATGAAAAAAATATTTTCATACACATGTGGGCGACAAAAAACAATTTTTCCTTAGCCGAAATTTAATTCATATCTTAAAATGAGAGTCAGTACTGGTGATGGAAATATATGCTTAATAGAAATGGTTAAACACGTAAAAAATAGTAAACTACATGAAAGTTTATCCAAATGAAAGGCTGCATATCTTTAGAAATAAGACCTTTGCTTCAATTATTAAAATGAAAGGAAACTTTGAATTTCAGATTTATTTCTTACGAATGTACCACTTATAAAGCACAGCTCTTACACTGTCATGACATATAAATTTCTTAAAATAGGTTAAACCATTCTTAAGGCAATGCAAATGTTTTCTTTGAATTGATCAATATATTAAGTTTCATAGCAAACTAGCTGGGGGGTGTAAAAAAAAATCTTAAAAAATGCATATGGGGGTATCAATATTCTCATTACAGAATATTTTAGACTTTAATATTTGATAAATAAAACTGCTTGCCCTTAAACTAGAATACAAACAAGTTAGGTAAACTGAGTAAAAAGTGCTTTTTGCAACGCCAAATATATGTTTTTTCTTTGTAAGCATTACTATTCTTTTCTCTTGTGCATGGGTATAATATATTGAAAAGAACCTGTAGGCTGTTCATTAATTTTCAATTTAGTATTTGGTTACGTGCATATATTCGTTTCGCTTTTCAAAAACGCATTTCTCCATTGGATCTATAATACTTCAGAAAAAATTTATTTCTTGTTTTTGCCTCTATTAGTTTTACAAGATACTTTGGCAGATATAAAATAAATATAATACAGTAAATCTAGTGACTTTTTATATTAATATATATTAATAATCAGGTATGATTTATGATACTTGAAGCCTCAAGTTTCCTGATTTTCTGAAAATATAAAAGATTTGTAAATTTGAAATTGAATCTTCTAGCATTTTCTTCATTCATATCTTTCGAATCCTGGCCTAAAGATCTTCTAAAATTCTGAACTGAAAATTTCTTTTAGTGTCATCCAATCTAAATTAAAAAATAATGTGATATTTGCCATTTCTGTGGACCTGAATTATTAATATCAACTGGTATCAAGTCTGTTAGGTACAAGCTCGATTTTACGAAGAAGCAGCGGCCGAGCAAAAAAGTTCTGAACACTGAACTCTTCTTCGATTCGGGGTTCGAATACCGGCGAATTAGTGGGGTGTAGAGGTGTTTTCGTGATTTCCTCCACGTGTAACGTGTAGACAAGTCAGTTTTATTAAAAGTTTCTTCACGATAGCATCCCTTAGGAAGAAAATTTTCGAATATTTTCTATAATCAAATGAGCCAAACTAAACCTAAATTTATGAAGGAAGTATAGAATCGCGTGCTTGATACATGTTTATCCTAACAGTTGAAATAATTTTCCTCCTCTCAGCACTTGCTGGATCCAAAAATGATTCTAGAAAAATACCAGCATCTAAATTTCTTTGTTCCACTCCTGTCCATTAAGACATCTGTGTATATTCTTCCTGTGAGGTAGAAGAAGTCAAGTTCTGGCACAGGGAGAAAATAGTACGGAGTTTGAAGCTTTGCAAGCATCAGTTGGTTCCAGAGGATGACAGCCTTCTCAGCTATCTAAGCAAAGGCGGAGGAACTATACTGCATTCTGAAGCATTTGCCAGCCTGAGCTCAACGAAAGGGAAAAAAACCATGCCAGCTGCTGATTCTAAAATATCTGTTAAAAATTTGTAGGCAATTAGAAAGGACAGAAATCTAGCATATTTTGTAAAGAAAATGGCTCATTGAGACTGTACAGGGTTGATGGATCGCTACTCGAGCGCAGAACTCGTCAACATGCATTTTATCGTAACGGCTTGCAGACAGAAACGGAGCAGCTGCACAATTGTTGTCAGCTGCTGCTGGAAATATGCGTGTAAAGCTCGAGATTTCTACTAGCATCAGCCAATATATTCGCCACCGTTGATCCATAATACCACGCTTGCATTAAATGTACCTGTAAAGATCATAACTTGATGTTCAATTAGAATGAGTTAAATTATGAAAGAATGCATTGATTTCAGATTTCCCATAATTAGCTTCAAAATTTAAGATAATTTTTTAAATATCATTTTATTCTTACAGCCTAAGCTGTTTGAGTACGGAAGTAGCACAGCCTCAACTAGGACAATAGCCTAGTTGTCCTCAACTATCACAATAAATGGCGCTAGCAGTGTAGCAACATATAGAAAAGTATAACTGCTACTCAAATATATTTTACAAAAATATATTGAAAAAAAATTACATCGAGGTTTCTAATTATTTACTTCAGTTACTAAATTTGTTTTGAATCTTTTTAATAAATATTGATGTATTTTCAAAGTTGTATTCCTAAATTTATCTTCATTAAGTGCAGGTTTTAAAATTTCGATCAATTAAGATCTTTTATTGGTAAATATCTGTTTTCTTCCTCAATATCATTTCAGTGCGAAAAGATGCGCGAAGGGTGTGAAGAGTTTCGAAATTCGAAAGATTCAAAAAATCTTTCAAAGTTTCGAATCGAGAAAATTTAAGTTGCGTGTCACTCACTTCTTTTATCTGAATTTACTCGAAAATCATAATGATATTTACAAATTTATCTTAAAGTTTGAAGCTAAGTATGGTAAATATGAAATCAATGCATTCTTTCATAATTTGGGCAGTTCAATAAATTACACATTTCTTTTCTCCTAAAGTTTTAAAGTTATTCAAATTGCTGCAATGTACGCCATTTACGACAAGCTTTATACACAATAAGCTACCCCTATCTCTAGAGCCTTTTGGACATAACGATCCCAAATTAAGCGACCCGATATTGTTTCTCATTATGACTGTCCTCTCCTTTCATAATTTAAAGTGACATCCAAGATTAAATTTCTACGTGGTTTCATTAATCCTGAGACGCAATGCGAGAGTGCAGGAACTTAAATCTTGAAACTGCGACTAATATTTAAATGAAGCTTGGAATTATCTATGCATCACAACAGTGGTTTCTGTCTCAGTGAATCCCTCCGGAAGATGATGATAAATCTGTTCTCTGACTTTGGTAATCGAATTCGAAAACCGGCTTGCTGCAATTAAATGACATGACTGCATTATTTGCATATCAATATTGCTAATTTGCATGAAATTACTCTTATCTCTTGTATATTCATTTTTCAAAACAGCTGCAAGCTGGCAGAATGGTCTAAAGTTTTGAATTACTTATTTTCTCACCAGTGGCTTTATGCACTATTTTATATTTGCAAAAGTCCTGTTACATTATATCAAACACTGGGAAATATAATAGCAATTCAAGGTGTAAGTAACAAAATAAAAGCAATAAATTTATGAGTAAATTCAATTTGAAAACCTTTGCCTTGTAAAATCATTATCAGGTTTTTCCCTAGGTCAATAATTAACTCTATCATTTTACCCCAAAAGAAAATAATAGTTCGTTTGGGGTTAAGATGTTTCATGTTGTTGCAAAGTTTAATGTTTATTAACTAACTATTTTATCATTTTGCTCTTACTGTTACTTCTACCATCATTGACACCCATTATAATGCAAATTAAATAAAGTTAAGCCCAGGTTTCGGAAGATAATTTTATGCAGCTACTGCTGACTATCTTGTTAATATTTTCTCCCATTTTGCTGAACTAATTTATAGGCCTTAGCCTTGTTAGCCGTAATTGCTAGTGTAAGTTCAGAGGCTAAACAAAATCTTGTAAGGGTGAATCTCATATTTTATCATTACATTTATCATTACGTATCAAATGTGAATCGTTACGTTTGGTTTATGTTATTCTCCCAAGCTGCAAAAAATGTTTTTATTATTACGTAGCTACCTAATTTTACTATTATGTTACGTTCTATTATTACGTTTTATTATTACGTTTTTATTATTACGTTACGTATGATAGCTTGATGAACTCGTACAAAGGTTTATTTTAAACCTTCTTCTGTTTAGATAAGTCTCCTAACTACTCAGATTTAATATTGAAAAGTTTTATGGACGAAAACATTAAAAAATTTTTTAATAAAATACATTATTCAAAATAAAATAAAAATTTAACATGAAATTTTTAGAATTTTAGGTTCACAGTATTTTCCAAATGTTATAAAAGCTATATATTAAATATGGAATTAAATTATGAAACAGAATGTTTTAAACTGTGCGCGCAAGTTGGAAACATGACGAAAAATGTTGTCACAAAGCGGATTAAATAATAAAAATATTTGTGGCAACACAAACTTTGTGATAACTATTTCAGAAAGCAGCTATATTATGTAGTCAGCTGTAAAAAGTTGGTAGTAATTGCTTTTAAAATAAATAAGTTATCCCAATTCTTGCAATAGTCACCTATTCGAACAACCTATGGGTTTTAAGGTGTATGAGTCCCTTTAAGAATCAGAACTCAAAGTAATTACGTTCTGTGCACAATAAGTTGTTTTGTATTGTAGCGATTATTCTCATTTAGGTATGTGTTAGAAAACTCTACTATTTTAAATGCTAAAAACGTGGATAGATAAAGTTGGATTATGACTAACTGCTTGCTAATTACTACCATTTATCTTTCAATCAGTGTCTTGCTGAAATTCCAGAGGATATTTACGACGTTTTTTAAAGGCATCAAAGGCGTTCGTTTATTATTTTTGTTTTCGAATTGAATGTCTTAACAAAATGAAAAGTGCTCACACACATATCTATATATGTGAAGGAAATATTTGTTAAATGAATATTTCCTTCACATATATAGATATGAAGGAGTTATTTGTTAAATGCACGCACCACTTGAAGGAAATATTTGTTAAATGCATCATAAGTAAGAGATTCGGTGACATAAATGCATAATTAAGTTTTTTTTCTAAATGTAGAGCAGTAGTTAACAAGGAAGATGATAGTATACCAATTTGTAATGTTTTAATCAGCCAGTTTAAATAATTCCTTTTAAATTTAACGTTTTCTTTTATAATATTATGATTTTGATATTTTCTAATTTAATTATATATATATTATATATATATAGATAGATAGATATAGATATGTGTGTTTTATATATATATACATATATATAGATAGATAGATATGTGTGTGTACATGTAATATTTAAAGATGCTTGAACGAGAAGAAACCAATGACATTTTAACCATGGGCGAGATGTTATAGATGTTGCTGGCATATAGACAGAATACGTAGTAGAAGGAAGTGGAAAGTTGGAGACAAACGTAGCTGTAAAATCCTCATATAATTTTTATTTCTTGATAAAGCAATTCTTATTTACATCATGGGCCCTAACTGATAGAAGTTTAGTATATCGTAACATAATGGATGATAGGGAGAAGTGAGAGACGACGTGTTACTTCGATGCAAGAAAGCGTAGAAGTGCGTCACGCATTTAGAAGAAGCCTTATATAAAGTCAAAAGTTCCGGTTCTTAATTAAAATCTTCACTACTGGCTAAAATGTATCTGCCTTAACGTGCCACCTAAGAAAGTATTATGCGAATAATTTTAGGATTAAAATTAAAATGAAAATTGGAGGGGATATTGCAAATTAAATTTAGTAGTTTGCTTTTGTATTTTATATCTTATACACACAGAGAGAGAGAGAGATTTATATCATATATATACATATATATATATATTGAAATTTATGATTTTGAATCTTTTCTAATAAACCTTTTGAAATGTAAGATAAATTGAAATTTTATGACTGCACTTTTTATTTAGTTATTACTTACTATTGTTTATTCAACTTCTTATTTCTAACAGAATGTCATAAAAAACGTTTTTATTCATAATTTGTTCTAAATTTATTGTATCACCTAGTCAGTTTCAATTTTATTTGTGAAAATGTATTCATGTATTTTTAAATTTTCCTAACGACTGTCTTTTAAATGCTCTATTTCTCTACTTCGGTTATTCGAATAGATTTAAAATTTCACTTGAAAAGTACTTTACATGCCATAAGAAGTACTCTTGTGATCAAAAAGCTACAGGAATAGTTCATTCGAAATATGCACGGGCAATAAATAGCTTCTAAATATCTTTCAGAAGTTGTAAAGCCTTTTATCAAGAACTGAAAACAATCTGATTTATATTTTCGTTCATCGTGTAAGTTATTTCTCCCACCTTCCTAGCGTGCCTTCGTGGTGTAGTGGTCCTGCAATCTGGGCCGGAATTCCAGAGGTCCACGGTTCGATTCCCGTCGAAAGCGATTGCTAATTTTTAATCTTTCTGCTTCCAAAAATGTATCTAATGTCTCTAGAATCGTTTGCAAATATATTTATTTTTTAAGAATAAAAAATTATTTTGGCAATTTTGCGAAATGATAAATATAACTGAGAAATGTCACCTTAAATATTTTTTTGCAGTAGAAATGTTGGAACAGTACTAAATAACAATATTAAAAACTAATATTTTGAGCCGTGCAGATGTTTCGAGAAGGCAAAACATGTGTGGAAGGTGAATCTCGTTCTGGTAGACTGATGAGCAACAGCAAGTCAAAAATGTGGTGCCTATTTCTGCAGTAGAATTGTGCACCATATTGAAATGTGGTATGGCGTGCTGTAATGTTGTATGTGGTACATAGAAATGTGGTGCCTATTTCTGCAGTACAAATATTGCAACAGTACTAAATAACAGTACTTTCGTGACAGTACTATATATTAAAAACTAATGTTTTGAGCCGTGCAGATGTTTGGAGAAGGCAAAACATGTGTGGAAGGTGAATCTCGTTCTAACTAGACTAATGGGCAACAGCAAGTCAAAAATGTGGTGCCTAGGTCTTATCATTTAACAGGTATATTCCTGAATCTATGTTGAAATCCTTAATTTCAATGCGATGTGGTTCCTGTCAAAAAATTCTGAAAAATTATTTTTGCTTGGAGTATAGCGAATTGTATCGAAAACAGCAGAGACTTTGTTTCTCAAGGCAAGTCCTTCTTAAAATCGCATAGCTGATAAAATATGGATCTATATTTGAGATCCAGAAACCATTCAGGAACTTAGTGAATGGAGTTCAGAAGGATGAAGAAAGACCTATAACAACCATACCAAAGTAGACCTAAACTCAACGTATATTAATTGTTCCTTTCATTTCCCTTTCCTCCAGCTAATGTCAGTTCTTTCAAGAGATTCTGTATTAAACAAAGACATTTTGTTTTTAAAATTTGTAAAATTATGAATCTACTTTAACTGGACGGCTCATATGCTGTTTTGCTTCAAGCTATTATGTCCAACCAGTGAGATGTTATCTACTACATAGCTAACCACAGCTCAAAGGCAGGGTCAGCAGGCATGTCAATGGAGTATCTAATTTTTGCGCATTTGTAGAATCAGAATAATAGTTGGCAGATGCAGCTCCACGCCCATTATGTGGAAATGGTGCCTAAAGACACTGAAATTTTACGCACATTAAAAATATAATTTTGCTGATATTTACAATAATGTTTTAACAGTTGTAGTTCCGGAAGACAAAATTTGAAGTATTGTCTTTACGTATGAATTTTGAACAGAATTCGGAATTTTGCTATTAAGTGAATAACACAATTAATAATAATGATAAAATTCCGATATATGGTAAACTTTCTTTCATGATCAGAAGATTTGAACACCTTGATTAAGAAATTATAACTTTTTCGATGATGTTCAATTTTATAAAAGTTTTATAAAGGTTTCGTATGATGCTCAATTTTATGTAGGAACTCCAAAGAACCCTATGGTTTTATGAACATTTTTGTAATGCAAATGTATTTATTTTTTTACTTCTAGTTACTTGCATGTAACTTATATAAGTTTAAATAATGTATTGTATTGTAACAGGAAAATATAAAAAATGGTTTAAATAATTTTTAAAAAATCTAGTTAATGCATGACAATACATGTTAACCATTCATAAAGACCAGGTGTTTCTATTCATCGTCAACTGAACTGACCTGGCATTACTCATTATGAATTTTTACCAATTTGTTCAAATCACTAGTAGAGAAAGTTAAGCGGCGTTTGCATGAAGCATTTCATAAAAAAAAAACATATAAACTGAATTTTTTCGGTACGCTGCATTACGACTATAAACCTATTGTAATATTCAAGTTTTTTCCCACATTTTGGCGAAATTTCAGCATATATATATGTGGGTTCTTTAGTTTCGAAATCACAATTCATGTTCAAACAAAACACATTTAATAAAACATTAATACATATATAATATAGTTCATCTATTAATACAATATCTATATCATCTTACATCTATTAATACATCTTACATCTCTTAATACCACATCTATATCATCTTGCGACTCCTCTCTTAAAAACAAAGAGGCGAAAGTTCTATCAATTTCACTCGTGCAGTCAACAGCTAAAATTTAGACAGCGTGCGAGGAAAAATATTAAGCTATGGATTTAAAATCCCACATATACACTGGTGTGCAAAAATTAAGGACGAGACGGTTTTTTCAATATAACTTTGCACAAAAGCTTTCCAAATCAACACATTTAATACCGTAAGATCCCCAATACGTAAGGACATGAGTAATATAAGCAACACTTACTAAAAGAGAAATCAGAGGGATAAAAAGAAGCTTTCTTGAAAAAGTAGCATGGAGCGCAATGCGACTGAAGGCCAAAACATCCCTGTGATGGGTGCCCAGCAAGAAACATCCGGTCTTTAATAGGGGATATGATCTCCCCTGGCTGCTAGGCAGGTTTCACAGCGTCTGTCCATGCTGAGAATGAGGGTGTCAATGAGTTGTTGAGGCATTGCTGCCCATTCGTCTTACAGCGTCAATCGAAGCTCCGGAATCGTTACTGGTGGTTACGAGATGCCAAGTGTCTGCCTAGAAAATCCCATACATGGGATTGAGATCCGGAGATCGTGCCGGCCAATCCATACGTTCAATATCCTCACTCTCTAAGAGCTGTTCGGCAGCTACTGTGCGATGACATGGTGCATTGTCGTCCATGAAAAGGAACTGTGGACCCATAGCGCGTCTAAAAAGACGCATATATGGAAGAAGAATCTCATTACAATAACGGGTCCCGTTGACTGAACCTGCGTCGAAGATGTGAAGGTCTGGACGACTACCAAGCATGATGCCTCCCCAAACGAGAACACCGCCACCTCCATACCTATCTCTTTCAATGATGTTCGAGGGATGATTGCGGCTTCCCCGCTCTCTCCAGATGAGTATGCGATGAGAATCGCTACTCAGACTGAATCTGCTCTGATCTGTAAAGAGTACTCGTCCCCATTCTTTGTATCTCCATTTCAGGTGTTCCCGGCACCACAGAGAACGCCTTCTCCGATGGGCAGGCGTTAGAGGTACACACCGTACAGGGCGTCGTGCAAACAGACCACCACCGTGCAGTCATCTGGCTACGATAAAACGCGATATCGGTCGTCCAGTCGCCTGTGTCGTGTGTCTAGCGATTTCTCCCGCTGTCTGCCGCCTGTTTCTTCCGACCTGTAAGGCAATATACCGATCATCTGCGGGTGTGGTTCCTCGTGGACGACCACTACTAAAACCCCGGATAGCTGTTCCTGTACTTTGAAATTGTCTCCAAAGTCGTGAAACGATGCTGTGAGCAATTCCGAACTCTGCAGCCACACTTGTCACACTGCGGGCTTCCTCCAACTTCCCAATGATTCGACCTCGGGTAAAAGCATCCAGATGTCGTCTAACAGATTGATTATTCGCCATTTCTCGCTGAGGCAGCAACTCGGTGTGATTTTAACTGCTATACGGCGTGCAATCTCTTTGCCAGAAATACTGATCTTACACCGACAACATGCTTTATACTACTCAGACACTCCCCCATTACGTCTACCTGCATATCTGCGCATGTGCTACCGTACATCACCTTACTTAATCTCCTGATTGGTCTTTCTGTGCGCTCTGCCTCTTTGTTCAGCTGATGTGCTAATTTTTCGACTTCGTCCTTAATTTTTGCACACCAGTGTATATATAATATTTACGCTCTGTTTTCACATCGAATGGTATCATGTAATTTCTACAGTTAAAATTGCCGCTTCATGATATCCATTTTTCAGTTTATTCTTGCAATAACAGAAATTTTGCTGAGAATTCTGATGATGTTTCACGGAAAGAGTTCAAAACAGGCTTTGACAAAGGGCACTGCAGTCTGACAGAAATTGCTTTGAAGGAAAATAATAAATATTGACCATAAAATTGAAATTTCGTGTTTTAGAGAACGATTCTCTACAGTTCTTAGTCAAAGCATTAAGTAGAGTCCAATAAAGACATAAAGTTTTAAGTCTTAATGGAAACTGTGACCAACCTTTTGGTAGACGTTTAGCGACTTATCGCTTTGTCAGAATTATGAAAGAACTTGAGAAGGGTGTAAAATACCCTTTATTTAAAACTTGATACAATGAACTGTAGGCAGACCTGGTGCTTACAAGTCTGCCAGCATTTAAAATGAGAAGCTTAAAGAATAAATTCAAATGTAAAGCGAAATTTAAATAACTAATAGTTAAAGGCTTGCACAGAGCAATTTTACGCGAAGTTGGCTACCTCTTCACCGGCATGAATTTGATTGTTGGCAAGTATAATACAAGGCCGAAATCAGGAACTCTTATTTTTAGAAGAGTAAACCTAGTAATGCCTTTTTCAAGAGGCAGAACACGCTGTTCCTTAACAATCTCAAACGCTCATGGCATACGCGGACTCATTTGCATTCTATCGAGAAAAACGGGAAAAATGATGTGACAGTTAAGATTGAAAATAATAATAATAATAATAATAAGGTTAAACAATTCTGAAAGGTTTCAGATTTTAAATTAAGGGGGAAAATGGGTGTTTCTTTAGCTTTTTATGTATTACTTTTATTTATTAAATATCACGTTCACTGCACTGCAATGTGGAAAAATAATTTTAAAATGAGCATGTCTTTAGAATTTCCGATACAACTTGCCACGCGATGAAGATAAAAAGGTTTTCTTTTCCCCGTAGAGTGTTGCCATTGCTCGCTTTTAAATCGGTGAGTTTGTTAATCAAACATTCGTTAAAGATTTACCAACTATGAAATCGATAATAAAACAAACTCCAAATTTCAAATTTGGGCTTTCACATGCCCATATTCGCAGCAGGATTACGTCATTCAAAATTGAAGGGGTCTAGGTACCGTCGTTTTACCACAATGCGAGAAACATACATATATTTCTGCAGATTCTTCATTATTTAATATCTTCAAATACAATACAGGGCGATAGTATTTGGTGGCAGCGATTTGAAAAGTGATACAGCCTTTTAAAGTTTTCAACGAAAAATCGCAAAACGAAAACAATAGTTCTTTGGTTGTCCCAATTATTAGCCCCTTTGGACTAATAACTGGTTATTTAAATTAAAGAAAGCCTTACAAAGAAATAAAATAACAAAGTAAAACAAATATGACAAAGCTGAAAAGCATCCATTCATAAAACTTATATTTTGGATTTTAGCTTAGATGATACTTTAAACCTCTTTAATATGAAGTTAAAATATGTGCAGGTGTATTTAGTTTTAAAATTAGAGAAAAATTAAAATTATTATTATTTAATACATTAAGGAAAATTATTATTCTTTAGGCTAATATCACTTTCATTAAATTTGATATTAATGTTAAGCCCTTTTGTCGTCTTATTCAGCCCTTTGCAAATGTGACTTTGTATCATGAACTTCTTTTCACTTATTTTTGCTTATGAATGGTTTATATATTATGAATGAATGGTTATGCATGGTTTATGCTCAGACGGTATAGTGGTTAGGGAAGCCTGACCGCGATGCCGAAGGGCCTAGGTTCGAATCCCCGAGAAAGCATGGTTGTAACTTTCCGTCTCTTCATAATACGCAACCGTGGTCCAGCTATGAGCAGTTTCCATAATAAAGAAACCTCCATATCTGGCATTGCGCAGATTAATGGACTGCTTTACACTGTAACTATTGGAGAACAATGGTTTATATTACTCTTGTTTTAATTTATTTATCTCAAATGCAGAAAAATATTTTAATTTTATCTTTAACAAGAAAGAAGAAAAGTGAAAGAAAGGTCTAATTGGGCTTTCTTAAAGTTTTAACTTAACGATTTTTTTATTTGACAAACAGCTAAGTAATCCTAGAAGTTTCTTTTGTATATTTATAGAAATGGGTTGAGTAATTTTGAGTTTGTCTTAATTATGTTTAATAGATTCGTTATTTAAATAATGTACTGATTGCAACAGAATACGTACCAACGATTTATCATTTGATTTCAAAATGAGAAATATGTAGCTTTTTAGACTTTATTTAAAAAAACATCATTTGTTTTGAAAAGGGAAAACAAAATCACAAGAGTTCTAAGCTAAAGAATTTATTTTCTTCGACAAAAGTTTTTTTTTATTCAGTTAAATGCATCCTTATAAAAATTACCATGATGTGGACAGCTTTTAAAAATAAATTTTTCATTTTATTTTATGGGAAAAGTTTTATGTTGAATTGAGGTCAAGTCGAAAACCACAGCTATTATCTTCGGTCTGCCAGCAAAATCAAAAACTCGAAGACATATATCTTACGGAGGATTGCTCCTGAATGACGGTGATTCATAACAGGGAAGAATTGAAACTGAAAAAAGAAACGAGACGCTTACAATGCCATACAAGCCGTTTCAGATAAGCCCCATGAAGGAAGAACGCAAGCCATGGGTCAACTGGTATTTCACCCTTTTTCTTTTCGTCTGTGCCAGAAAATATCGAAAAGGACGTCCCTGAAGCCATTTGTCACGTCATAGAACACAAAAGAGTCTCACTTACGTCCAAATGGACTCCGGGAATGTCGTACTTTTGTCCAGAAGGACTGTCTTGGGGAAGATGTCGATAAAATTCAACGTCGTTCTTGTACCACTTGACAGAATAGAGGTCGTCCGACTCTAAATCGAGAGTGCAGTTAAGCCAGATGGAGTCGCCTTGCATCACAGCGCTCGGAACATCGAGGCTCATGAGTTTTAAACTTATTGCACCTGAAAAATTGAAAAAGAAACAAAATCAGATATCGGTGGACAGGTTATTTTGACAACAAAGTTATTTTATTGATTACGTACTCAGAAGAGATGGCGGGTATATTAAGAGTCGGACAGGGAAATCTTAACCTTTTTAGATTCCGACATATTTGATTTTATTAACTGAATTTGAAGCAAGTAATGTACTGCAAATCCATAAAAAATAATATCTGAGCTTGTCATAATTTCTATGCCACATGTAATTACTGTTGAGCAAAATCTTTTTTGATCGTTATATAATAAAGAACCAGTTTGTACAACTGAGATTGTAAGATAACATTATTTTTTTCAGAACCGGGAAACATGATAAATAAATTATTTCTTCGCTGGAACTCGAACCAAGGATTTTTTGCTTACCGTTTGGACATTCTAAACAATTACCACAGGAAATAATGCATGGGAAAGTACAAAAATTCTTTACATTCTTCCCCACTTAAAAGATGAACAGAGATATGTACGAAAATCAGTTGTCTAAATCCCGGTAGAAACGATTTGTTGACAGAGTCATTTTTAGTTTGTGTGCCTCTGTACGGAGCATTTTTCGAGTCAGAAAGTATTGTGAATTGAATCCGCACCAAATAACAGCAATAAACCAATACCACGATTCGGACAATGAATAGTCCACTTACTTAGTCGGGTGTTCTAACCATTTACACTGCGAAAGCACACATCACACACTTGAAAACACCACCTCAGTCGTCAGATTTAAATCTCACAGAACACATTTAGAAAGAACTGGAGGCTAGAGTACGAAAACACTACATCAAAACGAAAAGCAGATTCAAAACTGTCATGATGAAAGAATGGATGAACATTGTTACAGAAATTATAAAAAAAAAAAAAAAAAAAAAAAAACTAGTAAAATCTATTCCCAGACGTTTAAAAGCTGTTGTGGATGCTAAAGGATATCCTACTAAATATTAATTTAACGAAAAATGAAAATATTTACTAATATGTCAAGATTTTTTTGAAGTGTACGAAGACTTTTGTGATATAAAATGTTTGTCATTGTTTGATTATTAATTTCTTAAGAATAAAGTTTCTCTACATTTTAAAAATATTTCATGTAATTTTGTTACGAATTGATTATAGATTGTATTATTAAAATCTCATTCAGAAAGTTTATTTTATTTAATGGATAGAGTCCTATTTCAATGAAAATCATAAGTGTACGAACACTTTTGCGAGCCACTGTATATTTAGCAACGAGCTAAATTTCTCTTAATAATAACGACGAGAACAAATACATTTTCTTTAAAAAATCTTAAAAATAAAGTTTTATAAAAAGCTGAAAAATATTTAAATAAAATACTCCAATTCAAACTCCCTAGATCAACTTAAAAACAAAAAAAGGTTAAAAAAATAAAAATCGATCAGGAAAAGGAAAACGTAAACATGCAAACACCTATCGTATTCGGACCACTGGGGATAGGAATGGAAGAAAAATGCCTTCCGAATAGGGTTGTTGAAAATTAGATCAAGCTTGACTATAAGTTTACCAAAAAGGGAAAACAAGGTGATAAATGGAAAAGAGACTTAAGATCAGAATTCAGTGTAAAGAAACAACAGGAATTCCCGCGCTTTCTAGTATAGTTTTCACTGGTGACTAAATGGTGAAGGGCAAGGGAATGAATGAGCGAAATGAAGTCTACTAGGTGACCATCATGGTGTCGTTCTTTGCTACCATGAACTAAAAAATATAAGTCATCCAAGATGATGAACCCTCAGCTTTAAAAGTTGTAAATACTGGCTGCAATGTTTCAGTTGAAAGTCTTCACGCAATTGAGCTTTAATGCATCTTACAGAAATTGAAAATGGTCCCTTTTTAAGTAATAGGAAAGAAAGAATTTGTCAGTAATTCAGTTCAATACATATTTATTAATAAACTTTTAAAATATCTGACCAGGAAACCAAGGTACAAGAGAAGCTTGATTACATATTGACATTAGATTACTTGCATTAGTTTTCCATAAAATTACCTTATTTTCAGGTTTGGGTAAAATATATCATATCACTGTATACAAGCTATCTAAAAGATAAATTCAGTGCCAACCTTTTTTAAGGTATTTGAAATTGTGAGTTTTGGAATTTGATTTTCTACGAGTATATTATTTAGGTGTTTTATTTCTTCTATTAGATTATTATTATTAACTTCTATTATTTCTTCTATAAGATTTATTAAAGATGACTTTTTTGAAGATGTTGAAATTCCAATTGATATATTATATATGCATTTTATTGTTTTCATTTCTGTTACAAAATTCCAGGCAGCAGGATTATAAGAGTATAAGTAAAACGATAAGCATGGTGCTTCCTTTCATGAGTAAGTTTCTAAATGTTATCAGGAAATTGAGAAAGAATGCAAGGTACAAAAATGATGGATAGTAGACTTTGATACTCCTACACAGCTAAGCGTGCTATTTACCTACGTACTGTTATAAGCTTGGGAGTCAAAGAAACGGGTGAGTTAAAAAACATGATGATGCAGAAACAAAGGGCAGATGTGTGACAACAGTGTTTATAGACTTCCAATATGTGCGCCATGAAGACGCAGATGCAGGATGACATGAGACATAAGTATGAGACTACCATTGTTTTCTCTCCTCTTGAAATCTTATTTTTAAGATATGTGACATCGATTGTTACCTTTGTTGGCATTAATATTTCAGCTATTAACGTACAAAGACTGTATATATTATTTTGAAACGTACTGAATTATTCAAGTGATTTCTAATAAAATTGTTGAGTACTACCCAAGAGATAAGTCGCGAAACGCTGATAATTTGCTAGGCGATCTATTAAAGGTGACTCGGTGGGCTATTTGCATGGTGTTAGGGTAGGTTAGGTTATTTGGGTATGGCGACGGCTATATGCTTAAGGGAGTGTCTTAAAAAGATCAAGAACTCATAGTCTCAAGAAAACTGGCTCAGGCGATATTCGCGTTACACTACGAGAAAACCACAAAAACGCCCATGTAACCTACCTGAGGTTGAACCTAAGTACAACTCTTAGTAGCCTGCCACTCGAGAACTGGTGGGGAGTTTACATGAAGAGTTTATTGTTTTCATCAAGTGTGATAATAGTTATCATAGGGAAGTCTTCCACAAATGCATTTTTATGTGGAGATAAGGCCATAGTGTGCATTGTATTAAGCACATAAACTAAATCTCTTGCAATGAATAAATCTAAGATCACATAATTTTAAATAATCACATAATTTTAAATTTCATTATATAATTCTTAACTCCAAATGTAAGCTATTTATTTCTGTATATTTTAAGCATATTCCGACCTGAAATTCTCGGTAAATTGCTATTGAATTCAATTAACAGTTCCTTTTACTCCAAATTAAATACTACTAACATTTTATTCATAAATATCCAGCCCACAAACATATAGACTGATGACTTTTACCAAGTAAATGCGTGTTCAGAGCATTACTTAAAATACGAAAATTAGTTTTAAAATTTGGAGATCCTTCATGCTTCAACTCCCATCAAATCAGTAGAAGCATTTGAACTAGTACCTAAAACTACTAAACATTTAATAGTCACGTATTGCTTCGTAATCTCAAACAGCAGGAATTTTCAAAGCGACTCAAACTCATATGTTCCGAGTCCAAAGCTTCTCTGACGTCAAAATCATTCCTAGCTACTTAAATACTTTGGCCACTGGATACAGTTTTAATCCACTTCTATTAACGAGAAACATAAAACCGCCGTTGCTATCCAGCTGCAATGTACGAGGAGACCGTTTAGGCAACAGTGGCACAAATCGTCTTATATTTAATACCCAGACTCTCATAATGGAAAAGGGTCTTGTCTCTGGTGGATTTGTTTCGCCTTTGTGTAGAAGATAATGATTCACGAAGTTGGTGAATTCACTAGAGAGATTTTCAATTCACATTATTTGCTCTTCAGATTATAAGCATACCTCATTTGTGTGATTAGTGGAGAAGTTATTTTACATGCAAGTTAAAGTGATTTTAAAGAACTTTTAGGGATTTATTTATTCAAAAGTTCTTAAGAAAAAAAACGCTTTGTTTTAGTGTATTTTACTCACTTGTACTTACAAATACCTCCTTTTGCTGATTCTGTGTTAGCACCTTCACAGTAAGTGATCTTTTGATGAACGCTTAAAATAATTGATTTAAAAAACACATTTTATGAGCATCATGTCCATAAATTCCTCATTTTCGTAACAGTCATCATTGACGTGTATTTTTCAAGCTAAACTTGACATTGAAATACGCCACTGAAAAATTAAAAATTAGGCAGAAGATTAGTCTAATTTTGGCATACGTTTTGAAGGAAACTCTATCGATTCCGTTGAGTGATCAGATACAGGTACCTCTTGTATCTCGGGGAAGGGTGGGGGAAAGCAGAATGAGAGGAACGATGGCTGGTATTCTTTGGAAAGCAATGAGCGGAGCAAAGCTAGTACCAAAGTGGCTCCGTCTGTCGAGAAAAATGGTAATGAAACGTAAAAAAAATTAAGATAATAGAATTCTAAGAGTTATAGAGAATTGGATTGAAATTAATGTCATTAACTTATAAGGTATTTCTCGCGACTTCTTAGCATGCCTTCGTGGTGTAGTGGTCAGTACGTTCGATGCGTATTCGAGAGGTCCATGGTTCGATTCCCGGCGAGGGCATTGCTTAATTTTCCCATCTCCAGCTTCGAAATAATCTAATGTCTCTACAGTTGCGCCCGAACTAAAAAGGTGGTGGATTATGGTTCTCCACCACCAGGATTTGGCGATTGGGTCCCTAAATCCTCAGTCGCCCCTTTAAAAGGGGGAGTATATAAGATATTTCTTCTGTCTGCTTTTCATGCCTTCGTGGTGTATTGGTCAGCATGCTGGGCGCGTATTCAAGAGGCCCGTGGTTCGATTCCCGGCGAAAGCATTGATCATTTTTCACATCTCCTGCTTCGAAATTTTCTAATGACTCTACAAACGAAAGAAGAGAAATTTTAGTGAATGAGAAAAGCTTCAAGAAAATAAAATTTATCAATAGAATTTTTGGATCATTTTCGCAGTCCCACAGTTACAGTTACACTACAAAAAGACGACTATTGGCCCTGTTAAACTATGAATATGTTTCAAGCTAGCACTGGCTGTCAAATATGTGTTTATTTCTCTTTTGCGCAGATACGTTTGCATTCTTTGACACGAAACGTTTACGTTCTTTTAGTTTTGTTGATGCATCTTGAACTGACGTGACACCTTGCGTCAAAGAGCACTAAAGTTATGCAGGAACGGGGATACAATAATATACCGAAAAGAGAATACAATAATATATTCGTTAGTTAATCATAATAGAAAACTTAATGTTTATTTCGCCACAAATTCTGCGAAAATTATCCTTAAACGCCTTCAGTTTGCAAACCGGACTTCCTCAAAAATTTTCCTCAATTCCGCGAAAATTTATCACTATAAGTTAATGACATTAATTCTAGTCAAATCATTCCTAAAGTTTTTAGATTTCAAAGATTCGATTTTTCACGATTAAGTACTATTTTCTTCGACAAATGGTGATATATCCGTGTTTGCTTTGCTCCGCATGTTGCTTTCAATATAAATACGATAGTCGTTAGTCCCAGTTTTTATATTCTCCCTCCTAATCCTGTTGAAATGGGACATTTGTCTGATCGCCCTCGAAATAGAAAGAGTTTTATTCAAAATCTTTGCCGAAATAAGAATGTTATTTTGCCTTATTTTAAATATGCTTCAAGTTAGAAAAATATTTTAAATGATGCAAATATCATTTCATGGCAGTTTTAAATAAAAATGTCAATTTTATACTAATTACGAAATCTAACTTTTTATGTTTCTTCGATCACTTGATCAGCATAGTTGCATTTATTAAAAGATAAAAAAAACTAAAAATAAATATCATTTCATGGCAGTTTTAAATAAAAATGTCAATTTTATACTAATTACGAAATCTAACTTTTTATGTTTCTTCGATCACTCGATCAGCATAGTTGCATTTATTAAAAGATAAAAAAATCTAAAAATAAATATCATTTCATGGCAGTTTTAAATAAAAATGTCAATTTTATACTAATTACGAAATCTAACTTTTTATGTTTCTTCGATCACTCGTTCAGCATAGTTGCATTTATTAAAAGATAAAAAAACTAAAAATAAAAACTCTAAAACGCTAAAAAAACTTAAAATGTTTGATTTCCGTACGATGAAAAAATGAAAATATTTAATTTTCAAAGTATGGATTTTTTGCAGATTTTAGAACGCTGGTAATACATTTTTGTCGCTTTCCTTGAAGGGTCGGTTAAAACATAAGATAGTTCAAAGTTGATTTTTTTTCATTAATTATCTCTGAATGATAGACCTGATTGACTTACTAACGTGTAACATTCTTTAATGTACAGTTCTGTTATTTGAATTCCCGAAATCACTTTTTATATATTTTTCTACATTTTTGTATTCCTTTCTATCAATTAATAAGTTGTAAAATTCAAAAACAATGTTAAGTACTAATATTGACATGCTGTTTTATTTATTTATTATTTGAAAACATAATCTAAAAGCCATACAATAGTAATCGGACTAGAAATATTTTTTATTTCGAAGTTATGCAAATAACTTTATACGCTGTTATTGCTCCAATCCTCAAATCTGCCACTGTTTCCTAGACTGTAAGTTCTGTAAAAATCTGTAAATAATATGGCCTCATTGGCATTTAATAAAAAATGTTCATTTTAGTCTTCATTACAATGTTTATCACTTAATATATTAATATCAAAAATATTTTTTGTAAACTGACCTTTCATTTTTAGTTCCATACAAGCTTACACACTTCACACTTTATGTGTACAATAATTAATACAATTATGTGTAAGTTTAGAAAAACAATTTAAAATTAAATATATTAATAAATATAACTCACACGGGGACTGTCAAATATGTTATTTTTGATTTATTAGAATGAGTATAGATGTTTTTAAACATAACTGTAAGAACCGCGGGAAAACACATAAAGTTAGTTTTCTTAATTCAAAATCTTTTTAAATTTAAAATCCAAACCGGAATATTTGCGCCACTAAAAATATTTTACTGTTAGGGAGTATTTTTCTATGATCAATGGTTGTGCTACGACCAAAGCTAAGATGATAGGGAAAAAAAATTCACGTCGGCATTTTCGTAAGTTTTACTTAATTCCCTCACGGTGTTTCACAGTCGGTTTAATTTTTTCATCCATTTGTAAACGACTTATTGGTAAGTTACTCAATTCACATTATTCACACCGACTTTTTGCCAGTTACAATGCAGTGTAGTGTAGCGATTTTCTTTTTAAAATGTATGTCTATGTGAAAAACCTTTAAAATAAAGATTTTTCGCCTACATCTTCCTTCAACGAACAAGCTAAGCATATCAGAATTTTATTCTTTGCCCATTTGAATACAGCGGAAAAAAATATTTTCACTGTAGCTTGTATGCAAATTGTAACTTAACATCTGAATATTTGGCAATTTTTTGAAAATCGCTCGATCTTTTAGTCTTTCGTTCAGTGCATTAAGTATTACATCCATTTAGAAAAAAAAAACATTACTGTATAAAAACCTTTTTAATTGTATTTTTAAAAGGCATTTACATGCTTTATTTGCTTAAATGTTTATGGATATATATTCTCAATTACTAAGAGCTTAATAAAGGAAATTTCGTTTTAATGAAAACAGGTTTATCACTATGGATTAGAGAGTTAACCTTTTTCTTTCACATTTTTAGAAGAGGTCGGCTTAACTTTATTCCCTTGCAAATCAATGTCGATCAATTGTATATATGTTTTATTTGTTCATTTCTATGAATTATACTTTAGGAGAGAAGCTTCACTATCTTCCAATATTTGAAATAAAACAAAACATTAATAAAATATTTTACTTTATTATTTTTCATAATAATTAATACAGTGCATTTCATAATAATTAAATATAGTAATTAATAATTTAAATCAAATATTAGACATGTCATAACCAAGATGAAGATTCGAAATTAGGTTCGAACATTCGAATATCACAATTAAGAAGAAGGCGTGAACTGTAAGGAAAATAAATGCTAACTGTTTAGCAGAGTAACATATTGTGCTTGCTCAAAAACTCTTTTTTTCGTATACATTCATTTGAAAACAAAATTTTAATGGCTTTAATCATTTACAAAGCTTAAGTTTGGCATATTTGTCGGGGAAAAAAACTTTAAAATTGTGAGAATTGTCCCTTATAGACAATTCAAACATCAAAGTGTTATCTATGAAGTATTCTTGTCAGTAAGCTAAAAATAATGTAACATAAGAAGATGTAATCTGTTTTAAAGAACTAGATTGCTAGTTTCTAAATTTTTTTGAATTCATATAACAGTTTTTAAATTAAAATATAATTAAAATAAATTAAATTAAAAAATAATTAATAAATAATAAAAAATTTATTAAATTAAAAATAATTAAAATATCAACCACAAGTTAACTATTAAACATTACTATCAAACGACTTTCACATATACGAAATAAAGATGGAGTATTTATCTGTTTCCAGAAAGCAATTGCGTGACTTCTGATCATTTCCGTAATTAATTTAAATATTGGCTCAGCGAAAGGAATTGCGTGACTATAGATTAGTTGCTGAAACGAATTTAGTGCTTCTATAGTATTAAGACAAAATGTTTACTTAGTTTTCAGTGATCATAAATTGCGCGAACACCCTAATTTGTATGAAAGCTTAAAACCTATATGCTGTTCAACCCTAAGTACTGAACATCAATTTAAAACTTCAAAAAATAGCATGCGAAACCATAGTAATTTTGATAGCCTTTCGATACATTAAACGAACAGCTAAACGTGAAATTAACTAAACTTTACTCCTATACTCTTAGACTGACGTCGCTTTTACAGTAAAGTTTAAAACATTTCGGGTGAATTTAATACTAGATCACTTTTTGTCGAGAAGCATAAAAGTTTCGGTTATTTTTCTCATAATTTAAATAAATAGTATAGTAAACAATAATAAGGCACAATTACTAAATCGGTCAACCAAAGAAAAAATATGAGATTAAAAATTTAGTAAATCTATAAGCATCTAATAATTCTTACGAGAAATTGGATTGAAAAAAACGTACATACCGTTGATATATTTTAAGTAACACGAGAGATTCAAATATATCAAAATCATCAATTTGGAAAAACTTTTGATGTTTTTAGTAGAATTAAAATTTAAATAATGACTGCAGGACTAAGAATATGGAATGGTAAATTACATCTTCTTTTCATATATAAGATTTGTCCTACTTGACATAAAAATGTAACGCTTTCTTATTTAATTCGGTTTTTAATTCACATATCCTTGAATCTTTTTCAAACAAAGTTCGAATCTTTACCTATTTCATAAACTCTTATTCATTATTTCTTCTATGTTTCGGAGATTATCCAGTGTTCTAGGGACTAATTTTACTTTCTGAAGCTCTGAATAGGAATTCAAGAAATATTCAGAATTGCAGAGTTATTGGCAATAGGATGATCATTTACGCCATTTGTTTTCATGACATTTTTCAAAAGAATAACATTAATTCCTAATATTTGGCAACATATAAAGTTATGCTATTCACATGTTTCTAACCAGTAATGACAATAAAAATTGCAGTTATATGAACGAAGTATTCCATCATTTGACACAACAGTAAAAAATTAATAAAATTTGCTTCAAGACTGCCTGCGTATGTTCTTAAAGCATTCAATAATTACTTCATGTCATAGCTTCATCTGAAAAATTCAGTTTGATAATGGTAGATTATAAAAGAATTGTTTAATGCAAATTACAGACTAAAGAACGGACATGCACTACTTAAGAGGGAAAGAATTTTAGTGAAAAGGAATCCTTACTATCATGATGCCCGAAGATGGAAAGTCCTTAGGAAGCCCATGTTTGTCAAAACTGTTTTTAATATATCTTATGCCGCAAAATAAGACATGGCTCTGGAGCAAAATAGTTGATTAATGTTTCAGAATACTATATAGAAATATCGGAATGAACACTATAACGGAAATAATGGAATGACACAATAATGGACTTTTACAGGAGTTGAGACGGTGTCCAATAATATGCTAAATCACAAAGCTCTAGAATACATGGAGATGTCCTGAAGATGTTGATTCTCAGATGTTCATCACTAACCAACCTCAGGATGTCTTGCTTCAATTTGTACCTCTTGGTATACTCGAAGATGCCCTGAAGATGTTGTTTCTCCAACATCTTGAGGATTTCGTGATTTAACGACCTGAGAAGAGTCGTACTGCATTTTCCAGAGTTTTGGCTTTGTAAAACATTTTAGATTTGCTAAATATTCGGGTTTGGTAGAATTACATATCGTAAAAAGCTTAGAAATAATAGCGGTATGCAAGTTAAGCTTCTAATTTCCATAGTTTATTTCCTTTTTAATTTTCACTGCTCGTTTTTTTTTTAATTTGTTTTGTTTACAAGGCATAGCAAAGATATTTTCAATGAATTAGCTACATATATATGTAGAGAGAGAGAGAGAGATTGCGATAGAGTATTCTTCTTTTGCAGAGAAGAAACACCAGCTATCCTTGAAATATTAGCAATTTAGAGAAACCCATTTGCCATGCTTATTTGCATTATCCAAAGTTTCCTATTCTAAAGCGTCTGATTGTAATTTTGTCGACTACAGAGCTACCAGAGAAGCTATTGTCATCATTTCCACTGATAGTATTTTCAGTTGCTAGTATCCTCCTGAGTTAATAGCATTCCAAATCTCTAGTGTTAATTAGAATTTCGTTGATGTCGTTTGTTACATCTGGCAGCTCCGAGGATCGAACGGCCACTTTTACACTCACTGAATGTTATTTAAAATGAGAAATGTATTCATAAACGTTCTGAGACCTAAATGTTAAGAGATCACCCAAGTACCAAAAACTACATTTTTAATTAATATTTCTTCCAAGTTTTAGAAATAACGTTTTTAAACCATTTACCCAGTTATAAATAAGAATGTGTATTTATTCATGAACAGAATTAAATTTTACGTAACTGGAGTGCTGTAATGTTTGATAAACATAAATTGAAAACTTAATATGTTAAAACAATGTTTTTCATTTTGAGGTCAGCGAATCTCAAGTGGTCCTCAAAACCAGTTCTTTGTAATCTTCATAAATTTTCAAAAATCACAAAAAAAATTAAATCCGTATTAACTGTATACAACATTGTAATTGAAAACACGAAAGCTAAGAAATTATAAATGTTAAGATATTACTTTCGAAGAAGAGTAGGTGGTCCACAGAACATTTTAATTCCTAAATGTGGTCGCCACCTGAAGCAGTTTGGAAAAGCGCTGTAAAAAATAATTTGCTTTACACCAGATATTCTTATATGAAATTTCTCAATTTGCATTTTAATTTCTAAACTTATAATTATCCTATTATCATTAGCATTCTACACGTTGAAACATGAGCAGTTTCAGCTATTATAGTATGACTGATAGTTTGACTTAGACAATTTAGAACTTGGAAATGGTAAAATTATATAATGATTCTTTAAAAACCTCAAAATGTATTAGAATTATCAAAATTAATGTAAATCATTAGAGCATATTATTATGATTATCAATCATTGACGTTATCATTACGGTCGTTAATCAGACTTGTTATCTGGTGGATTATGAATCACCTCTAATGTCCGAAGCACGTAGAATTTTGTGCCTTCAAGACAATTGACTTCAGATACTAATTCTAGCTGTATGGAGCTGAAAATCCGATTGTCGACTTATGAGGGAACAATAACACATTTACTTAAATTTTTACAGATAAAGTTTTGTTTAAATTCAGTTTTTTTCACATATCAAGAGCATTCTTATTTGTAAAGAATGCCTTTTACTAAAGGAATCTTTGAGACTAAAGCTTAGCAACATACAATACTACGAGTGTACTAAAAAAAAAAAGCATCTAGAAACTGTAAATTTTACATTACGACCTGTAATAATTTCAGGTGTCCTGAAATTGAAAATCTAACCTGAGGAGTTGGAAGTGGCTTGATTGTTTATAAGCGTATTAAAAATGCAAAATATTTATAAAATTATCTCTAATTTGTTATTTTCCCTGACCAAGGTATTTGAATTAAAATCTGTACAAAATTTCTGTATTATGCTATTCTATACAAAGTTTTAGATCAAATATGAAAAGTGAGAGTTGCTTAAAAGCAGGCTTTCCAAAATATTTCAGAACTGCACCGAAAATATGAACTCTTATATAATGATCAGTGAAATTTAATATTAATCTTTATGCACGCATTAACAAAAAAAGAAGAATATTTTATAATCTTTTCGAAAAATAAGTATTTAATAAAAATGATAAGGAATAATTGGAAAATAAAATTAAAATAAAAACAAGATACATCAAAGTATGAGAAACTAAACAAAAATTTCGAAAAAAAATGTGCTTGCTACATATTTCATGATATTTCTTCAGACAACAGAACAATACATGGTAGAACAACAGAGTTATATAATCTAACTGTCTAGTCAGTATGTATAAAATATATTAGAACAGAAGATCAATTCGTATAAGTCAATAGAGCAAACAAAATAATGACAACACTTTTTTTAATGAGGTATTATCTTTATTAGCGCGTTATTTAGTTCATGGTTTAATGAGTTATTTTATTTATTTATTATTTTATAAAATTATGAAATTAATATTATTGATTATTTAAAATTCGTAGTTTTAATATGCCTTTGTATATTTTTCAATATTTATATATTCATAACGAAAACAAAAGATTGTGTATTTCCATTGCACACATTAATGTACTATAGATTGAAAATAGTAAAACAGGTTAAATGTTATTGGACAGCATCTCAACTGCTGCAAAATTCCATTATTTCGGCTCCCTTATTCCATTATTTTAATGAAGTATATATAATGAAGAAGAAAAAGCAACAGCGGTATGGAACAAAATATATTAAAATTCAATATAAAAAGTAACCCCGAAAAGGAAACTCTTACTTGGGAAAAAGTGTACATAATTTTTATATATATCAAGGGAATTGTTTAGCTAGTTTTTTTTTTTTTTTTTTTTTTTTTTTTTTTTTTTTCATCTGGGAAAAAGGACCTGTTCTATCAATCCGAAGGCATTTTTTTAAGAATGTTGAAACTTGGTAGATGAGGAGTTTTGGTTCGTGGAGCATTTTAGCGCAAACTCTTGCCTGAAAATGCCAGTAGCATTCAGCGCTCTCTAACTAAAATTACAGAGCATTAAATTCCCTTATGTTTCCGCTTACCTTGCAGTAGGTACTGTAATACTTCTTTGGCGATATGAAGCAATTCCAATGATGGAACACAGCAATAACTTTTATTTAACACAAACAAGAAGAGAAAACATATTCTAACATTTAAAAATAAATTACATTCTTCGTGCGAGAGTCGCACGAGGCACTCGAGCCTGCATTTTAATATTGCCAGTAATCTGTACATTATTTATTATTCAACTATTTCAAATGCACGAGAGATTAATAACGATATTAAAGCTGTTACAACCTCTCCCCCAACGGAGAGACTTTTTCCGAAGGGAAAAGTTCTGTAACATTTGACAGTTTAATAAGCTCGGTTTGCTCATTTGCTTAAAGAGAAAAGGTAACTTCTCTGATAAATTTCCAAACTTCAGGACAAAATTTTTATGTTTTAAACAAATATTTTTACACCGCATTTAAATAGGAAGAAAAAAAATGGAGAACGTTCAAATACATCACTTGAGTATACATTAAATAAATAAATAAATAAATAAATCCTGAACGTGGTTACATACACTAAGACTTATTACATTACTTAATTCTACTCAGGACATCTACGTTCTTGTGCAAAGATCCTTTGCGATGAATGACCTTAAAATTATAAGGTTGTAATGAAAGTGCCCAGCGCATCAATCTAGAGTTACATTTGGCGTTGGATTGTAGCCAGACCAAAGGATTATGATCAGTTTGAATCAAGAATTCTTGCTGACCATCCAGATAAAAATGCAGTTTCTTGATAGCGTAGATGATATCAGCGCACTCCTTTTCAGTAGTACAATAATTCTTTTCAAACTTAGTAAATTTTTTGCTTATATACAAGATAGGATGTTCCCGTTGTTCATCATCTAATTGACATAGTACTATACCCATGCCATTGTCTGAGGCATCGGTTTGTATAATAAACCTTATCAAAGTCGGGAGCATACAGAATTGGTTTCTTGCATAGCAACTCTTTTAAATTTTTAAAAGCTTTGTCACATATTTCAGACCATTGTATATTTCCTTTTTTTGTTACCCCCTTCAAAGCGTCCGTGAGGGGTGAAGCAATTTCCGAAAATCTCGGTATGTACTGGCGATAATACCCTACCAGTCCTAAGAAAGCACGTACTTCTGTTTTAGTTTTAGGTGTAGGATACTCCTTTACAGCCAGGATCTTTACTTCATCCGGGGTTCGTTGTCCTTGTTTCACAACATGGCCTAGGTATCTCACTTGATCTTGTGCAAATTTACATTTTGATGGTTTTAGTCGTAAATTTGCTTTCTGTATTCTCTCTAGAACAGAAGTTAAGTTTTTAAGGTGCTCTTCCCAGTTTTCTGAGTAAATGGCAATGTCATCCAGGTATGGTACAGCGAAACCTTCGCATCCAGCCAGGACTTTAGTCATAACTTTACTAAAAAAATATGGGGCATTTTTTAATCCAAAGGGTAAACGTAGAGGCCTGAAACTTCCAAAACTAGTTACAAATGTTGCATATCTTTGGGCTCTTTCTGTTAACGGAATTTGCCAGTAGCCTCTAGATAAATCTAATAGGGTAATATATTTTGCTTTTGCTACAGTTTCGATACGTTCTTCAATATTAGGCAAAGGATAGTGTTCAGTTTTAGTAACAGCATTGAGTTTACGATAATCAATACAAGGCCGAGGATCCTTTGATGAAGACTCTATCAAAATCATGGGAGATGTATAGTCCGATTCTCCCGGCTCTATAATTTTAAGATCGAGCATTTTCTGTATTTCCCTTTTGAGAATTTCAGTCTGTCGGGGTGACAGTCTGTATGGCTTTATTTGTATTAGCTCGTTATTTAATAGCTCAATATCGTGACAAACTAAGTTTGTTAGTCCAGGATTATTTGAAAAACAACCAGAATATTTCCATAAAATCTTTCGTAAATCTTCTATTTGCTCGGATTTCAACCTTTTCTCGAGTTCATTCTCCTCTATGATGTCCGAAAAATTTAATATACTTGGATTGGAAGGTAAACGAGGAATGTCCATTTCTAAGTCTCCTTCCACTTCAGTTATCATATTAATCATTTCTGGTCTTTTGTAATATGGTTTAAGCATGTTAATGTGATATACTTGATTTGGCTCATTTTGTTCCTCGAAACTTACAATATAATTGGTTTTTGAAATTTTCTGTATTTTTCCAGGTCCTTTCCACTGTACTTCTAGTCTATTTTGACGATTCGTTGATAAAACAAGAATTAAATCTCCTCTAGCAAATTCTCTTTTCACTGCGTTTCGATCGTACCATGTTTTCCTCCGTTGTTGAGCTTCTTTCATGTTTTCCACGGCAAGTTCTTGGCATTTCTTCATTCGATTAATAAGTTCGAAAACGTAACTGACAACATTATTACTTTCTTCAATCGGTTCTAGCCACTGCTCATAAAGTAAAGTGACTGGCGTTCGTAGGTTTTTGCCATGAACTAATTCTGCTGGTGTAAAACCAGTGCTTTCGTGTGTGACTGTTCTGAGAGCAAAAAGAACTGATGGTAGATAATTCTCCCAATCCGAAGTCGCTCCTATACATACGACTCTTAACACCCTTTTTAGCGTTCTATGGAATCGCTCAACGGGATTACTCTGCGGATGATACACAGAGCTTCTTACATGTTTAATGCCGAAACGCTCTAAATATTCCTCTGTCAAAGCATTGACAAAAGAGGTCCCCTGATCTGTTTGGATCACTTTTGGGAAACCCATACGACTGAAAATCTGTAAGAAAGCATCAATCACAGATGGCGAAGAAATGTCTGTCACCGCAACAGCATCTGGATATTTGGACGACATACACAGAGCTGTAATAATATATTTTTTCCCAGTCTTTGAAATAGGTAGCGGACCAACGGCATCGACATTTATTTTAGTGAACATTTCGGAAATTACTGGTACTAATGTCATTGGAGCCTTCTTTTTGTCATTTCCTTTTCCAGCGCGCTGACAAGCATCGCAGGTTCTTACAAAATCTTCAGTTTCTTTGTAACACCTCGTCCAATAAAAATATCTAGCAAGTCTGTCTTTGGTCTTTTTGACATCCAAATGACCAGAAGTTCCTTCGTGGCACATCTTTATAATTGACAACTTGAGTTTTTCATGTATAACGACAAACTGTCTTTCAAAGCCCATTTTATCAGTCGTTTTTTTAACTAAAAGCTCTTTTCATGTCAGACTATAGTTTTCATTTTTGCATGTACCTTCTTTAACTTCTTGGATGATTTTAGACAGTTTCTTTTCAGTAAGCTGAAGTCGTGCAACTTCTTCTGAGTCAATTTTTACCAGTTTCATGAGAGCTTCATCTTCCGTATTTAGTTCCGGTAAATTATCTTCTTCTTCAAAAACATCTCTGGATGCTTTATTTTCTTCCTTCATCGGTTCCAAGAGCTTCTCTTCGGCTATTTCTCTTTTCCTTTGAGCTCTAGTAGAGACAGCATTAACCTGGTGAGGACAACTATCAGGCCCCTTTCCTGGTTTATTCAACAGTGCAAAAGTTCGATTGCCTAATAAATACCTTCCTTTGTCGAGTTCATTTCTAATAATGGCAGCCTTAGTTATTACTCGCCCAAGATCGCAGTTTAGTTCGATCTCAGCCAATGGTAAACAGGTTGGATTCAAGTCTAATGGCTGTTGCACCCACACATTTTCACCTGTCAGCATTTCCGTCGTGATGTATTTGCGACAAACTATATCAATACTAGCACCTGAATCCATTAATATAGGAATTTTATGACCATTTACGTAACCCATACTAGTATAAGGTAATAGAAATTTATCCTCTGGTTTTGCACTAATTCTGTTAAGATTAGCAGGAGATTCAGTACTATTCTTAAGTTTTGGACATTGGGGTCTTAAATATTGATAGGACCCACACTGATAGCATTGTGGCGTCTTTCGTTTTTCATATTTATCATCTGGACGTGGACCTCTAGGTCTATGAAACAAGCTTTGCGTATTAAATCCTGATGACAATTTTTTTTCAGTTTTATTTTTATTATCTGAACTCAATTTACCTTGAGTTAGTGCATTGTATCTTTCTTTCTGCCTATCCACTACAGGCTTTTTTTGAAAGTTTCTGCAAACGTTTTCGTAGGCATCAAGTTTTCAGCTAATTTTTTTGATGAAATTATCTCTACCCATTCATCAAGAAAATGATCTCGAATTTCAGGAGGAACTCGACGTTTAAGTTGGTCAAGCACCATCAAATCTAGCAACTGATCAAAAGTCTTAACTCCTAGACTAGTCACCCATTCCTTGCAATAATTTTCTATTTCATAATTGAAATCCACCCATGTGGATTCGGTACTCTTTTGATGTTTCATAAATTTCTGCCTAAACTTTTCCGGGCTTAGTTTAAACCGTCTTAACAATAAATTTTTCACGTGTTCATAGTCTTTAGCTTTATCGGAGGGTTCTCTAGCTATTAACTGGGTTACTTCGTAAGGAAGTAGTCCTAGTAAATGAGATACAAATTCTTCTTTATCAATTTTAGCTCATTCTGCTTGCCTTTCAAACAATAGCAAATGTAGACTGATATCTCCTTTCTTGTCATCGAATTTCTGCATAAGGTGACGCAGCTCCGTTTTCGGCCGGATCTGTCCGGTATTTTGAGACTTTGTCTCTGCTTCAAGTCTTAATCTCTCTAATTCATACTGTTCGTTCCTTCTCCGCTCTTCTGCTTCTTCCTGTCTCCTACGTTCTTCTCTTTCCTCCCTCTCTTTCCTCTCTCTCTTTTTCTCTTTTCTCCCTCTCTTTCCGTTCTTCTATTATTGTGTCTAAGACTCCTTTGACGAATACTTCATCATAATCACTACTTTCAACAATTTTCTGTTTTAAATCGACTATTTTCATATCTACAGTCACATGAACTCCCAGTTCAGCCGCGAGATTTTGCAAATCTTCCTTACGAGCTCTTCCCAAGTAGGACATTTTTTTATGTTTAAAATTAACGAACACTGTGTTCTTTATATTTCCTCAAAATAGCTCAATTCAATTACTTTAGTTAATTAGTGCAGTCAGGAATCACGAAATTAAATGCACTTTGTTAAGTACGTATACCTCAAAAATGAAATATTTAAATTATATGAAGTTCATTCTCTGTACCACATTAATTGTGATTAAAATAAGAATAATAACATAGAGCAATATATATATATATATATCTACCGTCTGGACAACTAAAATGAATATTAAATATAATATCAAATACGGTAATAAAATAAGACAATTTATTATTAACAGGAAGTAATAATCTGGTATCACTAATATTGCGTTCAGTGATGAACTAATAACATAAAGCAATTCTATATAAACATTAAGTAATAATCTGGTATCACTAATATTATGTTCAGTGATGAACTAATAAAATAAAAATACGCACGATTATTCGATCTCGGTCAATGCCTCCAAAATAATTAAGACTGTGATACTTCTTTTGCGAAATGAAGCAACTCCAAAGATGGAACACAGCAATAACTTTTATTTAACACTCAAAAAAGGCGACATACAAACAAGAAGAGAAAACATACTCTAACATTTAAAAATAAATTACATTCTTCGTGCGAGAGTCGCACGAGGCACTCGAGTCTGCATTTCAATATTGCCAGTAATCTGTACATTATTTATTATTCAACTATTTCAAATGCACGAGAGATTAATAACGATATTAAAGCTGTTACAGTACCCTCTGTTGGATCGAGCGGATAAGACCACTGAATGCTTATGGCTCATTTCGGGTTACATTCCTGATGTACTTAAGATTTTAAAGAACGCTTAGTCAAACGTAACGTGGCTGAATATCTTAACGAACATTCAACTGAATATCTTGAACAACATTTAATTGAATATCTTAAAAGACATTCAACTGAATATCTTCAAGAACGTTTAGTCAAATGTAGAGTGAAACTGAATTAAATTGCTTTAAGAAAAGTTCTGCAAAATTATAATTTCTCCATCCTATACCTTTTTTACTTATAAACGTCATCATCTCTTCTTCTGATCACAGACGTCATCAGAAGAAGAGAAAATATAACTGAGATAAATAGTTTCATCAATAAACATTTAATCAATTATTTAATCTGCTATACTTATAAATCACAGCTTTACATTAGTGCAAAAACAATTCATCGAATAGTTACAACTTTTAGAACAAAGCCAAATAATTACAATTGCTCGGAGCTAGCAGAAACTAGTCACATAGCGTTCAATGTCAGAAAAACTCTTTCCCCCAAACTTCAGTTTAAATACAGGGACTTAATTTACATCCTGGTGAAGAGAGGAGAAGCTAAAAGAGAAAGAGAGGAGAAGAGAGGAGAAGCTAAGAGGCCAAAATTGTGATAACTAGTTAAGAAGAGAGAGAGACAGAGACAGAGAGGAGAAGCTAAAAGGCCAAAATTGTGATAACATAAGATACTCTACCCACTTGAAGAGCGAATTTTTATTTTTTGTATATTTCAAATTCAAATGGTGAAATTTGCAATTTATTGCCAGATCACCCGACCTCTCGCCAATAGTTTGGGACATGAAGAGATTATGGCATGATCTTCCGCGCTATCAATACTACTTATTGATTTGTAACATTTTATTGCCATAACTTCTTAATAAAACAATATTTTGCTCTGAATTTGTAATCATTTGCTTATCTCCTCATAAACTACATACATGTTAAGTTTCGTGATAGTAGTTACTTCATGATAGTAGTTACTTCTGGATGCATATATTTTTGTGACAGTGTATATTCATTGACGGTTCGGGTTATGAGAATGGAAATAGTACAGTATATGGGGTTTACTTGTTTGCTACCGAAATAGATTATGGCAAAATTAGACTTGAATTTTACAATTCAATTTTTCAAGCCGAATTGGCTGATATCATATTTGCTGTTAAACTAATTGATGAAAACCTTACTGTAAAAATATACATTAATATATACAGACTCATTCTCTGTTTGGAATCAGTAGCAGATGCTGATAACACTAAAATTATGGTCTCGGATATTAAAGATCTCCTTATAAAAGTTGAGAAAATACATGAAGTGAAAATTGAACTGGGTGAAAGCCCGTGTTATAGGCAATGAGAGGGCTGACATGCTAGCCAAAGAGGCTGCTATGGGTAATGCCGGGTATGCGTTCGACATTCAGGCAGAAAAAAGAATTGTTATTGGTAAAATAAAGAATTTCTGTTATTATTGCTGGAAAGAGAAGTGGAACGCTTCAGGAAAAAGGAAAGATTATTTATTGAACTTTGAAGTTTTGAAAAATATAAGAATGATATGTGATTTTGATTACAATCAAATAATTACTGGACACGGCTCTTCCCGGCATATCTGAAAGAGTTAATTTACAGAGAAACCTGAAACGTTAAAACTTATAAATGGCAACAGAACAATATTAGGAATTTTGATTTAATGTTTTTAACTGTAATTTTGTTTTAATCTGTGTTGTGTGTGATGTGTTAAATATGAAGCCTATTATTATCGGCCAGAAGGGTTGCAGCATACTCGTATATTACATTACATTACTGTGTGTTCATATATTTATATACAAACCTCGAAAACGTTTTAAAAGAAGGAAAACAGCAAGTAAAATTACGTATTTTGTTACGAAGATACTTTTATAGGACGAAGAAAATGGAGTTATTTTTATTTACTGTTGTGATGGACTTGGAGCTAAGATACTTGTGGACTTGGAGCTAAGATGCTTGTGTTGTGATGGACTTGGAGCTAAGATATTTTTTTGGTGGAAAAAAACTGATGCGAACACCACATGATTTAATTGTACGGAATATTAAATTATATGCATTTTTTGCTGCAGTTTCCTTGAAATTCACTAGAGATATATTTATTAGTCAATTAATTCAGTTCTCCCTTCGCGGCAAGACAAAAATATAAAAACTCAAAATATCTCCATTAAAAAAGAAAAAATATAGAAAAACATAAAACATCAAATTATTAAGTTAAAACAATTAACAAAAAATTTACGTTTAAAATTAAGAGTTTCTATGCAAAAGCAAGCAATTCGGCCAGCAGGCAAGAAGACAGATTTTTCGAAACAGAAGTTTTTGCCTGCAAACCTTCTTTTTGATTCCTTTTTGGCAGAAAGATATTGAAGGTGCAGAAACTGACTTAATTCACTATTCGGAAGAATTTCAAATGTAAACATATATGGCTGTTATGGTAAAACAGTAGACTTAACTGCCCTTAAACAACTGTTAAATTGTTGATAACTCTACAGCTATTACATGCAGATTAATAAAAGGCATAAAAAAGCATAAAAAACCTTAATCATACGATAATAACAACATAATTCAATCATTTTTAAGGCAAAAAATGCACAATTTACCAACCTATAAGAATGAAAAAAAAATGAGCTCACGGAGCGAGTAACAGATTGGGTACATATACTTTTGGTGCCGCCGATTGCAACCAAAAAGGCAGTTGCGCCCAACTACATATTATAGCAGTCCTATATACAAAATTTCAACGTTGTGACGCTACTCGGTTTTGAGTTATGCGAGATACATATATACATATGTACGTACAGACGTCATGAAAAAATCTCTTCTGAATCCATTTCAAATCAATTTTATAATCCGTTTGGGAAAAAAAAAAAAAAAAAGAAAAAAAAAAAAAAAACACCTGTACTCTGCCTTTACATACAGATGTCATGCAAAAACATTGTTAAATTGCATTCGATAGCGGTCAAAATGCATATATGCGTTGAAATAGGATACCCGGATTATTTCGGGATTATAATACTTCCTTTACTTACAAAGAAACTGCATAGATAATTTCAGAATGGCTATTTTAAATTATATTTAAACAATATATTTGAACAATAAATCTCACGAGGGCAGTGCAACAAAATTAAGAAGCAAAAATCCCTTGCTACCTGCAGCAGGATCAGAACTTCTATTAAATGAGTTCTCAGAAGAATGTCAAAAGAAAATTCCATTCATTAAGAAGTAAAAATATTAAGTGATAATGTATTACTAGTAAATGAACATTTCATGTCATTCTGTCTGGAATATCAATGACCACATCTCAAAATATATTAAAATTCCATAAAATAAGAAAGAAATTATGCTTTCAGGTTTTTAGAAATTATTAATTCAATGGTAAAACATGACATAGTGAAAGAACTCAAAATAACTAATTTTTCACATTCTAACTGTCGACGGAAGCATTGAAGAGGTTTTTATCACAAAATGTTTAGTATTATACTTAAAATTAGATGCAACAGATAAATCAATATAAAGCTATTTTTGGTAAAATAATTTAATTAAAATTTCACGATGTCTTTTCTGCTGTTTCTGGAGTAAAACCAATATAGATAAAAAACAGAAAAAATTGAAAGCTTTCAGGTTTTACACTTCGCCCAAAGGGGTTCTTTTAACATTTTGTGTGTTATCTTTATTTATTAACTATGATGTTCTTCGCACTTAAACCATCAAATTCAATTCAACAGCAATATCGTAAAACAATTTTAAAATGAGAATATCTTTAGAATTTCCGATACACAGTCTGGAGATACAGTATTGCCATTGCTCGCTTTGAAATCGCTCAGTTTGTTAATCAAAAATTCGTATAAAATTTTACAAAATATGAAAGAGGAAATAAATTACGGCTTCCAGATGCCCATACTTGGTGGAGGATTACGTTATTCCAAATTTGATGGCTCTAGGTACCGTTGTTTTATAACAGTGAGAGAAACATACATACATTTATTCAGATTCTTCATTATTTAATTTCTTTGAATGTAACACAGGGCGGTAATATTTGGTGGTAACAATTTGAAAAGCGAAACGGAGATTTAACCCATTCCCTGCCATGATCCCCACATGAGGATCGCCTACATTTGTATACATTGTGACGTCGTGCTGCACCTGGGTGGTCCCTTACGAGTGGTCATGCTTTCCTGAAGATTGCAACTAAGGGTAGAAATCTTAAACAAACACGTGGACTCAGTTAGTTGAGCTCGCCAGTTTTTTTTTTTTTTTTTTTTTTTTTTTTTTTCTCTCTCGTTACTTTTCACGAGAAAAATAATACGGTTATTTTCAAAGCACAGAAAAGTTATTTAGGAACTATTATTTTTGTTGTACTGAATTTCCCTTGAACATTGGTAAGTAATTAATGTATGTATATATTATTTATTCTCATACTGTAATTTGGATGGGTACAATGAACCTAGATATATCGATCCCCATTTGGGGATCATGGCTGATACTGACTAAAATTGTAAAAAAAACTGTTTTTCTTTTTTTTTTCCAGGAAATGTCGCGTAAAAGATATCTTTCTTTAAAAGAAATAGAAGAAATTGTAAATTGTGATGATTTTTTTGCATCTGACGATGATGACGATAATAGCCCCATAGATATTGTTGAAATTCCACCAGAGCGGGTTAATGAGATTTCAGATAATGAGGACATGGATGACAACGTAATTGATGATGAAGAACCACTTTATGTTCCCGGGTGTGTTGAAATTCACCGTGTGACAGGATTTGAGGAAAAGTTTTTAGTGAATGCAACTGAATCTTCAGCAAATGAAGTAACAAAAGGTACCGGCTTACCGCCTGCTAAAAAGAGAAAAGAAGTACTGACTTCCAATTCGAAAAATAAGCAACCTAAGTACTCGAAACTATATGGAAATTCTGACGTTATAGAGACAAGGCGAAATGATGTCATTAGAAAACTCAGAGGAAAATTCCCGTTAGAGTGTTTTGAAATATTTTTTGATAATGAAACTGTTTTTTGAAAGTTTGAGCATTGACGAACAAATGGTTCGTTACTATGGACATCGCTACCTAAAACAATTTATACGTGGTAAGCCAGTACGGTTTGGATTCAAACAATGGGCTATCTGTTGTTCACAGACTGGATATTGTTATCAGACTCATGATGGCAATCAATGAATTATGAAGGCAAATCAAAGAAATTAGGAGATGATGAAAGCATCAGTGGGCTTGGGACATCTGTTTCCTTCAGATGGTATCTATTCTTCAGACACCAAATGCTCATAAAGTTTACTTCGACAATTTTTTCACAGGATTTTCTCTGATGAAACTTTCGCAGGACACTGACGTTAGAGCAACAGGAATTGTTCGATTCAACAGAATGAACAAATGCCCTATTGCAGCAGACAAAGAGATAAGGAAAAAAGAACGCGGGGCATATGACTACAGATTTGATTCCCGTAATGAAATTTTAGCTGTCACGTGGAATGACGACAGTTGTGTAAGGCTTCTGTCTAATCATGAAACTATCGAACCAATATCAGAGATGAAGCGATGGAGTAGAACAGAGAGTACCACAACTCAAACTGATATCAGAATATAACAAATACATGGGTGGAGTAGACAAGATGCATTGGAATATTCAAAAATTCAGAATCAGAATAAGGAGGAAAAATAGTATTTTCCTTTGCTTACTAATGCCATCGACGTAACACTGGTTTACGCCCACACACTTTATTGTATTTCAAATGATAAAATTCCATTGATAGATTTTAGGAGGATGGTTGTTAGAGGATATCTTGCTTAATCTTCAGAACTCTCAGATGCAAAAAAGGGTGGAAGGAATTCTTTCACTAAAGCATCAATTAATCGTGTTCCTACTGTTATCAGAACATCTGGTAATGATTATATTGAACTGAACGAAAATGGTAAACAAAGAAAATGTGCAGTGTACAAAACAAATGCAAGAAAACAATGTGGAAAATGTAATGTTGGATTACACGTAGACTGTTTTGAACGCTGGCATTAAAAGTAGATAGTATCAGGCATGTTCCCCATTTGGTGATCGGACTTAAATTTAAAATTTCTGAAAAAAAATGACGCATTTATGAGAAAAGCACGTTTTTCTTATTATTTAGATGTAAACTAAGAGAAATAAAATAAAAATTGATGAAATAAAAATTTGACAGTTAATGGGTTAATGTTTTCGACGCAAAATTCCAAAACGAAATTAATAGCCCTTCTGGGCTAATGCCCTTTGGGCTAATAATAATAAAAATATTATATAGTTCACAGCAGCATTGAAGCATACAGTAAAATTCTTGTCCGAAAAGCCATGGGAAAAATATTGAAATTCTATGATATCATTAATTCTATGATATCTTCTACATTTATTTTGTTCGCATATAGAAGAAAAATTCCTTGAAAATGAAGAGCGGGACTATTAGGGGTATATTTTATTAGATATTGATTTTATATTCTTATGTATATTAATGTATTATTTTTTATTAATAACTTTTTAAGTGTTTTTGAAAATAATGAATGTTATTGAAATAAAATTTAATTAAATATAAAGCTGAGAGCGAATAGCCAAAAATTAGAGGGATTACTGGTTACAGAATCAAATTTAAACTTCTCTCAATCTACAGGAAACAGTTTAACGCCGTCTTATCACTGACTAATTAATCTAGCGGTCAAGTTTATAAACAACATTTTTTTAATCCAGAAATTTTGCATTCAAAGATGAAAATTATCCCATTCCCTAAATTTTAAATATGTGCAGAATGCAGGTTTGCATTTTCTAAAATCAACTGAAAAATTAAAGAGTTATAAAGGAAAACAATAGTTGTAATTCTTCTCTTCTTTCGATATCATTAATTATTCTTCTAATGTACTTCTCTTATTAATGATAAATATTCAGTAGATTCAGTTTATAGTTAGACTAATCTGATTACATCGTAAAAAACGGACTTCTCCGTTATATTGTCAAAAATCGAATACATTCTTTCCATTCGTCCTTGTGATGAATAAGTCAAACTGCAAAAGTCTCGGGTTCGATTCCTGGTGAGATAATAATTGATTTTTCCAGATTCCTATTGCTCATACTCTAATGGCCTCAAAACATAAAGCAATACAAATGACCATCGTAAAAGTATAGTTTTCTAATTATCATCATCAGTGACTCATCGTCAGTAGCTTCAGTAATTATCATCAGTGACTATCAAAAATATAAAATACGCTGCGTTTTATACAAAACTTGGACTATAACCTAGGAACGAAAAGTATCATATAACATCGAAAGTTTACCGATAATCGAATGTGGAAGAAATAAAATAACAGTTGCTTCAAAATAAAGATTTATGTGTTATCAAGACAATAAATATAAAACTAATACAGGCTATCGTAAATTATCAGGCGCTAACATAATATTCGGGGAAGGAAAAAAATAAGGCCAATAAACTCGATAATAACATCCTAAAAGAGAGCTAAAACCGAAGAAAAAATCATAAACTTCACCGATAGACGTCACCATGCAATAATAGTTTTGCGTTATATCCACAAAGAAAGTTGCAGTATATTTCTTAGTTGAGATTACTTTCGTTGTGTCGGTAATTTCTCAAATTTTTCTATGCTATCGAAGTTTGAAAACTTCAATGTTTGCATTTAGCGTGTAGTCAAAAAAAGAAAAATTTTCTCACATGAAGAATTAAAATGAGACATTTTTGTATCATGTAGCTAATACTTTTTTTTAATTTAATTCGGTGTACTGCAAGCTCACTTTCCGTAAATTTTAATTATTGCATTTGAGAAATACTACCTAAAATTTAGTAAATTAATTGAATGAAAAAACAAGAACTACTTTTACATGTTCAATACTTAAAACTATTTCTTTATCAATGCTCTAAAATAGCAATGGACCTCCGATTATCAGGACAGCATTTATCTGGAACTCCAATAATCCAGATCGCATACTTTTTTATAAATCAAGTTAATTTGAATCTGTGTACTTAAATATTTCAAAATATTTCTTTAAGATTTATGTACAAAGGGAAAAAAACACACATTTTTAAAGGAAGTTTCTAAATGAATTTAGTTAAATGTGTATGGCACCTAAATTGGTCCAGAATGTTGTAAAAATAAGTATCCTCCGCATTTTTATAAACTTTTACACACATTAAGAAGAAAGAATATATTGTTGCATACACTTTTATCGTTCATTGTTTATTTCTTCAGGCGTTGCTTAGACGTAATATGTGTTTATTTTGTCTGAAAAAGATTAAAAAACATGAAAATACATCAATTACTGTTTCACACAGAGAATTTTGCCTTGCAGTTAATTGCAATTGGTTGCAATTTATTAACCTTTTGAAGAACATAGGGCCATATTTTTAACACGGAATTTTATTCTTTAGTGCAATATGTCATTTTATGTTCAGAATAAAATGAAATAATTCCAACAATCACTTGTACTAAATAATTATGGTATGCATTTTCAGTATTATAAATATTAGCTTTATAAAAAAATAATAGAATAGCTTATTCCAATTTTTTAATCATCCAAATTCAGTTTGACTGAATTAATTTGTATTAATTGAATCAGAAATTGCAAGCTACTTGAACAATTGGACTCCCAGGGTACTTTCATAAACCTGGGGCACTTCATAACTTTTAAAAGCGAATACTGGGGTTACACAAGTATTTTGACCGAGCATCGTAATATTATACTAGCTGACTGCATGCCCTTGTACAATGTGTAAAACAGAATCTAAAATTTAAAATTAAATTATGTTTTTTATTCTCTCACCTATGACAGGGCAAAATTTGCCAAGTACTATGTTAAAGAATGCTGAAATATTTTATTATTAATTTTGAAAAATATTTCGGGGTAGGTTAAATAATATTTTTCCGGGAGAATAAACGAAATGAAGGACAAAAATTTTAAAATAGTTCAAATGCAAGAAGTTGTAAATCTAAATATCTTTTAAAATAAAGAAATAAAACATTTTTCGCACATTTTTTAGACGATTTTGGTACATTTACGCTCTTTCCGAAGAGAAATATGCATACTCCATTATCCAAAAACGATGTGAGAGTCATGGGTTTGTGATACCTAAAGCGTCGATAGGTAATACCATCAACAAGAAAGGAAAAAAAAAAGTCAAATTGGAGCCTCGAGTGGGATAAAAATTCCAAACAAGTATCCAAGGAAAAAACGGACATCTTCGACTATTGCAAAGGTACGTTGTTTAATGTTAAAAGAAAATGCTCCTAGTCAAAGAACAGTTGCAAAATAATTAAAATGCTCGGTGTCCACTGTAAACAAAATGATAAACATTGATTTAAATCTTAAGAAAGCGAAAAAACGCAATATGCATCGTCTTCTTCCAAAGCATATCGCTCAACGCAGGACACGCTGCAGAATTCTATATGAGAAACACTTATTCAAAGAAAAATGGAAAACAATTGTCACAATAGATGAAGCATAGGTGTATTTAAATGATTGTAGCAAAAAAGAGCCATTTATTATCATAAAAAGGGAGAAAAAATTTCAGTACATGGTTCAAAAAATCGAAAGAAAGTTTTTCTAAGGGATTAATGATTGTTGCTGGTTTTTCTTATAATGGCAAGTTAAAAATAAAGAGAGTGCAAAGAAATGTCAAGATTAACTTCAAATACTATCAGGAACATATTTTATCGCCAGTTTTTCTGAATGAAATACCATCGCTTCATCCACAGTGCCATCAATCTCTGAGACTCCATCAGGACAAAGCTAGCAGTCCCACATCAAAATCCACTGAAAATTTCCTAAAAGAAATGGAACAAAAAACTGGTATCAAGGCCATAACCCTTCACTGATATCCCTACTAAATCTCCCGATGTGTCACCTATGGATGACTTTCGGACTTTTAAAAACTGCATTATCGAAACGTTGTGCCAAAACTCTAACAGGACTCTGGAAAGCTCTTCGGGAGGAATGGGATAGAATACCTCTTCTGCCACTTCAAAAGGCATTGTTATCCTGGAAATTGCGCTATCGAAAGATAGTTCAGAATATGGGATGTCAAATAGAACATTTAAAACACAAGAATTTTATGTAATTTAGTTTTGTGAATACAATATACATCGTCTAAAAAATGCGTGAACAGCCTATGTACCCATCGGAAATACACGATTACCTTTAAAAAAGAGAATCGAATGATTTCGGGCTGAAAGACCGCTTTGAATGCAGTGCAATAAAAATGGTTGATACATTTGTACCATACTTTTGAATGTTCGACATGAGTAGCAAAAGATCGACTGAAAAGATTTGTGTTAATATTTGCATGTTACAAAAATTGCTCTATTCATGTTCATGAAGACTAACAGCAATTTTTTGCTATGTTTGTGAGCCGAAACCTTTGTTTAGACAAGATGAATGTTTAAGTAGGAAAATTAGTTCCTTATAAATTTGAATTAGCATGGGATATAATTAGGGCCATTATGAGATATAATTATCGTAGTGACAAATCTCACGATTATTTTTTTACTGAATTTTAAAGGTTTTTCAAGATTTTGAGAATATCAAAATTTTTTCGTGGATGCTGAATAAATCTTCGAATTTATTAAATTTTCCGCAGGCGTTAAAAAATCCGATATTTCCAAATATTTTTTAATTCTTACTGTAATTGATAGATTATTTTAAAGAAGTTTTACGCTTTCTTCTTTAGAATTTCAACTGAACTTTGCGGCAAAGTAATCTTTTCCCAAATCCAGATTAAAAGACAGAACTTCGAATTACCCCAAGTTCTCATGGGCTTCATGAAACGTCGTGTGCCGAAGTTATATTGTAGAGACATTAGGTTAATTGGAAAAGCCGGAGAGAGGAAGAATTAGCAACCGCCTTCGCCAGGAATCGAACCACAGACCTCTGGAATACCTGCCCAGCGTGCAGAACCACTACACCACGAAAGCAGGTTATTAAAGGGGGAGAGTAACCTTATAATATTAAGTTGAACACTTAGCAATAATTAGTTAATGCCAACAAACAGTTTTATGTAGAATATTTTTTTTAAAAATTTGTTACTTAACGAAGGAAATGTATTGTTATATAAAAAAATCAAAATTCGTAAAAATACAGTTTCATTTAAATGATAATCTTGTTTTAAAATCTCGATGTCGAACATATTTTCAGAATTTGAAAGGTTTCTAAATATCAATTTTAATTTAAAATGTGTAATATAATTTTTTACTTGATTATGAACTACTCTTTTGTATTATCATTGTACTTTCGGTCTGCATCCCTTCCCCGAAATATGATTTGTATATCTTTGATAATATTAGTGCAAATACCAGGCCATGGATATTTTTGCAAGTTTTATTATTTATCTTCAGCCACTCCACGAATTTTTTTGGCTTCCTCGCGTTAAAAATTCTACGTGTAGAAAATATACGTAGAATTTATTACTGGTAAAACAGTTAGATAGGATAACTAAATTTTATAAATGCGTATTAAATGGGAAATATGAATGTGAAGAAAGCGCATGTCCCCATTAGAAATTTAAGAAATATATTGCACACATAATTTTAAATAAGAAGAAAACCCCTTTTACTACGAATTATAGAATGTTGTTTCAAAATATTTATTCCATTCAAATTAGCATTTTATAAAACAATTTGTAGCGTAAACTTGTTATAACATTTAACTTCCGGACACTCTAGACCTACGACGCGTAAAATGTTTTTAGTTGTGCGAATTAAGGTAAAACTCATTTCCTTTTCAATAAAGGAATAAAATTGGAAATAGGTTATCAGTTTCATGAGAGGAGTTCACACGCGGGATTTTAAACTCTATTATGATTTTAAGGATCGTATAGCTGAATAGTGAATAAATAAATACCATGAATCTATAATATATGACCATCTATTAACATATATACCTATTTATAAATACATACTATATATACATGTACATAAATCATGAATCAATAATAACACGACTTAAGAAATAATAACTACTTAATATTCAAAAAGACAAGTCATATTCTGGCCTGATTTCGTTAAAATAGCGTAAGAATATATACAAATGGTATAGTGAAAACGGTAGTTTAAGAGGCCGTTTCTACTGAACATAAGCGGAGCACCTTAGCGATTCGATTTGTCTTCCTTGCGGATCATTGCAGGAAATGTATTCTAGAGACGTGAATATTAACTTCATTTATTATGGCAAAATCTACAACGAAATATTTGCAATGGTTACTCAAAAGTAAACTTTATTTTAATTAGGTTTATTTATTGAGGTTGTTAGTTCATGTTGTGAACCAATGCTTTTATATAATTTTTAATTATTATTGAAGTATTTGAAATGTATTTGATAGCTACATAAGTTTATCTGTAGCACTGAATTTCAGTGCTGTCTGCAATGCTTCTAACTCCCTATTTAGTTTTATAACCCAAATGAAACTTAAAATTACGTTTGTGTTGTTTTACACTATCATTATTTTTGTTGTCAAAAATTAATTTTGTTGAAAAAAAACAGATGAGGTTAAAATATTTTTTAAAATGTATCAGTTGTAGGCGATGGACACTGAAACTAAATCCCCTTATTTCAGCAGTATAGAACTTTCTCAGCGTAGGTACTCGGAAGCCGGCACTGCAGTGATGCTTTTGGAAAAGGCCGATGCAAGATCTATGAAGCAAAAAACTTTCTAGCTATTCCTTTCTCAAAACATAGATTAATTCACGCGTCGTAATGCTCAGGAGCTAAAACGTTTCTAGCTCTTTCCTCTAGGACACATTAGGCGTGCTCAATCATGTTGAACACAGGAGATTGTGCAGACCATGGAAGATGTTCAAGCTCACTTTCATATTCTTCAGATCACTTTGTCGCCAGTTTTGTAAGGTTAACTGGTGCAATTTTATCCTACGACAGCATTTTCTTCGGAGTATAACGGGTATAACGGTAGAACCAACGGATGTACATAGTCCTTTGGATTGTATCAGTAGACTTAGTTTATGATGAGACTATCAAGAAACAAAAGCCATCACAAAAACTTCCCAAAAACTTACGGCCCAAAACATCAACGATTCACCTGTGTGCTTTATTCTAAATAAAAGACTATTTGCATTATATGCATATGACTGAATTGAAAAATAAACTCTCTTAAAAGGAAAATGAGAATTTGGATCAAGGATGCGTAACACAAAGCCCACAGCCCGAATCTGGTCCGCCTTCTTATTTGTACTGCCCGCAATGACTTTTACAAATGTCATTGAATGTGTTCCCCTGCTTACATTTCAACATCAAATATTCGTACTTGTGATGAATAATTTTGTAATAATTCTTATTTCCGCAGATTTTTTACTCATTTTTTAAACTTTTTATTCTCGTTTTCACCTTTTTTGTTTTCACAGGCATCACATCATAACTGCCGTTGTTTGTCAATGGTTGGTGATAGTGACTTGTCTAACTCATCTGGCTGTTAGCTTGATTACGTTCAACTGCTGCTGTATGTGGTTGTCAGTTTCCTCGCTACATCAGCTTGTGCTTCATTTTATGTATTTGGGAATTTGCATTCAGATATTAATTAACATTGGCTTCGTCAAAGAGGAGAAAAGTAGACGCTGAGAGTTAAACATATCAAGAGAAGTGGACCGACAACTATTTGTTTTTAATCCAGAAGCAAAAATGTCTTTGTCTGATAAAGTGGGAAACTATTCAGCTTTTGAAGGAATATATCGGAAAAGACATTAGAATGCAAAACACGCTAATTACGATAGTTACAAAGGTCAACTGAGAATAAATAATATACACAATTTGAGAAAGAGTATAGCTGTTCAACAGATGCTGCTCCCACAAGATAATGATGTAGCTGTATTCTGAAAGTGAATTTGTCGAGAAATACTTTATTTTTGTTATAAAACTACTGCGTTTTGAGGTAAGCAATAATACTGTAAAGACAATTCTTTGTCGTTGGACACCCGACGAATCCATGATAAATGTCCACATGTCATAAAATTAAGTATTAAACATATCGCACCAAAATTTGAAGCATTTTCCATTGCTCTTGATGAGGGCGCAAAAACCAGTCATACCACTTATTTGGCTATATTTATTTATCCACGGAGTCAACGCCAAACTTCAGTTGTACAAAATAATTTTCTTGCTCTTCAACAAATAAAGAATAAACAAAGGGTAAAAACATGTTTTAGGAAGTAAAACATCTTCACGGATGTAAAAATGCTTTGGTATCTATTTGAAATTATCTACCATTCATGTTTAGCATTCTCAATGCCACTTCGACTAGCATTTAGTTGATTATGGCAGGCTTTACTAAAACTATATTATTTTAGGAAAAAAAATTATGTATTATTGTACAAGTGATAACGAATTAACTTGATCAATGTACCAAGCAGTATTATAGCAAAGCAAGTAATATTGTAGTAAGGACCCTGCTGAGTATTCATTGCGGATGCCCACAGCTGCTAAAAATGGTTTATGGTTAGAAGCGTTACATAGTGGCTTACATAGTGGAGACGGGCTGTTGCCTCGTCCACTTCTACCTTCACCTCTACAGTTTTAGTCCGAGCTTGAATGTTATTCCCGTGAAACACCGATGGTCAACCATTTTAATATTAGATAACGTCCACATGATCATTTAGTTCAACAACATTCAATTTTCAAAACTTTTTCATCATGTGCAACCTTTTATCTTGGCAGTTAATTATATAGGATACTATTCTTCCCTCATTCAGCTAGTAGCAGGTGATTCTGGATCCTTTTCCCTTAGTGCATAACAAGGACTATTCGTTTCAGATGCAGCAGCCAGATGAAAGCTATTAATTTTCAATCTTTTAAACTGTGATATATCTCTGATATTTATTTCCTATAACTAAATTTGAGCGTTTGAAGTTAGTACCTCTAATATCGCTGAAAATTCAAACATCATACTTATTCAAACATCATACATGTGTTTGTAGACAAAACACAGAATCAATCACGATAACTAACGAAAGTATTATACGCTGGCTCGAACTTCGAGATCTCTATACACCAAATGTTTCCTTTACCTTATCCAGTCCTCGCAGATAGCCTGATGGTTCTCATGAATCATTTACTCTTAAAATGGATAAGATTTTAAAAATTCAGAAGAACTTGGAACTATTGATAGGAAAATAAGCTTGCTAATAATTAGATTGAAAACGATGGCACATTTTCATCAGCAAGCAACATTTAAGTGGAAACCAGAAGTGCTAAAAATTTAAGAAATTTACTTAAATGTTGATTTCATTTCTGACCATTCTTCAGCATTGCAGCTATACATTAATGTAGCTCTAACGGGAGTTCTGAATTGATATTTCCATTATAATTTGTCATGACATTGTACCAGCGTCCGGCCATCTTTTTCGAGGGTGCATGAATTATCTTCTCACAAGTTATCAACTGAAGGAGTTTTCTTTTCTTTTTCTTTTTTTTTTTTTTTTTAAATTTCGTGACATTCATTTCTGACCATTCTTCAGCATTGCAGCTATACATTAATGTAGCTCTAACGGGAGTTTTGAATTGATATTTCCATTATAATTTGTCATGACATTGTACCAGCGTCCGGCCATCTTTTTCGAGGGTGCATGAATTATCTTCTCACAAGTTATCAACTGAATGAGTTTTCTTTCTTTCTTTCTTTTTTTTTTTTTTAATTTCGTGACATTCTCCAAATAAATAACATAATAAAATAAATTTCAGTTCCATAAATTTCATAAATTCTCCATAAATTTCTGTTCGTTTGATAGTAAATGTTTCTGAGAAATCTATTGACAGCTAGAATGAGATTGCCATTTGTGTGGGCGTTTAAAATTTCTCGCTGTAAATTTATCAGTTAGATGAGCGCACTTTTCTTGAACTAGAAAATGTTATCTCACCTTGCGACTAGCTTTGCCGAAATTTCTCAGGAGACGTGTCCTGTCCGCTAGAATTTTCCAGTTGTAGAAAGGGTGAACCCCCATCATAAAATATGTCAGCTAGAACGGATTTTTACTTTCATTCTTAATAAGTGTCTTACTTAATTTTAATAGCTAAGCTCTCTTGAGTTTCTAGGGACAAAAATGCGAAGTCTACTGATTAAAAATACATTTGTAAAATTGTTAAAATACATATATGAAAATTGTATAGCTATAGTTGTAAAACGTATCCTACCAAATTTTTAATTATTTTAATGGAGGTACACCGTTACTGGATAACGACTTAACTCCAAAGCAGGTCCAGATGCCATGCCATATTTTAGAGCACGGAAACATATTCCACCATCATTTTTTTTCGTTCAGAAAGCTTCTTAACTAGAAACGAATTATTTATATAACTCTGTTAGTTGAACCGGGTATTTTTACTTTCCTTCTTAAAAATGTAACTGCTTTAGTTCATTTTTACGGCTAAGCTTCCTTCAGCTTCTTGGGACAAAAATGCCGAGTACCTGACCTAATGATAAAAAAAAGCATTCGTATTACTGAATGCAAATATCTTCGTGGAATATTATTGAATTGCAATGTTGCAGTAGTAAACAATATTCCACGAAATGTTTAGTTGGTTTGACTCCGCGAAATGTTTAGTAAATGATGGTGCAGAGTTATTGAATGAAGACTTATTTGAAAGCAGGTCCAGATAGCATGTTATAACCCCGATTACTAAAATATATTCCAAGCATCATGTTTATTCGTCCAGAAATATGCATAATTGGAAGTATATCTTCCAATTATGCATATTGAAGAAATGAACTTCATTTCGTTGAAACTATTGAATTCATATTGTAGTACTATTTTTTTCTTTTTTAATCTCTGAAAAAATTTTACAAGTCTAGCGTTTACAAGAAATATTGTCCAGCAGTTTTTGTCAAGCAACAATTGTACGTGATACCTTGGATAGTTTTAAAATAATTTGTTACACAATTTTTATGAGTTAACTCCTTATAAATTAGGTCCTTATAAAACTCCTTATAAATTAGTGATAGTGAGAAAATAATCAGTTCAAAGCAGTAATCAGAAACTTCCACAATAATATCCCTGGCTGTTAAATTGTGACAAAGTTCTCTCTCAGAAACCAAGTTTTCCATTTGAAATTAGGCGAAAAAACATCCTGAAGGTACCGAAAAACCCGATACTTTCCTGCGATCTCGATATTGAAAAATGATAATCAATTGTTGCATTTTATTTTAGTACACACTCATTAAAGTAAAACACACAGTTTTGACTTTAGATTGTTACATTTAGGAAAGAATGAAAATATACGAGTATATACATATGCATAAATAATATTACTTATTACTTAAAAAGTATTAGTAGACGAGTGGTACCATAAGTGACTTTCAACAACGTTTTATTTACTGCTGCGAATTCAAACTAAAATAACAATCCAAACAGAAAATTTTATGTTTTTAACAATCCGTTAACCAAGCACTTACCTCATTTACATTTTTGTCAAAAAATGCATTTTTACGATTATCAGCTCCCTTTATTATTTCCTTTATACCCTCCAGGTAAAAAACTTAAATAAATGCTGCTATCTGCTCTTGCATTTTCAAAGAACTGACACAGCCATCTGTGAATTCCATGTTTTTCCTTTAGATGTTAATTTTCCGTTAAGTATTTTTTCTTCACTTGGCCATCCTTTTACATATTTAGTTTTTAAACATAGTTTCAGAAAGCAATTTGAAAATAATCTTTTCTGACATATGTTATCGTTTTAACTTTATTTTTAAAAAATATTTTAAACTAGAAATGTTTGCTACCTATTCATATCTCAAGATTTTACTGCATGCGTTTAACATTATTCAATGACATCTACACGTTTGCGATTTATTCTAAACATTTGTGAGTCTACCATAGAACAAAATAAAAACCTTTATGGGGTACTTTCTCTCTCCTTTCCGCTTGCCTTCGTGGCATTATTGGAAGCATACTCGACGTGTGTCTGAGAGCTTTGGGGTTCAAGTCTCAGGAAGGGCACTGCACGTTTTTGAAGTTTTCTGTTTAAACAAACCTAAATGATTCTACTGTGGCTCCCGAACTAAAAGGCAGTGGACGGTAATTCCTCACCACCAGAATTTGGCGATTGGACCCCTTAATCCCCATTCACTGTTTAGAACAGGGGGTACTTAAGGTATTTTCTACCTCCTTTTCGCATACTTTCGTTGGGCATTTGGAAGCATACACGATGCGTATTCGAGAGCATCGGGGTTCGAATCCCGGGAAGGGCAATGCACATTTTTCACATCTCCTGTTTTATAAAAACTGAATAACTCTACATCTTAATTCCTATTTAAACAGAGTGGAAACAAATTGAAATCCCAGGAAATGCTTTACAAATATCTCTGATTCCTTCTAGATATAGCAAAGTATTCTGGATGTTTCCCTATGTGAGACATTAGAAATATCATTCCTTTACGCCAATATAATGTGGGCATCAACACAAAAATTTATTCATTAAACTGAACTAGTACAACTATGTACTAAACTGACTAGAAATTAATAAAGATAGAGTTACTTTCTACAATATACGATTTTGATGTAAATACTCCAACGTTTCGCGTTTTAGTGTTAGCTTGCGTTAAATGTTATCTGCATACAATTAATTTGTCATAAACCTTTCAAACTAGCATGCATATGGATTAATAGATGAGTAAAAGGTGCATTGGTCTTAAAATTTGTTAAAATTTAACTTGTCGCTTTTTTGTCGTTTACTAAAGTAACGTTATGTGGAGTCATTTTCTAATAATTTTAAAGAATATTAAAAACAATGAATGAATTAGTCAAAATAATATTAATAAAGTAGCGTTTTATAAGGAACCCATACAGAATTAAAGGCTGTAGGAGCTAAAGAAGAAATATTAAATTTGGCCGTATAGTCTGCAAAAAACATTTTGCAGTAGAAAATTAAGAAAATATATGAATCTGATCCTATACTAAAGAATAATAATTTTGAGCCTATTGTGCATATTTTAGAAAATAGAGCTACTAAAAATTCAAGACTGATGTGTGAATAAAATATCTGTATAATATTTTTGATTTGCCTGCGCAATAAAATATATATTCATTGTATTTAATTCTGTACACCAAATTGTATAGAATTCTGATTTATAAGTTTTTGAGTTAGGTCAAGCATTCATTTACTATTTGTTCGTACTACCGTTGTAGCTTTAAAAAGATGAAGTATTAATATTAGAGCCTACGGTTTTTTCAGAGATATAAAAATTAAATTATCATAATATCCCGTAGACGGTCAGTATGTTCGAGGAAGGATTTTCGAACTGCAAACTGGGATGCGATACGTAACGCTTGAAAGGATGTATTTAAGAGGTTAAGAGCATATTCAGGAATGTGTTAAGGTTGTAACATATAAATCTCAAATCCTAATAGCGTTCCTACTTTGTCGAGTGAACGTACATAGGATGCCCTGAGGATATACTGGATGTGGCATTAAGTATTCGATAGGATATGTTTAGGAGGTTACTGGGATATTTCAGCATGTGCTTAGAATGAAGTACGCAAGATCAGATCCAAACATGATCCCCTACTTCATTGACGGGACCTAGCTAGAATGTCCAGATTACATCTTTAGATGTGACATTAAACTATCGGAAGGATAAATTTACAAGGTTAGGGGGATACTTTGCGACGTTCTGAGGATCTGTGTTTGTTACGTTAGCCACATTTTCAAGTTATCCCGAAAATGTTTTTATATTATTGAATATCTTCCCTGTTTCGAATGCTATTTAATTTACATAACGAAATGAACGTATTCTCAAAATTAAGTAGTTTAAAAAATCCAAGTAAACTGTTAGCAGTATGTGCTAATTACTTTATGGATTATTTCTCTTTACCTTTTCGTTTACCTGCTGTTGGATTGATTGAGATTTTAGTTTAACAGTGCACGTTGTAGACTCATTAATTTTATCGATACAAGAGATGTGAAAAATGTGCTGCGCCCTTGCCATTATTCCAACATTGAACTTCCCGATTACGCTTTGGACGTGCTATCTAGTTACACTAAGAAAGCACGTGGAAAGAAGGGAGAAAATATCTTATATGGTCTAACCTAGTGCGCGGAAGAATAGAGAAACCACCTTATAACAACATACCAGACTAATAACCAGACTTTTAGACTTCTAGTAATATGTTTAAAACAGAGTTTATCGGATGAAAGTTTTTTAATTAATCTTCTATTAGTAGCAAAATCTGATAGCTTGTAATAATATATTTATAGTTAAGTGCATTCGAGTTATCAATGAATTTGATGCACATAGAACCGATGCTAGCTAGATATTATTTACTTTTCCCAAAGAAACAATTTAAAATACTGGAACTTTTCACAAAAATACCCGCACAGCTCTTTGCGGCATGACAGAGTACAATTAGCAGTTACCATTTCAAACTACTAAGAGCATTACACATAACGCATTGCGAAGCACATCTAAAGAGTGAAACTCGCGCGGAGATTTCTCAATACTCCGAAGTCAACTCAGAACCCAGAGTTAGTTCAAGGTCAACATCGGAGTTGACTTCAGAGTTGACTGAGAACTGATGTTCTCTCCTATTTTATTAAAGTTACATATAAGAGACGGATACAGGTATATACATATAGGAATTAATTACAGTTATTCAATTGCAGTACCAATTACAGTTATACAGGGACCAGACCAAAATGTCGCCAAAAGCGCCAAACTCAGAGGCCGTATGACGATTTCTCACCAAATTCATCGCCAGCTTGACGATATCTCACTAATTTAGCGTAATAGCTAATTACCTCAATGTTAAACAGATTTGCGCCTTTGACGTTACTTTTCTGGCGAAGATTTTCTTTTCTTGAGGCCGTTCATGTTACATCATACAAAATTCGTAACTATACGTTGTTAAATTATGAGAGTAGTCGAAATTCAAATTTTATAAAAATCATGCAACTAATATAACATAATTACTTACGTGACTTAAATTATGTATATTCTGTACAAATACTGTACAAAATATGCTTTCCGCAAGAACATTAAATTTGTGATTACTCGGAGAAGTACATTGTGAATCAGCATTATTACAAGAAGTAATAATCTCACAATATTAATACATATAAATTCGCTTTATGTCTAATGAAATTAGTGTAATAAGTAATTAATTCTTTATAATATTTTAATGTTTTTTAATTAAGCCCACCAGCGGCAGAGCGGTAAAGTGACTGAACATTGGCAGTTCGGTTAGGTTTCCCTTAGGATATTTTCCACCAAAGCATCCCTCAGGAAGATAGCCCTTAAATGTATAAATTTAATACAGCAATAATTTTATACGGAACGTAATTCTTCGCCATTGAAAATATATTATTTATAAGTACATTGGGAGCAACGTAACCTTTTTTACTATATCCGAAGATTCTTTCTTTATTAATAGATTAGTTTTCTCTCTTCTTTTTACTCTTACAGAAAAAAAAAATTTAAAGATTATGTCGTAGAAATTGTCCGTAAAGTGTATGGAAGAAGTATGAGTCGCACTAAAATGCAAAAACAATTCTTCATTCAATGCCTTTTGGTGTTAATACTTGAATAAATCGGAACTCACTCAACCTCGGCTTCTGAAATGAAATTCTATCTACAGCATAACTAGCACAGATTTCATACATTTGTCACACAGCCTGGCAAATCCAAACAACAAGATGTGCTAACGTAGTTTCTGGCATCGACGTGTTCTCCGAATAATAAAGAGCTTCGAAAACTCCGTACAAGGCACTTTAAATAGCTTTCTCTTCAAAATATTCTATTTATATGCTAATACACTGACATGATAGTTCTCGTTTGTTTCTCTGATCTGGCAGATTGGAAAAGGATGCACTGCATACCATGAAGTATTTAGGAGATATTATTCAAGTATTATCTTGAATTTAAATTTTTGATTTTGTATTTGTTGTGGATTCTTATAAAACCTGAAACAGCAATACGTTCATTAAATATTCCAGTTTCTGTTTATAGCCAAATGAAGATAAAAGTCACGAAGTTAAGCATCATATGAAATGCTGGACAGCTTACTTCTCAACTTCTCCAAGCAGCTGTAATATAAAAAAGGTAAATATTGACGTTACTATAATATACATGCACATTTATTGAAATAGTGTCTGTATTCTTAACATCTAATTCGTCTTGCAATGCTCTGAATATGCCACTGGTTATTCACTATAATTTAAGGGCTGGCTAGAACGCGAGATGATAAGACCACTGAATACTGTTAGATTTTATTAGGGTTCAAATTGCAGCGAACAAGCTGGCTGTATAGAAATTTTGGAGTTTCCATATACTGCAAGATTCACTTTCTCTTAGAACGTCCTCTTTGAAGAATCCTTCCCCTTAGACAGATATCCTTTGCCGGAATCTGATAAATCGTATTTAATCCACCATATATTCTTAAGCATCATAATCATGATAATAGACTCTCCCTTAGAAGGTCACCCACCAGTGACCTAGCGGTAAAATCGCTGAATACTAGTAATTCGACTTGGGATCGACTGCAAGCAACCGGGTTAGCTGCATGGGTTTCTCCTCATGTGGGTAAAACCCAGTTTTCGTCAGGAAGGTCCTTCGCGAGGACAACCCTTTCCCTAAGCAATAGTCCTTACGGGCTTTTCCATAATTTTATAAACCATCTCCAAAACTCTTTAAATATCCTTCCCGAAGTCATCATTCTTTTAAGCAGGTATCTTGAAGCTTTGTCATAATCAAATAAAAAAATATGTCTTATCTCTAGTCCATTTGACCGCAGATTGCATCCATCCGAGCGTTACGAGTTTAGCCCTGAAATTTCAAAGTTACTCAAAATGTCATGAATAAGTGATATTTTCTTGATTTTAATTTTAAAATGACTCTCATTTTGTACCTTAATTCCTTTTCTTGCAATATACATCCAAACTGAAATCAAATACATTAAACTCTAGCAGAAATTTTCATATATAATGAATATAGAAGGCAACCTTCTATACGGAATTTTCCGACCGTAACGCTGAGATGGAAACAAATATTTTAAGCTCATTTTGTCATTAAATTTATTTTAAGATGTTTCAGAATGATCTTTGATGTCATGCATAAAATGCTTATATTATATTTTTACAATTATTAAATAGTTTTTAAAAGACCAGCAGGAAATATTTGAATAAGGTGAAACGAAGTCCTTTCCTAGCAACTATTTTGGTTGAAACTGATATGTACTATTTCTATACAAATGCATATTAAAACTTTATTTTACTTTGCGTGTCGTTCCGTCATAAGCACATGCAAAACAGTTTGCTTACTTTCTTATTTAATCGTGGTATTTGTTAATATTTTGTGGTATTGCTTAATTTTGTTTTTGTTAAAACTCTTTACACACTTTTTTCGTTTTCCTCACTTTGTAAGATATTATTAGTCCAAAGAAGTATTGTCCCTGAAGGACTATTGTTTTCGTTTTGAGATTTTGCGTTAAATCACTATAAACGACGAATCACTTTTCAAACTGTTTCCTCCAAACGTTAGAGTCCTGCAGTATATTTGAAGAAATTAAATAATGAAAAATCTGCATAAATGTATGTATATTTCTCGCACTGTGATAAAATAACGGTACATAGAGCCATCGAATTTAAATGGCGTAATCCTCCTACGAATATGGGTATGTGGAATACCAAATTTGAATTTTGGAATTTATTTCATTATAGGTATCATATTTTGTGAAACTTTAACGAATTTTTGAGTGAAGGATTTAAAAACGAGCAATGGCAACACTCTACGAGGACACAAAAAGCTTTTTATCATCAAGCGTGGAACTGTGTATCGGAAATTTTAAAGATAGGCTCATTTTAAAATTATTTTGCGACATTGCTATTGAACTGAATTTTATGGTTTAAGGGCAAAGAACATGATATTTAATAAATTAAGGTTAAAAACGTTAAAAAGACTCCCATTTGAACGTAATTTAAAATCTGAAGCCTTTCAGATTTTTAGTCCAAAAGAGGCCGTGTCCTTGACGGACTATTGTTTTTTTTAATTATTAAACACAACCAGAGACTGTGGAGAATTCAGGAAATTTCTGGATGCACCGGTGTCTGTGAACCTGCTTTCTTATCAGATGTCAATGGTTTAAAAAAGATGAAACATTAACCTCAAATGTAGAATTTATGCAACAAAGCTTGCTTGATTAACGCATAGAAAAAAAAAGAGTGAATGATACTCGTAAGAAGTCGTAAGATAAACTAATACTGTTATGTAGAAGTTTCGACACCAAGGTTAAATAGCTTTACTTCAAGGTACCATGCTAAATAAGAAACTCCTATAAGTTAAATGTTAAATATGAACCTACTTGCCGTGAAAGGTTTCTACTTCCTCTTAGGGAGGAAACTAAACCCTTAAGAATTTGCCAACTACCAAACTTTTAGTGATCGTATAGTGAAACGTTAAAGCATTTTGCGTTGTGAAAAAATGCATCCCGGGACCGCGCCGTGAGAGGATCGAAAACATAAGAAAAACATATACAAGATATATAGGAAAAACATATTAAATATATAAAGAAAACATACTGTAATAGGTTTCCAGATTAAATATCCGTTTATTCAATTACATCACAATGAAAAAAAATCTTAACCTCATCTGAGAGTCTAAGGAGAAGTCATCAATTTGTCATTTACCCTTTTTTTTCATTTAAATTCATATAAAAAAAACTTAAGGTTTGTCTGGTAATTTAAAAAGGGGAAAGGGAAAACAATTGATAGCCTGAGAATTAATTTTAAGATTCGACGTTGTTTTTACTTCTAAGGACGTTTTTGAAAAACTTGCTTAAAGTTCAAACACAAAAAAATAAAACTTAACTTGGTTGGACATCTTGAAGTGGAGGACTCGTATCTTAATAAGCGTTGACGTCGGCCGGGCTCATCTTTACACTGGTTCTCATAATGTCGACGCCACTTCACCACTGTAGAACAGAAACAGGAGCACTGCTGCCCAGGACGGCTATCCGCTTGGTCCTGAAAGTCCTAAGTCAACACGCAGGTAACTCGTTCAAATTTCGCCTCTTTACCAGCACGCGGCAAGGGAGCGTGTTTGCAGCTTCCGGCCAGAAACGTTTTTTCTAGGCAATTACGGCTCGCCTGTTCTTACTCATCCCAAGAGTAACGTCCAAGTAAGTTCCACCCGCCAGTCAGTAACGTCCAAGTAAGTTCCACCCGCCAGTCAGTAAGAGAGTCTCTTAACCAAAACGCGGCCGGGGAGCATATTTGCCGCTCCCCGCCGGGAACATCTCTCGTCGTGAATTACATCTTGCCTATCACTTTCAAGCAAGTTTCCAAGAGTAACCTCCAAAAGTCCAGCAAGCCCGTAAGTAATTCAGTGAATCCAACTCGAATTTCCTTCGTCTCCTTCACAAACGCGGGCTCCCACTATGGCTTCACTTATCGCCCCCTTAATTTTGGCAAAATTTGCGTTTTCAACCCCTGAATGCGGAAATAAGGGTGAACGCGCATGCGCGCCCTTCTTCACTTAGCCAACAACCGGACCCTCAATCGCCAAAAACCTGAATGACTTACATTGAAAGACAAGTAGCAACCTTTGTCCTTTTTTTGTCACGTACTTCCTCTCTTAAGGACAACACAATGAAAAATCCTTCTAGAACATTCTAAAGGACAAAGCGCGCGAAATCATGACTTGGCAAAAATTGCTTCCCTTTCCCTGCTTCTTTCACAATGAATCAAAGCTTGTAGAAAATTTGCAAATAAAAGAAAATAAATAATATTCTTTTAAACTAAATAATATTCCCAGAAGCATCTGTTTTTCCCCAAAATTAAAGCCTTAAAATAAATAATTCATAATTAAATAAAAATTAAGATTTTCATAAATCAGAAAATCATTCACATAGTTTTTATAACGCTATCAGACAAATTCTCTACACAACATTTCCTTTCCCCTAAGGAATTAAATTTTGGTTTACCAAAATTTAGAAGACAGACACTTCTTGAAATACCATGACTCATACTGTGCAATAAGGCTAAAGGATAACATAATGTAACAATATTTCACACGACTCCTTGGTAACAGTGACGTTACTGATACATTAAATTTCAAGTCCAAAATGTGCAAGTAAAACAACAAGATTAATCAAAGCAATTACTAATTAAAATACTCAAGGAAGATCATCAAAAACAATTAATCAAAAACATCAATTAAATCACTTAATTAATTAAACCTAGAAATACTCAGAACATATACAAAAATAAAAATATAAAATAAGGCGTTAATCACAAAAAAAATATGTCTAAGATCAATCAATAATTTTATGACAAAAAGAACTTCTCCTTTTTTTTTTCAGTTCATTACATCACACTAGTGTTGCAGTCTCTGTGTGGCCACATTTCTGAACGTTTATTTATCTATTCATTCCTTTTCAGTCCATTAATGTAAACAATTTCACCTGAGGTCGAGCACATTCTACTATTGTGACAATTTCTGCTGAGCACAATCATGGAGTACATTAAATGAGTACGGAGTTGTCAATGCAAGCGAGAGAAAACCCTGTAGTTAGAAATCATTGTGTTAGCAACTCCCCCCTGCAGCCTTCAACGCGAGAAAGTGAAAGCAACAACCCCGTAATGTAAGAGCTCAGCACCACCATAGCTTTAGTAAAGAAACTTGACCTTAAAAGAAACCAGATTTCACCCTCCTAAGTCTCACCTTCGACCAAGGAAGAACAATCACTCTTTCAAAGTTGAAGAAGACTTTATCTGTCAATTTTTCCCTTACGATAGATAAGCCACTGAATGTGTTCGGATACTCACACCCGAAGAAAGAAATAATCTAATCCAATTGCTCACACCACAAAAAAAAATGAAATAAATAAAAATAAGATAATTAACGCGCCGCAGATACATAAAATACATTCCTGAGAAAATAAACACACTAATAATTCAAACAATTCCAAATAAAATATGTCACATGAACGTATTCAAACAAAGAGTAAAGACCCCCCTAAGTACTACGAAATTGAATAACTTCCAGGAATGAATCCCAAACAATCACGTCTAAGAACAGAAGCGGCCTGATCAGGGCCAAGCATTAGAAAAGAAAAGAACGTTACAACACAAGGAACCTCGTAACCAGCCGAAAATACCCCCCACAAAAAAAAATCAGAAAGAAAGAAAACGTGATTGTCCAAAAGTTCAATCCAACCAAAATCAATTCCGAAAATTAACATAACGAATACGCTGTACAAATACCAATTAGAATTTTATCCAAGACACACACAAAATAATAATAATACAACCTAATGCATATACAAAATAACGTTTGGCCAATATTTACAAACAGATACTACCAAGATACACATATACACATAAAATGAAAATACAATTAAACTGTAAAAATTTCGTACATAATTCAAATGAGCAATGAGATCAGTGATACTTAAAAAAAATTTAAACTGCAATACCTAAACAAATACACGAATAGTCATTACGTTAAATCATATCAAGTCAAAAATATTTCACTGTAATTCAAATCAAGCCAAAAAATATCAACCAGCAGAGTGAAGTGTCGCTAAAAATTTCAAATCTCACGGTAAACACTAGTGAGTAACAACACCAAACTTCAGTCCCCTTAGTAAGACAACAAAAATTTCAGTAATTCTAAAAATCCCTTAAGTCCACGAGAAAAAAAAATTCAACCTAGTCAAAGAAATCAATCAAAGCTGGACTGAAGCACGTTACTAGAACACTAAATAAAATATCACAAATCAAAAAGTGTTCAAAACAAAACCCCAATTTTAGGTAAAAACTGAGATCTATTCTGCATCAGACTCTTCCAAAACGTTGTATAGTAACCTAAGTAGCAGCCTTCAGAAACACCTCCACCCAAACAAAAGAAACAAAGTAACTCTTTACCGCGTCCATGTAAGCTGAGAAAAGCGCTGTATTATAAATGACAGACAAACTTTTACGTATCAAGCAAACCTCCAGACACGTTGAAAGAGAACATAAGATCTCTAATCTCGGAAAGAAAAGTGCGCTGACTGAAACGTTACAATTCTGAACCAACACAATGAAAGAGATACAACAATAGATTTCTCAGATAACAAGTTCCTGTTTGCCCCGGTGTAAGAGGTCAAGTGCCACCATGAAGTGCAAGTATTTACAAGAAAACGAGCTTTCAGGACATTACAACTTCACGCAAGACCTAACTGCAAGCAACAAATGCAAAGTTCTCAAAAGTGCTAAACTAAAAAAAAAAAAAAAAAAATACTCATAACTCATAACTCAAAATCCCTAAAAATCACACATATGAAATCCATAACTCAAATTCTACTATTTTCCTATGACCACAGAAATCTCAATTCTTCCACAGAAACCAAACATCAGAGAACTTACATTTTACGGACCTTGGCAGAAACCACCAAAACAAAACAAAAACCTGATACAACTATCTTAATACTACCAATTCAAATACAAAACTTAAGCCAAAACAAGAATTAACCCCAAATTCAGCAACAAGTCCAACCAAGAAAGAAAATTCAATAACTCAAATCAATCTATTACGATTCACTAGCAAATTCAAGACAAACTACTTGTAATCAACAGAAAATTCCCACACATGAGTACAGAGCAAAAGTAACTAATCTTCTCAAACTTATCTAAAAATTTCCACAAAACAAATTCCCGTTGTCACCAAAATTCTCATTAAAATTCACTTTCTACAATTCACAAGACTAAATTACTACTGTTTAAACAATTTTCACGTGATAACTCTTCACAAACTTAAAACTCAGAAAATAACTAATCTCAATTACTCTGACTCATTAAACTAATTAGAACTTCACTCAAGCTGATGAATTCAATCCAAACAAATTAAATATGCAAACATCACTATTGCTGATCTCAGGCAAAAATTCAAATCTAACCCATGTTCACTTTAAAACAGAATTTTGCAATTGAAAAATAACCTTCAATTTTTTTTAACTCATTCATTTGTATTATTACGCCTTCAGAACTTTTAAAATTCATTGCTCAATACTAAATTAAATTTTCTAACACATTACACAATATACTGGAATCATAACAAAACATTGTAAATCAAAAAGCAATAATATACTACGCTAGAGAATCATGAAAACATTACATACATTTCACAAAATATTATTAAGTCAAAAAAATCAAAATTTCTCTAACGTTACCCCTCACAATTACACATTTCACAAGATTCTAGGTTAAATAAGTAGCAAAAACACACAAAAAAAAAAAAAAAAAAAAAAAAAAAAAAAATTCTAGCTACGCATAGCTATGGCTTGTCTCATTCAGTAAAATAATTAGAGTCTTTAATCTCTTTCTCTTAGAAGTGCTCATAAAATGAGTCCAGTTTTTAAAGACAAGCACTCGAGACTTTATACAAGGATACACAAATAGCATAGGATTATCGTGAAATAATTCATTTTCCATCTTGTATCAGAAATCAGAAATCAAAAATATACATCCAGAAAACACTCAAGGATTTTCAACAGTAAAAATGTACAGCACCTATTCTGCTACATTAAAATATATATTTTTCCTAATTTTAAAGTTCAATTCTGTTTGCCTAACGTTAAAGTCCAAACTTCCTGAAATTCACACAAATTCTCAAAATTTATCCTCTAGTATTAACAAATAAGCAAACACAAATCAAAAAAAATTAATCCTAGCACATAGACTCAACTCCTTCATTAAAACAGTAAATTACTAAAAATAGGTAAATTCAAAATTCAAGTTCAATTCTCGATCCGATCCCCCACTAAGCAGAGGTCACGTCACCAAATGTTATATAGAAGTTTCGACACCAAGGTTAAATAGCTTTACTTCAAGGTACCATGTTAAATAAGAAACTCCTATATGTTAAATGTTAAATATGAACCTACTTGCCGTGAAAGGTTTCTACTTCCTCTTAGGGAGGAAACTAAACTCTTACGAATTTGCCAACTACCAAACTTTTAGTGATCGTATAGTGAAACGTTAAAGCATTTTGCGTTGTGAAAAAATGTATCCCGGGACCGCGCCGTGAGAGGATCGAAAACATAAGAAAAACATATACAAGATATATAGGAAAAACATATTAAATATATAAAGAAAACATACTGTAATAAGTTTCCAGATTAAATATCCGTTTATTCAATTACATCACAATAAAAAAAAAAAATCTTAACCTCATCTGAGAGCCTAAGGAGAAGTCATCAATTTGTCATTTACCCTTTTTTTTCATTTAAATTCATATAAAAAAAACTTAAGGTTTGTCTGGTAATTTAAAAAGGAGAAAGGGAAAACAATTGATAGCCTGAGAATTAATTTTAAGATTCGACGTTGTTTTTACTTCTAAGGACGTTTTTGAAAAACTTGCTTAAAGTTCAAACACAAAAAAATAAAACTTAACTTGGTTGGACATCTTGAAGTGGAGGACTCGTATCTTAATAAGCGTTGACGTCGGCCGGGCTCATCTTTACACTGGTTCTCATAATGTCGACACCACTTCACCACTGTAGAACAGAAACAGGAGCACTGCTGCCCAGGACGGCTATCCGCTTGGTCCTGAAAGTCCTAAGTCAACACGCAGGTAACTCGTTCAAATTTCGCCTTTTTACCAGAACGCGGCAAGGGAGGCGTATTTCCAAATCCTACCCCACTTTTCGAATTTTTGACGTCATGAACAAATCGACTAGTTTCGCCTGGATGGTAATTCTTGAGCATGCGCTGAAGGGCGAGAAGTAACATAAACAGAACTTTGACTTGTATTTGTAAACAGTATTAAGTATATTGTCTGAAAGTGCATTCGTTTATGTAATTGCATAACTTTACTGTTTCTGTAATAAGAAAACTTCATCTTCTTCATTCAGATAAAATTTATTTTAATATTATTATTATCTGGTTATAGGATTATACGAAATGCTGAGTACTCTAGGTACTATCGTAATCTTCGCATAACCTTTCACATTGGATTTTGCCTTATCATTGTAAAATATATTGTATTATAAAGATTAAATCAAAGCAAATTACTTTGTTAGAGGTGTGAATGTTCTGACTGAATTTTCTTTTTATCACTTATTATTCATTTCCTCTTTGAAAACACATTCATATTTGACAAATAATTATCTCCGCTGAAAATTTTTTGATTGTTTGAAAACTATATTTGTCAATAATGTAATAAAAACTCATTAATCTAGTGCTTCATAGATCAATATGACAACGAATTCAAAATGTTTTAAAAACAGTTCTTTAATCTTAATTTTGTAGTAGATGCAACTAATGTCACAGAGAAAAAATATTTCAATAAAAAAGTTCTCCATGTTAATTCAATAGCAAAATTATTTCTATTTCAGTGAGAAATCCACTTTCAATGCTTATATAACAGAAAAATGGTATATAACATAAGCATTTTAGCAATACATAAGCAATGGGCTTATATAACATAAACATTTTAGAAGTTTTAAATATAATCTAAAGGTTTACTATATGATTTTATGTAAGAAACGTAATAATTTACTTTCATTCCTTTTAAATTGGCGTATTAGTTTCCAATCAACTAAAATTTTTGGCAAGTTAGAGACTTAACACACAGTATTCTGTCACTTAAAAAATATCAATTAATTGTTCTTTTTCATTTAGAGATACATTGGAATTGAAAATACCAAAGGCAAAATGGGTCACAGATCCAACCTAATTCCTTATTTGGAAATTTTTCAAAAAATTTTCTGTCAATTTTATCATATGTTGTTTTAAACAAGAAATCTGTATTATTTTCTTTAGTAAATTCTGAAAAGCATGTTTCCAGTTTTTTTTTTATTCAATTCTCCTTGCCAAAGTATTGGCTTAGTTTTAAAAGCTTACATTAGTACAAACTGCGACACAGTGTGTCTAGGTAAGATTATTCGTTTCAAAATGTCTGTTAATAATTTCAAATATTTTCTCTCCAGTTGCTTTTCCTTCCCAAATATTACAACATAAAAAATATTCTACTGCATCGTCTTCAAAAACATATCTCAGATAAACAATTAATTGAAACATTTTAGTAATGTCGGTAGTTTCATCAAGTTTTATAGTAAAAACTGGATTTTGTATTCTATAGTGTCTGATATGATAAAAATTTGGTGAGAAACGGTATCTTTTTTTAATGCTATTGTTTTTAAATCGTTACTATATTTTTCTGCATGCATAAATGATGTCATTTTAATTGCTGAAGGAAGAATGAGCGATTCTCCAATTGTATGAGGTTTTAAATTTTTTGCAATTAAATATGAAACTTTTAAGAATGCCTGTAAATCCTTCTCAGGAACTGTTATATATTTTTTCAAAAATACATTTAAATTTTTCATGCTCTCAGCTCATTCCTTAAAAAATTCTTCAGATTTATTTACTTAATCTTTATGCTTAGTTTCTGAGGTACTTTTCAGTTTCACTGGCGCAAATCGCGCCAAGCAGACTTTGTTGGTGACAACATACAATATACACATAAAAAATGTTAACAAACATAAGTTCTAAGAATTTTTTATTTTGAAGGCATAAACATTTTGATATCTTTTAAAATTTTGTAAAAGCCAATAAATAAAGATAATAAATTTATAAAAAGACATTAAGAATTTACTATGTTTTCATGTTTCAACATCCTGATTTGTCGGTTTGTATCACATGATCTCATCTCACGTAAACTACGCTACAAAAATCTAATTCTCTCAGTAATTATCTACATTAATGACAAGTTAAATCTTAATTTAATTAATTTGGAATACAAGTTTAAATGCAAGAATTATTTCAATTCGTACAAATAGCTTACTCAGAAATTATGTAAAACCGCAGTGCTTTACTTCACTACTGCATTCTCATTAGTATTGATGAATTTAACCCTTGATTTTGCCTTTTCTATATTTTTGCCATCGGGTGAGTAGGGTGAGTAGTGTGATTGCAGTCTAACTGACTTAATTAACGCGAATGGTCTTGGGGCATTAAATTTAATTATCTTGTAAAAATTCTATGTAGTTGTATGCCAGTATTGAAAGAAACAATCAATCTGATAAGAAATGGCTGCGACTTGTTTTGAAAATGAGGCGTTGGAGGTTGGCAGAGAAGATATTCCGTTTGGCATCAGTTGTACCATTGTTGGCGACTTTATTGTTTGCGGCGGCAAAACGGGAAAAGTACCGTTTCTAAATGTGTTTTTAATTTCGCAGATTTCATGCTTTCCACGTGCCAAGTTTTCACTGCATTTAACACACAATGGGTATTCATTTTCCATTGATAATGCAACATGTAAAACAGTATAAAATAAATTCTTCTTGATATTTACTCAATTTTTTTTAGAAGTAGAAACCAATGGTTTCATTTTTGTTTGCATTTTCATTAACAGTTTTTCTCTAAGTTTATTTGATGTTGGTCCATCCATCCGTTTCTCTTGTGAACATTGGGTATAAAATTGCAACTAAAACAAAATTGTTTTTATTATCCTTCGAGACACTACTGAATTTGCCAATGCTTAGGAAATATTATGTGCTTACTTGACAACAAATTTGATTAGAAATAAGAAACATAGTTTATAAATGATGCATAGTTTATAATGTTGCATGCAAACATAGTTTATAATGTTGCATGCAAGACACTACTAAGATAGCCAAAAAAACTACATCTTAGCTGCGCGTATGCAATTGCTTTGAAATTTTATTCGAGCTGTTTAGAAATCATCAAACATAACATAAATCAAGTGGAAAGCAATAAAATCAAAATTAAAATATGGAAATTTTTAATTTAAAATTACTGGTAAATGTTAAAAAACATCCAAAATTCTCTTCAAATTCCGTATATCTTTTATTGTCAAATAAATTTCTTTGAATTTGGTGACCTCCCACAAATTTGTTCATGAATCCCAGGTTAAAATTTTATAAAAAACAATAAACAATACAAGTTATCAATTGCATTTTGAAAAAAAAAAAAAAAAAAAAAAAAAAATGATTTCAGGCTTGTCTTCAACAGAACAGCATGCAATAGAGTATTTTCAAATTTACGGAAAAGTATGACTTATGTGAAAATTGTAAACATTGGCTGTCCAATGTGAAAAGTGAATTACGGTTTAATATGTTATGTTCATAGCTTGTGTATTTTCATTATCTAAATAAATACAGAATGATCCGTTCCTTCAAACTTCTGCTAGAATATCTATCCTATTTCAGATGAACAGAAAGCAAGTGTTGTATTCTCATTTAACGATTACAATTCTCTTGCATAATATTTACAAGGAATGAGTTAGTTTATTTAACTAAAGTGCTGTCAATTTTATTGCTTATTTACATGAATGATGTATCACACAATGCTGTGTAGGCTGGTGACCTAGCGATGATGACTCAAAACGCATCTCTGCATTCAGGCATACACTCCTTACAAGAATATAACCATGCACTGGAGTCCTAGTTTCAGCAGGTACATTTTGTTGTGGTATGCAATCTCTTTGGGTCCTAAATTCTAATAACCTTTCCACTCCTAAATTCCAAAAATTTTGCTACTCGATATTTCTGTAAATTCCAAAATTTTCCACACCTGCCATAACTGCACTGGCTGTGGCCTCAGTTATTCAACGTTCCAACAAAATCAAATATTGTAACGTTATTTTAGACCAGACTTTCTTAAACTGTAGATCGCAACCCCCATCTACAGCAGGGGGTCGCAAAAAATTTTAGAATTTTTGTTATTTCTTAAACTTAATATAATAATTTTACAATTACACAATATTTTTACATATTTATCTGAAAATAGATATAGATAAGACAATACAAACAAAGAGAAAAACAAAAATGTTTCAACACATTCTGTTTATAATATAAATGTTCATTTTACTTGCTTTGCACATGACCCTGTCATTTCGTCTGTTACTTAATTAAAATTTTCACATTGTTCTAGGTCTTAAAAATGAGAAATTAAAGATAATGACCTAAAACTGCAATACTATCTTACAATACAAGTGAAAAAATTGACAGTTTCACTCGCGCGTGTGTCAGATTTTCGCAATGCTTATGGGGTCCCACAAAATTTTCGTAAATATTTTGGGGTCTTGAAAAAAATCTATGATAAAAAAGGGTCACGACTGAAAATAAGTTTAAGAAGCCCTGTTTTAGACCAATCAGTTTCCTGATGCTAACCCATTTTTTTGCCTGTTTTGTTTCTGAGCCGAATTATGTTTCTGTAGGAATTTTTCTATATTTTTACTGTTTCAACTGAATGGAAAAACATGCTAAAATGTTTCAAATGACTATTAGGGGAAGAGAATCAAATTTCCCACATTATTATCATCTCTATTTATCTCCTGTTTTGATTCTGAGTTATGTTTTTTGATAGAATTTTTCCATATTGCATATTTCAGTTCAACAAAAAATCAACTTTTAAAATATTGAGGAAAAGCATGTACTAAAATGAAAATTTGGGATAAATAAATATATAAATTAGTTTTATCTAGGAGTTCTTATATATAGTATATAAAAAAATTTAGAACAAACTTTTCACAAAATCTAAAAAATTGAAGTTCAAATGATCTTCATAAAATCCTATAAATGTGGAACAAGAATAATTTAAAATGTAAAAATTAATACGTTGACTGCCGCGTGCATTTTACGTGATTTGCCCATGATGCCAACTTGAAATTTTTATTATGCAATATATATTATGTCGAAATATTATCTACAGAACATAGTTATATAATTGTGCTTCATGCTGGGAGTCATCAGCGACCTTCAAACATCTGTAGACCATTTTTGTGATTTATAATTTAAATTTTTACGATTTATTATTCTTCAAACCATTATAGTAACAATGGTACTATTTAAAAATTTATCAGTGTCAATATTTATTCTAATTATGTATTTTACTATTGGTCGCGTTGCTGGTGACACCCACGGCGCTGTAGCCAAGTCGAGTGCAGGTCATCGGTGACCCCCACGGCAATCAACATGTTAAAATAAACCATCACAGAGCTATGTCGAATTTAATTACATTTCCACTTTCTTCTTCCTTGCTTTTCTGTATCCAGAATCAGCTGATGAACCATTTCAATATATTTTTTATCTTAATAGTTCACCAAAAAATTCTAGTCCTCCTCGAAGCGAAGGAAAATCATTGAAAATATCTTCCGATTTAAAAATATTTTTCTAAAGAATTATCTAAAAGAATCTAAAAAGAAAAAGAAAAGAAAACATGCCCTTAAAAATGTAGAAAAAATTAAAATCCTGCAGTTGAAAATCTTTGAAAGTTCAAAATAATTTTAACACAAAACTTTTCTAGAACCTCTTATCAAACAGCAGTAGCAAAGGAAAATGGGGGGGGGGAAGTAAAATCATTAAAAATATCTTCCAATTTAAAAAGATTTTACTAGTCTGAACAGGATTTTATCAAGTTAATGTGAATTTCAATTTTTATTCTTTCTGAAAAATTGGTCCTAAATTTCTTTCTTTATATATTTACTGATCAATTTTTAACAGCATAATGCACACAAATTTTTGGAAGGATTATAAATTTTCCTTTTAAAAAATTATTTGTATATACATAGTCTAAACACATCTGTATACAGTGGAATACATTTAACGCAAAATATCGGTTAACATGAAATAATGCAACAGCCCTGACAAACTACTATGTATTTTCATGCATTTTGTTTCTTTTAACATGAAACAAAAATTGCTTAACACGAAAAGATATCCTTTCTGGAAATGAACAAAATACAGAAAACACTGGCATCGCAGGCAAGATTTAAGCGGGGTGTGAAATGAAAGAGAGGTGGTTTCACATGTTTCGTAGAAAAGAGGCTAATTTGGCTTTGAAATACCCTCGGAATAGCCTGTGACACGAGCCAGTTTTGTTTATCTACGTTACTTTCGCCATCCAACAAACGCCACACAAACATCTCATCCCTCATCAGTTAGCTTTGGAATTCAGTGATGAGTACATGGCAGTGTGAGTAAAAATTAGTGAGTTTGGCTCATATGTTGCACTGCATACAATTCAGCGACTCCAAGGATGAATGAAAATTATTTTCATTACACGATTCTCAAAAGTATCAGATTCTTTGGCACCGAAAGAAATGGAGAAGTAGGATATTGAAACTGAGCTGACACTTAATGAAATAATTGAGAAAGTTTCTGTATTAATGAACTGTCCTACTGTACTATCGGAAGAATTCGTTGCAGTAGTTTATGATAATGTGTGTACAGCCCCAATTATGGCAGACAAAGTTATTTTGGAGTTTGTTCAAAGCTTAAAAGATATCATTGATGCAGATTCTGATGACGAAAATAAAATGAATGCAGTTCCTGTTCCCGCATCATCTGAAATGAGGAATATCATAAAAAGTATGGACAGTTATTTCGACGCACATTCCAATGGTGAAATGAATAACAAAATGTTCGACATTGAACAATTTGATGCTAAAAAAGACAATGCAAAGAAAAATATCAGATTATTTTCCCGAAACTCAATGTTTTGTTTTTCAAAAACTTCAAAATTTTGTATTAAATTAAGTTCTTGTGGATGTTTTTGTTTCATTGGTTTTTATTAAATACATGCATACATACATATCTATGTACATAAAATGTACTCTAATAAGCTTAATTTTATTGAATATATGCTTTTTTTTTTCTTTTCAATATTCTTTAACACGAAAAAATATTTCAGTCCCCTCAGTTTTGTGTTAAATGATTTTCACTGCATATCTGTTGCACGTAAATTACTTTCTTACATAAAATATAAATGTATGTATAAAATAACTAAATAAATTGTAAAGGAAGTTTAATTAGCAACTATGAAATCTTAAAAAAGTACATAGTATGAAATTTATAATGGCAAACATTAAAAATAGATGAAAGTAAATAAAATTTAAATTATAGAATGTACTTTATAAAATTAATAATAAGTGGTTAAAAATATATTTTTAATTACTTAAAACATGGAAGTTATTTGGCAGAGATTGTTGCATATAAAATTACTACTTCAAATTTTCAGATTACTATTGTTCATATTTAAAGTCTCAACTTGCAGTTTTAATCCACAGAACAACCATTGTAAAAAACACCCGTTATCATATTGAAAGATCAGAAGCATACATTTTTTCAAAATCGTGCATAATATTAAATATTGACTTTTGATAGTCAAGTTGATACAAATAAGATGAACTGTTTTTATGGTTTTAGACTAGTAGTTTATTCCTCCATTCACTTATCACAATATTTCATTTTTTATATGCTCGGCTATCCAAAGTTTCAAGAGCTTTCCGGATATTTTTTTGTTGAGTTTTTACTGTACATACATTTCAGCATTTACATCGTCAAAATTACACAGACACATACTTGAAGTGAATTTACTTTTACAGCTAAACACGGGAACTGGAAAACAAAAAAGTACTTATCGGAGATTGTATTTCTTTTTCGTTCATGAAAATTAAAGTTCATTACACAAACATGCATTCACACTGCACAAGCATGTATGGAAATTCTTAATACATTTAGTAATTCTGATAATTGATTACGCATTTAGTAAATAAATCAGAAAATATCTTAATGTATAACAAATGAATAAAGTAGTTAAGCTTTTATAAAACAGAGCATAATACCACACTTACGAAGATATTTAATGTTATAAAGCTAGGTAATTTAGTAAAATTGTTCACCAAAGCAATGAATTATGAAGTTCCTTGTATATCTTTATAAATGAACTTTATTGCTGTTTTAAGCAATTAAACAACTGTTCCAGGTTATTTTAATAATTTTGAAATAATGCACTAAAAGAAACATTACAATGTATTAATCTATTTGTCAACCTTGATTTTGGCACGAAAGTCTGCTGAATGCTTTCTAGTTTTTAAGCACATAGAGGCACTGCAATTCTTTCTTATTCCTTGATCTGAAGTTTTCTGTAATTGTTTTCTTTATTTAAATTGCTGTATTGGTACACATACAATTTTTGTATAGTGGCTTCAGATGTGGATAAGTTTTTCGAACACTTTCGTTTGTTTTACTGGGGTCGCTGAATTTTGCGATGAAATGCAGCACATTTATTGCCGAGTATCACCTTCCAGATTTTTCATAGTGTTAATGTATACATCAGCAGTGAATTATTCTCCTCTTTCCTCAAATACACTACGGCGATAAACAATAACCATTCACTAAAGATTTTGCGTAAATTCCCACTCATAATAATTTAAATTGCGAAAATCTTACAATTAGCACCTAAACACACTATTTAGCAGCACAATTCTTTCGAAAGCGCGCCGTAGTCAAACGTGGGGTAGGCGTCTTCCCAGGTGAAACTAGTCGATATTTCCGTGACGTCAAAAATTCGAAAAGTGGGGTAGGGTTTGGAAATACGCGCAAGGGAGCGTGTTTGCAGCTTCCGGCCAGAAACGTTTTTTCTAGGCAATTACGGCTCGCCTGTTCTTACTCATCCCAAGAGCAAGCTTCACGAGTAACGTCCCAAGTAAGTTCCACCCGCCAGTCAGTAAGAGAGTCTCTTAACCAAAACGCGGCCGGAGAGCATATTTGCCGCTCCCCGCCGGGAACATCTCTCGTCGTGAATTACATCTTGCCTATCACTTTCAAGCAAGTTTCCAAGAGTAACCTCCAAAAGTCCAGCAAGCCCGTAAGTAAGTCAGTGAATCCAACTCGAATTTCCTTCGTCTCCTTCACAAACGCGGGCTCCCACTATGGCTTCACTTATCGCCCCCTTAATTTTGGCAAAATTTGCGTTTTCAACCCCTGAATGCGGAAATAAGGGTGAACGCGCATGCGCGCCCTTCTTCACTTAGCCAACAACCGGACCCTCAATCGCCAAAAACCTGAATGACTTCCATTGAAAGACAAGCAGCAACCTTTGTCCTTTTTTTGTCACGTACTTCCTCTCTTAAGGACAACTCCACAATGAAAAATCCTTCTAGAACATTCTAAAGGACAAAGCGCGCGAAATCATGACTTGGCAAAAATTGCTTCCCTTTCCCTGCTTCTTTCACAATGAATCAAAGCTTGTAGAAAATTTGCAAATAAAAGAAAATAAATAATATTCTTTTAAACTAAATAATATTCCCAGAAGCATCTGTTTTTCCCCAAAATTAAAGCCTTAAAATAAATAATTCATAATTAAATAAAAATTAAGATTTCCATAAATCAGAAAATCATTCACATAGTTTTTATAACGCTATCAGACAAATTCTCTACACAACAATAGTAGTCGTATTAAACTCGATTACTTAACCTTGTTGTTGTCAGCTCATGGCAAACTGAGAATGTTTGGATGTAATTCTCTACTTAAATTGCATGCCGCTCAACGGGGATAGTGGTTAGCAACGCTGCATGCTGTACCTAAGGGCTTGGGTTCGAAACTCGGAAAAGACAATGTATAATGTACGATGTACAATATGTAATGTCTGTATGCCATGGGGACACTCTAAATATGCTGCGAGACGAAAGTCCTCTTGAGAGATTGTGGTAAGAGAAGAGAAATAAGAGAGCCTCAGACCCGTCCTCCCCCTGGGGGATTTCAGGTTGCCACCTATATGGTACTCAAGGCTCTAGCCAACGACAGGCGCATTTGACCCTTGCCAAGATAAATATCGTGGGCTTTTGCTGATCATTGCCAGAAAAGTGAGATCGATAACAACAACTCCATTGCCTAAAAGTAAGAAATTTTTATGTTCCATCGCTCGGATGATTTGACAAAATCTTGTTAATATGCCGGAACGTATAGTAATAGTGGTACAAGAAGGCAGCTCTTGACTAAGATTAAGACCTTCACATGACAGCTTTCAGGAGGGTTGATTTCTTTATAATACCTAGATTTAAAAGCCTACTGATACCTTTATGCAAGTTGCCAAATGTTCACTTAGATTAAGACCTTCACTAGGGTGTTCTGACAGTCTTGATGAGGATTGGTTTCATTCCAACAATCAACATCAAATTGAATTTGGCACCTTGTTCTTTTATGAGGTGATATCATTGCGTCTAATAGTACTGCTAGGCTTTTTCAAGTTGCCTACGCCGGTTAGACAACCCCAGTTGCCCCTGAATACAAAAAAATTAAAAGCTGTGGATTGTGTTAACAAATAACATTGCTTTCGTATTTGAATTTTCAATGATTGTGGATCTATTTGCGAAGTTTGTAAGAAACTTTTGCGATGGTCAATAGACGCAGAAGCTCAGCAAGTTAAAAAAATGAGATATCCAGAAATTGAGCTCAATAATTTCCACCTTAATCTCGAGCTTGAATATTGTCAACCATAAATTAATGGTACAAAGAACTGCGATAAAACTTCGTCCGAAGATGTATTAGTAGACGTATTATTTTTTTCTCGTTTGTTAGACACAATAGTAAAACTTCTGGCAGCCGTGACGGTCTCTTTTATTGATGAGGTTAAAAACCGATTACCTACTAAGATCTCTGCGCCGTTCCTATGTTTGGATAGAAAATTTTGTCTTTTGCATAATTGGCACGAAAGTCTGCTGAATGCTTTCTAGTTTTTAAGCACATAGAGGCACTGCAATTCTTTCTTATTCCTTGATCTGAAGTTTTCTGTAATTGTTTTCTTTATTTAAATTGCTGTATTGGTACACATACAATTTTTGTATAGTGGCTTCAGATGTGGATAAGTTTTTCGAACACTTTCGTTTGTTTTACTGGGGTCGCTGAATTTTGCGATGAAATGCAGCACATTTATTGCCGAGTATCACCTTCCAGATTTTTCATAGTGTTAATGTATACATCAGCAGTGAATTATTCTCCTCTTTCCTCAAATACACTACGGCGATAAACAATAACCATTCACTAAAGATTTTGCGTAAATTCCCACTCATAATAATTTAAATTGCGAAAATCTTACAATTAGCACCTAAACACACTATTTAGCAGCACAATTCTTTCGAAAGCGCGCCGTAGTCAAACGTGGGGTAGGCGTCTTGCCAGGTGAAACTAGTCGATATTTCCGTGACGTCAAAAATTCGAAAAGTGGGGTAGGGTTTGGAAATACGCGCAAGGGAGCGTGTTTGCAGCTTCCGGCCAGAAACGTTTTTTCTAGGCAATTACGGCTCGCCTGTTCTTACTCATCCCAAGAGCAAGCTTCACGAGTAACGTCCCAAGTAAGTTCCACCCGCCAGTCAGTAAGAGAGTCTCTTAACCAAAACGCGGCCGGAGAGCATATTTGCCGCTCCCCGCCGGGAACATCTCTCGTCGTGAATTACATCTTGCCTATCACTTTCAAGCAAGTTTCCAAGAGTAACCTCCAAAAGTCCAGCAAGCCCGTAAGTAAGTCAGTGAATCCAACTCGAATTTCCTTCGTCTCCTTCACAAACGCGGGCTCCCACTATGGCTTCACTTATCGCCCCCTTAATTTTGGCAAAATTTGCGTTTTCAACCCCTGAATGCGGAAATAAGGGTGAACGCGCATGCGCGCCCTTCTTCACTTAGCCAACAACCGGACCCTCAATCGCCAAAAACCTGAATGACTTCCATTGAAAGACAAGCAGCAACCTTTGTCCTTTTTTTGTCACGTACTTCCTCTCTTAAGGACAACTCCACAATGAAAAATCCTTCTAGAACATTCTAAAGGACAAAGCGCGCGAAATCATGACTTGGCAAAAATTGCTTCCCTTTCCCTGCTTCTTTCACAATGAATCAAAGCTTGTAGAAAATTTGCAAATAAAAGAAAATAAATAATATTCTTTCAAACTAAATAATATTCCCAGAAGCATCTGTTTTTCCCCAAAATTAAAGCCTTAAAATAAATAATTCATAATTAAATAAAAATTAAGATTTCCATAAATCAGAAAATCATTCACATAGTTTTTATAACGCTATCAGACAAATTCTCTACACAACAATAGTAGTCGTATTAAACTCGATTACTTAACCTTGTTGTTGTCAGCTCATGGCAAACTGAGAATGTTTGGATGTAATTCTCTACTTAAATTGCATGCCGCTCAACGGGGATAGTGGTTAGCAACGCTGCATGCTGTACCTAAGGGCTTGGGTTCGAAACTCGGAAAAGACAATGTATAATGTACGATGTACAATATGTAATGTCTGTATGCCATGGGGACACTCTAAATATGCTGCGAGACGAAAGTCCTCTTGAGAGATTGTGGTAAGAGAAGAGAAATAAGAGAGCCTCAGACCCGTCCTCCCCCTGGGGGATTTCAGGTTGCCACCTATATGGTACTCAAGGCTCTAGCCAACGACAGGCGCATTTGACCCTTGCCAAGATAAATATCGTGGGCTTTTGCTGATCATTGCCAGAAAAGTGAGATCGATAACAACAACTCCATTGCCTAAAAGTAAGAAATTTTTATGTTCCATCGCTCGGATGATTTGACAAAATCTTGTTAATATGCCGGAACGTATAGTAATAGTGGTACAAGAAGGCAGCTCTTGACTAAGATTAAGACCTTCACATGACAGCTTTCAGGAGGGTTGATTTCTTTATAATACCTAGATTTAAAAGCCTACTGATACCTTTATGCAAGTTGCCAAATGTTCACTTAGATTAAGACCTTCACTAGGGTGTTCTGACAGTCTTGATGAGGATTGGTTTCATTCCAACAATCAACATCAAATTGAATTTGGCACCTTGTTCTTTTATGAGGTGATATCATTGCGTCTAATAGTACTGCTAGGCTTTTTCAAGTTGCCTACGCCGGTTAGACAACCCCAGTTGCCCCTGAATACAAAAAAATTAAAAGCTGTGGATTGTGTTAACAAATAACATTGCTTTCGTATTTGAATTTTCAATGATTGTGGATCTATTTGCGAAGTTTGTAAGAAACTTTTGCGATGGTCAATAGACGCAGAAGCTCAGCAAGTTAAAAAAATGAGATATCCAGAAATTGAGCTCAATAATTTCCACCTTAATCTCGAGCTTGAATATTGTCAACCATAAATTAATGGTACAAAGAACTGCGATAAAACTTCGTCCGAAGATGTATTAGTAGACGTATTATTTTTTTCTCGTTTGTTAGACACAATAGTAAAACTTCTGGCAGCCGTGACGGTCTCTTTTATTGATGAGGTTAAAAACCGATTACCTACTAAGATCTCTGCGCCGTTCCTATGTTTGGATAGAAAATTTTGTCTTTTGCATAATTGGCACGAAAGTCTGCTGAATGCTTTCTAGTTTTTAAGCACATAGAGGCACTGCAATTCTTTCTTATTCCTTGATCTGAAGTTTTCTGTAATTGTTTTCTTTATTTAAATTGCTGTATTGGTACACATACAATTTTTGTATAGTGGCTTCAGATGTGGATAAGTTTTTCGAACACTTTCGTTTGTTTTACTGGGGTCGCTGAATTTTGCGATGAAATGCAGCACATTTATTGCCGAGTATCACCTTCCAGATTTTTCATAGTGTTAATGTATACATCAGCAGTGAATTATTCTCCTCTTTCCTCAAATACACTACGGCGATAAACAATAACCATTCACTAAAGATTTTGCGTAAATTCCCACTCATAATAATTTAAATTGCGAAAATCTTACAATTAGCACCTAAACACACTATTTAGCAGCACAATTCTTTCGAAAGCGCGCCGTAGTCAAACGTGGGGTAGGCGTCTTCCCAGGTGAAACTAGTCGATATTTCCGTGACGTCAAAAATTCGAAAAGTGGGGTAGGGTTTGGAAATACGCGCAAGGGAGCGTGTTTGCAGCTTCCGGCCAGAAACGTTTTTTCTAGGCAATTACGGCTCGCCTGTTCTTACTCATCCCAAGAGCAAGCTTCACGAGTAACGTCCCAAGTAAGTTCCACCCGCCAGTCAGTAAGAGAGTCTCTTAACCAAAACGCGGCCGGAGAGCATATTTGCCGCTCCCCGCCGGGAACATCTCTCGTCGTGAATTACATCTTGCCTATCACTTTCAAGCAAGTTTCCAAGAGTAACCTCCAAAAGTCCAGCAAGCCCGTAAGTAAGTCAGTGAATCCAACTCGAATTTCCTTCGTCTCCTTCACAAACGCGGGCTCCCACTATGGCTTCACTTATCGCCCCCTTAATTTTGGCAAAATTTGCGTTTTCAACCCCTGAATGCGGAAATAAGGGTGAACGCGCATGCGCGCCCTTCTTCACTTAGCCAACAACCGGACCCTCAATCGCCAAAAACCTGAATGACTTACATTGAAAGACAAGCAGCAACCTTTGTCCTTTTTTTGTCACGTACTTCCTCTCTTAAGGACAACTCCACAATGAAAAATCCTTCTAGAACATTCTAAAGGACAAAGCGCGCGAAATCATGACTTGGCAAAAATTGCTTCCCTTTCCCTGCTTCTTTCACAATGAATCAAAGCTTGTAGAAAATTTGCAAATAAAAGAAAATAAATAATATTCTTTTAAACTAAATAATATTCCCAGAAGCATCTGTTTTTCCCCAAAATTAAAGCCTTAAAATAAATAATTCATAATTAAATAAAAATTAAGATTTCCATAAATCAGAAAATCATTCACATAGTTTTTATAACGCTATCAGACAAATTCTCTACACAACAATAGTAGTCGTATTAAACTCGATTACTTAACCTTGTTGTTGTCAGCTCATGGCAAACTGAGAATGTTTGGATGTAATTCTCTACTTAAATTGCATGCCGCTCAACGGGGATAGTGGTTAGCAACGCTGCATGCTGTACCTAAGGGCTTGGGTTCGAAACTCGGAAAAGACAATGTATAATGTACGATGTACAATATGTAATGTCTGTATGCCATGGGGACACTCTAAATATGCTGCGAGACGAAAGTCCTCTTGAGAGATTGTGGTAAGAGAAGAGAAATAAGAGAGCCTCAGACCCGTCCTCCCCCTGGGGGATTTCAGGTTGCCACCTATATGGTACTCAAGGCTCTAGCCAACGACAGGCGCATTTGACCCTTGCCAAGATAAATATCGTGGGCTTTTGCTGATCATTGCCAGAAAAGTGAGATCGATAACAACAACTCCATTGCCTAAAAGTAAGAAATTTTTATGTTCCATCGCTCGGATGATTTGACAAAATCTTGTTAATATGCCGGAACGTATAGTAATAGTGGTACAAGAAGGCAGCTCTTGACTAAGATTAAGACCTTCACATGACAGCTTTCAGGAGGGTTGATTTCTTTATAATACCTAGATTTAAAAGCCTACTGATACCTTTATGCAAGTTGCCAAATGTTCACTTAGATTAAGACCTTCACTAGGGTGTTCTGACAGTCTTGATGAGGATTGGTTTCATTCCAACAATCAACATCAAATTGAATTTGGCACCTTGTTCTTTTATGAGGTGATATCATTGCGTCTAATAGTACTGCTAGGCTTTTTCAAGTTGCCTACGCCGGTTAGACAACCCCAGTTGCCCCTGAATACAAAAAAATTAAAAGCTGTGGATTGTGTTAACAAATAACATTGCTTTCGTATTTGAATTTTCAATGATTGTGGATCTATTTGCGAAGTTTGTAAGAAACTTTTGCGATGGTCAATAGACGCAGAAGCTCAGCAAGTTAAAAAAATGAGATATCCAGAAATTGAGCTCAATAATTTCCACCTTAATCTCGAGCTTGAATATTGTCAACCATAAATTAATGGTACAAAGAACTGCGATAAAACTTCGTCCGAAGATGTATTAGTAGACGTATTATTTTTTTCTCGTTTGTTAGACACAATAGTAAAACTTCTGGCAGCCGTGACGGTCTCTTTTATTGATGAGGTTAAAAACCGATTACCTACTAAGATCTCTGCGCCGTTCCTATGTTTGGATAGAAAATTTTGTCTTTTGCATAATTGGCACGAAAGTCTGCTGAATGCTTTCTAGTTTTTAAGCACATAGAGGCACTGCAATTCTTTCTTATTCCTTGATCTGAAGTTTTCTGTAATTGTTTTCTTTATTTAAATTGCTGTATTGGTACACATACAATTTTTGTATAGTGGCTTCAGATGTGGATAAGTTTTTCGAACACTTTCGTTTGTTTTACTGGGGTCGCTGAATTTTGCGATGAAATGCAGCACATTTATTGCCGAGTATCACCTTCCAGATTTTTCATAGTGTTAATGTATACATCAGCAGTGAATTATTCTCCTCTTTCCTCAAATACACTACGGCGATAAACAATAACCATTCACTAAAGATTTTGCGTAAATTCCCACTCATAATAATTTAAATTGCGAAAATCTTACAATTAGCACCTAAACACACTATTTAGCAGCACAATTCTTTCGAAAGCGCGCCGTAGTCAAACGTGGGGTAGGCGTCTTGCCAGGTGAAACTAGTCGATATTTCCGTGACGTCAAAAATTCGAAAAGTGGGGTAGGGTTTGGAAATACGCGCAAGGGAGCGTGTTTGCAGCTTCCGGCCAGAAACGTTTTTTCTAGGCAATTACGGCTCGCCTGTTCTTACTCATCCCAAGAGCAAGCTTCACGAGTAACGTCCCAAGTAAGTTCCACCCGCCAGTCAGTAAGAGAGTCTCTTAACCAAAACGCGGCCGGAGAGCATATTTGCCGCTCCCCGCCGGGAACATCTCTCGTCGTGAATTACATCTTGCCTATCACTTTCAAGCAAGTTTCCAAGAGTAACCTCCAAAAGTCCAGCAAGCCCGTAAGTAAGTCAGTGAATCCAACTCGAATTTCCTTCGTCTCCTTCACAAACGCGGGCTCCCACTATGGCTTCACTTATCGCCCCCTTAATTTTGGCAAAATTTGCGTTTTCAACCCCTGAATGCGGAAATAAGGGTGAACGCGCATGCGCGCCCTTCTTCACTTAGCCAACAACCGGACCCTCAATCGCCAAAAACCTGAATGACTTCCATTGAAAGACAAGCAGCAACCTTTGTCCTTTTTTTGTCACGTACTTCCTCTCTTAAGGACAACTCCACAATGAAAAATCCTTCTAGAACATTCTAAAGGACAAAGCGCGCGAAATCATGACTTGGCAAAAATTGCTTCCCTTTCCCTGCTTCTTTCACAATGAATCAAAGCTTGTAGAAAATTTGCAAATAAAAGAAAATAAATAATATTCTTTCAAACTAAATAATATTCCCAGAAGCATCTGTTTTTCCCCAAAATTAAAGCCTTAAAATAAATAATTCATAATTAAATAAAAATTAAGATTTCCATAAATCAGAAAATCATTCACATAGTTTTTATAACGCTATCAGACAAATTCTCTACACAACAATAGTAGTCGTATTAAACTCGATTACTTAACCTTGTTGTTGTCAGCTCATGGCAAACTGAGAATGTTTGGATGTAATTCTCTACTTAAATTGCATGCCGCTCAACGGGGATAGTGGTTAGCAACGCTGCATGCTGTACCTAAGGGCTTGGGTTCGAAACTCGGAAAAGACAATGTATAATGTACGATGTACAATATGTAATGTCTGTATGCCATGGGGACACTCTAAATATGCTGCGAGACGAAAGTCCTCTTGAGAGATTGTGGTAAGAGAAGAGAAATAAGAGAGCCTCAGACCCGTCCTCCCCCTGGGGGATTTCAGGTTGCCACCTATATGGTACTCAAGGCTCTAGCCAACGACAGGCGCATTTGACCCTTGCCAAGATAAATATCGTGGGCTTTTGCTGATCATTGCCAGAAAAGTGAGATCGATAACAACAACTCCATTGCCTAAAAGTAAGAAATTTTTATGTTCCATCGCTCGGATGATTTGACAAAATCTTGTTAATATGCCGGAACGTATAGTAATAGTGGTACAAGAAGGCAGCTCTTGACTAAGATTAAGACCTTCACATGACAGCTTTCAGGAGGGTTGATTTCTTTATAATACCTAGATTTAAAAGCCTACTGATACCTTTATGCAAGTTGCCAAATGTTCACTTAGATTAAGACCTTCACTAGGGTGTTCTGACAGTCTTGATGAGGATTGGTTTCATTCCAACAATCAACATCAAATTGAATTTGGCACCTTGTTCTTTTATGAGGTGATATCATTGCGTCTAATAGTACTGCTAGGCTTTTTCAAGTTGCCTACGCCGGTTAGACAACCCCAGTTGCCCCTGAATACAAAAAAATTAAAAGCTGTGGATTGTGTTAACAAATAACATTGCTTTCGTATTTGAATTTTCAATGATTGTGGATCTATTTGCGAAGTTTGTAAGAAACTTTTGCGATGGTCAATAGACGCAGAAGCTCAGCAAGTTAAAAAAATGAGATATCCAGAAATTGAGCTCAATAATTTCCACCTTAATCTCGAGCTTGAATATTGTCAACCATAAATTAATGGTACAAAGAACTGCGATAAAACTTCGTCCGAAGATGTATTAGTAGACGTATTATTTTTTTCTCGTTTGTTAGACACAATAGTAAAACTTCTGGCAGCCGTGACGGTCTCTTTTATTGATGAGGTTAAAAACCGATTACCTACTAAGATCTCTGCGCCGTTCCTATGTTTGGATAGAAAATTTTGTCTTTTGCATAATTGGCACGAAAGTCTGCTGAATGCTTTCTAGTTTTTAAGCACATAGAGGCACTGCAATTCTTTCTTATTCCTTGATCTGAAGTTTTCTGTAATTGTTTTCTTTATTTAAATTGCTGTATTGGTACACATACAATTTTTGTATAGTGGCTTCAGATGTGGATAAGTTTTTCGAACACTTTCGTTTGTTTTACTGGGGTCGCTGAATTTTGCGATGAAATGCAGCACATTTATTGCCGAGTATCACCTTCCAGATTTTTCATAGTGTTAATGTATACATCAGCAGTGAATTATTCTCCTCTTTCCTCAAATACACTACGGCGATAAACAATAACCATTCACTAAAGATTTTGCGTAAATTCCCACTCATAATAATTTAAATTGCGAAAATCTTACAATTAGCACCTAAACACACTATTTAGCAGCACAATTCTTTCGAAAGCGCGCCGTAGTCAAACGTGGGGTAGGCGTCTTGCCAGGTGAAACTAGTCGATATTTCCGTGACGTCAAAAATTCGAAAAGTGGGGTAGGGTTTGGAAATACGCGCAAGGGAGCGTGTTTGCAGCTTCCGGCCAGAAACGTTTTTTCTAGGCAATTACGGCTCGCCTGTTCTTACTCATCCCAAGAGCAAGCTTCACGAGTAACGTCCCAAGTAAGTTCCACCCGCCAGTCAGTAAGAGAGTCTCTTAACCAAAACGCGGCCGGAGAACATATTTGCCGCTCCCCGCCGGGAACATCTCTCGTCGTGAATTACATCTTGCCTATCACTTTCAAGCAAGTTTCCAAGAGTAACCTCCAAAAGTCCAGCAAGCCCGTAAGTAAGTCAGTGAATCCAACTCGAATTTCCTTCGTCTCCTTCACAAACGCGGGCTCCCACTATGGCTTCACTTATCGCCCCCTTAATTTTGGCAAAATTTGCGTTTTCAACCCCTGAATGCGGAAATAAGGGTGAACGCGCATGCGCGCCCTTCTTCACTTAGCCAACAACCGGACCCTCAATCGCCAAAAACCTGAATGACTTCCATTGAAAGACAAGCAGCAACCTTTGTCCTTTTTTTGTCACGTACTTCCTCTCTTAAGGACAACTCCACAATGAAAAATCCTTCTAGAACATTCTAAAGGACAAAGCGCGCGAAATCATGACTTGGCAAAAATTGCTTCCCTTTCCCTGCTTCTTTCACAATGAATCAAAGCTTGTAGAAAATTTGCAAATAAAAGAAAATAAATAATATTCTTTCAAACTAAATAATATTCCCAGAAGCATCTGTTTTTCCCCAAAATTAAAGCCTTAAAATAAATAATTCATAATTAAATAAAAATTAAGATTTCCATAAATCAGAAAATCATTCACATAGTTTTTATAACGCTATCAGACAAATTCTCTACACAACAATAGTAGTCGTATTAAACTCGATTACTTAACCTTGTTGTTGTCAGCTCATGGCAAACTGAGAATGTTTGGATGTAATTCTCTACTTAAATTGCATGCCGCTCAACGGGGATAGTGGTTAGCAACGCTGCATGCTGTACCTAAGGGCTTGGGTTCGAAACTCGGAAAAGACAATGTATAATGTACGATGTACAATATGTAATGTCTGTATGCCATGGGGACACTCTAAATATGCTGCGAGACGAAAGTCCTCTTGAGAGATTGTGGTAAGAGAAGAGAAATAAGAGAGCCTCAGACCCGTCCTCCCCCTGGGGGATTTCAGGTTGCCACCTATATGGTACTCAAGGCTCTAGCCAACGACAGGCGCATTTGACCCTTGCCAAGATAAATATCGTGGGCTTTTGCTGATCATTGCCAGAAAAGTGAGATCGATAACAACAACTCCATTGCCTAAAAGTAAGAAATTTTTATGTTCCATCGCTCGGATGATTTGACAAAATCTTGTTAATATGCCGGAACGTATAGTAATAGTGGTACAAGAAGGCAGCTCTTGACTAAGATTAAGACCTTCACATGACAGCTTTCAGGAGGGTTGATTTCTTTATAATACCTAGATTTAAAAGCCTACTGATACCTTTATGCAAGTTGCCAAATGTTCACTTAGATTAAGACCTTCACTAGGGTGTTCTGACAGTCTTGATGAGGATTGGTTTCATTCCAACAATCAACATCAAATTGAATTTGGCACCTTGTTCTTTTATGAGGTGATATCATTGCGTCTAATAGTACTGCTAGGCTTTTTCAAGTTGCCTACGCCGGTTAGACAACCCCAGTTGCCCCTGAATACAAAAAAATTAAAAGCTGTGGATTGTGTTAACAAATAACATTGCTTTCGTATTTGAATTTTCAATGATTGTGGATCTATTTGCGAAGTTTGTAAGAAACTTTTGCGATGGTCAATAGACGCAGAAGCTCAGCAAGTTAAAAAAATGAGATATCCAGAAATTGAGCTCAATAATTTCCACCTTAATCTCGAGCTTGAATATTGTCAACCATAAATTAATGGTACAAAGAACTGCGATAAAACTTCGTCCGAAGATGTATTAGTAGACGTATTATTTTTTTCTCGTTTGTTAGACACAATAGTAAAACTTCTGGCAGCCGTGACGGTCTCTTTTATTGATGAGGTTAAAAACCGATTACCTACTAAGATCTCTGCGCCGTTCCTATGTTTGGATAGAAAATTTTGTCTTTTGCATAATTGGCACGAAAGTCTGCTGAATGCTTTCTAGTTTTTAAGCACATAGAGGCACTGCAATTCTTTCTTATTCCTTGATCTGAAGTTTTCTGTAATTGTTTTCTTTATTTAAATTGCTGTATTGGTACACATACAATTTTTGTATAGTGGCTTCAGATGTGGATAAGTTTTTCGAACACTTTCGTTTGTTTTACTGGGGTCGCTGAATTTTGCGATGAAATGCAGCACATTTATTGCCGAGTATCACCTTCCAGATTTTTCATAGTGTTAATGTATACATCAGCAGTGAATTATTCTCCTCTTTCCTCAAATACACTACGGCGATAAACAATAACCATTCACTAAAGATTTTGCGTAAATTCCCACTCATAATAATTTAAATTGCGAAAATCTTACAATTAGCACCTAAACACACTATTTAGCAGCACAATTCTTTCGAAAGCGCGCCGTAGTCAAACGTGGGGTAGGCGTCTTGCCAGGTGAAACTAGTCGATATTTCCGTGACGTCAAAAATTCGAAAAGTGGGGTAGGGTTTGGAAATACGCGCAAGGGAGCGTGTTTGCAGCTTCCGGCCAGAAACGTTTTTTCTAGGCAATTACGGCTCGCCTGTTCTTACTCATCCCAAGAGCAAGCTTCACGAGTAACGTCCCAAGTAAGTTCCACCCGCCAGTCAGTAAGAGAGTCTCTTAACCAAAACGCGGCCGGAGAACATATTTGCCGCTCCCCGCCGGGAACATCTCTCGTCGTGAATTACATCTTGCCTATCACTTTCAAGCAAGTTTCCAAGAGTAACCTCCAAAAGTCCAGCAAGCCCGTAAGTAAGTCAGTGAATCCAACTCGAATTTCCTTCGTCTCCTTCACAAACGCGGGCTCCCACTATGGCTTCACTTATCGCCCCCTTAATTTTGGCAAAATTTGCGTTTTCAACCCCTGAATGCGGAAATAAGGGTGAACGCGCATGCGCGCCCTTCTTCACTTAGCCAACAACCGGACCCTCAATCGCCAAAAACCTGAATGACTTCCATTGAAAGACAAGCAGCAACCTTTGTCCTTTTTTTGTCACGTACTTCCTCTCTTAAGGACAACTCCACAATGAAAAATCCTTCTAGAACATTCTAAAGGACAAAGCGCGCGAAATCATGACTTGGCAAAAATTGCTTCCCTTTCCCTGCTTCTTTCACAATGAATCAAAGCTTGTAGAAAATTTGCAAATAAAAGAAAATAAATAATATTCTTTCAAACTAAATAATATTCCCAGAAGCATCTGTTTTTCCCCAAAATTAAAGCCTTAAAATAAATAATTCATAATTAAATAAAAATTAAGATTTCCATAAATCAGAAAATCATTCACATAGTTTTTATAACGCTATCAGACAAATTCTCTACACAACAATAGTAGTCGTATTAAACTCGATTACTTAACCTTGTTGTTGTCAGCTCATGGCAAACTGAGAATGTTTGGATGTAATTCTCTACTTAAATTGCATGCCGCTCAACGGGGATAGTGGTTAGCAACGCTGCATGCTGTACCTAAGGGCTTGGGTTCGAAACTCGGAAAAGACAATGTATAATGTACGATGTACAATATGTAATGTCTGTATGCCATGGGGACACTCTAAATATGCTGCGAGACGAAAGTCCTCTTGAGAGATTGTGGTAAGAGAAGAGAAATAAGAGAGCCTCAGACCCGTCCTCCCCCTGGGGGATTTCAGGTTGCCACCTATATGGTACTCAAGGCTCTAGCCAACGACAGGCGCATTTGACCCTTGCCAAGATAAATATCGTGGGCTTTTGCTGATCATTGCCAGAAAAGTGAGATCGATAACAACAACTCCATTGCCTAAAAGTAAGAAATTTTTATGTTCCATCGCTCGGATGATTTGACAAAATCTTGTTAATATGCCGGAACGTATAGTAATAGTGGTACAAGAAGGCAGCTCTTGACTAAGATTAAGACCTTCACATGACAGCTTTCAGGAGGGTTGATTTCTTTATAATACCTAGATTTAAAAGCCTACTGATACCTTTATGCAAGTTGCCAAATGTTCACTTAGATTAAGACCTTCACTAGGGTGTTCTGACAGTCTTGATGAGGATTGGTTTCATTCCAACAATCAACATCAAATTGAATTTGGCACCTTGTTCTTTTATGAGGTGATATCATTGCGTCTAATAGTACTGCTAGGCTTTTTCAAGTTGCCTACGCCGGTTAGACAACCCCAGTTGCCCCTGAATACAAAAAAATTAAAAGCTGTGGATTGTGTTAACAAATAACATTGCTTTCGTATTTGAATTTTCAATGATTGTGGATCTATTTGCGAAGTTTGTAAGAAACTTTTGCGATGGTCAATAGACGCAGAAGCTCAGCAAGTTAAAAAAATGAGATATCCAGAAATTGAGCTCAATAATTTCCACCTTAATCTCGAGCTTGAATATTGTCAACCATAAATTAATGGTACAAAGAACTGCGATAAAACTTCGTCCGAAGATGTATTAGTAGACGTATTATTTTTTTCTCGTTTGTTAGACACAATAGTAAAACTTCTGGCAGCCGTGACGGTCTCTTTTATTGATGAGGTTAAAAACCGATTACCTACTAAGATCTCTGCGCCGTTCCTATGTTTGGATAGAAAATTTTGTCTTTTGCATAATTGGCACGAAAGTCTGCTGAATGCTTTCTAGTTTTTAAGCACATAGAGGCACTGCAATTCTTTCTTATTCCTTGATCTGAAGTTTTCTGTAATTGTTTTCTTTATTTAAATTGCTGTATTGGTACACATACAATTTTTGTATAGTGGCTTCAGATGTGGATAAGTTTTTCGAACACTTTCGTTTGTTTTACTGGGGTCGCTGAATTTTGCGATGAAATGCAGCACATTTATTGCCGAGTATCACCTTCCAGATTTTTCATAGTGTTAATGTATACATCAGCAGTGAATTATTCTCCTCTTTCCTCAAATACACTACGGCGATAAACAATAACCATTCACTAAAGATTTTGCGTAAATTCCCACTCATAATAATTTAAATTGCGAAAATCTTACAATTAGCACCTAAACACACTATTTAGCAGCACAATTCTTTCGAAAGCGCGCCGTAGTCAAACGTGGGGTAGGCGTCTTGCCAGGTGAAACTAGTCGATATTTCCGTGACGTCAAAAATTCGAAAAGTGGGGTAGGGTTTGGAAATACGCGCAAGGGAGCGTGTTTGCAGCTTCCGGCCAGAAACGTTTTTTCTAGGCAATTACGGCTCGCCTGTTCTTACTCATCCCAAGAGCAAGCTTCACGAGTAACGTCCCAAGTAAGTTCCACCCGCCAGTCAGTAAGAGAGTCTCTTAACCAAAACGCGGCCGGAGAGCATATTTGCCGCTCCCCGCCGGGAACATCTCTCGTCGTGAATTACATCTTGCCTATCACTTTCAAGCAAGTTTCCAAGAGTAACCTCCAAAAGTCCAGCAAGCCCGTAAGTAAGTCAGTGAATCCAACTCGAATTTCCTTCGTCTCCTTCACAAACGCGGGCTCCCACTATGGCTTCACTTATCGCCCCCTTAATTTTGGCAAAATTTGCGTTTTCAACCCCTGAATGCGGAAATAAGGGTGAACGCGCATGCGCGCCCTTCTTCACTTAGCCAACAACCGGACCCTCAATCGCCAAAAACCTGAATGACTTCCATTGAAAGACAAGCAGCAACCTTTGTCCTTTTTTTGTCACGTACTTCCTCTCTTAAGGACAACTCCACAATGAAAAATCCTTCTAGAACATTCTAAAGGACAAAGCGCGCGAAATCATGACTTGGCAAAAATTGCTTCCCTTTCCCTGCTTCTTTCACAATGAATCAAAGCTTGTAGAAAATTTGCAAATAAAAGAAAATAAATAATATTCTTTTAAACTAAATAATATTCCCAGAAGCATCTGTTTTTCCCCAAAATTAAAGCCTTAAAATAAATAATTCATAATTAAATAAAAATTAAGATTTCCATAAATCAGAAAATCATTCACATAGTTTTTATAACGCTATCAGACAAATTCTCTACACAACAATAGTAGTCGTATTAAACTCGATTACTTAACCTTGTTGTTGTCAGCTCATGGCAAACTGAGAATGTTTGGATGTAATTCTCTACTTAAATTGCATGCCGCTCAACGGGGATAGTGGTTAGCAACGCTGCATGCTGTACCTAAGGGCTTGGGTTCGAAACTCGGAAAAGACAATGTATAATGTACGATGTACAATATGTAATGTCTGTATGCCATGGGGACACTCTAAATATGCTGCGAGACGAAAGTCCTCTTGAGAGATTGTGGTAAGAGAAGAGAAATAAGAGAGCCTCAGACCCGTCCTCCCCCTGGGGGATTTCAGGTTGCCACCTATATGGTACTCAAGGCTCTAGCCAACGACAGGCGCATTTGACCCTTGCCAAGATAAATATCGTGGGCTTTTGCTGATCATTGCCAGAAAAGTGAGATCGATAACAACAACTCCATTGCCTAAAAGTAAGAAATTTTTATGTTCCATCGCTCGGATGATTTGACAAAATCTTGTTAATATGCCGGAACGTATAGTAATAGTGGTACAAGAAGGCAGCTCTTGACTAAGATTAAGACCTTCACATGACAGCTTTCAGGAGGGTTGATTTCTTTATAATACCTAGATTTAAAAGCCTACTGATACCTTTATGCAAGTTGCCAAATGTTCACTTAGATTAAGACCTTCACTAGGGTGTTCTGACAGTCTTGATGAGGATTGGTTTCATTCCAACAATCAACATCAAATTGAATTTGGCACCTTGTTCTTTTATGAGGTGATATCATTGCGTCTAATAGTACTGCTAGGCTTTTTCAAGTTGCCTACGCCGGTTAGACAACCCCAGTTGCCCCTGAATACAAAAAAATTAAAAGCTGTGGATTGTGTTAACAAATAACATTGCTTTCGTATTTGAATTTTCAATGATTGTGGATCTATTTGCGAAGTTTGTAAGAAACTTTTGCGATGGTCAATAGACGCAGAAGCTCAGCAAGTTAAAAAAATGAGATATCCAGAAATTGAGCTCAATAATTTCCACCTTAATCTCGAGCTTGAATATTGTCAACCATAAATTAATGGTACAAAGAACTGCGATAAAACTTCGTCCGAAGATGTATTAGTAGACGTATTATTTTTTTCTCGTTTGTTAGACACAATAGTAAAACTTCTGGCAGCCGTGACGGTCTCTTTTATTGATGAGGTTAAAAACCGATTACCTACTAAGATCTCTGCGCCGTTCCTATGTTTGGATAGAAAATTTTGTCTTTTGCATAATTGGCACGAAAGTCTGCTGAATGCTTTCTAGTTTTTAAGCACATAGAGGCACTGCAATTCTTTCTTATTCCTTGATCTGAAGTTTTCTGTAATTGTTTTCTTTATTTAAATTGCTGTATTGGTACACATACAATTTTTGTATAGTGGCTTCAGATGTGGATAAGTTTTTCGAACACTTTCGTTTGTTTTACTGGGGTCGCTGAATTTTGCGATGAAATGCAGCACATTTATTGCCGAGTATCACCTTCCAGATTTTTCATAGTGTTAATGTATACATCAGCAGTGAATTATTCTCCTCTTTCCTCAAATACACTACGGCGATAAACAATAACCATTCACTAAAGATTTTGCGTAAATTCCCACTCATAATAATTTAAATTGCGAAAATCTTACAATTAGCACCTAAACACACTATTTAGCAGCACAATTCTTTCGAAAGCGCGCCGTAGTCAAACGTGGGGTAGGCGTCTTGCCAGGTGAAACTAGTCGATATTTCCGTGACGTCAAAAATTCGAAAAGTGGGGTAGGGTTTGGAAATACGCGCAAGGGAGCGTGTTTGCAGCTTCCGGCCAGAAACGTTTTTTCTAGGCAATTACGGCTCGCCTGTTCTTACTCATCCCAAGAGCAAGCTTCACGAGTAACGTCCCAAGTAAGTTCCACCCGCCAGTCAGTAAGAGAGTCTCTTAACCAAAACGCGGCCGGAGAGCATATTTGCCGCTCCCCGCCGGGAACATCTCTCGTCGTGAATTACATCTTGCCTATCACTTTCAAGCAAGTTTCCAAGAGTAACCTCCAAAAGTCCAGCAAGCCCGTAAGTAAGTCAGTGAATCCAACTCGAATTTCCTTCGTCTCCTTCACAAACGCGGGCTCCCACTATGGCTTCACTTATCGCCCCCTTAATTTTGGCAAAATTTGCGTTTTCAACCCCTGAATGCGGAAATAAGGGTGAACGCGCATGCGCGCCCTTCTTCACTTAGCCAACAACCGGACCCTCAATCGCCAAAAACCTGAATGACTTCCATTGAAAGACAAGCAGCAACCTTTGTCCTTTTTTTGTCACGTACTTCCTCTCTTAAGGACAACTCCACAATGAAAAATCCTTCTAGAACATTCTAAAGGACAAAGCGCGCGAAATCATGACTTGGCAAAAATTGCTTCCCTTTCCCTGCTTCTTTCACAATGAATCAAAGCTTGTAGAAAATTTGCAAATAAAAGAAAATAAATAATATTCTTTTAAACTAAATAATATTCCCAGAAGCATCTGTTTTTCCCCAAAATTAAAGCCTTAAAATAAATAATTCATAATTAAATAAAAATTAAGATTTCCATAAATCAGAAAATCATTCACATAGTTTTTATAACGCTATCAGACAAATTCTCTACACAACAATAGTAGTCGTATTAAACTCGATTACTTAACCTTGTTGTTGTCAGCTCATGGCAAACTGAGAATGTTTGGATGTAATTCTCTACTTAAATTGCATGCCGCTCAACGGGGATAGTGGTTAGCAACGCTGCATGCTGTACCTAAGGGCTTGGGTTCGAAACTCGGAAAAGACAATGTATAATGTACGATGTACAATATGTAATGTCTGTATGCCATGGGGACACTCTAAATATGCTGCGAGACGAAAGTCCTCTTGAGAGATTGTGGTAAGAGAAGAGAAATAAGAGAGCCTCAGACCCGTCCTCCCCCTGGGGGATTTCAGGTTGCCACCTATATGGTACTCAAGGCTCTAGCCAACGACAGGCGCATTTGACCCTTGCCAAGATAAATATCGTGGGCTTTTGCTGATCATTGCCAGAAAAGTGAGATCGATAACAACAACTCCATTGCCTAAAAGTAAGAAATTTTTATGTTCCATCGCTCGGATGATTTGACAAAATCTTGTTAATATGCCGGAACGTATAGTAATAGTGGTACAAGAAGGCAGCTCTTGACTAAGATTAAGACCTTCACATGACAGCTTTCAGGAGGGTTGATTTCTTTATAATACCTAGATTTAAAAGCCTACTGATACCTTTATGCAAGTTGCCAAATGTTCACTTAGATTAAGACCTTCACTAGGGTGTTCTGACAGTCTTGATGAGGATTGGTTTCATTCCAACAATCAACATCAAATTGAATTTGGCACCTTGTTCTTTTATGAGGTGATATCATTGCGTCTAATAGTACTGCTAGGCTTTTTCAAGTTGCCTACGCCGGTTAGACAACCCCAGTTGCCCCTGAATACAAAAAATTAAAAGCTGTGGATTGTGTTAACAAATAACATTGCTTTCGTATTTGAATTTTCAATGATTGTGGATCTATTTGCGAAGTTTGTAAGAAACTTTTGCGATGGTCAATAGACGCAGAAGCTCAGCAAGTTAAAAAAATGAGATATCCAGAAATTGAGCTCAATAATTTCCACCTTAATCTCGAGCTTGAATATTGTCAACCATAAATTAATGGTACAAAGAACTGCGATAAAACTTCGTCCGAAGATGTATTAGTAGACGTATTATTTTTTTCTCGTTTGTTAGACACAATAGTAAAACTTCTGGCAGCCGTGACGGTCTCTTTTATTGATGAGGTTAAAAACCGATTACCTACTAAGATCTCTGCGCCGTTCCTATGTTTGGATAGAAAATTTTGTCTTTTGCATAATTTGTACGTATATGTTGCACATACATATACACTGGGCATTTTTCATGACACTGCATTCAAGTCTTTTTTACGTGACCCTTCCTCTGAAAGTTACTCTATCGAGTCTAAATTTTTCGAAAAAAAGAAAAGAGAAAACAATAGTATGGAAGTTGGGACGGTAAAATGTAAAAGATATTTAGTGACTGTATATATTATTTCTAATCAAATATTCAACAATGTGTCTTGTTTGTTTGTCTGTTTTTTATACAATCTATTGTTCAATTCCGATCTTTATGAAACTCACCACACTCTCAGAACCAGCCCCCGGTAACCACATGCTTTTTATGCATATAATTTACTCTAATTTAATGATGTTTTGATTAACAACAGGACGATTTAAAGGTTTTGCTTTGCCGCTCTGCAACGCGTAACGTATATATATACGTATATGTTTCAAATTTAATCAGAAAACGTGGTGATATAAAAGAATTATGTTTTCACTCGAGAAAACATAATTATATTAATATGTCACGAATTTAGTAAACAAACTCGACTATTTCAGAGAAATTCGTTGTCACTGTCGAAATTAAAATATTTTAAATTATGTTATTGTTCAGGAAAACCTAAAATATTTAAATTTTTGCTCATTAGCATGCAAGTGTATTGCATCACACAGGATCCGATGACACAGTGGGTAGTGTGTCGCGCAGCAGCCCCTCAGGTCCGGGGTTCGATCCCCGGGTTGGACAAGGTTGATTCAGCCTTTCAACCCTTAAGTGGGTCAATGAAATGAGTTTGAAGTTCGCTTGGGGACTAACCAAACACTTGGAGTCCAGCGAAAATCTCACGACTTAATCAGGTTATATCCTCGTGAACCCCGGGACCCACGGTCAAGAAAGCAGATATCAGGGCACTGCAGATCACAGCTTACTATGATTTGTTGCGCCATTATTGCATCATGCAGATTTTCATTGCTTTTTGAAAGCGAATTTGTAATAGACGTCACAAAGCATATTTTTCGCTATGAAATCAATTATGCCACCAAAACGAAAATCGGTTGCTTGATCTAGACCTCAAGCACGAAATTAAAAATCATCACGAGCTTCAGCAACAAATAAACAAAGGGAAGAAAGACAAAAAATGTTCGATTGCGCACTACTCAAGACCGTTCGTATGAAACAAACTAACATCGGGAAGCAAGAGTGGGAAACGTTTGAATATACACTGCTTCAAACCCATTCGTCTGAAACAGACAAGCTGTAGGAAGCAAGACTGAACGCTTGAGTACGCAGTGCTCGATCCAGACGAACCTTCACACTTATTTAAATCTTGGTAACGCAGGGTAACGCATGCCAAAGAATAGCTTTAATACAAACAACAGTCGCGAGCAATATGTTTCCGAAACGATCAAACCCTGTTGAGTAAATGATGATTAATTAATTAAAAATGTTTAATATATATCCCTATATATATTTTTTTTAATCATAATAACGAAATATTAAAACAAAAATCGTTCTCGTACTCCAATATCTTAAGAGCACAGTCTCAATTATATATAAAATATAATTGCGAAATTATCCGCGTTTCCATTTTTTAATAAACCTGCGAGTCTGACTTAATTAAACATAACTTTTAATTTTTTTCTCAAAGTAATGATGATATAAGAAATTTCATTCAGATATATCCGGTTTGGGAATATTCGATTTGATGATTACTTTTTTTTAGTGGGAGGGGACCACTGATACATATTAACTAAGGCAAAATTACGTTGAAAATATCCTAGGCATTTTTCTCTTGAATATGTCACATTAATTGCTTCTAATACCTGATAAAGAAAACGAAGAGAAAATTCTTTCTGAAAAAAAGTGAACATTAATCGAAATAAAGCGACTTTCATCCTTTTTCTTCATATTCCTGATCTTAATTTTAAAATGAAAAGTATTTTTATTATTCGTTCTTTTATTTATGAAATTAAATGGAAATAAATGTTTTTTAATGAGTGCTATATAAATCATTTTAAAGATAAATTAATTATTTTGGAAAAAAAATCTTAACTACATTTAATCGCAAAATTATATAGTTTATTTTTCTTCAATGATAAAGCACAAGATTAAAGGCACTAAAAACGAATAAATTTTAATGTTATATTTTAGTCTTCTTATTAATAGACTAGGAATGTGTAGGTCGTCACGGTTAAATCTAATTATATTATGTCAAATATAATTTATTATATATGGATTACTTCGCTGAAATATGCTATATAGGTTAATAATTGCATAACTTTTATACTCGCAGAACATATTTCTTTTTATTTTATTAACATAATTATATCGAAATTTGAATTGAAATACCATAAAATATATTAATACAGTAAGAAACATTGTGCGCAATGAATTATTACATACATATCTTCACGAATCAAAGGAAAATATAAGATACGGATTCTCGTGCTTACTACAAGTACTTAGTAAAATGCAAGTCTTGAATTTCCTCAGAGTCTACTTTTTTCTGGAAAGTGAATTGATCGTCGCTGCTGAAGTTTTAAAAAACTTTTTAAAAATTACTATTGCAAGAATATCAAATAATGTGTCTTGCTTGAACAACACTTCTGTTCATCACCAAAGGGAAAAAATAACGTTTCATTATGGAATGGCTAGAATGAAAATAAATATAATATTTTTTTTTAAATTTCAATCATACTCGTTCCCTCAATGGCTGTATATTTATACGTAAATTCATTGGCCGGGAGTATTCAGATCCATTGATCATTTAGTCACCTCATCTCCGAGAATGTTGCAAGTATAAACCGATATTGCACCAACGAGTAGAGGGATCTAGAGCTACGAACATCCAAAACATATCCGGCATTCAAATTCAACATGAATAAAAAGAGCCCAACGATGTAACAACAGGCACTGATAAGGACAATACTGAACAAGTATTCTTATAAATACTAAAATTCTCTGAATAATAACTTTGAATTTTAAGTAAACTTTACAATGTTAAAAAAAAATCAAGTTATTTTATTAGATATTATTAAGAAAGGAAATCAAATAATTACGTTTGAGTTGTTAGTTGAACTAATTTTTAATACTGTAAATAATCACTATGATGCCTATTGCATTGATAGCAAATTACGACAACATCAAACCCAAGTTATTGGTAAACTTTTGTTTTTAACCTTAGATCTCTTTATAGTCTATATCTTTAGTCATTTTTATGTTAGCAAGTTAATTTTTGCAGATGAAGCTATAACTCACTGTAAAACTGAGAAAGAATTTTAAGGCAATTTTCAAATATTAGGGAAAGAAGATTTGCATATTTAGGATTTCCCTGAAATAATGGCAACTTCTATGGAAATCGAAGCGCTAATTCTAAGCTTCCTAATAGTTTCTGTTCCTTAGACAGGCACAAACAATCCAAGTGCAAGATTAAATCAAGGTTGGTTTGATTTATTTGATTTTGCCAAAACAATCCAAGGCTATCTGCCTAAGGTTGGGAATGTCTTCGTGGAGGACTTTCTAAGGGAAACTGGTTCGTATATATATATATATGTGTGTGTGTGTAGGGAAAACCACGAACCATTGTCCACTCAGCTAGCCGGTACGCCTAAATTTGTAATCGTACCAAACTAACAGTGTCCAGCTATTTTCCACTCGGCCACTAGTGGGGGGCCGGCGAAATCGATGAGTAAATAATGAGACGTGTATAATTCCTGCCCAGGATATTGGCTTCTTACGTTAGTTTTTTTGTGTTATATTATTTTATGTTATACTAATTGGTTTTGAAGAATAAAATAATTAAGAGTGAAGCGAATATGCTGTAAGGTTTATCCTAAGTTTTTAACGGTTCTCTTTAGTTAAAGCTACTTTCCTATCCTTCTTAATTTCAGCTTACAATTTCCTACCAGAATGTGTTTTTAGAATCACGGGTAATGCAAATGAGCGGTATTCAAGTCGAAGTTCCACTGACTTCGTTAGAGAGCCAGAGATTCTGACTAGCGCGCATTTGCACTTTGGCTACACTCTTTCTAAGCTATTACTACGCACTACCGTATCTGAAGCCCTTGATATTTTCGCCAGCTTAATGGATATTTAGTGGACAACTACTTGAAATCTTGATAGCTTCGGATATAGCTTTTAGTTAAGCTTTAGTTAAGCTTCAGTTCTTATTAATTTGAATTAAAGTCGAAGTGGAGGCTTTTCCGTACGTCCTGAGAAAGGGACCATCTATGAACTTCTTATTTCGAGAAATAAAGGGTAATTAACCCTTCTTGAGTTTTACGCATCTCTTTCTGAACTAAAGCGAATATTCGCTTACCTGTTCACGAGGTTCTTACACACTTAGCTGCTAGATAAGAGGTTGGAACCCCACAATGTTTGCTATAAATTTGATGATTCGAAGTTAGGTACTTTCAAAATTTAGAGAAAACTGTCTTTATAGCATAAGTAAATTTAAAGCCCATGTTAAAACAGAGTAAAGGAAATACAGCATTTACACTTTCAAGGGATTAAATTTTGAAATATAAATGCTGCCTTGATTTTCTTCCCTCGTTCTTGGCATAGCTGGCTGACCTGACTGTCAGGTCAGCCAGATGCCCCATAATTGAAACCCATTTTAATATAATGTTTACGATCATACATTTGCTAAATTACACAGCTGTGTTAATAGAAAGCAAGCATATTAGAAACAAATGTACAACATATCACAAGCTGATGCAAGGTAATGTAAATGATGCTGCTTTATAAAGCTTACAAATAGTATGTTGAAATATAATATTTAAATAATGCAATAAATGAAACTATAAAATGTGCTGCATGGACCATAATTTGCGACGAGAGTAAATTTTATTTTATCCCAGCCTGATGGAAATGTTCTGAGCGATGGCAGTGTAGTTTAGTATGAATTTTAATCGATGAGAAGACTTGGTATTCATTTCTGCCAATGTTTAACACATTCTATAAAATGTATTCAACATACTCTATACAAGCTTGAGTATATTCTATATCCTTTCTCGCCGTTAGTGTAAATAACCCTAACTTCCAGCTTAGCTGGGGGATAAAAGGGCGGCCCAAGTGTATTGTATTAAAAGTCTCTATGAATAAAATTCTTGCCCTATAGCTCTATATTTGCTTTTAAGCGGAGCATTCCCACTCTTGCACTTTTAATTGCAGATGTACAGGTGGCAATTTTGTGCCAACTTTTGGAGCATATGTGTTTAAAGTTCTGTATGTCTGGCAGATGTTTAAGAAAAAAGGTCTTTGCTCTGAATTCAAAACAACTTCATATTTTTGCTGTGATAATAGAACTCAATATAAGAAGTTGAATTTTCCAACAACTGTGAACTAAATGTTTAAGCTTCGAGCATAACTGCTCTAGGTTATTTAGGACGTTTGTAAAATTTGTGAAAGCGTACCTTAACCGCCATTTAATGGGAAAGCCAACAGAAAATTATTATGCCGAGGTTCTTCATGATTTTCATAATTTACATTTTTTCACACTGAGATTAGTACAAAGCATGAATCAGTGGGCAAATAAACATTCCTTGGGTTTTTAGTGAGCCATGACTAAATTATGATCATTATACCATCTGGCAGACTTATCCTAAGAGTTCAGTGTCCTAAATTCCCGTACTTTTATCTGTACCCCTCATTGGCAAGCAGAAAATTATCGGCATACGTTAATATTTCTGTGAAGGTCAATATCAAAAATATTTAGCGCTGTGTCCACCTCTAGATTCTGTAACAGCGGACGCAGACATGAATATTAGGGACAACTTCTATTGACACCTTTAACATGGAGTCTTTGTAGGCTGTAGTTTATACATAACGGATGCTTAAATAACTGTAAATCAGGCCAAACAAGATCTCAGGTCATCTCATACCCTATAGACATTTGAGTACATCTAACGACCACAATAAATCAAAAGAGTCTTCAATGTCGACAGCGATTATTATACTAGGCTACTTATTCTGTCTATTATTCAGAATTATTTTCTGCAGACGCTGCGAAACGTGATTTACAAACTACCTCGAATAAAGTTTTTTTTTTTTTTTTTTTTTTTTTTTTTTTTTTTTTTTTTTATAGCTAGTGTAGTTTCTAAAGAAAATGAAATGCTTGTGTCTTAGAAGGATGAAAATTTCGATTATATTTCTGTCTTTCGATCTAAGGCAGGTAACGCACAAATAATCTGCCCGTTTATTAGGATCTTTTTTTGCCTTTGATCAAGAAACGCGCAGCCTCTTTCGAAATGTTTGTTATGTCAGCATGCTGTTAGATATACAACTGGGCGGGATGGATACTGTGAATTGTTTGGAGTATTCCGCCGGCACTCACTGCATATTTTCCGCTCTCGTTTCCGCCAGACTCTGAATATTTGTTGGAATTAAATACTCTAATTATGTCACTCAAATGCTTTGCAGTCGGTGATATTGTGATACCGCTACGGAGCGGCTCAGATTTCTCTTTCGGCTTGAGTGCTTATGATTATGAAACCTGACAATTTCTTCCATTACATGCGAGACTATTTCACGAATTCTGCTTGTATATTTGGATGCTTAGTAAAAATCTGCTTTTATATTTGGATGCACAAGTAAAAATCTCACATCTTGACTAAAACTTCAGAGCTATTTGAGTAGTGATATTTTAAATTTCTTCGCTTCCTCAAATTTTCTCAAGGATGCTCTTTACTTGCTGAAAATAATTAATAGTGGCGCTCTCTTAGTCAAGCAACAAGCTCTGTGCCTTAAAGCACTAAACATGCTATGTTCTTCCTCTAGTACGGAGTTTTAGAAGTAGGTCGGATTCCGTAATGGCGGCAGAACATAGCTTGTTTCTTACGTTAAGGCTCTTTGTAAGGGATTTTTACATGTAATTTAACACTTCTTTAAATTATGTAACCTGTGTTTGGCCGCCTCCCTGGCCTTGGCCGGGGTGTAGAGATAGTATATTTTTCCCTCAAGAGGACACGCAATAACATCTTAAACAACTGGTCTATTGACCTTATGGGAAGAGAGAGAAAAAGAGATCAGGTACGATTAAGCATAACATATTTCCTCCTTGCGAAACACTTGTTCGCATATCATAGGTAAGATGTGCATGAGCGTTTCATGCATTGTCTCAGCAGGTTCTCCGGAGTTGCAGCTATTGCGTTGTTAGACAAAGTCTTGATGTACGGTGCTAGTGCATTACTGAATTCGTTAAATTTATAACTTCATTTGCCATCGGGTTTTAATGATGAACTGATGGTTGAGTTCAATACTGAATTCATTAAAACAATGTGTGATTGCAATTGAGTATTTCTATGAAGACAGTTTTGGCGATAAAATAATTTCGGGCTGTTACTGACGTCAACAAATCACGTTACCAGTGAGCTGGTGATTGCCAGACTGTGTGAATTAATAGAATAGAGAAGTGAGTCTGCAAGGCTGTTATCCTGTGGAGAGTCGTTTGTAAGGTTTCGCATTAAAGTTTCGTGTAATTATCTTGCGTTTAGCAGAGATCAAAATAATTTGCTGTACTTCTCTTAGGGCTATAGAGCTGTTATACGAAAGGGCCTGTACATACTAGTGATTGCTGCATTCCAGTTAAGTTCACCTGGCTGCACACTTATTGAGTATTCTCTCTGAAGTAGAAGAAAGGGTGTAAGCGAGCTATAGCCTCGAACACGCTTGGAATATTCTCATAGAATTGAGATCAACAATTCTGTTATTATTGCTGTAATATTATTGCAAAAGAGCCATATCATTCTGAAGAATAATATCAGCTACTATAATGTGGTTCTTGCCGGCTTTCCGAAGAGGTGCAAAGCTATATAGAATCTTACTTTTGTATAGCCATGATCTTGTTTTTCATCTATTCTTGGGTCAAAATTTTAAGATTGAATGTTTGCGATAAAGAATTGCGTTACACTTTTGGCATACTTCATCATTTTGTGGTATGGCATTCCTTTGTCAAACCATAGGTGCTTGATGCTTTGTAAAACCACAGATGTTTGACTACGCACAACTAAGAGCTTGACTTGATACAGCTGGCATACTATGTTTGATCTACACACGAAAATGCGATTCGTAATAATAACTGTTTACATATTGCATGCTTTCCTATAAATAGAAAAAAATCTTCATTAACAGTAGTATGTATTTAATTATGGCATCGGATGGTATTTATTAGTTGAGCGGCTTTAAATAGAGACAGCTTAAAGAACGCTAAGAAACTACTCACTGAGGAAATATATATATATATTGTATGCCTGTTACATCTAGAGAACAGAGCAGTCACTTTAAAGGCATTATGCAAAACAAATCGAAATGCTTGAAATAGTCAAGTAAAAATATTGTTGTGCAGGTAAGTACGTCTGTATATTTTTCTTTGAGAATAAAAGTAAGAAATATGAAATATGTTCACATCGATTTAATTCTGAGTTGCGCTCTTAATGAGATACACTGCAGCTTCGTATGCTTACATAGCGTATTTCTAACAGTGTGTCAAAAGGTATGCCGTTCTCTGTAGCCTTTTCCCGCAGTAGTCAAATTTATAAAATCTCTGAGTAATAGGAATTCAACCGGAATCTTATCAGAAGCTATCAAGACGGCTATATCGTCGGTTTTTGTAGTTTCTCCTATTTGTAAAATTATAGAGACTTTAGGCTATTTTTAAAAGCAGGGAGGATGAAAAATTAGCAACGCCTTGGACGGGATTCAAACCTCGGACCTCTGGAATACGCGCCCAGCGTTCAGACCACCACACCACGAAGGTGGGAGAAATACCTTATGTACTCCCCCTTTTAAAGGGCGACTGGGATTTCTAGGAGACCCAATCGCCAAATCCTGGGTTTGGAGAGTCATCATCCACCACCCTTTTAGTTCGGCCTCACTTGTAGAGACATTAGGTTATTTCTGGAAGCAAGGACGATGAAAAATAAGCAGCGCCTTTGCCGGAAATCGAACCGCGGACCTCTGGAATACGCGCCTATCGTGCAGACCACCACGCTAGGAAGGCGAGAGAAATACCTTATAAAGTGAATATGAACCAGTTTTTCCTAGAATGTCCTACTTAAGAAATCTCTTCTCTTAGGCAGATAGACAGCCTTGGTGTGTTTTATCCATTTTTGAGGACGAAATAGTTTATAATCTTTGGCATTTCATGATAAATTTGCTAAATTTAAGTGTAAAATTTAGATTAAATTTTCGACCGAATGTAACGATAGATTATAATTATTTTGGATGTAATAGTGTGCTTGCAAAGTGATCTCTCCGTTCTTCCACTTTCATTATGAGCACGTCACCGAGTAACTGGGAAAAAGAAAAACAACTGAAGTTACATTATTGCTTCTGTCTGAAAGCGTTCAATAAACATTTGTTAATGCATTCGCATGCTTTCAAAAAATGTGACTTTTAAAGTCTGAATAGTATACTTTGTAGATGTCACTGTTGGGGCACTCTGTAATGCTGGAAGACAAAATTATTGTTTTTATTTTCACTGATATATACATACAAATCTAGGCTTCACCCCATAAATTTCAGTACTATGACACAAAGTTTAGTTGGTAGGGGGAAAGGCAAAACCTCACACCAAACCCAAAAGTTTGCGGGTATTAACAAAAGGATTTTATATTATGATCTAATCATGAAAGTAAATATTGACGAACTAAAAATTGTTACATATCTTCCTTCTCCAAGAGTTTTTGGCTTTATCACTGGCCGAGTGGTTTAGGTCGCTTGAATATTGATAATTAAACTCAAGTTCAAACCTAGGCAGACGGTTCGCTGCGTAGTTGATTTTTGTGGCTTTTCCATATGTAACGTGAATTCAAACTAGAATTTTGTATGGAATTTTCTCCACAAAAGTATCCCCTCCCTCTCCTACTCACGTAGCTCTAGTATGCTCTATCATATTTAAATAGGCTGATATGAACAAGATATATTGATTTCACCGAAGATCAGAATAATACATTAGAAGAAGAATACAATTTGCAGGAAAACTCAAGACCCAACACAAAGAACTATAAGAGCCCATATTTTGTGTAGCTTTAAAATGGGCAGTGGCGACTAGCACAGAAGAACATAAAATCGGATTCATTTTTTGAATATTACCAAGACAAAATTTAAATTTTCATGAAAAACTTTCATCTAACGTATTGAAATCTTCTTCAGTTGCAATCAAGATATATAAAGTCTATATTTTTACAGATTAAATCTTGCGTAATAGTCAGACTTTAGGACCCCAGTGAGTTTATTTTATTTAAATATCTTTGGACTACGACAAGTTTTGCCTAGCCATCTAAAATTTATTCCTTATATTTTTATTCCATTTTATACATAAACAAGGATTTACTTTTAAAGCTAAAGAAAGAATATTCTGAAAACTAAGCTGAACGCAAAATATTACTAGAAACAGATGCTTTTTTCGTTAGAAAATCGTGCTTGTTTTGAAACAGCAACTTTGCATATTTAATGACCTGAAACGCATTTTTTGAAGAAACAGGCAGTTCAAAATGTAAATATAACATATGAATACTATGTGCAAGAGATGTTTTTAAAATTATGCTTTTAAATTCCTCACTTGTGCGTATAAATATGAGATAGCTAAGAAAAACATATTATATTGTAAAGATAGTAGACAAGTATTCACTTAGTGCTTTCAATGTCTTCCAAAAAGCAAAAGTTGTGTTAGCCACTTTTAACGTGAGTACGTTTTCTATGACACACAAAGGAAAAAACGGAAAGCAAAATGCTGATTAAAATATAAACGAAATGCAGAATTTTACTTATATTTTTTTCAGCCAAAGGGAGTTAATGAAACTGATTGTATTCGTTTAAATACATCTCTAATGCTATTTAAGGAATACCTTTCTTATGGTTAAAACATTTTGCCACTATGTTGTCCTGTAACAGAAATCATCCTTTACTTTTTTTTCCGAAATTATGTTTTTACATCCTTGAAAGCACTAAGGATGATATTGCATTCCTGAAAAATTTAGGGTGACATATATTAATATAAATATGTATTCCAATTCATCTAGACGATGTTTTTACGTGATATTTGTACATACTCACCGAATAAATGGCTGGTTTTCGAAAAACAAGTCGCAAAAAGGATTTAAAGTTGGTTCAAAACGCATCATGGTTCAAAACGCATCGTGGTTCAAAACGAATCGTTTATTCGCGATGTCTGTACGCACGTATGTATGTATATATGTGTGTATGTATCTCATATAACTCGAAGCCGCAGAACGTTGAAATTTTGTATACGGGAATGCCACAGCATCGATTTGTGAATCTCCCTTTTTTAATTCAATTGGCGAAACCAAAACCATATATATTATATATAGTATATATTGAATGATCTAAATATATATATATACACTGACTACCAATAAGTATTTGGACACCTATGTAAATGACGATATCTGCGGTCCTAAGGTACGCCACGGACTCCGCCGGTATATATCGTGTAGGAAACAGCATCGGCTTTAGTCACATGAAAGATGCCTCGCAGTTTGGAGCTCTCTGATTTTGAGAAAGGTATAATTGTCGGGTATCACAAATGTGGCCGATCCTTAAGGGACATATCTAGCGATCTGAAGTACCCAAAATCGACAGTGGCCTATGTGATTAAGAAGTGAAAGGTGAGCGGTGACTGTCGGAATGTGCCCCGAGTCGGCAAACAAACGAAACTGGGAGATAGAGACCGACGAGTGCTGTCCAGAGAAATTCGGAAGAACGGCACCCACCGATGGCCCTCATCCGCGAGGAGTTTCAACAGGCATCCGGGAGTATTGTTTTAATGAATAAATACCATCCGTAAGGAAGCACATCTGCTTGGTTTTCATGGTCGTGCTGCTGCCCATAAGCCTTTGATCACAAAGTCCAACCTCGCTGCTCAGTTAATGTGGCGCAAAGGACATCGAAATTGGACCGTAGATCAGTGGAAACGGGTTCTTTGGAGTGACGAATCAAGGTTCACCATTTACCATTCGGATGGCAGGGTCCGGGTCTGGCATCTACCTGGAGAACGTCTCCTGCCAGAATGCATTGTGCCAACAGTCAAGTTCGGCGGAGGTGGAATTATGGTCTGGGGGTGTTTCTCCTGGTATGGGCTGGGATCCTTGGTCCCCATTCATGGTAAGCTCAACTCCGATGCCTACTGCACTATTTTGGATGACAATGTACTTCCTACGTTGTGGCAGTTTTACGGGTTGGACCCCTGTTACTTTCAGGACGACAATGCCAGTTGTCATGTTTCGACGTTAACCAAGGCTTGGTATGGTGCCAATGGAGTTCATCGAATGGACTGCTCTGCGCAGAGTCCAGACCTGAACCCTATCGAGAACTTGTAGGACGTGTCGCATCGCTGAATTCAGGGGGGCACTACCCGTGCAAAATCGGTGAAGGTACTTCTATGTCTTCTCCAAGCCGAGTGGAAGAAAATACCACTAGCTGTCATACAAAGACTTGTGGAAAGTATGCCCCGGAGGGTACACGCTGTAATTACCTCTCGTGGAGGCTTTAACAACAATTGATTTTGAATAAAGTTAGTTTTTTTTTCTATCACAGGTGTCCAAATACTTATTGGTAGTCAGTGTATATATAGGTATAATATAATGCCTATAAGGTATTTCTCCCTCCTTCTTAGCATGCCTTCGTAGTATAGTCCTCAGCACGTTTGGCGCGTAATCGAGAGGTCCGTGGTTCGATTCTCGGCGAGGGCATTGCTCATTTTTCACATCTCTTGCTTGGAAATAACTTAATATCTCTACAGACTTACTCCCTTACCCGACTTAAAAGTTCTTGCCCGGCCTTTATTTTCATAGCTGTTGGTCGTACACATATATTTCCAACTACAAAAGCGTTTCAATTGACGAAAATATTCATGTTTTGGCAATGTCAGATTTAATAGAATTTCGTGTTTGACAAATAACGAAATTTAACTTTCAATCCTTACATAATGTGGTACTTTGGCCTGTATAATTCTAAGATACAACTAGCATACTTACCTATTCTGCTTTGCGAATATACTTATAGAGAAGGAGTGATAAATAAATAGAGTAACATGCGAAAAGTTTGATACACTGATAAATTAAGACAGAATTTATAATATCAGTGCAATGAGCTGCTATACTAAAGTATAAATAAAACAGTATTAAAATATAAAAACAAAAAAAAAAAATTCTGAAAAGTTTTCAGATTTTAAAGTACGTCCAAAGAGGCGTTTTTATAACGTTTTGCGTGTTACCTTTACTTATTTAATATAATGTTCTTCGCACTTAAACCGTAAATTTCAGTTCAATAGCAATGTCGCAAAATAATTTTAAATTGAGCCTATCTCTAGAATTTTCGATACACAGTTCCGCGCGCTGATAAAAAGGGATTGTTGCCATTGCTCGCTTTCAAATCGTTGACTTTCTTACTCAAAGTCGTTAAAGTTTTACAAAATATGAAATCGATCATAAAAGAAATTGCAGATTTCAAATTGGGTCTTCCACATGTCCATATTTGTAGGAGGATTACGTCATTCAAAATTCGATGGGTCTACGTACCGTTGTTTTATCAGAGTGCGAGAAATAGACATACATTTATTCAGATTTTTCATTATTTAATTTCTTCAAATATAATGCAGGACTCCAACATTTGGTGGGAACAGTTTGAAAAGTAAAAAGAACATTTATAGTGATTCAACGCAAAATCGCAAAATGAAAACAATGGTCCTTCAGGGACAAAGGCCTTTGGACTAAAAATTTAAAGTAAGATTAACCTAACTAAATTGAAAGTAAAGGAGAAAATAAGGGAAACAAGAAAAGAAAAGGATCTGAAAGTCAATAAATGGTAAGATTTTTATGCTCCCACTGAGCTCAAAATCTGCTCTTGGACTCCACTCGAGCTAATACAATTATTTTTTCCTTTTTATATTAAACATCAGTTTCTCCCCACTTACGCCACGTAAAATTAAAATTTTAGAAAGCAGCTTATTTTTAGAATTCCTGATAGAGTGGTTAAGTGCTTTTTTCGGTTTTTTTCAGTTCATCATATTAATGCTCAGTTTGCTTAGCAAGATAATTTCCACAACATTTTTCGTCATTTTATTATTAATGTTTTGTCTTTTTTAAATTTATTAATTAAATATCATTGCTTTATTCCTTAAATGTAATTTTCTTGGCACTGACGTTTATACTACACACATTTCGTTTTGTGTTTGCGTTCAGTATTTAACACAGAAGTTATAAGTTATTTAAATTCAGCATTTAACACAGCAGTTATAAGTCAGAACTTAACATTATGAGTCATTGAAATTATGAGTCATTGAAAAATTTGAAAATTAAATTTGTTTTCTTATGTTACAGTTGATCTTTCAATGGCTTGTAAAACGTTTGCTGCAGCCTTTTGCTTTAACATATTAATTATCAGATGAATAAATAAATGCAGACATTAAGAGAGCTGCAACAGAAAATATATTTTCACAAAGATATATAGTAGAAAAGCAAAGGAATTTTATGATTATTCTGTGTAGATTCAGGTATTGATTTTTCAGTCTCATTCCGAATTTTGACTTACTCTGGAATTAAGAGGACTTCCCAAGTCTTTGTCAAAAAATAAGTTCATAAATTGAAAATTTTTAAACGGTGAAGTGCTGGCTTATTGTCTTCGGACGCAGATTTCACATTTCATATATTTTATTTCTAACAGTCCATAGGATCGAGCTAATACTTTTCAAATGATACGATTAATAAATGAATAAAGTAAATAAGGTACGATAATAACTGAACTGCATTTCGTTAATAATTACCATCTGCTTGCATCTTACGTAATCTTAATTACGAGTGACATATTCTTTTGTCATATATAACCATATTAAGCAAAAGTTTTCCTTTCAGTTATTTGATCTTGATTCAAACATTACGTGTCATTTTTACCTTTAAATGTTGAAACCATCTTATTTATGTACACAGTTTACTCTTTTGAAAATTTCAGAAAAATGAAGAACTTGATTGTTTTTATTGAAATGAAGCACGTGTAAAGCTTATACATGATGTAATGGAATTATTGAAAATTCAAGACCATAGGGCACATCAATGAATAGCATTTGCACATTTAGTGCTCAAACCAGTTACTAATGAAACACCCATTCGCGGTGATGCATGCATATAAACGTTGAGTTAAGGAGTAATAAAGATTTCTAATCTCAACCTGAGATACATTTTGCCAGGTATTCTTCAACTGTTGCTCCAAATATGTGATATTTTGTGGTGCCTAAATCGGTTGGCCTAAAATATCCCATACCTGTTCAACTGGTGGAAGGTTTGGTGACCTTGCGTGCCAAGAAATTATGTCAACAGCCTGGACACAGTTCAGAGATATGCGAGCCGTAAGGGGTTTACATACTGTTGGGAAATGACTCTAGGATGGCGTGCCAGGAAGGGTAATGCAAACTGCAACAGGATTTCATCCGCATATAGTTGAGATGTTTAGGTTATATGCAGGATGGCTAGGTTTGGCTTAATCATAAGCCTCATAGTCATACCTGTGGCATAATAATAATTGTCACTTCATCTTCTTCACCTGAAGTCCACTCATATCATTCTGATCGTTGCGCCCGCAAAATTTGGTTGTTTATCTTTTCAACCATGTTTGTTAAAACAATCGTGTTATATTAGATATTTAATTTTTGGGGTTGTCCAGCTTACAGTTTTGTTTTTTATTCGGGTAATTACAAAAACCAGCAAACAATTTAGTAGTAAATTTAAGAAATATATACATATTTACAAATAGGTTCCTGCCTATTACAATTATCAGGTCTGGGAGCCGGCCAGTTTGCTTTGATAGTATTATTTGACTCGCTGGCATGGGCTGTGATCTTGCGTGCTGCTTTCTGACAATAGAAGTCCTGAAAGAGATCTCTGAGATTAGAAGATCGAAGAAGAGACTGAGCAGTCATTGGTATAATAGGCAGCGTCTGCCATGGAAGCATGAGTTCTGCAAGTTCAACCGTCTTGTGGAAGACACGAGCGAAGATCAGTGTCATAAAAGATAAATGACTGTGTCAACACGCCTTATCATCAAGTAGAATTGCAGTGTTCCTTTCTAACACAAAGGCTGACTGGGACCGCTGACACTGGCTCCTTTGTACACGGATCCACTGAACATATATTCCGACAACGGAGTGGTATTTATCGCTGATTACCTTAAGAGGTTATCACTTCTAGGAACGCGCGGGACTACGCAAGACAATTCCGAGAAACGAGATCCTAGTAGCACTGCTTTAAGCGAGAGGCTTCCGAGAAATGTTTCGTCTAGCTAGGAGGAACATGTACTGGCTACGAGCAACATTTTAAAACTTTTCCGAAAATGTTCCGGCTGGAGACGTGTTCCTCGAACGTTCAACCAATCAGACGAAAGTTCTGCTTCTGAAGGATCACGGGTAACTTTCAATATGGCGATGGCTCTCACTGTGAAGTCATGGACGGTGGAAATAGAGGCCGATTTAAATTATTGCTGTTTTGTTGTAATATAACTGCCTGAGTCATTTTTAAAATGTTTGTATATTCATTCAATATATAATCGTGGAAATTTCAGAGTTAACAGTATTTTACGACGTTCTTTCAGTTCGAATTTGTTTACAAATTGTTCGTCGTCAAAAGTTCGCCAAATTTGTCGTATTTCGTGCTGATGATGTATTATTACTGTTATATAACATAATTTTATTTTTAAATTTAAGTTGAATATTTTTTTAAATCCGTTTGTATATGCGCGGCTTTTTTCCTAACTACTTATCTTTTAAATTGTTCATTGCATAATCAGTGACACATTTTAAACAGCATAAAAGATGCATAAAAAAAGAAAAGCGTAGCTTACGTAATAATGAGAATACTCATTAAATTTGTCTATTATTTTCATGTTATTAATGAAATACTTTTTGGATTATAAATACATTAGAAACTAAACTTTTGTTGTAAATGCTACATATTGAACCATTGGAAATTTATGGATTTATTATTATGCATGATGAAAAACATTTGTATATACATTCATTAATATAAATCTTATTCATTACATTAATACTAATAAATATATATTAATAACTTCTAAACCATCGCATCTCTATCTGTACGTAAATATATGACTTATTATACGTAAATATATGACTTATTAGATGTATGTATGAATACAAAAATGAACATTGCCAAAAGGTTTATTTGAAGTTACTTTTAATTCGTATAGCGATCATGTAATTGGCAGCAATTGTAGTCATCAGTTCTTTGCAAATTATTATGGATATGTTATAATCAATTGAAAAATAATTGATGAGCATTTGAGTACTAAAGAGTGTGCACATTTTGTTATTGGGTTAATTCATAATTATATCGTATGTATTATTTATGTAATATAAACATGACTAATAAATAACAAGAAATGTAACAGCTATGCATTTATAACATCTGATTACTTAAAACAGTGCACAACTGATTATCACCTTCATGTCTGTTTACATAATGAATTGTAATTTCCAATTAAGTGCACGCGCTTACTAGTGGCCGAAGCGTCGTTGAACACTGGTAGTTCTGTCTCAGGTTAGAATGCCGCGAACGGACTGTCTACATGGGCGTTTTCTTGGTTTTTCCCCAAAAGGATATACGAGCCAGTTTTAAAAACTCTTCTACAAAGGGATCCCTCCTATTAGGCAGATATCCTTCGAGGCTTTGCCGTAATCACATAAAACAAACTAATTTCTGTTCTGTCCATTCAAACAAACTTAGTTTGTTTGAATGGACAGAACAGTAATTATGAGCCGTAAAGTTAGTCAAGGTCAGAAGGTGGTCAGCAGGCCACAAATTTTCCAGTGAGCCATCAAATTTTCATTGGAATGCAGACAACAGAAAATACACATAAGTAATGTCTGATAAATAGACTTATCCAGCACGCGTTTTAAACTATTCTTAGTGTATACTGAATTTGGCTATTACTGATGTAATTTATTGCTATAACCAGAAGTGTGTTTATCTGTTACTTGAAGTGCCAGAGTGTAGATCAAAGTGATTAACTTGATAGCAATCACCTTTCTATTACCTTCCATTACTAACAATAAAATTTAAAACGAAAAGAGTGTGAGCGATACAAAGCAACACGAAGAAGCAAACGTCACTTTCGCCAATCTGACCAATAACTGATTCTTGTTTGGCTTTCAGCCTATTTACTAAGCGAAGATGGTAACCCTATTTCTCCAAAGAGCGTTTCTCAGAACTGTTCCACCAAACGTTTTGTTCCGGCAACAAATATCGTATGTAATACGGGTTTTACAATGCGAATCGGCTGGAAGTCATAATGTGGTCGGCTACGACACCTCTCCAGACGACTCTGTCGATATTGTGGGGTTAAAGAAGTCTTAAAGGTCATTGGAGCGCAAATTTGTCTCAGCCAAATGCTAGGCGATAGTGAAAGTTTCTTGGTTTGTTTTATTTAATTCTGGTAAATCTCTCGAGGGCTATATGCCTAAAGGGATGGATGCCTTCATGGAGGGCTTTCTAAGAGAAACTGGCTCCACTTTACACATGTGGTAGACCTCGAAAACGTCCAAGCAGCCATAATGTTAACCGGAATTCTAACTCCGACTGGACTACCATTGTTCAACGACTTTACTGCTCTCGACAACGTCGTAACGATATTATTGGTTGTGACTTTTCTTGGGAATTTCAACCCCCCACAACGAGGAAAGATAAACCCTACATAATTGTTACCTGTCTAATACGATGTTAGTTGCGCAGTAGAAACCCACGCTATGACCAAAATTACAGTCACTGACCTTGAAATTTTAATCATTGGCTTGCTTGATATGAAGGAATTTCCACACAAAATTTCCAGAGGATCGAATTATTTTTAAGATTGCTTTTTTGTCAAAGGAATGTATATACCGTTGAGTTTAAACCAACCTAGTTGCCTACTTCTAAATCAAGAAATAAACTGGCATGTCACTTTTTTTATCAATTAGAAATTCCAGAGTCTATATAACATCTTAAGAATTTTACCGTGAGACATTCAACGAATTTTGAAGTCTCAGGTACATGTTTTGCGGTTTTGTATTATTAACAACATGGCTCGCCACAAACGACGTTTTGAAAAGAGCTTGCATTGATAATGTATTTTTTTTTTTTTAATCTACGTTTGCTAACACAGCTTAAATGTAGTTCCGAGAATTCGCATAGGCGAGTTATAAAGTCAGTTCTTTCGTATGTTTTCCGCGCCAATAACACTCACTGATAATCAATGTTTGCTTTGTAGTCACTAACTAAATCTTAGCAACGAATCTATAGCATTACTTTGAAACAGAAAATTGATGTGAATTGCCTAATTCATGCTTGAAGACTGCTGGAATATTTGCTTGCAAAATTACATAACCTTCTTCTTTGTACGATTCCAGACTACACTAACTTTAATTCGGTAATTCATAGTCTTTGTACTTTGCTTGGGGAAATACTCCAACCTAAGCTCCAAATGCAAAAGGCATATATATGGCTCAGCAATTAAACCAATTATCATATAAGATACGCTTGCATGGGCTGCTATAACCCTCGGTAATATGAAAATTCTTGAAACATTACAAAACAGAGTGCTGAGAATTATCACAAACGCCCATTAAGACAAACAAATGATTTATCCCCCGTCGTTCTTCTAAAATACAGTAAGCACAAACTGATATGAAGGTTTACAGAATAAGCAATTCAGCAGCAGGGATTCTTTACAGACTGACCGGTCAGCGATTGCTGGTAATGGCTATCTGTAGAATTCAAGAACTCTGAGCTTAAGTACCCTAGCTAATTTGTGTCTTTAGGAGAGGAATATAAAGGGAAAATAATGATGTAACTGGGTTAGTTAAGACAAAGTTTTCAATGAATATTGCAATGCATAAAATCTTTAGTTTGCTGGAGCATATATAAGTTTGGGTGGCGTGGTTTTACCCCTCGTAATGGAAACACTGCTTCAACTGAAGTATTATTTAATTAGTAACTGAAGTTTTATTTAATTGGTAAGTATATTAGTAACTGAAATAATATTTAATTAGGGAAAAATGTACAGAATTTTTATTTTTCAAAATATAATTTGTAATTTTTTTTGAACACCCTGTTCATTGAGTCATTTATGTATATAACATCTTACATGTGTTTCGATATCTTCATCGCAGTTTTATATCAGTGCGAATATTCTCGTGAAAATTGCATTTCGTCGTCCTCACCATAATTCATTCTCTCTTCTTCCCAAGAGACCATTTCTTAGCTTCGCTTTATCTTACTTACTTAAAGTAAATTGTTCAAAATGGAAAGACATGACTTTCGAATTTCGTTTTTCTCAAGTTTAAATAGAGTTATCGAGTTGTAAACGATGTGCCTAAAGGTAAAGGTGATACACAAATAGTATATGAGGTATGAAGCTCTGAACCATGAAGATACGTTCAGTTCTCATGGCAGTTATAAAATCTCAGTGAAGATTAGTAGAAGTATTGTGTATAAACTAAAAAAAAAAAAAACTCAATGGCGCAACAGCCTTAGTGGAGAGCACTGTTTTTTAAACTGAGCATGAGTCCAGATATAACTATGCAGTTAATCGCCACTGAAGAAAGAATTTGGAATTTGGAATTTTGCGCAGTAATGCGCATTTTGCGCCTCCCACCCCAAAAAAAAGACCTTTGTTTCCCCAAAACGTTTCGATCAATATTGTGTACCCTGTGATAGGAGAATAAACAAACAAAACGACTGGCACTCTAAATGATTTCGAAATACCGTTTGTTTATATTTCTTCGAAGAGAATGTGACACGCATTTGAACTTTGGTTTTATTTAAAAGTAAGGGAACGCAGCAAAAAGTGCCAAATTTACATGAAAATAAAAAAAAAAAACTTTTTAAAATTAATTCTGAGAAACAATGTTAAAAATTAGAGAGCATAACTCCTTAGTTTCATTAATAAATGTCCTCATTTGATCATACAGTTAATTTTCAGATACTTGTTAACCTGAAATACTGAATTAATGTTTATGTTTCATAAAAAATTAGTTCCTGAAAAATTAGCTCATTAATCCCCTTGAGTAAAATTACAGGTAGCAAAGACATTTGGGATCAACTGAAATCAGTGACTAAATATTCTTCAGTAGCAATATTTTATAGGAATATAAAATCAAGCAATATTTTATAGGAAAAACATTTGAAATGTTTATCGAAAATAAATGATACTTTTTCTTATTTTTAAAGAATTATTTACATTACAAACTGCGTTCTATTCAAATAGGTATTAACAATTTGACTGACTAAATACAAAAATAAAAGTCATGCTATAAAGTCGTGTTACGTAACTGCAAAAATTAATATTTTATCTTATGAAAACTTAACTGTGCATATTCCTTTAAAAAAGTTTATTTGAAACGTCCTAGGTTTACCTTATATAAGGAAGCACAAACATTTAATGAGGTTATTTGATGGTTATGGTTCTTTGATGATACGTTTCTGATACATACTCGACTTAATTTAGCGTAAGAGATTTAAAATTTAATGTGATTTAACAGTAGAATTTATTTGAAAAATTTTAAAGGGCGTAACATTGGAAATGCAAGCGAAAAATTAATGAAACCGATAACAGCTAAACTACGGCAAATTTTAAAATTGTCTGAAACCATCGAAGAAAATCAAACTAGATCTGCAACCGGTACATTCTAATTAAAATAAATGCTACAATAAATTTTAAATAAAACTTACAAATGACTCAAAATAACAATTAAAATTAAGGTAGGTTATTTCGCCTCTATGTCCTAATCAGAATAATACTGAGGCAAGCATTCAGATGTTAGGTCGATCGGTTGACACTAAGACTAATTCAGCGAATAATTTCATTAGCTTCTCTACTCTAATACATATGTAAAGAACTAAGTATGCATCACCAACTCTGCGAAGTTTCCTTAGAATTTGCATGGGCATCAATCGAAGAAGAAACCCAAGCATAGTGTACTTTATGAATGTACACTATGCTTGAAAGAAAAAGAAAAATTCTCAAGTTAAATTAGGATGTTTTTAAAGCATTTGTCAAACATTTCAAAATGTTTCTGCATAAGATATATTAATGTAAACTATTATAAGCTTTTAAGGTTTAAAAAGAGTGCCATCTTAACGTCAAATATACTGAGTTATTAAAATAATTTTATCATAACTATTAAGGAACACATTAGTTATATGATTTTGTTATTAATTCACGAAATGCAGGAGTTAACAAAATGCAGCAACTTCAGAAATATCAGTTCGTTGATGTTTCACAGCTTCAAAAAGCTCGAAGAAGCTAACTTCAGTTAGTCAGGTCTTTGCAGAGATTCCATTTACTTGGCAAAAATGTACAGTAATGTGGTTCAAAATTTGGATGAACTCTTATTCTACAATCTCTCGGCTAGAGATATATTTCTTGTAGTTGCATCTGTTTCCAAAGTTGTTAGGAAAGCTGAATTTTTTAGGAGAAAACAGAAATGGAAATGTACATGCATTAGGCAGCTGACGGTCATTAAGTATAATAAATTGCGTTAATCTTACCAAAAGAAGAATGTAGCCCATTTGGCTACTTCCAGGTTTAGGAAAAGCCAGAAGTCGCGCTTGATGAAGAGCATGGGACCTATCGGAACTGTGAGATAGATTGCCCAATGATTAAGATTAACCATCTTTGGCCATTTGTCTAATTGCCAAATGTTTAATCTTCATTCAGAAGTTCATGGAACATGTTTTGGAACAATTCTTGGAAAGAAAGCTGAATAGACGTTTCATTAAGAGTTAGTGTTATGTTCCACCTTTAAGATCCTGAAAGTCGAAATAAGATGGATAAAAATCTAAGACTTATAATCTCGGAAAACATTTAAGATAAAGCTTAATTCAGAAGTGTAGGAATATCTCGAAAATGTAATATTTCAAAGCTGAATGACGAGGATTAGATATTCCGACCGAAGCTTTAAAATAATTTGAAATTGTCCGAGATTTATATCGAACTATTTTATTCCTCGATGCTGTTCTCCTGATGATGGTTTCTGACACAAAAGAAAAAAAATTCCACAGAAAGGTTTTTGTCCCCTTGGGAAATTGGAGGTTTATTAACACTATTGATGTCACGATTTTCTGCGTCAGGAGCGTCTATGCCGTAGCCACTGAACCGCAGGCGGTAATAGAAACACTTGATACAGCCCTATTTTAATAGTAAAATGATAAGCATAAATTCCGATCACGAGTGATGATCAATTTAGAAATGATGGTTGGTTCGATGAGATTTTTATATGTCTGTTTACATAAATAAATTGAACATGCATGCGCCTTTACAACTGAATGTTTGCAACTTTTTTGAATAGCGCAAGTATTTATGTATTAGCAATTCTAAATTTAAAGAAATTTAGTCAAAATTACGAAATCTAACTTTTATACATTTCTTCGACCTTTTTACTTGTACATAGAAACATTTTGTATCCGGTATTATAGAAAATAAATACAGAACGTTTGCGACAAATATTTATCGAGATATTTAATTTCAAAATATGCGATTCTCAAAGTATGCCATTTTTTATTTTCTTCTTGCTTTGAGGAATCGTTTAGTGAATAAAATCGATTCATTTTAGGTTAATTGTTTTTCTTTAATGCTACACAGTGACACTACTTTGAGATTTACTAGTGTGCAGTATTATTTGGTTTATAATTTTGTTACAATTGTAATCAAGAAAGAATTTTCATCCAAGTAATTTATAAGTTTTATATTTAAAATACATCATTTCTATTCTGTATTAATTTAGAATCATAATCTGGTAATTTTACAAATGTTCAATTAACTCGCGAAGACGCGCGCTAATTTTAGCTACGCGAGGACGCGAGTCGGGCTCCGTACTCCCGAAGCGTTATTTCTTAACAAAACAAAAATAAAATTGCTTGTGTAATTGAAGAAAAAAACTTTAAATAATTAAAACAGAGTGTATAAAATGTAAAAATATACTTTAAATTTAATAAGTCTAATAACATTGTATTTTAAACAGTTTTTTAAGACTGAACTTATTTATCATTAACTTATTATCATTTTAACATCAAAAATTAAACTGATTTCGAGCGCAAATGAAACTAAGTACTAATTTATGCAATATTAAATTTTTACAGCAATAATTTCAAAATAAAACTTACATTTGACATTTTTTTTTGCAAATAATCGTGCTGTGTTTACCAAAAACATTTTGCTCGCACATAGCGCAGCAAATTTGTGACGAACGTTTCAAAGGCATATCTTATCGGAGCCATTTTATTTATTTCCCTTCTAGAAGGGTGATCTCTTATGGCATCAAATCTCAAACATCTCATTAGAAATAATAAAAAAAAAAACTTTGTTAGACATTGTTTGATGAAAAATGTCAAGCACTGCTCCGTCAGTCACTCAAAGGTAGAGAACATTTTCGTAAGAAACCTTGTGGAGTCCTCCAAAATAAAGAAGACATATAAATGCTCTGATTACTGTAATATTTGTGGATCGAGAATCTCTCTATCTTTCAAATTTGACGGCAATGGTTTCGATATAAATGTTCGTACAATCTACTAGAATTTTTACTATTATTTTATCCATACGCAGTTACCAAGAATTCATAGGAGAGGACACAAAGTTTGCTTCACAAACATTTCTGAGCAATTTTCTTACAACGTTGTGAGCAAGAGTTCTCACAGCAAGACTTGGTTCTTTTTCATTCCATTTTGTCATATTATATTTGCCAAGATAACAATTCGCTGACGGACACAAAATTACTTAATTCATTACTAGATTCATCGCTTGAGTCTAATGCCTCTTCAGAATTCGATTGGGGATCACTAAATAATTCTTCACCAACTACTATTTCTTCGTCCTCTTCATTAATTGTATCTTTATCATTCGACACTTCGGCTAATAGTTTATGTAGACTTTTCATTTCATCGTCATAACTCAAACAGCAAGACCTTTTTGCAACTGCCTGATATCTTTCACAATTTTAAATGACAATGCGAGCGCGCGCCTCGGGCCTGGAAAGCCCGGTTACTCAGTTTCTGAGATAAGATGAAGGGTTTAATTCCGGAAATGCTTGTGAATGACAAGTGCATGGCCCTAAACGCAGCTACTGAGAAAGTCGAAAAATTTCTAGAGGAGAAATTTCTAGAGGGAGAGATTTTTGTATTACGTTTTTGTAACCACCGAACCTCGCAGGCCCGAAGCGCGTTCTCGCGGGTTAAAGTAAAAATACTTTTACTTCTTTCTATGCAGTAAAGGAAGTATTGGAATCACGAGAATTTCCGGCTATCATATTTTAACGAATATATCCATTTCGACCGCTATCGAATGCAATTTAACGATGCTTTTGCCTGACATGTGTACGCAAGGACAGAATATAGGAAGCTTTTTTCCCAAACGAATTATAAATCTGATTTAAAATGGATTCAGAAGAGATTTTTCTAAAGTGGTAGTGTATATATATATGTATATACCCACTCTATTACTCGGCTCAGCTCAGTTTTATTTATTCTCATATGATGGTAAATTGTGCATTTTTATCTTAAAAAAAGAGTGAATTACGTTGTTCGTATCTTCCTGTTAAGGGTTTTATGCTTTTAAATATCTTATAAGGTATTTGTCTAGCCTTCTTAGCATGCCTTCGTGGTGTAGTGATCAGCACGCTCGACGCGTATTCGAGAGGTTTGCGGCGCGAAACCCGGCAAGGGCATTGCACATTTTTCATGTCTTTCGTCCTTCCAAATAAACTAATCTCTCTACAGCTGCGCCCGAACTAAAAGAGGTGTTGAATGATGATTCTCCACCACCAGGATTTGGCGATTGGGTCCCCTAATCCCCATTCGCCCTTTAAGAGGGGAAGTATATAAGGTATTTCTCCCTTCTTAGCATGCCTTCTTGATGTAGTGGTCAGCAAGCTCGACGCGTATTCGAGAGGTCCATGGTTCGAGTCCAGGAGAGGTCATTGTTCATTTCTCATATCTCCTGCTTCGAAATAACCTAATGACTCTACAATCTACATGCACTATTTCCAGAATTCTCAACAATTTAAAAGTTGTTTAAAAGTTGCTAGGCTTATTTTTTTACCATAGCAGCCACAATTGTTTACATTTGAAATTTAGCAGAATTGTGAATTAAGTGTTTCTGTACCTGCAGTGTCTGTTTACCAAGTGGGACCAAAAGAAAAGTTTTAGTTTTGTGCACGGAAAAATCTGTTTTCTTGCCTGCTGGACCAGTTGCTTGTTGTTGCATAGAAACTCTAATTTTAATTGTAAATTTTTTTAATTGTTTTATGTTTCTCGATTTCTTTCAATTTTTAATGAAGGTGTTTTGAGTTTTTATGTATTTTTGCCTTGCCGCGGAGTGAGAACTGAATTAATTGAATGAAAAATATATCTCGAATTCACATCGGGGAAATAAGTTTGAATGAAATGCAGGAAAAAATGCGTATAATTTAATATTCCGTTCAAGGAAGTCGTGGCAACAACATCAATTTTTTTAAAATTTTTTAAAAAAAATTTTTTTTTTTTATTTTTGATAAATGTAATTCCTATTATGAGTTAACTGAGTGGCAATATTTAAGCCTAGCAATATTTTATATAACACGAATTCTAAGATTCTGTGGACCAGATACCCATTAAAATTTATGTGGACCAGTAATTTTCATAATAATCTGCATAAAAATGCCCGTCACTTGATCGTTCAGCATCAGCAACCTTTTTTCAAACTGATATTTTATATTTAGTTACACACACATGCAAACATTTCGCTCTTCAATTTGTGAGTGGTTCTTAATTATGATCCCCGAATTTAAAACAAAATATACAGTTCACTTTTGTCGTACTGAAATCAAGCATTTTGTGTTTTATGATTTACTCTTGTACGAAGTTTTAGTTAACTGCATGCAAAAGTTGTAGAATTTTCAGTAAGTGCCGCTAAGCCTAACAAGGGCGCTATTTGTTTAGATTTAAAACTCTCAGCAGAATAGTAAATCAAATCAGTTGGTGAATCAACTTCAGCGACATTTTGCCCAGTGTGATTAAAAGGAGAGAGAATATTACTATTAAGGACACTGCGCCTGTAAGATAATTTCTATCTGTGGCAAAAGACATTCTGCCGCACAGACTATAAAAAACGGAAGCAGATCATGCTTGGACACGCTCGCAGATACGGACTTATCGCACACAGTACACCTGCAATACACCCCGCCAGATGAGAAAGCTCTAGCTGTATATACAGATGGCTCAAAGATGGAGAAGGCACAGGCTGCGCTCATTGTTTACTCCAAGAAGGAGAAGTAGTAAAAACTTGGGAAAGACGATTGGATGGCAAAAATACCGTCTTTCAGGCAGAGCTTCTAGCATTAAAAACAGCCATCAGTTTGGCAAAATATCAATTAGCAACAAAGGTAATATATAGCAACTCCCCCTCAAGTTTGGAGGCCAGCCGAGAGCATACGTCAAGGAGTCCTTTAGAGCAAGATATTCAAAACATCTTCCTAAGGCTCCCACCAGATGACAGACCCAGGGAAATCACAGAGACTACAACCTATACGTTTTCTTTTCCAAAAGTTTAATGCTCAATTAAAACATACAGCGGCACACAAACTCATTTCTACACTGGTCATGGTCCCATACCACATTATCTTAAAGAGATTCGGCAAACGAGACTCAGAACTATGTGAATGGTGTGCGTAGGTGATGCAGATCACTAACCTCTTCCACTGCTCACACACCGATACATTGCATTTAAAAATACCAAGCAGTGAATACTGGTGGTTGCAATAGGCGGAGAATATCTGCTGCAACAAGCAGGCGAAAACTAATTGATAGGACGTGAACAGGCTATGCTCAGCAAGGTATTAAGAAAGTCTCCACTTGAGAATCAGATCTTCGCAGCATAATTATAATAGAAAATCAAAGTGGTGAGAGAGAGGCCTTACAAATGGTACATTGAACTTACAGCTTGCAGATAATGGAGCAGTAGATTAGTGTAGTTGTCTCTTGCAATAATATCCAAGAGACTGAACAGTAACAAAGATACTCCCTTGATAGGTACAAAAACTATAATAGCAGTTGCCACCTTTCGAAGCAAATCAGCTAAGGTAATAGAAAATTGAGTGACGTAACTCCCTACCCAGTTTAAGCCAGATAATACTACAACAACTAAAAATCAGCATTAGAAAAATAACTTGCCCCGTAGAATAGTAACTGGACTGTAAGAGCAAAAACTATTGTAATGTAAGCTTATTACTATTCATTTTGCATATACGTGTTAAAAATAATGTTGTAAAGCAGTTTAAAATGACATAGAAAAACCAGTCAATGTGTAACTGAATTACAAGTTTACTTTAATTGTCTCAATAAAAGTATAGTAAATATGAATTCAGGTAATGTAAATGTGCAACATAGCTGTCACGATTATATCTAACTATCTCATGTAACTTATACAAGACAATGTCTGCAATTAATATATCTGTGTCCTTACGCAGGCCTTGTATGCCCATGTAATATTTATAATTTTTATATGGAAGAAAATATACCTTCTGCTATTAACACTGTAAGACATTTACAACAGTCAGGTCAGTGGTTATGTCAGGCGGCGCTCACTGTGTCCAAAAGTTAAATTTCAATATTTTGCACTGAAGCTTTTGTCTCCCTGCCCGATGGCCTAATTGCTTGTTTTTGCTTAGAAACTTTAATTTTAATTATAAATATTGTTTTTTAAACTGTTTTTAAATATCTTTGGAGTTTTTAGATTTTTATGCATTTCACAGTTTTTAATGAAGAGAGTTTTTATGCACTTTTGCTTTTTGTGAAGTGAGAAATGCATTGATTGAATTCGAATAACATGTCTAACGAAATTCAAGGAAATAAGTTTAAATGAAGTACAGTAATTATACACATTTTTAAGTATATAATTTAATAAGCCGCATAAAGAAGACATGTGCCCACCATATCAGAATTTTTTTTTGGGGGGGGGGAGGACAGGGTTCATTTAATCTTCAATGTCGATTTGTTGACAACATTAACATCTCTATATAATTTAATGTTTTGGAAAATTAATTAGTTCATTAAACTGGTACTTCGAAAAAAAGTTGCTATTCCAAGATTCCTACAAGTCTTAAGAGGCAGCATAATTTAATTTATACGAGAGAAAAGTGCTTTTTAATTTATGCGAGAGAAAAGTGCTTTTACATTGGGAGACTACAATAATATAATTTAAATAGAAAAAAAAATATAGCTTTCGACAAATAAATTTCTCAGTAAATCATTTTTAATAGTTAAAGAAGCACTGATTTTCATAATTAAAGAATTACTTCAACTTGAAAAAGTATGAATAAAACTCTCATGTACTTTCATGTTTGAGAGTACATTAATACTTCTCACTTGAAAAAGTATGAATAAAACGTTAATGCTCGTTGATCGATCTGTGTTCTTGTTTGATTTCCTTCCGCACACCCTCGTTCACACACTTCACACTTTCGTTATGAAGCGTGGCTTAAACTGTAGTCAGTCAAGGAAGAAAAAATTGAGCATGCATGTCTGTTCAGCTGTTCATATAAATGTCAGTTCATGTTTTTTTATTCAGTGACTTGTAGGATTTTAAACATAAAGTTTAACATTTAGACAAAATCCTTGTACAGCTTTCCGTGACGTAGCAAGGTCTGGTCGCCTAGCAGCAAAGTTCGCATTCTGCCACTTGTACTTCGTAAAGCCCTCACATGAAAGCTTCATTACTTTCAATATTCTGAGATAATAATTTTGAAACATGAATTTCGGTCTTCTGATATGCAAGTTCTTGTTTTTATTACTTAATATAAGATGTAAAACGAACTTTAAGAAAAAGCATACCAGAATAAAAATTGAAAATAATAATTCTTCGCATTTCAAATGTTTTGAAAAATTAGATCCAACAATTAGAAAATGTAGTTTTTGTTAGCATGTTAAAATAATCTTGAAGGCACAGTAATACTTCATTACAATCTAATCACACAATTGAAGATTAAGTAATAAAACTTCGCTACCATTAAGAAAGTAACTTAATTTTGTAAGGAAGGACATGTAACTGTCAGAAAGTGGCTGTATTATATTACGCAAAGTCCATGTCACGTACAGGAAAAATATTCTATCATCACTAATTCCTATACTTGCCCTTGACGGAAAGAATATTGTGTTTTTTCCCTTTGGAGATTACGCCTGTCTCTGGAGAGATTATGTCTTCCAAACCAGCGTAATGATTTCAGTCGCCGTCGATAAGGACAGTAAACAGATTATGTTCTTATAATATCAAACTGCGAAAATGAACTCTCTTCTTTCTAGAGCATAAAATATGCCTCACAATCAACTTCTAAAGCTTTTATGTCACAAGAAGTTAATATCTAATCTGTTTATGCATAATGGAAATAAGAATTTCTTATGCACCATATCATGTGCCGTTGGGCATTCAAGGAATTAAATGCACTTGAATTTGTGATGGGATGGATTATAGATATTTTTCATCCAGACAGCCCTAAGGGAAGAAGTGTAAAATAATGTTTACAATATTTATGCTAATTTTTCTTAGCACCTTGCAGTTTTAATAAGTAAATCCTAAGTAGCCTGTGCCAGGCTTTAAAAATTTTCCAGTTCATTTATAGTAAAATAAAAATATGTTTTTGCGTGTTTTCGCTTAAAGTATGCTAGAATTATAACATTTTCTGTCTAGGCTGCAAAAATGGTTAAAACTAAAGCTGGATAAAGACAGTTTTTTATGTAGCTTTTAATTTCAACTGTTTAAAATTTAATTAGCTAAGAAGATAATATTTATATTGGTGTTAAATGATCAATAATGAGGAGTGTTTTTCTTAAGATAGGAATTTACTTTCAAATGGAATGAGATCTTCCATTTCTTCTATTATTGTTTTGAGTTCAATGGATTAATTTCATTCAGCATTATTCACATTCCATCAGCTACTTTGTTATTAATCGGTTGCGATAAAAGAACATAGTCTGCGATAAAAGACATTTTGTTCATTCTTTTATCACAGATATTAACATTCGCATGCTTCGTCCGTTAATCGCATTTAATACTATTCACATAAATTAATCTAATTCCAAATACGAAGTTTTCATTTCGTACCTTCTCGTGCAACAGAACAGATCACTCTTTTAATACATGTATTTTTACTCATACTCGGTAATATATGCATGTCTTATTTTAATGATAAAAACTGTTTAAAAATATTTTAATGATAAAAACTGTTTAAAAATAATCAAAATGAATTAATATTCATATTTTATGTCGAGATAGACCCGATAAATTATAAAACGAAAATTGGGGTAAATTAGATTATTTTTAATGTTGTATATCACAAAAATTGTCTCCTTTAATTTACGTTCTAACGAAGCAGTATTCTTCTAATTTAGCAACATTTGACACCCCGCAATTTTAGACATTACGCAGGTGCTTATTTTGGCAGGTGCTTAATTCACTTATTTTGGATTCCCACATGTCTGCTCCCCGAGAAAGAGATAACTCTTGTTGGTGCCAATCTACAGCTATAGCTAACCAAGAACTTTTAACACTTTACCGATTGAAAGCCGGACTGTGCTTGCTATTTTTATTGATTTATGCTTTGCAGAACAAAAATAGAGAAAGTGGAAAGATCACCAGGCATTTGGAAAAAAAGGAAGAACAAAAATAATATTTAAAATAGAAAAGGGGATTAAAGTAGAAAAGAATATGGTTATATAATGTATAAATATATATTTCTTTCAATTTACTTCGAACCGGCAATTTAAAATTCTATCCGCGGGCCATAGTTTGCCCATCCCTGAACTATGCTAATTTTTAAGCTGATACTTATGTTTATAAATAAGTCACATTCCGACACCATTGACAACCACATCTTCATTTTATATGAAGGATTTTTTTGTATATGATTTTACACATACGCAAATTCTCATCTTAAGTATACTGCCAATTTTAAGGTAGCATCTTCCCTAATTTAGGGAATTAATTTTTTTCCCTGACTTTGCCGTGACACTTCTTATGGGTATTGACGCCAGATTATTTAAATTCTTAAGACCTACAGCCTAAGGCTTCATAATTTGATTTTTTCGTAAAAGGAATTCTGATAAAAAATAGTACTGTAAGGATCTTAAGTTTTACTAACGTTTATTTTATTTTAAATCTTTACTATCACTTCTTATTTTCTACTTCCGGCCAGAATTAAAAGCGTTAACTTATTTATGCAAAATTTGTCTGGCGAACGCCAAGTACTTAAGTTGTGGCTTTTTGCCAAGCGAGAGAGAGGAAGGAGTTAGTCGAAGCAGGCCGCTTACCTTAGAAGTTTTACTCAGTTGCTGTTTGCCTTCCAGGCCAGAGGTTTAATCCTCGGGATAATTTTAAACGTATTGTAGTGTTAACAGTTCTCTGTACTACATACGGCTTTCTGTTAATATAAGGCCAATCTTCCAAGTTTATTATTCCAAATTTAAGTTAGAGTTTAGTTATATTTTTATATTCTTACGTTCAGACCACAAGTAGTTGGTCTCTGTCGGAAATTATTGTAAAGAGTGAAAAATAAAGGGTTTTGTATACCCTTCCTGTGTATCCTGTCTACTTCCCACATTTATTGAACATAGCTTTGGTAAGCTCCCTGTTCCGAGTCAGGTCTGTGCATGTTCCCAAAGAAAGTAAGACGGAACATTGAACCTGATAGTACTACTTAAGAAAAGCATTTTTTGAAGTTACGAAACTTGGAATCCAACACCTTCTTTAGGCATGGAAATTGACTTGTAATAAATATTAAAGTTACTTCAGATTTCTGAGTTATTTTTTTAACAGTATTATTTCGTCATAACTTTTTTCATTTAAATTCTATTAAACAACATTAAAATTATTTTAATGTAAAATATGTGATGGGGAAATTCCAGCCGAGATAAACTTACTTTTGTAATCATACGTGACTCTAAAGCATATTACTAACATATAATTTCATTGAAACAAAAATAGCACATTAAACATACTTATTAATAATTTCCTAAGATTATATTCAACTCTTGAAATCAGGTATATATTTATCAATAAATTAAGCAACTTAAATTATGAAGTAACAATAAAAGGGTAAATAACTTTTTTAAATCCTTGAAATGAACTTTCCTTATATTTTTTCATTTGAAGCATCCGCCGAATGTAAAGATATAAAAAGGTACTAACTTATTCTGCTTAAGATGTGTTAATTGCATCTTCTTTATTGTGGAAACTAACAATTAAAAGAAAAAAATTGGGATTTAAATTAAACTACCCTTCGACTAGTTCTGTGTAGTTGTTCCGAAATGTTCTATTGCTCGATGGATAGGGCCATTAAATGGTGACAACTCAGTGCCGAGTTCTATTTCCGACGGAAGAGAATGCGAACGTTTTCCCGAGAATCCCACTTACGTAAATATAAGGCACATCACAATGGGGGAAAAAAAACAACTATCTAACCTTTAAGGCTTCCTTTAAAAGGCTCTTTGGAACGATTAGGATCTCCTTTGCAAAGGAAATAGCCCAAACAAGTTTTGGTTATTGTGAATGAAATTTGGTAGTTTTAATTATTTCTCCCACATACAGTTATTTCCTGCATAATTATTTTATTACATTTCTGGTTTAAAGACGAGCTTAGTTCAATATTTGAAATTTAATAGTTTGGTATTAAATAGTTATTTGATTAAATTAGCCATTAAAAATAATTGAACTCGATAAACTAAATGGTTGTGCGAGTTTTAGTATATAATGCATTTACAGTGTTCGTGAAATTAGAAAAAAAAATAAATGAGTTAGTTTTCTAAAGTTTTGGAGCGAAGAGCCTATCTAAGCTTCTTCGCAAGCTAAATTGAACATTTTGCAATTCCCTTGCAGTCTTGAGATGGATGAATTTCGATATATTATATAGTGCACATTTTGAAAGAAAATATAAGAAAATAATTTTTAAATAAAAATTTACTTTATGAATTCCTTATAGAATTTCTTCGTTAAAATAATTTTGAAAAAGCTAAAACCGTCATCTCTTCAAGCCATGTAGATGAAGTCTTTGTCAGTGTCTCAAGAAAATCATAAAGAATTATCCGAAAAGGATCTCCAGGGTTAGCTTAATGATATTTTTTTGCAACTTGGTTGGGTTTAGCAAAGCACGCGAGGTCTATCTACCTAGCAGAAGGTATAGCTTCGTGGAGAACTTTCTAAGGAAAGTTGGCCTGTATCCATATCACATATAAGTAAAACCACTAAATGCCAGTGCAACCAGCCCGTTCGTCTGGATTCGAACCTAGGTCGAGCTACCAGTTTTCAGCGGCTTAACCACTCAGCCGCTGATGGGCATTGTTTTACACATGTGGTAAGAACAGTCATTTATAATTTCAGTTTTTACTATATATTCTCCTTCTCGTATTCCTTACCAAAATGTAAATTATTATGAGTATTTAAACTGAAGTTTTGGAATTTGAGAGAGATAGTGTTTCTGGTATCATGTGAGCGCTACATGACTAGTTTCTTGCCAGCTTTAATAGTTGTTTAGAGTCAGTGAGTCAGCTTCTAGCAGCATTTCAATGTGTAGTCTTTGACTACTGTTCAAGGTTTGCGTTAAACTGAAGTGTTCTATTTATTTTTCTACTAACACGCTCTACTAAGAACTTCTAACCTTTTCTACTGAAGTAACGGACACTTCAGTAGAAATATTGGTTCTACCTTATTTATATAAAACGCGATCCTGAAAATTCATTCTGACAGGGAATTGTAGGAGAAAAATAAGAAATTAAAAGAAAGCTTTTTTAAAATTAAATAACTATTAGGAAATTAAAATAAACCCCTACTGTATTATTCACTATGTTTGATTTCATATCATTATTAAGATTACTTACTATGTTTTATATTTTGAATCTTAAAATGCATGAAATGCTAAAGCTAAGACTGTCTTCACATTAAATCTCTCTTTATAACCAAATGAAACATATCAATTACTTCATTAAATTTTAAAAAAATCACATTGTGTTATAGCATCCTTTTTTATCCTAATGAGAGATTTGTTATCAAATATAGATATATAATAACGTCATGTGTTGAACAAAAAGTTTTTAGACCTAAAATTTAACACCTTTACATTCAGTTGCAGTCAATCTTATTGCCTTTAATTTTAAAATGCCTGCGTGAATTTCAAGAGCATTTTGTTATCTCTAATTCCTTTTCGCCCGACATTATAACTTCCGCAAAGATGTTTAGGGGATGGCTGCTCGTAGTCTCATACATTCATCCTCTTGGCTCACCAATGGGCGAGCGGTAAAATAGCTGAACGCTGATAGTTCGACTTCAGTTAGAATCCAGGTGAAAGGCTGGCTATGTAGGCGTTTTCGAGGTTTCCCACTGTATAACATACAGTGGATGGACAAAAATATGGAAACACCTTGTGAAATGCATATTTGAAAAGAAAGATTGATTTTAATGAAATATGTAGGTGGCGCTGGCGTTTTTGACTACTGTCGCCACCTATACAACTTCGTAAATGTGCTAAACAATTCAGTTGTCTTCGGAATACTGTTATGTGAGGTTGTCATTGCATTATGTCAGAGTTAACAGACTTCCAACGTGGGCAGATTGTTGGATCACGTATGGTAGGTGCTTCCGTAATCAAGGTAGCCGAGGCGTTTAGTGTTTCAAGAGGTACTGTATCGAAGATTTATTCCGCATATTTGAAAAGCGGAAAAACATCATCTGCTAAATCACAGCGCGGACGAAAGTGTGTCCTGAGTGATCGCGACAGACGATCATTAAGGGCAATTGTGACGAAAAATAAGAAGACCACAGCTGCAAAAGTTACTGTTGAAATGAATGCTGTGTTACCGAACCCTGTGAGTACCAAAACAATTAGAAGGGAGCTTCATAAACAGGGAATTGCTGGCCGTGCTGCAATTGAAAAGCCACTCATCAGTGATGCTAATGCCCGTAACAGGAAAAGGTGGTGTTTAAGTCATAAAGCCTGGACTATAGAGCAGTGGAAGCGAGTAATATGGTCTGACGAGTCTTCTTTCACATTGTTTCTGGCCGAGTTTACGTCTGGAGAACGCCATCTCAAGCCTATAATACAGACTGCTTGTTGCCAAGAGTGAAACATGGCGGGGGTTCTGTTATGGTTTGGGCAGCCATATTGTAGTTCTCTGCTAGCCCCATGATAACTGTGTCAGGGCACATGACTGCCAAGACTTATGTGAACATTTTGGCCGATCAAGTTCATCCCATGGTACAAACTTTGTTCCCCGATGGTGATGGTGTCTTCCAAGACGACAAAGACGAAGCCCCTGTTCACACAGCTCACATTGTCCAGGACTGGTTTTCTGAGCACGAGGATGAGTTCTCCCATCTCCCCTGGCCACCACAGTCACCAGACCTGAATATTATCGAACCTTTGTGATCTACATTGGAACGGAAAGTGCGTTCTCGTTATCCACCGCCAACATCGTTATCTGAACTTGCCACCGTTTTGCAGGAAGAATGATATATTATTCCCTTGGCAAACATACAGGAACTGTATTTATTCATTTCGAGAAGACTGCAAGCTGTTTTGTATGCCGACGGGTTTCCTACACCATATTAAGCAAAGAAACATGTTTTTTTAAAGGTATTTCCATATTTTTGTCCAACCCCTGTAGATACTAGCGTGTTTCCCTTAGAAAGTCCTGCACAGAAACATGCGTCCTCTTGGCCAGATAACTCTCGCGATTTTCGCAATCAAAATAAAAGAAAACCGAAACCTAGTCAAATTTTTATTTCACGACTGCACGAAGACACCCGTAGCATGGACAAATTATACATACCCTCAATTCCTCGTAATTGACAGCTTTGTCCAGGATTCAATTCTTAATATGGATTATTGATGTCTTGGTTAAAACATTTGTAACGTAAAGTAGTATAACTGCGGCGTTTTAAAAAAGGAATTTTTTGTTTGACTTCATTACGAATAAAGAATTCAAATTCCGCATTCTGTAACACCGTATGCTTACACACGATTTAAAATCTTAAAAGCATACGATTTTCAGAAACTTTTAAATGATAGGTGAGCCACGGAAATTTGGGTGACAACAAAACTTGTTGAAGCAATTCGAAACTTAATTCTGAATAATAATTTAACCCATATTTAACCAATCATCGAAGAAATAAAAATTTGTGTTTGAAATTTCTAATTTTGTTTGATAAATAGGTAAGAAAAGATAATAATAAATTTAAAAATATACGAATCTTTTATTTTCTTTGAACTTACAGGCTGTCCTATATATAGAACGATGGTCAAATCCAGTGCGTGAAGTTACAGGACAATATTTTGTTTCAAGCCCGTTCTTTTGAATGGAACGGTGAACAACAACTCGAACGTTAGCTAATATTAGATTTTTTACAAATAGGTTTTGGTTTCCTCGTACAATTATTTAATTGACAACATTAAATGTCCATCAGGGTTTTTGAAAATCACATGATCAGTTTGCATTTTAAAGAAGTCCGGATTTCTCTGCTGCGCACCTAATATTCCGCCTTGAATGTTCCTAGGTATTGATAATTCCAAATAGCTGACAGTTATAGCCCGTCGATATTTTAGAAGATCAAGAGCTTTGGTTTCTTTCATATACATTTTACAACCATGTTGACCGAAACAGCTCACCATTCTTTCATCAGTGCTTAGATGTTCGGAAAATACACCTAATTGTTGTAAAGCATCATTCAGTAAATCATAAAGATGACGTACTTTGTAATAGCCGTCCGAATCAATGGTGCTATTGTCAATGAAATGAATGCACCGCTTGATTTCAGAATATCTCTTTCGTGGCATTGCTCTACTAAATAGTATAGTTAGAACTATACTCTGGCGCTTTTTACCAGTACACATTACCAGTTACGTGATAAAATGTGGTAGTCACTATAAAAAAGTATACTTAAGAATTTCTTGAGTTCATATGTTTTGTCAGTAAAAAATGATGATTATTTTTCTGCCCAACGTATCTCTTACTCTCAATAACAGCTTTGTTTATCATTTCAGCGACATACTCAAAGAGCTCTGTAGAACATTTTCCAGAAACAAAATCAGTTGGACACTGACTAAAATCTTGAGAAAATATTTCTGAAGCATGTCAGTATTTCGGAACGCAATCTTTCCAATCAAGGTTCGGCACACATTTCATCAGCTTCATTTCGTACTAAAATTTCCACAGTTCGAGCTGTTCCTGCTGCGTTTTCATCACAACTAGCTTGGCCATGTCTAATTTTTAGTGCAGTCATCGTCTATTTTTTCATTGTCACTGACTGTATCTGGATCAGGTGGTATTATTACCTTTTACGGCTCATAACCTTCTTCATCTAATGTGATAAAATATTCCAAAGCTTCTTCAGCTGTTAGAAATTTTCGACTCATTTTGGATGCGTAAAGTAAATATACCTTACAAAATAAACATTCACAAAGGTAAATTTCTTTCATACAAATAACGTCTTTCAGATGCTAAATATAACTCTTTACAAAAAGTGACGCAGGATAAGAAACAGTTGATCGCTATATTTTACAGCGAGGGGATGAAACGGACGTAACCATTTCACTCCAAAGTAACGTTATGTTTTTAACGTCATATACTAGTGGATTTTACCGTTGTCCTACATATAGGAAGCTCTAAAAAAAAAGCAAAATAAGGATATATAATATACTTTTCTTTCGGATTTTTTGTCATTCACATTGATCGAGACCTATTTTATTTAAAACAAATCCACACTTTTTATTTTACCCTTTTTTTTCCCTTTTTTTAATGCGTTCAAAAATAAAATTCAAAAAATCAAAATTAGTCCTTTTTGTACGTTTTTAAAAAAAACTAATTTGTAAAAGTAAAAATTTAAAACAAAATAGTTAATATAACAAGCAGCTTTCTAGCAATAATACAATGTGAAAGAAATAGTTTAAACATTATTACTTTTTTTGTACACGCATCAAATATGTACTGTCCTGTATATAAGACAATGGTAAAATATGGGTTAACTTTATCAATTGTAATCGATATAGATATGTAAATATTGTTACGAAATTTCCAGGCACGGTGAGATAGCTTCCTCGCGAAGCAGGTTTAGGGTTGCCAGAAACGGCAAGGAAAGACAGGGTTGCCACATTTGGCGGGATTTAGCGACAAAATTGGCGATATGCCACCTGCTGGTACGCGGAGAGTCAGTCCGTGCGGAGTTAGTGTCTCGTCTAGCGAGTTGATAAACAGTCAATGAGCGAGTGTCTTGAAATCTAGCGCCGCGTTAGTCGTCGAGCGCATCGAGAGAGTCGTTTAGTGTATCGCGAGTTAGCGCATCGACGAGTTTTATCTTAGAATGTGCTGAACTCCGAGTCGGGAGTTGTAATCTTGTGCATCGCGAGTTGTAGCGTAGTGAGTCTCGAGAATACGTAGAGTTCCAAGAACGACCGAGCAAAGTCGGGAGTTGTACTCTGATGCTTTGACGTGAAGCTGTTTCCACCGTTATAGAAGATTTTCGTCGACTGTAAACGGGATTTTGATATGTCTTGAATAATACTGGCTAATAAATTTTGTTTCCATTCTTCATGAAGTGCTGTTCACGTTTTTAACTCCAAATCTACGAGCCTGTACCTTAACGTACGTAAAAAAGAAACAAACGCGACAATATATTGAATTTACCATATCTACACTTAATAGAATTATTACTCAGAAGTATTATTTAAAATACATTGTTTCATAATTACATTTGCCATATCATTGAAAGGACAGGAAGCTTACTGAAGCCTATATTTTAGAAAAGCTGCTACTCAGTGGCGCAAAGATTTTATCTTTCTACATAAGCAGAACTTGCAGAACCGCTAGATGGAAATTTTGCGTAATAGAGGAAATGAATGCTGATGGTGATTTGACTGAACCGAATTACTTTGATTGTGGGAACGTAGATTACGGTTATGCGCTTTTGCTGAGAAAGTTCTTTATGGGGCATTATGGTCGCTGTGCACCAGAAAGCTCATAAAACTTTAAGTAACTTCTTCAGCCGTCAGCAACAGAAACGGCAGTCAACTGCTAATGCCCTGCGACTTCAACCACTCTACTATAATCTGTTACTCTTAAGATAGGCACTTCAAGGCCATTGCTATCGCTCCTCACTTGAGGTCGTAACTCGTATTGTCAACACAGCGCAGTATTTATCTTCTACACGTCATTTGAGAATGTAGTTGAAGTCAGCCTCCATTCGCACGCTTTTCATAGAGTAAAACATGCTAAACGGAAATGAAGAGGGAAAAAACCTCAACTCTTGTTTCTGTGGTTGTGAATGAATTCGGTCAGCGGAGAATAGACTAATTGCGGAGAATAGAATTAATTCTTAATTTAAAGTAATATATTAAAGCTGTCGGTTATATGCTTATCAGGAAGAATGCTGAAAATTAGAAAACTCTTTCAAATAGCTTCAGTCTTTCAACTAAACTTCCAAATAGTTGAGTTTTCAGTTATATAATAAATCTACGTTTTTTTAAGATGTAACTAATTTTTTCTCATTGAGAGGCATTTTAAAGACTCTCCAACACATAAAAATTTACATTTGGTATGGTTTAAAGATGAAAAAAATTAAGTAAGTAAACAGGGAACACACAGCTTAAGAAGAAAATCAAGTAACTGCAATATATATTTTCTCTTAAGTATCATCTAACTCAGAACACATGCTTGTTTGTAAGGCAAAGGAAATGTCTTCCACAAAGTTATTAATTCCATCTCACTCATTCGAATCATAGCAATGTTAGAAATACTCGCCTTCAAGCGATACAAATATAACAGCCAGAAGAGAAAGTGATATTTTATCCGAGCTCTCAAAACTAGAATTTTGCAGAACACATTCATTATGAATTCACTGATTAGCTTTGTATAGCGAGTCTTAAAAATGATTGATGACACAAATAATCATGTTAACTTCAGACAGCAAATAGTACCTAAGGTATTTAAAATAATTTCAAGGATTTTTTTTTTTTTTTTTTTTTTTTTTTTTTTGTCAATCCAGCCCATCAAATAACTATTCCTGAAATCAAAAATAATTATTTCCTGTGTGGAACATGTTTAACATTGAAAAAAAACCCTTTTCTCCTCTTCAATATTTGTCACTAAATATTTAATAATTATCTTTAAAATCGTTACCGAAGTAGCTTTATTTTTCTTGTGATTTGATTAAGTGAACTTTTATTTACATTCCAATTAGCATATTTAAAAGAACTCGAAACACATTTAATTAAACATTTCTTGGCGTCTTATTTCTTGAGAACAAATATTTGCACTCAGATGTATTATTTGTTTTATCCCATCTCATAAAAATTAAATATTTACATTTAAACTCATTAGTTATGTACATCATAAGGATAGCTGTTACACGCTAAACAGGTAAAATTTTGAATAAAAACGAATGCATGCTTTACAAATTATGCGCATAATCCCAAAACTTCTGTATATTGGTCACATCACATGATTGTCTCATTAGCAACATTATTAATTGAGGTACTCAAGTTCTTTCCGTTTCTCGCTTCCAACCAGCGCGTCACGTCGCTCCATTTATTACATCGCACATAGTGTGGGCTTAGTTTGTCTCAACGCTCACTGATCCATGCTGGGCGAGAAAGTGGTCTAAGTTCTCCTTTGGAATCTCACTGCCTCAGGCACTGCTCTTCCAACAATGTAATTGATAAATAGGTAGCACAACGCTATGTTCACGTCATATTAGACCCATGTAAGCGACGACGAAATTTCCGGAATTCCAAACACTGTGGGTAACGTAGGGCTTTGGTGGCGACGGGGTGTTACTAAAATGACACCACGGAATAACGTAATGAGATGAGAATCCTTACCTTAAGCTTGGAGTTTGCCTTTTCTATCCAATATCAGCCGGTGTAGTGATTACTAAAGCCCTGTGTAAGTATGTGCGATGCAATAAATTATACGTGCCCATTTATGTTTCCGCAAATGAGAATTTGGAGTTAGGGACAAATTACACTGCCCTGAATATATTAACTGTTCAAAAATGGTTATGCCGTGCCAAAAACTGTATATATTTCGACAAAAGTATAGAATTTGGATTTAATTCATATGTCATGTCTTCTTGATTAAAAAATATAAGTTGAAATTTATTAGGATTCTGTAAAACATTTCATCAAACATAAAATCACGGTAGCATTATTAAAAGAAAAGCCATTTAAAAATATTTTTTAGGGTAAACTATTTATCCAGGTATAACATATCAATCGTTGCTTTCACGCATTTGTGACGAATTTTACTAAATGTTTTCTCTTGAAAAACTCAAGCTTTTTTGGTATATTTTATTTTGCTTACTATAAAGCTATCCAATAAACTTTCAGCTTTATTTTACAGTTCTAAATCTCTCTTAACTGTACAAATCTTTCTGGCAAACAAAATATTCTAAAATAGTCTAAATCTGATCATCAGAATTTACTAAGACCCAGTGAAAAATAAACAGTGTGAACATAAATAGTACATACGAAGTAAAATCTTTTGTGGCAACTTTTTCTACATTTTAAAATATTAGAGCCAAAAGAATTATTTAGTGGTCTTCGACATCAGAAAATACAGAGAATATGCATTATGTGTGTATGAATATATATATATACACGTAACAATTTCATCAGAGAGTCCTAGAAATATAAAAAAAAATCTTTGCTTTAAAGTGGTTCTTTCAGTTTTATAAGTTTTTCTCGCCAAAATAGGTTATTAGTCTCGAAATGGGGATTTGCTTTCCTTCACCGTAAATGGAGTATCACTTTTCCGTTTTTTGCCATCAATTATTATCGCCTTGTGTTATTTTTAAAGAAATTAAATAAAAATGAATCTGCTTGTACACATGCATGTTCCTGGTATTGTGGGAAAGTGACGGTACCTATAACCATCAGGTTCTGAACAATGTAGTCCTCCACCCGAACATGGGCACTTAGATGCTCGAATTTATTTTTATTATTTATTTCATATTTTGTAAACTTTTACTGAATTTTTGATTATAAACTCAACAATTTGAAAGCAAGCACTGACAACACTGCTCGAAATAAAACATTTCTATCCGCAGCGAGCGAAATTATTGCCATTCGGATAAATGTAAGATACATTTCCTTCGATTTCAGTTTTCAAACTCGGGCTATGAAAACATTGTTTTGCTGCATCCAAAAATTAAATACATTTATTCATGCAGTAAAGCCTAATATACTTTCGTATTTTCTAGAAGCTTGTTTAGTAATAGGTTAAGCAGTTTAAAATCAATAAACACAGTTATTAAAAATATTTTTTCTACTTTGTAATGTAGTTGATTTAAATAAACAGGTATTGAATTCATGAGATATCTTATAACGAACGAAGAAAAGAGTGAAAAAAAGTCTTAAAATTTATGCCACCACTTAACATTGCATCGAGAATTCTAAACATATACTGCTATAAAGTTCTTAAAAATTTTGTGATTTTATTGTTGAATTGTATATGGCGTAAGTGCGAAGAAAATGACGCTTAATAATAAAACTAAAAAGACAGAAAAAAGGAGAGTTAGCTGGCGTGAGAGCAACAGAAGACTGAAAAGCCGCAAAAATCCTTAACTATAAAACCATAACTTAAACTATAAAACCTTTAAGACTCCTTTTTTAGCCCAAATGGGTGTTAGCCCAGAAGGGTAATTAATTTCATTTTGGCATTTTGCGTTCGCTCACTATAAAAGTCTGACTCAGTTTTTACATTGTTGCCACCAAATATTACAGCCCTGTATTATATTTAAAGAAACTAAATGACGAACATTCTGCATGAATTATGTATGTTTCTCGCAGTTTGAAAAAATGACGGTAACTAGAGCCATCAAATTTTGAATAAGTAATGCTCCAACGGAACAAGAGTACCTGTAAGCCCGAATTTGAAATTTCGAATTGGTTTTATTATCTATTTCATATTTTGAAAACCTTTAACGAATTCTTTCTTAACAAGCTCAACAATTTCAGAGCAAGCAATGGCAACACTTTACGGGAAAATCATTTTTAACTCCAGTGCGCGAGACTGTCTATCGGCAGTTCTAAAGTTATGTTGTTTTTAAATATTTTATGATATTGCTTTTGAATTGAATTTTATGAGGTTTAAGTGTAAAGAACATGATATTAATAAAAGTAACGCACAAAACATTAAAAGAACTCCCTTTGGGCGTAATATAAAATCTGAAAACTTTCCGAATTTTTTTTTAGTCCAAAGGAGCTTTGTCCCTGAAGGACTATTGTTTTCGTTTTGCGATTTTGCGTTGAATCGCTATAAATGTCCGTTTCACTTTTCAAACTGTAGCCGCCAATGTTAGAGTCCTGCATTTGAAGAAATTAAATAATGAAAAATCTGCATAAATGTATGTATATTTCTCGCGTTGTGATAAAACAACGGTACATAGAGTCATCGAATTTTGGATGACGTAATCCTCCTACGAATATGGCCATGTAACATATTCAACGATTTAAAAGCGAGCAATGGCAACATTCTACGGGAAAAAAAATTTCCAGCGCGGGGAACTGTATATCGGAAATCCTAAAGGTATGCTCATTTTAAAATTATTTTGCGACATTGCTATTGAGCTGAAATTTACGGTTTAATTGCAAAGAATGTGATATTTAGTAAATAAAGGTCCCACAAAACGTTAAAAAAACGCACCTTTGGGGGTAATTTAAAATCTGAAACCTTACAGATTTTTAATTTTTTTTTTTTTTTTTTTTTTTTCTGTTGGGTATTACTTATTTAATTTTCTGTCAGTGTCTTATACTTTACTTGTTCGTTTTCATTCCTTTATTTTGTCTGAATGGAACATAAAACTAAAGCTGTTATATATTAATATTTATTTTTAAATTTCCGTTAAATTACTCTAGCTTTTAGCACGTGATTGAGCTACTGTTGTTTTAAGAATTTATTACTCTACGTTTTAGTTATCGATTTTTTAAGAACTTATTATTTATAAATCTATATTTAAACACGCAGACATAGTGTCCATAAAAGTATTTACATGGTTAACATAGCATTTGTTTGGCTACCTTAATAGACGTACATTTTCAATTACAAAAAATGTGTTTAACGACGTAAACTTTGGTATAAAATTTTAAAAAATATTTCATAAAAATTATAAGATGTACCTTTTTATGCATTCTTCCGATTTCTAGTACATTTCTAATTACAAAATTTGCATAGTCATGATAAAATCTAAAACACAAGAATTGACTGAAGTATTTAATTTCAAAATTGGGATATTTGACCCTTTTCCCTGCTTATATTTAAAAGCTGATTTAAATTAATTAGGGTATGGCTGAAGTTAGTTTTATTTTTCCACTCAAAATGATACGCTTTTTGTTACCTAATAGTACAAAGCATTCTTTAATTCATAATTTTGATTTAACTGGTACGCCGCAAGAATTTTCCTGCAAGTCATTTATAAGGTTCCAAGCTCTAAATATATGTTATTAATGCACTCATGCTGTTTTATTATTTTGTCATCTAATAATCATAGCAAAGTTTGGTTAAGATAGAAACAGTTTTAAATTTTAATTCATGAAAATAAAAATACGATTTTTCTATGTGATTTCTATGCGATTATTCTATGATTCCGTGAATCAGGTCTATATTCGGAAAACAAATTAAGTGTTTTTTCGGCAATCTGCTTAAAAATGTCAATATTTTTTTTTACAAAAATCTGCATAGAGATGCACATCCCGTAATCTGTTGTCCTCAGAACTGTTTTTGTAAACTGATATTTTACAACATATTTACTGATACTGAACTTACTAAACAGTTCACTCATCAATTTGTATACAGCACCTGAATATAAGCAGCAAATTTAAAATTCAATACCTGGGTTTATTTTTATTGTATGGGGATCAAGTGTGTTTTATTTTTTTATGAATATAAAACTTTCCTAACAAAAGTATTATATTTACAAACGTTTAAAAATTTGTGTTCAGTCAATCAACACGAGTCTCCCGTAGAATGTAGCACTCAGTCAATTAACGTGTTCAGTCAAGTAATACGTAGCGTTCAACGATCAACCACAGTCAATTAACACGTAGGGTTCAGTCAATTAACCATAGTGTGTTCAGTCAATTAACCGTAGTGTGTTCCTTCAATTAACCGTAATATGTTCAGTCAATTAACATGAGTTTCCGTTTTACTTACGAGTTTCCCCGGAGAAGACCCAAAATTTAATCGAATAAAACTCGGATAAGTTTTGTCATTTGAGGCTGGGTTTTACTGGCTTCGCTAATATGGTTGCATAAAGCATGTTTTTCGCATTAACATTTTTCCCTACAAGACACGCAAAAAACATTTTAATTTTTTGTGTTCATAATTAACGCACATACATGATCGAAACTATTGCTTTTTAAACTGAAATAATACATCTGTGACTAATTTTGAAACGATATTTCGAGTATAAACATTATAATTCTATTGCCTCTTCATGACCCTTATCATTAAAAAAATATCATTTCTTTAACACTGTGTGGCGAATCTGTGGCTGAGCGCTAAAATCGCTGAGTACTGGTAGTTTGGTACGGGCTTCAAATCGTAGCAAACTGGCTTGCTGCATGAGCGTTTTCGTAGTTTTTTCCATGTGTAACGTGTATACGAGCTAGTTTCCCTTAGAAAGTGCTCCACGAAGGCATTCTCCTTTTAGGCAGATAGCCCTCGTGTGCTTCGCCGTAATGAACTAAACTAAACGAACTATAATTACTACATGCCGTATTATAACAAATGCATTTAAAAATAATACAGCATACAGTAAAACAAATTTCATAAAATATATTTATGTTTTTATAAAAATATAAATTTGATTAAAAATTTTATGTTTTTTCAAAAGCTTACTTTCACTTTCTCATTGCTTGCATAAGCACATTATGTAACCAAGAAAAAAAAAGGACACAAAAGTATCTCAGTGTTAGTTAAAGAACTATATATATTATTCAAAGAGAATTACTCCCATTTTTCGAATATGTAGGAACACGCACTTATTTTATCATTAACTCTAATTATTTTCGTGAAAGTCAAAACTGACTTTCCCTGAAATTGAAAAACATATATTTCTTACTTTTATCCTTAAAACATACGTAAAATATGTCTAAAGCAAATGCTAAGGAAAACAGATTACTAAAACAGAAAGTAAATTGTTAAGACGTACTTATTACAAGGATTTTTCTAATAAAATCCTTTTTAAATACAAACTGCATCATCAAGCGGTGCTTTAATGAATCTTTCAGGAAAGGCTTTTTTAATTGAAAGGAAATTTGCGGTACTTGCTCTTAACTACAAAACTTATAGAAATAAATATTTAAAACTTCACTTTCATACAGTGTGTTTATTCACTGCACTAATGGCTGTTTTTCATTGAAATGCTTTTTAACGATAATAATAGTCCTCGTTGTTATTCAGAAAAATACTTCAAATTTTTAACCAAAGATCACAAGCTCTCTTTTCTCTCAGAGAAAGAGGTTTGCTAAAAGCAATCTAAAAAAATTGTAAAAAGGGAAAATAATAGCCGCAAAAAAAGAAAGCTCTCACTGCCAAAATAAATGAGTTACAAATTTGCGGCGTCACGTCTTACAAATGATGTAACTTAAGATTCCGTCGTCTATGTTAAAAATAAAATATAAAAAGGGTGAAAATATTTTCTAAAGAATAAATGATGATAGTGCTTGTTCTGATTTTCACTGCAATTAATCTCATTCCCAGCTTCTGCGAACATAAAATAAGCAGGTCAGCAGTCATTTGAGAAATGTCTGTATCAGAAATCTTTGCAGCGATTTCCTAATGAACTGAATTAATTTATTATTTATCTATCTGACTTCTGAAATTTTACATGGATAACATAGGATATTTTTTTTTAAATAACACAATTAATATTGGTAAAATGTATTTCTAAATAATGACACAATTTTCCTAAACAATATTTATAAGATTCAAAGTGAAACATTCTACCCATATTCCTTTTCTCTGCACATTTCTAACAACATTTCAATTCTTTTGACACCCTTGCATAATTACACTCTTTGTTCAACCTTTCCAAAAACTGTGTTCCATTTCTACTATATTATTATAAATCTAAATATACTGCATTTGAATGAATACCTATTAATAAAAACCTTTAAATGCCTAACGGTGAACAGCATTCATTATCTGCTGCTTCTTCAAAAAAGTAAATAATCTTACTCTTAATTAATTTCTGTTTAATTAGACAATTAATAAAAATCTTAATTCAAAACAGTATTTTTCTTCTGTGGTTTAGTTTGATGCTATAGCTTCCAAAAGGAACAGCAGAAACTTTGCTTGCATATCATTTCATTGCAAAATGTTATCAGAATAACCAGAGAATATTTTCACAGAAAATAAAAAATTAAATTCTATATAGAACTTACAGATATATCGTATTCACGGAATACAGAGCAAACATGTACATAATGAGTGACAATTTTTCGTTTTAAACGCACAATTTCATGAATAAAGGTATATTACTTCAATTGAAATATCATACGCGCCTAAGGGAAATAGATATTTCTGGGTAGAATGAATTCTGATGTTTTCTAATATTAAAAAAAAACATAATATATACAGAAATAAATAAACTCATAGGATCAATGATTAAATGTACATCTGTTCAGTGCAATTTGCAAGTGGATATAAGGAGATTTGAATTATTAAAGCTTACACAAGACGGAAAATTACATTTGAATAAAATCAATTTTCTCCGTAGGAAAAAGATTGTATTTGAATGCAAGTAGCCGCCAATTATTATCCTAGAAGACGCAGAAAGGAAATTTTAGTGAAGTAAGTCGTGCAATGGAAAAACATCTAATATTCAGAATTCGAATTAAACAAAAATATGATAATAATAATAATTTGAAAAATATTTATGTTTTCATTTCGAACAAAAGCGTTAATTACAGATATCTCTTATACAACGTTTCAAATCAACATTAATTTTTTTACAGAATTTTTGGGCGAAACATTCCCAGATACTTTTAATGCAGGTTTTACTAATGTAGAACACTCCTGAGACGTTTCGTAAATCAAAATGAAGCAGAAACTTTTACAATTTAAATGAGAAAAATTATTTATTATTTGACCTCTAAAACGAATCTATTACAGATTGAGTAACAACATATAGTTCCGTGAAAACGTGAATATAGCCATGCAAACTGACATAATATAAAGTTATAATTAAAACTTCTAGCCAAGTAATGAGCGCGTGATACATGCAAACAATCAGAACTTAGAGCCGTCATTCAAGATGACCTCACGCCTATGAAAGAGTTTATTAATACCTTTAGGTGCCCTTTTCTGGTAGTGTGCGTCGTATGGAAGTGTCTATTAGAGGTTTTATGGCAGGTCTTTGTGCTGTCGATTATTCCTCGCACTATATGGCGAAAAACATTTAACGTAATGCCACAGCTGCTGGCACATATAGAGATGAGGAAGAAAGATTGCCATGTCGAACTGGAACCGGACCCCTCAGATGGATGTTGGAGCATATAAATTCTTTCATCAGATGTCATACCACACCATACTAAATCCACGGAAAATGTACGGGGAGTTTAGATGCTTCGATGCTGGACTTGTTTTCCAGCTGAAGAAATTATTAAACAGCAGAAAATCGTCTATGTTTTAAAATATTGTCAAACCAAAGTTGCGAGGGGTACAAAACAGGAGTGTGTAATTTACAGCAATGAATCTAGTTCCTAACTTATAAAGTGATAATCGGAAAGCATTGGCTGATTCCTCTGCTGTGTAGGGACGCTTACATAATCGTAATGGAATTATGTCTTGGAATTTTAATAATGCCAATGGAACAAATGAATACAATAACAGATTTTCGCTGCGTAGACGAAATGCCGCAGCGCACGGAACTGCCACACCTGAAACGAGTCCCAAATACTCTTTCTGAACATCAAATCGTCCAGCCATAAACCTATCATATCAGCCCAAAGGCTTTGCAATACATAAATAGACTTCTTGGACAGCCGATCGGCTTATTTGAAAGTCAGCGAAGAACCTGAGAGACATGAACGAACATGGATTAAAAACTATGTCCCTCCTCTTCTCCAATAAAATGAAAGACGACTTTTGGTCTCAGATTAATATTACGTACCTCATAACAACTTTAAAACTTCATTGGGTATTCATTGAATTGACAGCATATCGATGGAAATAATTCAGAGTTCAAAGTGGAGGTTCCATGTATTATTGATCATCTTGTAATTTAAGGCACTGAAGCCTTGTCTGCGTTTTAAAACTGAATTATTTTATCCCATCTGTTTCTCTGTCTATTATATAAATAGTTTGTTTGCTTGGGACATTTCTTCATTATATATCATTTTTCGTGTCAAGAAATTTACAATGAAAATAGTAGATGAAACATAAATTAGCACTTTAAATAAGAGTGGCAAGATAATCACATAATCTAAGTAAATGGAAATAGTAACATGTAGTTTATTTTCGTATTCAAAAATTAGGAAGAAATACAATACATTGAAAGTTTTAAATGCTTAAACATAAAGGCGTTGGAGATGATGTTTTAGACTCGTTTGTCACAAATATGATAATAGAATGTTTAAGAGAGTTAAATCTTAGAAGAAAGAGAAGATAATTTTCGTTGTCTATGCAATTATATCTACAGTTTATTTTTTACCTCTGCCAGTATTAAAATTCAAGGTACGAACAGCTTAAATTTGTCATGATTATCAAAATATTTCTAATATGCAATTTAAAAAAGACGAGCAATGAAAATGTGTGATAAAAGCAAGACGAAGTACAACAATATTTTACAAAGCAGAATACATCTCTATTGCTATAAGAAAAAAATGCAAGAATTCTATTTTCGGGAAAATGTAACCAAGAGTTTTTAACGTCCTTTTTCTGATCACGTCGCAAGTCTATTGTGAACTAATGTAATTTTTATGTTGTTTATATGCTACCCTTTTCTTCTCTTGGCTTTGCAGATGAATACAAATCTCCACAGATGTCTGAAATTTCAGTCTCAATTTTGCAGTATATAATGTATTGCAAATCCGTGGTAAGAAGAAAGCAAAATTACACAGAAAATTCTGAAGTGAAATATTTTCTGTATACAGTCGTAAGTTTTCTAAACGGTAATTTAACCTGATTTTTACAAACTAAATTGATGTAGAGAAATTAATCATTCAATATTGGTGTAGTCCTAATTTAAGATGTCAAATTATAAGCAAATCTACTTTCAAAAGATTACTTTAATCAGGTAGCATGAAGAATATATTTTGTCTTTCGTTTGTACGTATATTATAGATTTAAAGCAGGGGGCAGTTTTGCGGTAGGAGCATTATACTTTCTTGATATGATTTGCTTACGCTCGTGTTTGTTTTACATTAATTGGTAATCTAGTGGTATTATTCGATATCAGATTCTAAATAAGAGCTTTACTGTTTTACTAAAAAACCATTCAAAATTGCATTGAAATAAGTTTAATATTAAAATTAACCCATTAATACTCAGCGGTATATTTTTAGAAGGCTGGACGAAGTGGTCAATCGCTTTTAAATTACCTTCAATGCATTTCGGAGTGATGAAGCTGCACACGGAGTAAATGAAAACAATAACGAGTTCAAAGGTTATGCGTTTCGCGCAATTGCTTCTGTTGTTATCTAGCAGTGGGAAAATAAATTTGGTTCAGGTTTTTTGTAATGCATTTTGTAGGCCTTTTCTCACATTTAATGAGAAAATAGTAAAGTGATAGAGGTAAATGAAGTTTATTTGATTATATTTTATGCTCATAGATGCTCATATTTCGCCATCATGCGGTGTTTTGTTCATAATAAATTTAGTAGAAATTCGCATCCAAATGTTGATATACTACTACAAATCGATTACTGGATGTTCAGGCGTTCTTTTGCTTACTGCAAGCCGTACGATAATTGCTTTTTCATTCTTTAGATTGAGAAAATATCCACAAACATTATGAAAATATTCACAAACGTGCTAGATGCAGTAAAACTCGTGTTTACTAAGGAAACTGGAGATGATATGATTGTTATACAACCTGAAGTTGACGAACTTACGGACGAGGAAATTGACGATGGAAATTTAGATGCTTCATTTTAAGGTATATTGCTGGTAGAGTTGAAGTAATATCAGCAGATGATAAATCTAAAAAAAAAAAAAAAAAAAAAAAAAAAAAAAAACAAGAAGAATTGCCTTCAACGATTTAGAAAAAGTGCAAAGACGGTCTAGCGAGACGAAGAAGAAAGTAATAGTCCCACAGCCAGAAAAGCACACCGAGGTAAAGAAAAATTGAGGTAAAAATGGTTAATTGAGGTAAAAAGTGGCATTACTGTTTGTTCAGAAGAATTATTGACATGAAATTAGTGAATACTATCATTCTTTATAGAAATTTGGATCTAATTCTATGGCATTGAAAGATTTTCGAAGAACTGTAGATACAAAATATTTTATATTGGAGATTGGGAGAAAAGGTTTCAACGTCGGGGTTACAGCCTTCCTTCAACCTCAAGAAGCACTGTTAAGTGATGATATCCATTATGGCAGGAATTAGTATTATAAAGGCTGGCGAAATGCGCAAAGACGCTGCCAATTTGCGGGTTGTCAATCAACACTTTTCTTACTTCGTATAAAGTGTAGTGCCGCATTACATAAAAATTGTTTTACAAAATTTCAAGCAAAATTGTAATTTAAGCACTATATTTTATTAATATATGTTTAGAACGTGCTTTTCAGGTATCTTAATAAACGTACATTTAATTGCTCTGTTCGTATTTTCTCCTATTGTATTTCTTGAAAATCCCTAGAAATTTGATGTCATATTTTAAGTGCTGCATTAATTATTGTATTTCATGTTAAACTTTACATGTTCCTAAGTATTTCGAAATACATGAATATTTTGCGAATTTCTATTTTTTTTTTCTTTTCTAAAACACTTGTTTTTTGAAATACAGAGGCTGTACGCACATTTTTTAGACGATTTTGGTAAGCGGAAATAAAAAATCATTTGCTGCAAAAGAAGTAATTGCAATTGTACTATGTTTTTAAAAGTCAAAATTATCGTCTGTGGCTTGAAAGTTTTGTTTTTATTCAAAGTGGCAAATTTAACAAAGCAGTGGTTCGAAGGCTACATTTACGCTCTTTCCGAAGAGAAATATGCATACTCTGTTATCCAAAAACGATGTGAGAGTCATGGTTTTGTGATATCTAAAGCGTCGATAGGTAATATCATCAACAAGAAAGGAAAAAAAAAACTTCAACTTTGAGCCTCGAGTGGGAAAAAATTCCAAACAAGTATCCAAGGAAAAAACGGACATCTTCGACTATTGCAAAGATACGTTGTTTAATGTTAAAAGAAAATACCTTTAGTCGAAGGACAGTTGAAAAATTATTAAAATGTTAGGTGTCCACTGTAAACAAAATGATAAACGTTGATTTAAATCTTAAGAAAGCGAAAAAACGCAATGTCCATCGTCTTCTGCCAAAGCATATCGCTCAACGCAGGACACGCTGCAGAATTCTGTATGAGAAACACTTAAAATTTAAAACAAAGAAAGATGGAAAACAATTGTCACAATAGATGAAGCATGGGTGTATTTAAATGAATGTAACAAAAAAGAGCCATTTATTTATCATAAAAGGAGAGGAAAAAAATTAAGTACATTGTTCAAAGAACCGAAAGAAAGTTTTTCTAAGGGATTCATGATTCTTGCTGGTTTTTCTTATAACGGCAAGTTAAAAATAAAGAGAGTGCAAAGAAATGTCAAGATTAACTTCAAATACTATCAGGAACATATTTTATCGCATATTTTTCTGAATGAAATACCATCGCTTTACCCACAGTGCCATCAATCTGTGAGATTCCATCAGGACAAAGCTAGCAGTCACAAATCAAAATCCACTGTAAATTTCCTAAAAGAAATGGAACAAAATACTGGTATCAAGGCCATACATACCCTTCACTGATATCCCTACTAAATCTCCCGATGTGTCACTTAAGGATTTTTGTGCTTTCGGACTTTTAAAAACTGCATTATCCAAACGTTGTCCCAAAACCCCAACAGGATTCTGGAAAGCTGTTCGGGAGGAATAGGATAGAATACCTCTTCTGCCACTTCAAAAGGCATTATTATCCTGGAAACTGCGGTGTCAAAAGATAGTTCAGAATAAGGGATGTCAAATAGAACATTGAAAACACAAGAATTTTAGTTTTGTGAATACAATATACATCGTCTAAAAAATGTGTGAACAGCCTCTGTACTACTAATTAATCTCATGTTTTCTGAAAAAATATCACGCTAACGCCCGGCGATCTATTTTTTCATTAAGTAATTTTGATTATAAAATTAATACTGAAAGCAAAGCATACCAGAATCAAGATTTTTAAGCGATTGATTCCAGAAAATATAATTTGGGTGCTATGGTTAACTACTGGGAATAACTTTAGGTTGAATTTATAGAAACGTAAGCATCTTGTATATCTCAGTATTAATTAATTATAAATACCATGAATCTAACGTAATAATGAGATAACGCACTATAATTTTAATGCAAAGTAAACAATAAGTTTTTAATCCATTTGTTTTTTCGCTATTATTTGAATATGTATCTATGATTGTATGAATTTATATTGCGGATATCTTTCCTTTTCACAAGCAGTTACACATACTACATCACATACACTATGTCAAAGTGAATTAATTATATTCCCATATTAATTCGCGTGGTTAAAATATAGGGTATAAAAATATGGATGAAGGTGAATAGGGCATTTAAGGTAGGGCATTAATAAGACATTAGAATGTCCTATAAATATGGGGCATTTTGTAATTTTTATATGCCCATATAAATATAGAGCATTTTTGTACATTTTTTTATAATTTTTATAATGTGTCTCTAAATACAGAGCATTATAAAAATACAGGTTTAGCAAAACATATATGAAAACATGGTTGGATTTTGCTTTAAGATATTTTAAATACGTTTTAGGTATTGTTTGAAAAGACATGTTTATATGATACTGGTGATTGAATTATTAACATATAAATGTAGCTGTTATAAATTTAAAATTGTTGCTTTCATAAAAAAGAGATTTCCATTCACATAATAATACATTTTGTTATGAATCAAAACCGGCAAACGGATTGCTTGCGAGGAAGCTTTTGTGGTTTCCTCCAGGTTTGACGTAATATAAACCAGTATAAGGCACTTCTCCTACCTTCCTAGCGTGCCTTTATGGTAATGACCAGCACACTGGGCCGGTATTCCGCAGGCCCGCGGTTTGATTCCAGGAGAAGGCTTTGTTAATATTTTATCTTTCCTGTTTCCAAAAGAATCCTAATATCTCTACACCAGTTTCCTTTAAACTGTGCCTCCCGAAAAACCCCTAAGGTAAAAGGCCTTGTTATGTTTTTCCGTAATCCCAATAAACCTTCTCACAAATCAGGTATTAAACAATCGTAAATTTCATTTTATTGGTAACTGCAAGAATAGCTAATAAAGGCAGATATTCCAAATTTGAAAATAAATCTTGCTTTGCAACTGAATGGCAATCTTTTGAAAGTTACTGAACGATTGTGTTTTAATAGGATAATGTGTGATACAAAGTTAATTTCGTTAATCAGATGATTGCATTAATTGTTTAATCCATTTTTTTGCAAGGCAAAAAAAAATAATAATCCCCCCCTCCATTTTATCTGAATCAGTTTTTGACATTGCGTTACAAGCAAAATTTTATCACATGAGTAGTTCTTTCATAGCCTTTTATTAGTTCGTTTTTTACATTACCAATCATTTGGCTGATAATTAATTATCAGAGTCATTAGGCAATGTTTTTTTCCATTGTGTTAAGATAGCTAGTGAGTGAGTAATCCAAATTTAGAACAACTCCTTTTTCCGGTAACTTACGGTATTAAGATATTTTACCGTATTATTTCATTCTAATTTGTTTCAATTTGCTATATTTTTCCTACTTTAAAACAATATTAGAATTTAAAAATTTAATATTTTGTATAATAATAGCAATTAGACTTTACAACTTACATATTGGCGATGAGTAGGATTTTTATATGCATAACTTTCTATTCCTTTAGTGTTGAATTTTCTTTTAATTAATTTTAAATTTTGCAGTTAGTATGATTTTTACTACAGGATCTTAGTCTTAATATAACTGCAGCGTACAAAAAAGCTGTTTTAAGAATGGTAAAAGTGTAAATGGGATTTCGGTATAATTAGTGAGGTTTCAGCAGTTTCGTTAAATTTAATTCTTTTGAACTTTTAGCTTGCAAAAAGAACTTTCATCTCAGCTTTTACTACAAATTCAAAAAGCTAAAAAAAAACACAACAGCAAAATAAAATAAACAGCTAGCTTCAAGTTGGTGCTTTCAACTTGAAATGCAAATTGAAGCTAACGAACCCAAGTTTCTTTCCGCTTTATGCGGAAGTAGCAGACAACAAAGAACATATACTTATTTAAAGTCGGAAGTGGAATATTTGTCCTAGCACCTGGCTCGTCAAAATCTACCACTAATTAATAAAATCTATTGAAATCTGCTAAGCAGTTTCCTAAAAAGGAGCTCGCCTGTTCAGAATTTATCTGTTTCATGTGTATTTCACCACTGAGTAGTTTTCTTTAACATAACGACCGACGCCAATCTCTCTTTTTAATTTATATTTGAAACTCAACTGACTGACATTTTCAGGTGGAAGCAGACGAAGCAACGTGACGGAGTTTTAACATAAGCAAAAACATTCTAGTTACACTTTACGTAATTTATAAATTTCAACTAGCATTGAAAAGGAGCGTTTCAAGTACAATAGTTCTTCTAGTAATATATGGAATAAGAGGGACATAAGTATGTGTAACATAATATATAGGACATAATAAGTGCGAAATAAATGGCTCATAATGTGAGACATAAACTTACGTTCTCTCTTCTATTTGAAATTCCACTCGCTGATATTTTCTGGTGTAATCAGAGGAAGCAACATGAGTATACAACATACTTTAGCATAGGCCAAAAATGAGCTAGTCAAACCATACATCATTTACAAATTTCAGTAAAAATCTTGTAATTACAATAGATACGGAGTAAGTGAGACATAAATATGAGGGACACAGTAATGGGACATAGATGGGTCATAATAAGCTAAACTAAACTAAACTCAGTGACGCAACAGCCCTTAGTGAGTGGTAGCCGGCAGTGCCTCTGCTTTCTTGACCGTGGGCCCCAGGGTGCATGAGCGTGTATCCTGGATAAGTTGTCAGCTTGTCGCAGGACCCCCGGTGATTAGTCCCCAACCGAACTTCGTACTCATTTTATCGACTCATTCAAAGAATGAAAGCCTGAGTCAACCTGGATCAGCCTGGTGATAGAACCCCGGACCTGTGATGCTGCTGTGCGATGCGCTGGCCACTGGGCCACCGTTGGGTCACAATAAGTGGGACATAAATTTGTATTCTTATTCTATTTAAAACTCTTCTCGGTTGACATTTTCTGATGGAAGGAGACGAAGCTACATAAGCATAGAATAGATTTTAGCATAAGCAAGAACTTGCTAGTTAAAACTCACGTAATTTATAAATTTCAATAAACTTACTCTAATTACAACAGATTTTCTAATATCAGGATTAAGGACATAAATAGGCCATAAAAATGGGGCATAAAGTGGGATATAAATGGGACATAATAAGAGGCACGATTTATATTCTTATTCTATTTGAAACTTCTCTCGTTGATATTTTCAGGTGGAAGCAGACGAAGAAAAATGGGTATTGACAGAATTTAGCATAAGAAAAAAACATGTTAGTTAAACCGTACGCAATTTATAAATGTTAATGAAATTCAACAAGAACGCACTAAGTATAATATATTTTCTTATATCTTTACTAAATGGGACATAAATACCCATATATTCGGAAAACCAGGTTATGGTTTTTGTGTAAATTTAAAGCCTTACACTTGATGTTAAAACCATGAAAATATAATTTAATTTTCTCATCTTCCACAACCTTCAAACGGGGCAGCTACGGATACTAACGACTACCTTATTTGTTTATTAGACTGTTTCCGCTGTTTCCGTAAGAAGTCATTCATATTTAAAGTCAGAGCACAAGTCTGAGTTTTTCGAAAAAGACAAACATTACTTTGGCTATATGTCCTAATAGACTAAAATATACTATCATCACTATTACTTAATTAATATATGCTGTTCTCATATTTGATACTATTAATATCCGAAATGTTTAAAATTAATTCGCTTCATTGATAATTCAGACTCAAAATACTCTACAGATGTTCTTTTTGCAAGCTATTTTATTATGATAGACTTAAATTATTATAAAAATTAAAATTTTGCCTAATTACAGCTTATACGTTGAATTATTTAAAACACTTTTCAGTATTTTTGGATGTATTTTATTTTATTAGATGTCCTTACATGTTAAATTATTCTTTCGTTTCACACAAACTTTGCGCTGTTTCATTAATTTTGAGAAGGCGAACACTTTACTCCTACTTTAAATTAGAATAAAATCATACTTTTAGTAACTCTTTTTCCTTATAAAGATATTCATGATATTGATAAATAAGCCTTCTGTATATGCTACGGAAATAGGAAGAAATGTGCATTTCTAAGCAATAGACTAGGAACCTCTTTCTCATTTCATGCTACAGCAGCAGAAGAATTGATAAATAACCACATAATAATGAACACTGAATTTCGTTTTCGCATCTACCTCTGGTCGGAACCAAATTAGGCTAATTTTCCTCAGATTCTGTATTATTTTGTTATGTAAATAATAACCAAATTATCTTTGCAATTCCTTCATGGTATTCGAACTGATCAGATATGCCCATTATGCTCTGGTGGCATTATTTTATTTTAAAAAATTTCCCATTGGCTTGTATTATACGCGATCGAAAGAATCTAAGTATTGTATAATATTTAAATTCGATCTATTTGATTTTAAGATGGTACTAATACCTTTTCACGCACATATTTTGAAAACACAAAATGTTGATTTTTAAAGTGTATTTTAACGAATAATTATAATAATTCATAATTTACTCTAACTTCAAGAAATATCCACGAAGTTAAACTTTTGCAACCACATTAAATGGGAAGTTTTTTCCTTGGATCATGTGATGGTAGTTGGTTGGTTTGTTTATAAGAAATTGAGAGTTTGTAGAATGCTCTTCTGATGTTTGTTTGAAGTGTGTTAGTGTTATATTGGATTAGAGAGACTTACATGTTTAAATAAAAAATAAGTATCTAAGTTTTGAAGAGATACTTTATTCTTTTATTCTTATTTCATTAAAAAAAGTTGTTTATAATTGTATAATAAATGAGACAAAAGTTAGTTTTCCTGTGGGTCATATATCTCTACATTTATGGATGTTCTGTTGGAATGATGTTGGTGGCTTAATTTCGTTTAAGCACAGTTCCATTCTTAACTTAAAGTATTTAATTTATGTCGATACAATTAACTTCTTTGAGGAATATATTACCTGGGAAGGAGACGTATGATAAAATAATTTGAAGGCGTATCCACTGTTGCAATGTACTCGATTATTTGAAATCTTGGTGAAAAAATTGTTTATTTTTGTAAAATAATTGCTTTGATAAACTCATGTGGTATAATTATCAAACTTCTGCGCATATTTAAACAATTTACAAAACATATTTAAGTGAAAACACCTATAAATGTATATGAGATAGAAAACATATGTTTATTTGAATTCACATCAAAAAACATATTCTAGGAAAGCACTGCGGTGGTCATAAACATAGGATTGGCAATCTTTTAAGTTTCTTCAGATACGACCATTTTCTCTCCAGCGTGTAACTTGTATCCATTTCTTCGAATACCAAATGCTATTCAACGTAATGGTGTTTTCCAATAGATGTTGCAGTAAAGCTGGATGGCTGTTGTTTGCAGTATAGTGAGGTTACCCTGGCTCCTGATCTAAAGCAGGGTACATCAGCTGGTGAATATTCAACCAGTTGGATGTTTTGATCTTAGAATAGATTAGATATTTTATGAGAGCTCGAATCAAATGTGGAGGATCTAAACTATATGAAAGAAAACAAAGCTTTCTAAATTTGATTCTGTTTATTTCAGGGGAAAGAGAAGAGAATAATAAGAGTAGGAACTGGGTCGTTTTTAAAACGAACATTAGTGTAGAGAGTGTTTGAAAACGGCCGCAGCATCTATAACAAATTCTTAAGCCGCCAACAGGAATAGTGAGTAGCGATGCTAACTGTCCTACGGAAGGGCCCAGGTTCGAATCCCTAGGGAGGGATAGATGTTTGTAAATGTATAGTGTCTGTACAGCATGGATCACTCTAAATATGCAGCTAGACGAAAGTCCTCTAGAGAGATTATATGTTGAGAAGGAGAATTGGGAGACCCTAGGACTGTTCCTCCCCGACGTGTTCTCTATCAAATTTGTGAGCGGGACTCAGTAATGTCGTACTGTCACTAAACGGAGTAAAGTCGTACAGGTTCAACGCCATTGCCAACGACAGGCACGATCTTACACTCCTTGCCACGATGATTTTTATGGGCTTGTTTTGACGTTACTATCCGACAAGTGAGATAAGTCAAATCTAATTTGTCTCATAGTATCCACACACATAATCAAGTCAAATCCACAACACACATATTCTTTAAAATATAGTCCTAGTTATATTTTCTTATAAAGTTTTTTACAGTTTCATAATTTATTGAGCGTACCCAAGCAATAACGTTGTTTTCAAATTATATTTTGTATCAAAATATATGCATATAAAAATATTCATACCATTCCAACATTTCCGGTTCCAAAAAGTATTCTGACAATTTTGAAAACTAAATTTAATATTTTAAAAACATTCTAAAGTATTTTCTATTTCGTTTCTGCATGTCTTTGTGGTGTAACTGGAAGCACGCTCGATGCGTATTCGAAAGGTCTGGAGTTCGAATCTCGGCGAGGGAATTGCGCATTTGTGACGTTCCAGCATCATTATAACATAATGACTCTAAAATATGTATAAAAGCGTTAGTACCAGAATAAAATTAAACAGTAATAATTTATAATTTAATAAACGTAGAATTTTCATTTGTTCGATATTCCTATTTTCCTGATGAGAGAAGATGACTATATAATTATTACAAAAGTGTTACAAAATTTAAGATAGGTATTTTTCAAAATGTACATGTATTTAAAAACGAATTTCTAAAATTTAGAATGCATTCAGTGCTGAAATATTTCAATAAAATAGAAAATCGTCTTCATTCTAGTCATAGCAATATTACCTTAAATATAACATCTTCACAGTAACATTGCTACTTCCAGTACACGCACATACGACTACGACACATACATAACTGCATACATTTATGTCCTATCAAATTAAATTATTATATTGATCGTTCGATGATACACATTTTTAAATGCATCTCCGAATGCATCAACAAACTTGAGCTAAAGTTAAATAAATTTTACAACATTCTGTGAATTTTATTTCGCACAACACGAAGGATATGTATAAAGAATACAAAAAAACAACAAATTCATTGATTACTGGATAGGAATAATTAATAATTAAAATACTAACAAAACATCTGACAGAGGGTGGAAGTTCATTAATTATTCACTTCGAGTAATTAATGAAGAGAAAAGTCAGCTTGATTTATCTATCTTTGGGAATCTTTCTTTTTTCACACCTTATTTATATTTATGTTTACACGTGCAATTCTGAATCTTTCACATACATTTTATTTTTTGAAGTTTCGTTGTTAGCAACTATGCATCCTTCGACGAATAGTGACAGCCTGTATCGGAATATGCTCTCTTAATTATCAACCTCTTTAATCTCCAGTATTCTGTAGCTGGATTTGGGAAAGTGTTGCATCAATAAATTAAAAATTTACTAGAGTTCTATTTGAAAAGATACTGCATTAATGGATTCATTATTTTTTGTCTTAAAAATGAAATAAATAAACAGAAAAGTAGAGTAGGGTTACTGAATCCAAGAAAGAGCATTTAGATTAAAACTGCTTTTTATGTTATTCAAATTCTTTAGAAGCAACATAAGAGCTTTTCGCGTTGCCAACGCACTGCAGCAGTTTACATAAATAAATACTGCTGAACAGTTTTGCAAGTGCAGTGACAAAAGCTACATTTTTATTTAACTTTTTTTATATTTAAAACAAAAGATTGAAAAAAAAAAAAGATATTTAGTCTTTCACAAGTCTACTTGTATTTTCTAAGCAGATTTACAGATAACATCCAACCTAAGAAAGTTCTGTATATAATATTTAAGCTTTACGATGAAGGCAAAGAGATATTTATTCATTTAAAATCGTGCCATGAATTTGCATTTTTAACTTCTCTTGTTCTAGCAACATGCATTATAATACAACTGGTACAGCGCATAGAGTCCTGGAAAGAATTGTTTTCTTATCCGCAGGTATAATTAATTGTAGGTCATACCGCTAATATGTGACATCGCGGAAAGAACGAACACTATACGTAAGATGATATCCGTGTCGCATATATAAATTCTGTAAGTTTCTTTGATAAATCTGGCAAAGTCAGTCATTATTAACATTAAAAACTATCGATAAAATATACTGTAAACCATTCGATATTTTATTTACTGAATTATTAATACAGGAATGGAAAACTTTCTCTCGGATATGGTTTCTTTCAAATAAGATATCAAGGCGTTTTTTAAGCATAGAAACGTTGGTTGGATCAACGCTCTTGCACTCGGAAGCTGTTACAGAGTAGAAAAATAAATCTGAACACGGAAGATGCGATAAAATATTGCTAATGAGAACAGGGATATTGTTGAAGCAAAATGAGAGAAAATTAATGGAAAATTTATGTGCACGGTATAGGAAGATCACGGCAAAGAACATGATTAGTTCAAAGAATGTAACTTTCGGCTGGTCTCGTATTTTTAATGTCTCCTCGCTGCGCAGACACTATAGGCTTACACACATGGACGCAGTCTTCGGGATTCAAAGCCGGCTCATCAGTACGCCAGTCAGCGTCACTGTACCGTCTGGGTGACAAAGTATACAGGTAGATGGGATCAAAATTAAAATGTTTTGAAGTGGTATGAGTGTTCAGACATGGAACGTCGATTTGGAACAAAGCGCTATTGAACACTGGCTGAAAATGTTTTCCTGGCGTAAATCGTCATTTTCCATGAATAATTTGAACAGTATGCATCGCTGCACGAAAACAAAACTCACCGACATGCATTTCATGTGAAAGGAAAAAGACGAGTTGTGGTTGCTCTCCCTAGAGCGTACCGTATATATATATATATATATATGTCATAATAGCAAGGAAAAGACGGGCACTGTTTGTTGATGATTCGTAATAGCTATTAGATCCATACTGAAGAGGAAGCATTCTGATTGCGTCGTAGGTTGACTTCGTAGTATATTAAAAACTTAGCATTCGAGGCAGTTTTAATTCCATTTTTATTTTCCAGTTGACGTTTATGACCACAGTTCGCTTAGCACTCTATCTGTGCCTATTCACAGAACATTTAAATTTTTTAATATTATTTCGAGAGCGAGCAAGACAGCGAAATTACATTCTACCGGCTGCTTTCTTTCTGTGATATCTGCAGTAGATGGGCATTGGAAATGATGAAGCTTAGCAATCCTGCCACATCAGAGTCCGGGTGTGGTAGTTTCGAAGTGGAAGGCAGCCGAATTGAAGACACAGAAGTATATCATTTTTTTTTAAAAAACTCCATATCTTTATTCACTTAAAATGGCAGGTAACTACTCTTTTAGATTCTCCAAAATTACATATCCAATAATGATTTAAATTAAAATAAGGTTAAATTTAGGCTTTTGATGCCATAACGATTATAACAAAGGGAAGAAGAAGTGATATAGCACAGCAGAGTCTTAAAGCAGCAGTGGCAGGAAGCAGTCTGATGAAAAATGGAACGAGCTCTAAATTTACATCAGCGGTTACATAACATGCCAGAATGCTTTCGAAAGTACTGGTCTAGGGGGAAGATCCTGAAATTGCGAAAAGTTAATTAGAGGTTGCCTGTTCGAGTAGAGCAAAACCATCGTATTTTTTATATTTTACATATATCTATATATATACTACTTGTTATTTGTTGCGTAGATATAAAGTATCCAGAAATAAGTTTCTGCATAAGTATTTCTTTCTCCTTTTAACTGCTTAATATTCAAAACAGAACATGCAATCCAACATTTTGGATTCTACAGTAATAGGAGATCAGTGCATATAAACAGGTTTGTAATTATACGCGTGTATATTAACAGTTCTAGAAAATGTAAATGAAATTTGAAAAAAAAAAACTTTTAAGTTTTATTCTTTATTTTCTTGGAATTCTAGAAAAGTATTATAAAATGAAACAAAAACTTGAAATTTAATCTCTGTCGCGGTTTGTATAATCAACAGGAAAATTCTCAATGCTGAAACAAATTCTTCAGAAATATTTCGAAATATACATTTTAACTTCAAACATTAGGTACTACTTAGTAACGTCAAGAAAAAATTTGAAATGATATATGTTATGTATAATAGATAAGAGGTAGAATCTAAATAAAATATAATAAGCTCTTTATTTTATCTTCACTTAAACTGTGAAAATGTTAGAAATTTATACTGGCTATAAAAGACAAAGTTCGTGAAATTATGGTGAAAACGTGATTGAAAATAGGAAAAAAAAATCTCCTAACATAAAACGAAATCACAAATCAATTTAATTCATAAAGGAACTGATTCAAAATATAAAAATGTCTGATAATACAAAGTCTTTCTATTTGGTTGTGCATTCAAAAAAAAAAAAAAAAAAAAAAACACGAGCATTTTATCTTATTTCTTAAATTCACTGTTTTTTCCTTCGTATTGTTTAAGATCTCAATTCAGTAGAGTTGCTTTTAGTTTTTGGTTAAATGAAATTTATGTAATAACTTAAACGTTTCTATAATATAAGAAATAAATGGTTAGGCATGCAAGATTGAATAGATCTCAGCGTAACCTACTATGATCCTAGTAATTTTTAAACTTGTTTCAAAGAGTAAAATCCGGTTTCTAATTCTTTAGCCTTTTGGATCTGGCTACCGAATTTTCTTTCTTCACTTATCGGATTGAAAGAAATTGAAAAGAACTCCAAAGTTTAGACGATCCTTGATTGAAATAAAACATGGTTCGTCTCTTTCGGAGACTTTTATTTTATCCCTAAGGCAAGATGTTTGAAATGTTTCGTGAAGACTTCTTGAACTTCGGCAAATCCGAAAGAACTTAGGATTCAAACTATTCATTTTAATACGAGTCGACGTTAAAAAGTAATCACTTTGGGAGCAAGCGTAATGGTAATATCAACTTCTGTGAAAGAACTGCTTGCAAAAGAAATTTTCGTAACTGAAAAAATACCAACAATGTATGAGTTGCACTTACAAAATGTTTGATTTCTATTCAATTGAAATTTACGTGGAATATATTAAACTATTAGTTTGGAAGAAAATGTATAGATCACTTCAGTTTAAATTTCTTAGTAGAATTAAACATTTACGTATTTATTATTTTCTAAGAATCTTCAGGTGTTTCATTTGCATTATTTGTAATGTTTAATATAAATTTATATTTTACATGTTATAAAATGCTGGCACGTATTATTTTAAACGTATCTGTTGGAAAGGTTTTTCCAGCAATATTTCGCTATAGTGTACGAATATTAAGAGCTATTTAAGAGAAAATGCATTAACTTTAATTTAATTTTACTTTAAAAGTTAGGCAGCTTTAAAAAATGAAGATAATGTAAAAGCTTCTCTGGTTGCTATTGTATCAAAATGAGCTTTCTATATTTTTATAAAAACTTTAATCATTATATGATTTATATGTTACAGAGTTGACCGGTAAGACTCTTCATGAAAACGAAATTTATAACATGTATCTGGAAAATTTTTGTGTATTTGAACATAATTTAATTGAAACTAGGGCCACCAATAAAGAGGATTTCCATCCACTGAGGAACCAAAATCTTCGGTATGCTCTGGAAATTTCAGGCCCCAATGGTATACAAGGGACAGTAGCTAAGCGCTACCGACAAGAAATGTGAGAAGTGAACATGACGCTTTGATCATTTTGCATACAATCAGTTTTTCCTGCAGACTTAATGAAATACATTTTGAATACAAGCAGTTTTCTTCCAGAATTGAGGAGAACGGGCTGGCTGGATGAACGTTTTCGCGTTTTTCCCCATTTTAACATGTATACGAACCAGTTTCCATTAGAAAGTCCTCCATGACTTCTCCTAGGCACCGTGTAGGCATACCTCCCCTTAGGTATACCTATCCTTAGTCTTCATGAAGACATACCTCCCCTTAAATGCAATTTGACATAACCAACTGAACCCCAATCCAACCAAACCTGTAGATTTAATAATTAATTTTTCTTATGGCAATGTTCCTGAGATAAGAGATATTCTCAGAACGTTTGAGCAAACGTTTTATTTCCTTTAGAAATACAATTAGTGGTATGTGTTATTGCTCAAGATAGGACTTTCAATTAGAGAATGAAGTAAAGTAAGCAGTCACGGCGCATATAAATGAAGTATATTTAGCATTCGCAGAGCCCTGCAATCAAATTCGTGACGGTTTAAAGATTTCCAGGTAGCGTGTCAGTTGCAAGCATATATATATATATATATATATTGAAAATGTATATATACATGAAGGTAAACAAAAATATATATAAAAAATCTAATTTTAATTTACAGTAATTCTTTAATCATATAGTTTAATTTGGATATTTTTCCTCTCGATTTTCTTCAAAATGCTGATGACGAGACTAATTTGGAACTAAAAGTCAAAATTGCAAAACAAAACATTTTCCCTTTCCAGTTAAGTTTCCATCTTGGAATGCACTGCATTTGCTTTTTCTCTTTGCTTCTGTCAAGAAGCTGTAGTCCGTTCTTCAAAAATGTAAACTTAAAAATATAAACAATAGGAGCGTTTCTCGCTCTAACTTACTTACGTTCACTTATAAATATCTGACAATGAAACATAGGAAGAAATATTAAAATCCTGAGGGGAATTAGAAGTTTTGTCTTTGATTATGCTTCAACATCTTTCATCAAGTTGCAAATTTTGTAATTATATATTGTTACAGAATGTACAGGCGCGGTAAGATAGTTTACCCGCAAAGCAGTTTTAGGGTTGCCATAAAATAGCAAGGGAAGGCAGGGTTGCCACATTTTGGGAGAAATCGCCCGTTTGGCAACAAAATTGGCGATATACCATGGACGGATGGAGAACCTTCTGAAACGAATTTTTACCGGTTTAACTAATAATGTTCTCGAACACAAGCCTAAAGCTATATAAACCCTGCTGGTCTGCAGTCAGTTAAACTTGTGTGCGTGTGTGCCTCGTCTGGCGAGCTGATATTCAGTCATTGAGCGAGTGTCTCGAAGTCTAGCGCCGAGTTGGTCGTCGAGTGCGTCGAGAGAGTCTTTTAGTGCGTCACGAAGTGCATCGTCGAGTTTTGTCTTAGACTGTGCTGAGTGGAGAGCTATACTCTTGTGTATCGTGGAGAGTCTTGAGAGTACGTGGAGTTTCGGGAACGACCAAGCACAGTTGGGAGCTGCACTCGGGTGCTTTGCGGTGAAGATGTCTCCACCGTTATTGCCTGACAGTGTGAAGGCTGTGTCGCTCAACGTGTCAGCGTGTTTATAACTGTTCGACGACTGTCAAAGGGACTTTGGAGCTGTCCTGATTAATACTGGCCAAATAAAAGTGCGTTTCGATACTTCATCAAGTGTCGTCGTTATTCACTCGAAATCTACGAAAGGAAGAAAATAACCTAACAATATATATATTGTACTATATTGTTGTTACGACTTCATTGAAAATAAAAAATTAAACCCTAATTGGGAAGATCATTGAGTGTGGAATTTCTTCTCTACATTACAAGTTTTCCAGTGTTTACATCTGATTCCCCTTACCGCTGCTGTCTAAAAAAATAACTATTGGAAAGGTGTGTGAGTTTTACCGTTGAATGCTCTTAAAATTGTCAAAACTCTACCTATCGTATGAGCTATTTCCATGTCTTTTGAAGAAAACAAGCAAAGAAAATATCACTGCAGGGAAGTTTTAAATACTTAATTTTATACACATATTTTGATTTTGCCGGCTCATAATAGCTTGAAAATGAGATAGTTATAACAGCGACTGTATAATACACGTAAAACTGAATTAAGCTTGTGATGGATACTCAAGAAAATATTAAACATCAGAAGATAACGGAGGTTTCAAATAAATAATAAAGGTATCTTCAAATAAAATAAAGGTATCTTAACCATATTCTGCATGCTTAAATAGAGCAATTATGTTCGGATACATACAGATTCCGTGTAACGGATAATATAATATTACAAGGTCCTGAAATACGTAAAATTTAAGTGGTAGTAGTCAGTTCAAATAAAATAATTGAAATACAAATGAAATTATTTTGGATGATATGGGAAAATATTATACCCAAAGCCAACGTTCTCTATAATTCTGTGTGTTCTATAGAGGATTACAAAACTTTTGTTGTCCTAGACTGGCTCGGGGTTTCACTGAAAAAGCCGACATTTCCGAAAACTGCCATGAAAATGAGGTATTTTCTTGATTTTAATGAAAAAATACCCCTGGTGCTATATACCTGGATTTATGTACTTTTAATATATTGCCTTAATTTCTTGGACATTTTTCAAACTGCACGTATATATGCGTTCTTACAGACATGACAAATATTATACTAATCTGTATATATACGTCCTTGCCGGTCAGAGGTCTAGAATTCTCTTCAGTTCGCATGACAGGTAAAATCCTGTTTAAGCAAGATACTTGTATAATCTAATTAAAAACAAACAGTACTTCACTTCTTTATGCAATATACTTAACTAATTATATAATTAGATAGTATCGATGTCAACGATTTATGAAATGAAAACATCACATTGTAAAGGAGACAAAAGAAGACATTATTCAGTTGACTATACATAAACATTCAGGAAAAAATCAAAATATCTAAATAACAAATACAAATATCTGATTAAATAATGTGCCATAATTTCAACGCTTAAAATGTTCGTAAGGTATACACGTTTGAAATTAATTAATACATTATGTATATAAAAGAAAGCATGACGTGAAATTCATAAAAAAAAGAGCAAGTGAGGATTTTAGGGATAAGATCAAAATCTATAGAATCTTCAATATCTTTAGTTTTACAGTAATCCAGTTTCTCAGACTATGTTTCGAAGGACGTTAAAATCAAATCTACCGCTGGGGATTTTTGGGGCCATGAACACAATTTAAGAAAACTTTGCCAAGGCTGGTATCCATAAGGAAATGACTGATAATTGTAAGCAAGCATGTTTTAATCACAAAAGATTCAGAAACACTTTGCACACAAATATAAGTTTTACATATATAAATTCAGGTATTTTAATTCATTAATCGGAAGTGCTTATCATGTGCCAAGAAGTAGTTTCTACGTCACAAAATGCTTTATCAACTTTCCGTATCCTGGTCGTTTCCGTAATATATAAGGAAGTATCTAGTTTGGAAAAACAGCAAATATTTTCTGTACACTCTTTATTATTCATCGCTGAAATTGCATTTCACAGTGTTCAAAAAACAGAGCGCAAAAAATATTAAATATATCCATTCTGTATTTATCTGCATGTTACCATGTGTGTTCACATGTTTCACATAATCACGAGGGGAAAGGGAAGTCTTTGTATACTACCTTGAGGTTCAAATTTAGTTTATTTTCTTCATATCCGGAACGGGAAGTTTTAATTCCGAATGTGCGTTTGATAAGTTTTCTATATCGAGGGCCTATAACTATATCTAAGAGCGCTTGCAGATCAAGGTTATGGCCAGGAAACGGAAATATCAGTGGTAGAGGAAATATTTTCTGAATATCATTACATGCACAACGGGAATAAACCTAAATATACATGCAGTAAAACGAAAGCATCTTAATTACATTCCCCCTGCATTTAATAATTTACATATGGAAACTAATTACCAATTTTCATTTATAAATAATTTCATAATAAGATTTCTTATTAAATTTTTCAGAACAATACATATCTCATTGAATTATGTGTATCTGATTTTCGTAAAATTTTATCTTGAACAATAATAACCAGAAATGGGACATAATATAGTTTCGAAATATGTGTAACCTTCTGTATAGAAAGAGACAAAATAATAGGTGTAAACTTACCAGCGACGCTAACTTAATTGTTAAAGCAATTTTTTATAATTATAAACGTACTAAATTCCGTTTAAATTGTTTTCTCCAGTGGGAAGAACTCAAGAGAAAATATCATTCACAGAATTTGGCAGAGCTGAGGATAACATGAATAATTAACAGGGCTTTATGGGCAGTACTCACTCAAGAAAAGCAATCAGAAAACGTTTTCTAAGTTAATGGCAAAGAAAAAGCAAATATAAAACACCACATGAAACACAACAGAAACATCCTTTTCATGTATTTGAAAGCTTAAGGCTTCTTACAATTACACTTTCACGATTATAATTTATTAGGTTACAAAGATTTTACTCCTTTTTCATCATGTGTTTTTGTGGAGTAATTGGAAGCATGTCCGGCTAGCAGTTCGAAGGACCGGTCCATGAATCCGAGCTAGGGTACCGCTGATTTCTGGGCATTACCACGCAGCAAAAATTCTAACTCCTCTGCATGTTGCGCTCAACTAAAATGTGGTATAAGCCACCACCTGGATTTGGCGACAGTGTCCCCCTCCTCCCTATCTGCCATCTAAGTGAGATAAATATAAAAACCTTTCTTCCTCTTCTCTTTGTGGCTTCATATTTGAATTGCAAATTTATCCGTCTAACAATCAGAAGGCATGTAGGTAAAATATGGGCAAGGGTATTGCTAATTTTTCCAACATTTCTTGCTTCAAAAAATACCTAATTTTAGTATAGAAATAGTTTGATAAAATACAAAAAGAAATACACCATACAAGAGTCGCGGTACATATACATAATTGTTGTGCATAAGGCTCATCGACGCGGGAATGTTTAAGGCACTGGCTGCAAGATCGAGCGAAAAGTAAGCTAACAGAGTAGAATCCATCTAACAGTCATACTACTGTAATAATGAAACGTCGTACTTGAAAATACACTAGTGTGCAAAAATTAAGGACGAGACAGTTTTTTCAATATAACTTTGTGCAAAAGCTTTCCAAATCAACACATTTAATACCGTAAGATTCCCAATATGTAAGGACATGAGTAATGTAAGCAACACTTACTAAAAGAGAAATCAGAGGGATAAAAAGAAGCTTTATTGAAGAAGTAGCATGGAGCGCAATGCGACTGAAGGCCGAAACATCCCTATGATGGGTGTCCAGCAATAAACATCCGGTCTTTAATAGGGGATATGATCTCCCCTGACTGCTAGGCAGGTTTCACAGCGTCTGCCCATGCTGAGAATGAGGGTGTCAATGAGTTGTTGAGGCATTGCTGCTCATTCGTCTTGCAGCGCCAATCGAAGCTCCGGAATCGTTACTGGTGGTAAGGCACGAGCTCCTAAGCGTCTGCCTAGAAAATCCCATACATGCTCGATGGGATTGAGATCCGGAGATCGTGATGGCCAATCCATACGTTAAATATCCTCACTCTCTAAGAGCTGTTCGGCAGCTACTGTGCGATGACATGGTGCATTGTCGTCCATGAAAAGGAACTGCGGAACCAAAGCGCCTCTAAAAAGACCCACATATGAAAGAAAAATTTCGTTACAATAACGGGTCCCATTGACTGAACCTGCGTCGAAGATGTGAAGGTCTGTACGACTATCAAGCATGATGCCTCCCCAAACAAGAACACCGCCTCCTCCATACCTGTCCCTTTCAATGATGTTCGAGGGATGATTGCGGCTTACCCGCTCTCTCCAGATGAGTATGCGATGAGAATCGCTACTCAGACTGAATCTGCTCTCATCTGTAAAGAGTACTCGTCCCCAATCATTGTCTCTCCAATTCCGGTGTTCCCGGGACCACAGAGAACGCCTTCTCCGATGGCCAGGCGTTAGAGGTACACACCGTACAGGGCGTCGTGCAAACAGACCACCACCGTGCAGTCTTCTGGCCACGGTAAAACGCGATATCTGTCGTCTAGTTGCCTGTGTCGTGTGTCTAGCGATTTCTCCCGCTGTCTGCCGCCTGTTTCTTCTGGCCTGTAAAGCAATATACCGGTCATCTGCGGGTGTGGTTCCTCGTGGACGACCACTACTAAACCCCCGGATAGCTGTTCCTGTAGTTTGAAATTATCTCCAAAGTCGTGAAACGATGCTGTGAGCAATTCCGAACTCTGCAGCCACACTTGTCACACTGCGGCCTTCCTCCAACTTCCCAGTGATTCGACCTCGGGTAAAAGCATCCAGATGTCGTCTAACAGATTGATTATTCGCCATTTCTCGCTGAGGCAGCAACTCGGTGGGATTTTAACTGCTATACGGCGTGCAATCTCTTTGCCAGAAATACTGATCTTACACCGACAACATGCTTTATACTACTCAGACACTCCCCCATTACGTCTACTTGCATATCTGCGCATGTGCTACCGTACATCACCTTACTTAATCTCCTGATTGGTCTTTCTGTCCGCTCTACCTCTTCGTTCAGCTGATATGCTAATTTTTCGACTTCGTCCTTAATTTTTGCACACCAGTGTAAGGCAGCTTATGAGTTTTGGGGCAGCCGATACGTTCCTACAATTATGCGTTTCAAGCTTCGTACTGTTGTATGTGGGAAAAGACGAGTTGAAATATATCTCGTAAGAACTTCCAAAACATCTTGTTGTTGCTTATGACTACTTGTCTGACGTAGTCAACCCAAGCCCATGAAATTCCTCGTGGCAAGGAGCGCAAGATTACGCCTGTCGTTGGCAAGAGCCTTGAGCATCTAACAGATGATAGTGCGATTTGGTTCAGTTCGTCCCTAACGTTGATAGAGAGCATCTTGGGACGAACCGGAGGGCCTACCACCACTCTCGCCTGCCATCAAACCACATGAGAAGACTTTCGACTCACCGCATAGTGAGAGTGCCGCCATGCCACTATACATGATATGATATGATATGATATGAGGGACGCAGCCCTATTCTCCTGGCAGACTTTACGTCGTCCTATGGCCTTTTGGCGGGCTGCGCCAGAACAAACCAGAAACAGCACTTTCAACATGCATAAATAGTTATGTTCGCAAAGGAAATAAGATTAAATTGTAGTACTGATAGATTTACCTAAATGACTGCAACAAAAAAGTCTATTTGTTACCGAAAACGAAGAGGAAAAGTATACAAACCTGTTTCCGTCAATGCAAAAAATTCACTAAAGGGTTTATGATTTTTGCAGGATTGTATTACCATAGGAAACGAAAAACATGAAAAGTGAAAACTAAAATTAAAAATCAACTCAAAGTACTATTACAGATATTTACAGAAAGCTTTCCATTCCTCCATGCCAGTGACTTTCAAACAGCGGAGCTTCATCAAGTCATACTTCAGAAATTGCCACTACTTTGAAATGTACCGCTGTCATGTCTTCTTGACATCACTAATACATATAATAAAGCAAATATATCATACAAGAAAGACATCTTAAACATGAAATTAATTTCTGAAGTTATAATAGCTTACTGACAATGCTCATTAATAATTTCAAATTTTTTCCTAGGTCCTGTACTATAATACAATTAAGTAACGTGATAGTTTATTCCTAGACCAACGTCAGACGTTAAGAAAAATGATTCTGTAGTTCTTTATTTGTTTAGTTAGTTATGGCAAAGCACACGAGGACGAGCTGTTCGCCTGTGGCAGGCGTTGCGTTTAGAGAGAACTTTCTAATGGGAACTGCTCGTATTTGCGTCGCACATGGACGTTTCCGTACATTTAGGTTTAAAATACATGAGAAATCTCAGTCAACTAATAGAAGACTATGTTCATTTGCAGTTTTCACAACCTTTTAACGTGGTTAGAATATCTCATAACAGGCATTTTAACTGGCTGATAACTGACTAAGCAGGTTCCTCTTTCTAATTATTTCGAAAGTGTTTTATTCCTTTTTTTAGTTCTCGCTACTCAGCTGCTTATCTGAGTCAATGTTGTCAACATTCTTCAGGTTATATCATAGCAGTACTTGATGTGGATGAACCCCAAGCAAATACTAACTTTAATGAAATTTAGCTGTTCGCATAATTTTTGAAAATATCACGGTTTTTCTTCGCAACATAGACTTAGATTTCTCAGGTTTCTCAAGAACAATTTGGTTTTGAATTCTAGAACATTTCAAACGTAATCTAACGTTCTGATTTACTGAAAATCTGTACAAGTATTACTGCACACTCTTTTAATGTTTAACTAAACTAAAAGAATTTTCTGTTTGTAAAGAAAATTTAATACTAGAAAAACTGTCACATTCATTCAACATAGTAAAACATAATCACTATTTTACTAGATGGCTAGAAAGGCATGATACTGGAACTTCGGAAGCGGAACTATGAATCAGAATTCCAATTTTCTGAGTCTGAATGGTTAGGGCTAAATGTGAAGCAAGAAATAATTTTTTACACCACATAATCTTATTTTTTTTAAAGTTTCTTTTATTATTTATTTATTTGCTTAAAAAACTTATGCGTGTAGTTTTAAAAAATTCTACTATTCTCAACAAAATAAAAAGCAGAATATTATCTTATATTATTAATTTATTACTCTGCTTACATTCGTCATTTTAAATTTTATTACACTGAAATCTTTAAAAAAATAAGTAAAAATAAAAATAGCTCTCTTAACAATGGTGACAAGAGAAATTACATTCACTTTCAAATACGGTAGAGTAATTATTAGAATTATTTCGTACTTTATTATTTTCCTAATAATCCGAAGTTCTGATGTAGAAACTTAAGAGCACATAAAACAACTAAATACGCTATATTAGATTAAAAGTGCTATTGAAAGAGATCCTTTAATCATGGAACAGCAGAAAACTTTAGATTTGCCATTTTATGTTGAGGAGATTGCGAAACACAACTGCAACAAAACGAAGAATTATTCTAAAAAAATTTTAAGTACATTCTCAAAGCAATTACAGCCAGAAAAGAAAAGCAAAACAAATTGTTTGGATTCATTTTGTCATTTTATTTTTTATTTCAAAGTGCGACAAAGAATTCACATTAAAAGCAACTGGAACAATACTCATTTTCTTAACTAATAATAAATGATTGTAAAAAACATAAAAGATCATGTTTTTTTTTCTCTTTTCATGCAGCATGAAAGCCAATATATAATGAAGTGGGGCTTCAACATTTCACCGAATTTAATTTCTAATTGGATTCCATTGAAACACTATACAAAATAAACTGATGAAAATTACTTATTTATAATCGCAAAATGACAGCAGACCTCTGTTTCATCTAAGTGTTCAATTACCCGAGTTTGCATCGGATAACCGTAATTCTTTTGCAACAATAACTAACATTCTCATAAAGTATGCTAGAAACGAGAGTGATAAGTTTAAGAAATATTTATTTAAATAAAAATTCAGAGTCCATACCTTTAAATCAAGCAACTAAGCTAAGCAAATATTTCCCAAAACTGAAAATTTTTTTTTTTACGGACATTCTACGACCCAAACCTTCGTTTTATATACATTTAATTTTCTTTGTTTGTATTTCTTTTTCTCGTATAGTTTCTTTGCGAAACAGTATCTTGAAAATAACGAGCGTATAAATTAGGGTTTAATAAGGTATTCGAATGACTATATAATGACCGAAAGAGTATAATTCAGAAAAATGTGATTGTTATCGTATTGAAGCGACCATATTTAATTAGCGTTTCTCCCTGAAGTTATTCAGAATTTTCTTTCCTGAAAATAACAATAAGAGATGAATTTCGTTATTCATTTCAGAAAAAAAAAATATGATGGGTTGTGAATAAAAATATGTTTTATTAATTTACCCAAAATTGTATTCGAAACGAAATCATATTTACTTGGAATCGAGTCGTATCTGGAAGCAAATTGCATTATACTTGTTAATAAATTCTTGCTACAAATAAAATTATATATAACACTGTTCGAAAGAGAATTATTAAATCGAACTCAGAATAAATGATAAGTATGTTTCTCTTATTTGCAGTGTATATAGTAGGTAGGATGAAAGAAGTCTAGTTATTACATATCAGAATTCTAACAGTGTCATTAATTTTGATTTTGTATTATTTCGTTTTTCGTTTTTATTGCTATATCTCTATGTGTATTTGTGTTAAGAAATATAACAAACCCAAAATCTGCGCTTTATAAAAATTAAAACATACGTATATTTTTATGTTTGGTATCTCAAACTGATTCCGTTTGAATGATTTCATTATGCGTAAATTTGTTCTCCTAATATTTAAAATACAAATATGCGCTAATCTCAATATTGACGAAGAATTTTATTTTATAAAAGTAACGAGAAATAGGAATATCTACAACATTCTCCTTTAAGATTATCACAATAAAAATGCATCCTAACAAGAGCTATCGTATCTCTGATCGATGTAGTAATTGGCGTTGTTGGCTGCACATCATTGGACCTAGGTTCAAAATTCGGAGAAGGCTTGGACATTTCTAAGTGTATGGTGGCTTTGAAGTAAGGGTCACCCCAAACGCACGGCTAGCAAAACATTCCCTTGAGTGGTTTGGTCGTAAGGAAAGAGAGGTGGGAAATCTATGAACCTTGGTGCTCTTTCTCTGAGGATTCTGCTTGAATACCGGGATAGATCGTCATTTTTAAAGTGAACAAGATCCAGGTCCATGGCATTAACAGACGCAATGCTGAACTCCTCACCACGATAACATTCGATGACTTAATCTGATATTTTCTTCAATAAAAGATACATACCACACAAAATATTAATACCACCCAACCGGGATAGTGGTAAGTGACTCTGATTGCTGTGTCGAAGGGGCCAGGTTCGAATCCCGGCGAAGGCATGAATGTTTGTAACTGTATAGTGTCTTTGCGGCATGGGAGCACATTAGATTTTTTTCTGAAGTTATTCACAGAGTTCGTTTTATCGAAATTAAAAATAAGAGATGAATTTTGTTATTCATTTCAGAAAAAATACGATGGGTTGAGAATAAAAGTATGTTTTATTAATTTAATTAAAATTGCTTTCGAAACGATATTAGTATTGATGTTAGGTGGTGGAAGACCATCATACCCGTCCACCCGGGATGCTTTCTTTCAAAATTTTGAGACGGAAGTCGGACTGTCGCCAGCATGGTGTCCAAGGCTGTTGGCGATTTTTAGTATATGTTCCTAGAAATATATTTGTTTTTAAATTAAAATGAATTAAAACTAATTTAATTTTATGTTGGTATTAAATAATTAAGGAATAGGAGAAATAATACATAATTAAAAAGAAAAGAAATACGTTAAATATAAAAAACCATTTTAGAATTTCTCGATGTGTTTAATAAATAATTTAATAACATCATAATCATTTAATAATATTTTAATAATTGCATCGTTATTTAACTAAAGCGAGTTTTCTGATAAAAACGACAATTAAAATTAACAAATAAAAATAAACACGCAATAAAATGAAAAGTATAAGAAAGCTGTATAACAATTGATTTAATTTCGAGAATAATAATAAAAACGTAATGGGTGACATATTAAGAAATACAATGTCAATTAAATTGAAAGAAGAATATAAACATAAGAAATCAGTTTGGAATCATGGTTGGAATGCTACTATGGGAAATTTTAAATAGCGTCACACCAGTAGGTATTAATAAGAAATTGGGAAATAACTATTCTATTTTATTAATGCGATCAATACCAAGTGTGCCTCCATGCAGTCACGAAGGCTCATTTATACTATCTTTCATTCAATTTTTTAACAAATAAACAGAAAAACCAAAATTGGTCAGCTTATGTTTTGCACAACATTTGTAGCAATAACTGTTTAAAATAACTTTTGAATATATTGTACTAAAATATAGAAGATGTTCGAGAAATATCGCTATAGCTTTTTTCTCTTCGAATACTAATCCTTATCATTCTTTTCCTACTACAAAATTTCTCAAGGGATAACGAATTTTACAGAAACAATTTCAACACTGGGAACATAAGAGTCTAAGAGCAGGAAAGGTACTTTTTATGGGATCTTCCCTAGAACAAACGTTTCAGTTAGAAAAGTGCTAATGTAATTTCAGAGGTCAAATGCAAGATGTTTCATATCTGTATCTAGAAAATCTGATGTGATATTTTAGAACAGTTTCAGAATTGTCTTAGGTCAGTTTTGAATGCCTATTAATTATAGAAAATCATAATTTTTTTCCCAACTTCAGAACAGAAGTTGTTATTTTTGTGATTCATTGTTTCATATTTGATAAAACAAAGCTACATTATTAATTTTATAGACTATAAAGACAGTTATTAGCAGGGAAAAGGCCAAACTCCACGGCCACACCTGCAAACAAGGAAATGACCAGAACGAAAAGAAGCGTGAAGCTTTAGCGGATACTCATTATTTCACTAAACGAAATTTTTCTGCTCTACGAAAACAAATGAAAATGTCAATGTCAATTTTTATCTCTGCAGAATCCTCTCATACTACCATACTACTGCCGAAACTACAGTCATAAGATCTATTTTAGTTTGAGAAACTTTCATTTTGATCGTATGTATGTATCTGTGATCCACATTTAAAGTAAATCATCGAAAAAGGCTGCATGATTTTAAAGTGAATCATGTAGCCTTTTTCGAACACTTCGTCAACACTGTTGTTGAGACAAAATAAATAAAAGTAACGTTACTGTAAAACAGAGTAAATGTAAAACTATGGAAGCGTAAAGGATATTTAAATAGAATATAAGGTATTTCTCCCGCTTTCCTAGCGTGCCTTCGTGGTGTAGTGGTTCTGCACGCTGCGTCGGTATTCCAGAGGTCCGTGGTTCGATTCCCGGCGAAGGCGTTGGCTAGATTTTCATCTCTCCGGCCTCAAAAAAAAAAACTCCTAATGTCTCTACAAGAATATTAAAACGTAAAGTAAATTCTAAATAACAAAATAACTATAGGTTATTTGCTTCTTAAAATACTGTAGCACTAATTTAAGTCCGGGGACTTCGATGTAAAAGCTAAACTTTTGCATAACATATTTTTTAAATTCGAATTTTTCCGTTCCTTCCATTTGCTCGCCAATATGGTCTCTAGTATTCTGTTCCTGTTTGTAGACATGTTACATTTTCATGCGTGAAGTTGAAGCGTCAACCAACAGCTCTGAGAAATGATTTAAAATTTCGAAAAGTATTTTTCAAAACATGCCTGCATAGTAGTGAGTAGAAGATGTAACTGCATTTTCTTTTTGACATATATCGTTTTCTTCGGGATTCAGAAAAGTCTCGAAAATGGTTCAAGTTATCAACCGGCCCATTTCGATGTCATACTGCATCAAAGGATACCTTCAGATTGAGCAAGGGACCAATTCATTTTATGAAGACGCTTCTCATTTTGTTAAATAAGAACTATCGTTCTACCAAGACGTAGAACCGATTTTTACAGGGATGGTTATGATTTTACAGACCTTTCGGCTCTACGCCATACCTGCAAACTAGTTTCCTGCTGCATGTAGTCTATGATCAGCAGAAAACTAGAATCACGTCTTCATGGAAACTCATTTCAGAAAGAGTTCATGTGTTCCCATGCTATATGTTTAGAATGTTTCTTTTATGTAACTGCAGAGAGCCTCCTTATTTTCTATTTTACCATTTGATGCTCCTTGGTACGCTGGTACTGAAATATGGGAAACATCTGAGCTACTTCTTACGTTCTTTAGATCTTTAGTCTACTCGATCTAAAACCTCATTTCAACAAAGAATAAGAGAATGCTAGGGGACAGCCCGCATTTATGTACTGGCCGCTGCTATATACATCAATAGCATATACTAATATATACATTAATTGGTATATGTGGCGATTCTTAATATATCTGGCAATAAAATTCGGTATTAATTTTTATCTCTAAAGCTAAATAACATTCTTGAAATACCTGAATGTGTTCTCTGAACGATGCAGTCTGACTTCCTCAATTTGATGTTCATGAGAATCGATAATTATTCATTATTAATATAAAATAGTATTCTTTTGAAACGGCTAATGCTGACTTAAATTACTAATAAAAACCAAATACATTTTATTTTAACTGAGATAAAAAAAAAGCTAAATGTGTATTCCTAGCTGACCTTTATTTTAGGATATAGACTGTTATCATTATTATTCATAATCGGGATTACAGCAAAACATAAAAGGCTATTTTCCTAAAGGGAGGGATGCTTTTGTGCAGGAACTTTTAAGAGGTATCAGAAACCCCTATACCGACAATGTTAAATTGGCCATTTTCGATGTACCTTTTCTCAAAATCTGCTGTAGATACAAGCTTAAAATGTTTTCTGTAATTTAAGTATACCTATTTGATTATATTGAAATGAGCTTTTGAAGCATTTTGAATTTTAGAGTAAATTACAGAACATTTTGTTAGGCATAGTAAAATTTAACACTTTTCTCACACAAAAAATTATTTTTTTTCTAAGTTTATTACAAAAAGCTCATTTCAGTAAATATTAGGGAACCTAATAAATAAGACATAAAAAGTTTAGATACCTGTGAGCAGTCGTTCCTGAGAAAAGGTACATCGAGTTTGGAGAAAAACGCGTTTTTATGTAAAAATCCTCATTGATAAAAGCAGTCGATGACAAATTAAAACTAGATTTTTTTACAGTTCTAATTTTCATAGGGATTAAAGCATGGTATTTTTAGAAAGATAAAAGTGTAGAGAATTTGAAAATGCAAAAATCCGAAATCACAATTTTTTGAAGATTTTGGGGTTCCAACACCCCTTAACGGAACTGGCTCATATTCATGTTACGCAGGAGAAAGCCACGAAAAGTTTCATTCAGCCAGTCAGTTTGCATGAATTTGAATGCAAATCAAACTACCAGCATGTAGCGAATTTACCGCTCGGCCACTGAAAGGTATCTGTGTATGTTTCTTTCTAAATAGGATCTCTGATAAACTCTGTATAATACCAGCATGTTCATATTGTAATAATTCCGAGTACATTACTACTAGATCTAAATAACGCTTTGCTCAGGAAACATTGCATCATGTAAAAAGGACGGTAATAATCTTTGGTTGAAGTTAACAAAATATGTTTCAGTTATCGAGAAGAATTTTGTTAATTCATTTTCTAATTGCGAATAAATGATCTGCTGATAAATATGTAATCCTTTTCTTTTTAATGTTTGCGTCCAATGAAAACAGAGTGTGTGTGTGTGTGTGTGTGTGTGATTATGGCAAAGCCTCGAGGGCTATCTGCCTAAGGGGAAGGATGCCTTCGTGGAGGACTTTCTGAGGGAAACTGGCTCGTATACACGTTACACATGGGGAAAACCACGAAAACGCCCATGCAGCCAGCCCGTTCGCGGGATTCGAACCTCAGACCGAACTACCAGTGTTCAGCGACTTTACCGCTCGGCCGCTGGTGGACCCAACGAAAACAGAAATGAACTCAAAGTCGTCTGAGTGTACTTAGACAACTGAAAATCGGAATAAATTAATAGGAATTACTATATTTTCAGAATATACATTATTTATTTGCATTTCGTTTGAAATTCTAAATTAAGAGTCTAAAATTAAGTTTAGATTTAAAAAAAAACATTAATTTTCTGTATTTTTTTTAACCGAAATTTCAAGTTTGTAAAAGTTCCTTTCGTGCATTAAGTATGACATGTGATAGAAAGATTTTCGCAATTGTATACGAAAAGTTAATTTTCGTTCTACTTAGTTAAGCTAGATAAAGTTACGGTCTTCTCATTTGCATTTTATGGGCGCGCCCGACTTTCGCGCTAATTTCTCCGATCTTCTTTGTTCAAAAATTTCCATATCATTAATACTAACAACAACAAATATTGAAGACAAGCTTTGCTAGTATCTAAAACAATTTTTAAAAAGAAGGAATGTCAGGTAGTGCAAACAAAGCACTCAAAATTAATGGTTTTTGTCCGTTAGCAAGTCAAACAAAAAGGAAAAAAAGAAGAAGGATTCCCCTCACTTCTTTTCTAATGAGTTACGAGAACAAAGCGCTCATCCAAAACACTCGTCTGCCGATACTAGTATTTAACTCGTTAATATTTCTCAGAAACTTTTACTTCGTGAGTGATAAATGCGAATGAAATCATTCTTCTCTTCTCGCGAAGAGATATATCGTTGAAGGCCTGATTTATGCAAGAGTTATCTGGCTTTAATTTGTTTTCTCGTAAAAGACAGATACTTTAAAGAAATGTGGAAGAAAAAAAAGAATAAATCTAGATCGATAAATCTGAGAACTCTCTTAGTTATATCGGCATTCCACGACTCTCTTCATCTAGAATCCTTTTGTCTAGAATTCAACCCTTCCCTGCCCCCTGTACTCTTTTAAGAAAATGCATTTATGTCTTACTTATTCTTTCTTTCTGTAAGACGACTTTGATTAAAGAAATCGAGGATGTAATTCATCAAATGGAATTATTTCCTCGCTATTTTGGGGGACCTCCGCTCCTGAAGGAAATCTTTTTCGATAGAATTATTTAAAAGGGGCGGAACAGGGAAATTTGCATTAAGCTTCAGGTGGGAGAAAATGCCAGATTCTTATCACAAATTCTGAGAACAGTTAAGCGATTTTGCAAGTTTAAATGCATCGCAAAGCTACTAGCGTGGGATTTGAGAGAATTATATGTGTTTCGTGGAAAGGAAGGATATTTTTTTAACTTCTCTTCGGCTCTCCTTCAGAATATTTTATTAGGCTACGCAAACATCGAATACTGTAAAGTTTTTCTCTCGCCTTCTTAGCATGACTTTGTAGTGTAGACGTCAGCACACTGGGTGCGTATTCGAGAGGTCCGTGGTTCAAGTTCTGGCGAGAGCATTGCACATTTTTTTTACATCTCTTGCTTCAAAAATAACCTAATTTCTCTACAGTGGTGCCCGAATTCTCTATCACCAGGATTTGGCTATTCGGTCCCCTAATTCCCTGTCTCCCTTTAAAAGAATGAGTATATAGGGTATTTATCCCGCCTTCCTGCCATGCTTTCATGGCGTATTGGCCAGCATACTCGGCGCGTATTCGAGAAGTCCGTGCTCCGAGTCCCGGCGAGGCACTGCACGTTTTCACATTTCTTGCTTAAAAAATAACCTAATGTCTCTACAATACAATTCCAGTGAGTTTTGGTTGTTAAATTAGCTCTTAATTGGAATAAAAATTATTGAAAAATATGTAAAATTTTCATTTCATTACATCAGATTTACTCTCTTATTCATCTCACTCATGTAAATAACTCCCGTAGTGTTTGTTCTCAATAAGTTATTTACAAACTTATGATTTGTAGTAACACGGTGCAAAGTACGGATGTGTAGCAAACGTGTGACATATAAGAGAAGAACAACTATAAAAACAATAATTGCAACTGACTGTCTTTCGAAATACAGAAAGTAGTCATTATAATATATTTATTCAAATAATGTTCCTTAATCTAATACTTTCTCTTCAATTAACTCTTTTGTCAGAAATGGTATACACGAACTTAAATTGTGCTGGAGTTTACCGGAGTTCTGCTCCGGTAACTCTCAGGATCCACCAGTGATCAAAGACTACTGAATGCTGATGGTTCTTCTCCAGATCGAACCCAGGCGAACGTATTTGTTGTATGATTTGTTTTTTCAGCTTCCCATGTGAATGCGAGTAAGTTTCTTTTAGAAAATCCTCCACAAAAGCATCCCTTTCCTTAGAAAAAAAGTACCAAAATATGCTTTGCCATATTCAACTAACCAACAAGCCGATATTTCTTATATTTAGACATAAATCGTATTTTCAACTAGGGCACACTGAAACTCTAAAGAAAACGCTCCGTCACATCTTTTTTATGCAATCCAAGCATAATCTCATCAGAAAAATATCTTTTGATCTAAAATATTTTATTTTTATAATAAATAAGCTTTAAAATTTGATTTTAGGCCTTGAATGCAAGCCTGTCTATCCCTGGGAAACAAACCCTCTTGCAGAGGTTGAGACTTTTAAGGAAAGAAAAGCCCGACCTACATATCAAAGGCTTATCCTCCAGGAATTGCAATGTGTTTATAAGAAGGAATGACGTTCTCAGTCAGAAAATGCTAAAAGTGATCACCCTGGTCATGTTCTTCCACCTCTAGAAAGAGAGACGAAGAGGTGGTCGTGTTCGCCCTCCTCTTTTCCGTAAGAAAAGAGCACTTGCAGACACTTTGAAACGATTTAACGAAGTACGGGAGAGATTTATCACTTGTACAGAATATTATATTTGTACTCAACTTACAGATATTTTTTTTTTTTTGGATTCGACATAACCTTTTCTGTTTGACAGTTTAGGGGACCACGGTCAGAAAGTTTTGGATTCTGTTGTTTTTCTACTTATTCGTCTCCGTTAAAATATCCCCTAAAATGGTTCTTAGTATTATCTCAACTTCCATTAGCTGTTTTAATCGTTCCGCTTTTTTCATTTTAGTGCGCTTTAAAAAAGAAATATCTTTGTTTCTATAACCCATTGAAATAGTACATTTTACGACTGCAGTCGAAGTCCAGCTGAGCTGTCTCTTAATTTTTGAGTGAAATTATTACTCCAGCCGGAGCTCTAGCTAAAGCGAGGTCCACTATTTTATTTTAATATATAATACATATAATTAATTTAATAATTTATTAAATTTTATTCTTCCCAATTCCTCATTTTGACGGTCTTACAACGATCTCTAGCATTTTTTATTTTAGGAATTAAGCCCCTGTAACAACGTGTAAATTTGTCACAATGATTTTCAAGGGATAAATTGCGTAAACCTATAGGGTAAAATATGCGAGTATCTAGGGCATGGATGGCCAACCCGCGGCACAGTATGGCACGGCGAGGTTTAGTTAATGGCACGCCAAGACTTATTCAATAATTATAAAAAAAATAAAAAATCGTAATGTCGTCTTCAGAAAAGTTGCCCAAATCCGTAAAAGCCCTACTCATACTCTACTGAATACGACAGCGCGGAAAGCGGCACTGCTTGGCACCACCCAGTATAAAGATACGGTAAGACAGTGAGGTCATGGTACGAGCGAATTGGCTTGAGTTGTCTTGCTTTGTCGCCACTGTGTCTTACTATGGTTGTCCATTCTCGAGCGAGAGCGAGTGCGATACTCTGGCTGAGTTGATTTTAAATTGCCGAGCAAGACGTTAAGCTTCCTTTAGCAGTGTTTCCAGATTTTGGCGTTGAACTTCGATGCTTTAAAAATTTAATTTCGCTATGTCCATGAATAATTCTTTGACATCGAAAAGAAAATAAGAGAATATTACAGTTCGTGATTTTAAAACTGTCTGAGAATTTTTTTACGCACCAAAACACTTCCACGCCTATTTGTTTGATATGTGGAATTTGTGTAGCAGTGCTGAAAACGTTTAACTTGGACCGACATTTCAAATAACTGCCTAGTGTTTCAATAGAAAATGTCTTGTTAGCTGGCGAACAATCCTTGTTCCAGAAGGGAAATGCCGAAATAGAAATTATGTTGAAGGCTTCTTAGGAGCTTTCTCTATTGTTAGCCTGCAAGAAAATAACCCTTTTCTTGTGGGAGGAGATAATAAAAAATAATCTTTTAATATTTCCCTAAAATGTCGGTGATATAAACTTTTTTAAAGAACGTAATAACTGAAGTTACCAAAGTAGAGTGGGTAAAATTAAATAGTGTTTGCACAGATGTAGTGTTTTGCATGGTTAGCAGAATACAATGTTTTGTTAAGTTGCTTGAAACTTATTTGTGAAGAAAATTGTTTACGTATTATTATATTATCCATTACGATCTTTGCGTCAAGGACTTAAACCTGTCTTCTGTTCTTGAGCCTATAACGTGCTGTTTCAACAAAATACGAGCTCGAGCTCTGATTCGTGAACAACGATTCGTGAACTTTTCCTAGAGAAACGAAAGATAATGACGAGTTACGCCTTCAGTGTAGTGGTAGATGGAGTTACAAAGGAAGTGCCCTCGCGAGATATTGAAATTTGAGGTATATGTTTTAAAATATTTGGAAAGAAACAAACTGTCCAGTGAGTGCTCACTACTCAAGAATGAAGATTGGCTATGGGATTTAAATTTCTTCATCGATATTATAGGCCATATAAAAAATTGAAAAAATTGAATTTCGTATTACAGGGAAGGATTATATATTTCACAGCTTAATTGGTCATATTTTTCTATATGCGTTTACTGTTGCTATCTATGTACTTTTACTGTACGTCATTCATGAGAATGGCTGTCACATGTAGTGCACCAATATGCTGAACAAGCAATTTAGCAGTAATTGCTCTCACATGATGGTGAATAAGCCAACCTCTGTGCACCTGTCACTTCAAGTAGCCCCAAAATTAAAAGTCACAAGAATTAAGATGTGGACACCGTGGCGCCCATTTGTAAAGAAATAAGCAAATGGAACGGGATACAGTCAAACTGCTATCGCAGCAGATTCTGGGCAGTACCAATGTGAAAGGAACTTCAAAAGAATGAAGGCAATATGCTGTCATCTTCTGCTAATGCGAAATTATTTCCAGGATCGCATTCGGATTGTCAGTGGCCCAAATGATACTTTTGCATTTATACATATACCAACTTTGTACATTTATACATATATTATGGCATCACTAGTCTGCGGGAATATCTAACAGCCAGTCTGCAGTATTCCATCTGTTGAAAAGCTTAATTTTCTAATTCATGACCACTTCCGAAACTGGTTGGCCATTAGTTCATTTTTCTACGTATGTTAAGGATCGTAAGGATTATCATTTGTGATCGTCAGACTCTTCCATACGAACAGCCAGTTCTCTGGAATTACTGCAGTGTCATCTGTCAGTGAAATATGTAACTATTCTAATAGTATAATGTTTCGTTGTTTAAAAATATATACCATGTCTTTCTGTGCGTTTCTGGGAAATCCATATCTTCCTATCCTTTAATCTTTTCAAATTACTAAATTTCGACATTTTTGTTATTTTTAATGTTTAATTAAAATTAGCAGAAGTTTCCGAATGAAGTTAGTAGAAATTAGCAAAACATTAATTAAAAACTGCAAAAAAGTATGATAGAAAATTTATTTATTTAAAAATAATTTGTATAACTATTATACATCAAATGATAGTACGCATAGTTTTTTTTAACTCTTCATTTATCAGACAAATAGCTTATAATTTTTTTTAATGTTGTAAAAATTGTAACAAATGTATTTAACGACTTTTAGATGTTTCTTGCATTTGAGATTAACATTCTGTACAAGTCAGTTAATGATAAATAAAAAGATTAAAGGAAATGCGAACTTTTGAACTTTTAATTGCCGTTTGATAGTAAAAGATCTAGGTATAAAGAATAAACAAGACGTGCTGCGTCAATGCGGTTTTTCTGTTATTAAAACTTATTTCTTTGATTAAATAACCTTATGAAGGATGCTGCAAAAGAAACTCTTTCGTATTTACCTCATACATGAATGAAAGCTCGAAAGTTCAAATTTGGAGAATAATCAGGAATAAACTATTAGTATTTGTTGTCTTCTCCTATATTAGGATTCGAAATACAAATGAATGAAGATAAAAAACTGTTCTCAGCAGTATGTTCGGAATATCAAAAATTCCGCGTACGTGTCAAGAGATAACTTAGCGATAGCAAGAATTCCTATTTCTGCATATTGGGTACTGGAACTCATATGGCGGCTCTGACAAAGGATATGCTGTTAAGTGTTACGAACTCCCATTGATTGGTGGAAACCTATCCTTGGTCGCATCTATAGTCAGTGAGGCTCTTGATGCAAAATATTTGCTAATAGTTAAACTAATAGTGAAAACTCAGGCTTAGCATATATTTTGAGACTACATTCCATAAATAATGCACACTAGCTTTATATCTGGAAATATAAAGTAAGGAACTGCTTTAGTTCTTATCGTCAGAGCGTATCAGGTGGTATGCAAGACGTTTGAATGACATCTGTTAAAAAGTTTTATTTCATGTAAGCACGTTTAATGTAGCATTAGTGTGAGATTTTTTTTATGGATGATATTACATAAAAGTCATATATCGCTTAGTTCTGAAGAATACGTATTGGATAAATTTGCATTTCGGTTAATAAATTCACTTAACCTGCTTCTAATATTAAGGTATTTCTGATGCTGTCTTTAATCGCATAACAGTAGCTCAGCTGTCATCAATAAGCAGTCCTTAAAACGTCCGCTAGTTCGATGTAAGGGGGGAAAACTTACCATAGAACAAACAGAGAACTCTTTTGAGGATTATAATCTTTTTCTATGGGATTTAATTTGCGACAGAAAATCGTACGATTCCGAAGTAGCTGTTTCATGACAGATGATAGGTGAACGGAACAAGGAAGCACCGATATTTTGCCGTCAGTTTACTTTAAAGGTACGGTTCCACACTTCCCGCTATACTAGATTCTTCTTCCTGTTGTTGAGAAAGAATGTGTGTTGTGAAATAATTATACATCATAGCGTTTTCAGAATGCCTTTCGCTCTTTCCCGCAACCAAATTAAGTTACTTTTAAGTCTTTAAAATACTTTCGACGAATGCTTAATATTTAAACATATTTCAGATTATTTACATTTGATCATATGCGTATTTCGATGTCCATTGAAATGGTTTTTAGATAATTAGAATTTACTTTTAATATGTGTAAATACGTGAAGAATAGTAAGTATGAAACTCCATATACGTTGCTTTTTGGAATATTTCAAATTCCAATGTTGCATTTTTCGCCTTTTATAAATAAATTGCTAGGTGGCCATAATGGAAATTCTATTACCATTAATGAAAATCAAACTAAGCATAGTAATATTTAGGTCAACATTACGATTTCCATATGCTACTTAATAGTTAAATGGATAATTTCGTCTTTTCTTACTGATGAAAATGACGGTATAGTCTATTAAAATACGATTTTATAGCATTTCTGAATTGTTCAATACGACTTACTTTTAATTTTTATTGTTTTATAATTTGTAAAGGACTTCATTTCGGCATTTTATGATGACACAGATCAACTATTTATTTACATGTGGGAAATAAATAACATTCTTAATGCTCCTAATAGTGTTAAATGAAACACAAACGTATACCGAACTAACTATTAAACATAAATAAACAAACATGTTCATTTAACACCCTTTAGCAATTTAATTCAGGCACTCTAGATTTATCCGTAGTTCCCCACAAGCAAGGCAAACAGAGGGAAAAAAGGAAATTCATTTGTCTGATAGAGAAGTCTTGAAAATCGATTGAATTCCCATCGCTACTCAACCTCTATACATACCTTTCCTCTCTCTATCTCACATTCCCTTTTTCTGTCATTCAGTCTTTCACTTATTCCCTCATTCGTTCAACCCCCCTTATCGATGCATTCACGTTACTTACTTTCGTGCTGCTTACTGGATTCCCTTTAGTCCAATCAAAGCGAATGGAAGAAATAGAAATGAAACTTCGGAAGGCAGATAAATTTATTGCTTTACAATGAGATTCTATGCAAGATTCATTAGATCTGAGAGTCGTCGTTTCGATTAGTAAAGTATGAGTATGTCAAATCAAATAGGAATTTCCTTGAAAGGTCACGAATCGAAAGAAGTTCTAAACTTTTGCTTTCTTAACTCGACTCTGAGATATTTTCATTTATATTGCTTTCTTTAATGTAATATATGTACTTGGAATTACGTTTTGAATTAATCATAAAGTGTTAGGGATATTTTGTGAATATTGATTGAATTCTTTTTTTATAGGTTTCCTTCTAGCGGAGAAAATTGAAGATATTATACTGTAATTATGCAATGTCTTTCACATAAACATGAAATAATATAGGCCTCAGAAGAGTGCTCCATGAGACACCACACAGGATAACTCGAGGGGAGGTGTATGGGTTGAAGATGTAAACACAATGTTTCTACGTGTTAGATAATGATGTTCGCGATATCTCCTGAGAAACCCAGGGTGATTAATTATAGAAAAGGCTATCCAGCCAAACCCTATCGAAAACTTCGACTATACCTAGAAACAAACGGTCATGTTGTAGAGACATTAGGTATTTAATTTTTGGAAGCAGAAGGGATGAAAAAATGATCAATCCCCTTCGCGGGAATCGAACCACGGATCTCTGGATACCGGCCCAGTGTGCTAGCCATTACACCACGAAGGCACGCTAGAAAGACGGGAGAAGTACCTTATAATGTATTGTTTATATGGGATGCCTTCTGAGATCATCTTTACCACCCCACGAAATCTAAATTGGTAAAGTATGAGTATGACTGTTTTCGATTAAAAGTTCATTTTCTTTAGAATTACAGCCAGCCATTTTGCTCATCGAGGATAGCCAGAGAGATTTGTGCTTTATTAGGCTTGGGTACAGGTGAAATCACAGCAGAGTTTCGTGTTATAGGGCAATAATTTTATTTCAAGATAATACTGACAATTTCGATAAAATAGAAAACAGACTTCAGGCGAAATTTCTTAACCATAAAGATTGCAGATTTTATCAACTCCACGGCTTTTCTTTTTTTTTTCCTCTTATTCTTTTTAATATAACCATAAACTTCAGGTGAGAATATAGAACTACATTATTAGCATATGGATTTGTTGTAAATTGTTCTAATGTAGCACATACTTTAAGTTCTGTATGGCCGTTTTAAATGTTTTTCGCGTGAAATTATGAATTAAAATTTAAATTAATCTTCTCATATTATAACATCGTGTCTCGGAGAAATTTATTCTCTAAATCTAAGAATTTACTAAAGTACAGTCATCAGAAAACCAGGTATTATTTCCGTCACAGGAGGCAGGCTACGAATGTGGAAAAGAGTTTGGCTCATGGCTAACAAACAGAATTTCAATTTTCATGTGCAGAGATCGGGTTGTCGTTTCGAGTATAAACTCGAAACGACAACCCGATCTAAATATAAATAAATATAATAAAAATAAATATAAATATCATTTTTCATATTTACAATTTAAAAAAATCTTTGATTGTGAAAGGAAAGACGAAGAATAATTACTTAATTAACTGAAATAAGAAAAAAACTTTACAAAGCGAAAGCACAATAATCAGCATAGGAAGTATAAATATGTATCTGTATTATAATGAGCAATGCATAAAAAAACTAATCATAATAGCAAAAATTAAAACGCCACAGACTGAAATAGTCGATATAAGCTCGGTAGCATGAATGAATATCAAAATGTGGAAAATATATACACTCTATAACAAAAATATCGACTCACCAAGAAGAAATTGTCTGATGGAGACAAAAATTGATGGATGGGAAGATTACGTACAGAACATAAAATGATTAAAATTTCAGGATGATTATTTCAGAGTTACATATTCACAAAGTAACAAGCTCAATAAGGTGTTGATCCACCTCTACTTCGATGCAAGCTGCCACGTGGCGTGGCACTGACTGACTGACAAAGGTCCCGAAGTATCTCCTGCGGTGTTTCTTGCCTAATTTGCTCCAGGTTTTGGGTTAGGTCATTAACGTTCCCATTAGATGCAGTATCCTTCCCATCATATCTCAGACATGCAGGATGAGAGAGAGATCTGGCTGAGGAAGTATTTGACAAGCTATAAGGCAGTTAGATAGAAACACTTGCCGTATGTGATCTGGCATTATCTTGCTGAAAAATAAGGCCAGGGTACTGCAGAAGGAACGGTAGCAAAACAGGTCTCAGAATGTCGTGGACGTATCATTGTGCTGTAAGTGTGCCTCTGATGACGACCAAAGGGATCTGGCTATCTATGGAAATGACACCCCAGACCATAACTCTTGGTTAAGGGCCTGTGTGGCGTGGAATAGTGAAAGCAAAATAGGCACGCTGCTCTTGCATTTCCAGACAAGTTTTGAATATTGTCACGACACAGTTGGAAACAGGATTCGTCGCTAACGTTTATACGTACCCAGTCAGCATCATTCAAACCTAATCGAGCGAAGCACCATTGTAATCTGGCTTAAAAGTGTCCAGGCGTGAGTGGCAGGTGGAGTAACGGTTGGTACGAGCGGTAGCGGTAGTAACGGTAGATTTTGCTCTATCAGCCGCCTGTGAATGGTCATGGTGGAAACTCGTGCGCGGGCCGCACGTCTGATGGTTGATGGCGATGAATCAGGCGCTGTGACAGCTGATCTGACAATTACTCTCTCCTCCCGATCAGTTATGTCCCTAGATCGACCACTACCATCATGACGCTGAAATTTGCCATTGTCCACCCATTCTTGCCAGCATTTTCTAACCGCCGTATTACTTCGACTCATATGACGAGCGATTCTCCGATTTGCCCAACCTGCTTCTTGCAATCCAATGATACGACCTCTTTCAAACTCTGACAGTTGCTCGTAATGAGCTCGAATTCTGCAGCGAGGCAATTTTTTCAGTAGTTGAAAGGTATCTTAACTCTGAATTCAACAGAACATTTTAATAACAATTCAAGAGCAGCTCCTTAAATACATCTGCTGAATGCGCAGTGCCGAAGCACTGGAGATCGCTTAAGTCATTGATTGGACACCAAATTTTACTCATTTGCTTATTTGGACAAGCATTTTTGCATGCGAAATTTTAAAGAAATCGAATAACTCCTTCTTGGTGCGTCGATTTTTTAGTGAAAGGGGCTTTGTCCCTGAAGGAATATTGTTTTCGTTTGGCGATTTTGCGTTGAATCACTATAAATGTCCATTTCACTTTTCAAACTGTTGCCACCAAATGTTAGAGTCTCCTGGGTGAGGGCTTTCGTGGCTTGCAGTAATGAAAGCTGGATCGACACGCTGCTCTTGCGTCTCCAGACACGTCTTCGATAATTATCAAGACACAATTGTAAACAGGTTTCGTTGCTAAAGACTATACATCCCCAGTCAGCTTCATTCCAGCCTGATCGAGCCAAGTACCACTGTAATCTGCCTCGAGAATGTGCAAGCATGAGTGGCAAGTGACGTAACAGTTAGTACGAGCGTAGATTTCGCTCTGTCAGCCGTCTGTGAATGGTCATGGAGGACACTCGTGTGCGGGTAGCACGTCTGATGATTCATAGCAATGAATCAGGCTCTGTGACAGCTGATCTGACAATCACTCTGTCCTCCCGAACTCTTGTGGTCCTAGGTAGGCCGCTGCCGTCATGACGCTGAAATCTGCCATTGCCCACCCATTCATAGTAGCATCTTCTAATCGACGCATCGCTTCGACTCATATGATGAGCGATTCTCTGATTTGCCCAACCTGCCTCTTTCAACTCAAAGATACGACCAATTTCAAACTCTGACAGTTTCTCGTAATGAACTCGAATTCTGCGGCGAGGCATTTTTTCAATCATTCAAAGTTATCCTAAATCGCAATACAACAGAAATTTTTAACAAGAGTTCAAGAACAGCTCCTTATACACAGTTGCTGGATGCGCAGTTCCCAATGCGCTGCAGATCGCGCTATTCATTTAATGGACATCAAATTTTATTCATTTGTATATTTGGTCAAAGTATTTATGCATAGGAAACTTCAAATCAATCGGTTGATTTCTTCTTGGTGCGTCGATTTTTTTGTCATAGTTTGTATATCCAAAAGCTGAAGTGCTGATAAAAATGTTCTAGAAAAGTGATTTTAATTAATTAAAGATTTAAAAATTGGAATGTGAGTCTAAAAGTTTTAAAAATAATTTTTTACAAACCTGAATGTAAAATTATATGAAATAGTTTTACAGCTTTAATACAGGTTTAAACAGATAATTATGATTGTATATTGTATAACAAGCATTATCATACTAACTAGTATCTTTAACTGACTTTTTAATACTGTAATTTACTGAATATATATATATTCAGATGATATAAAAAGTTGGATTTATGTTAACAAGGGCCCTCGCACTCACTATACTCATAAAATTCTGTGGCACATATTGCAAATTACTATAGACGGAAGTTCATATTTATGGTCAATACCTACAGAAATCCGGAATAATTCATCAGCACCGAAATGCAAGTATCTAGATCAGCGGTTCTCAACCTTTTGACTAACGCGTACCATCAAACAAAACTGAAAACCTTTAGTACCACCACTATAAAGTACTATTATCGCCACCACTCTTGAACAAAGCTCAGATTGCATAAATTTACAAGTGTAAGAGAAAACGCTCAATCAGGATATTGGAGTTTTATCTTTTGAATTTAATAGTTAAAAATACTTTGCTTCTTTGCGTACCACCGGTAGAGAACCCATGATCTAGATCATAATGACAAATATTGCTTTCTAAGAGTTAATAATAACTTATTAAATATAAGTATTAATATCATTTTGTTGAGCATTTTCTATTCAAATACCTTAAAAGTTTTATTTATAACCTATTTTAGCTAACATATTAGTTATTCAAAAAACAGCAAAATTTTGGTACGCACAAAACAGCAAATCTTTTTTATCCGCAAATTTGTATGGAAGAGAAAATTTAGAAACAATATTCTCAGAATAAGAATAAAAGGCTTTTAAAAGCTCAAGTTCTGCTATAAATATCTATAAAAGAACAGTATACGTCTTTAATATAAAAAAGTATCATAAATTTAAGGGAAAACTCAAAGAAGTGAATAATATTGCTTATACTTTTCTGTGATTGGCAGCTTCCTTTTAATATTTCACTGTCAAATATTTCTAAAGCATTTCTCTCTTTAGTAGTCAACCATAAATACTTGGAAGATATATGAATAAAAGATAAAATGTTGCATAAATATATAAACGTATTCTGCATTTTCATTTCATAACAGTAAATCTTGCATAAGGAAAGGGAATTTTTAGGTACTGCAAATTTTTTTTCAACTTATTGAGTTGTGTAACGAACTACATAGGGAATTCTCAGGAAAAATACGAGAATAAATGCTATAATATATAGTATTCTATACATTATGCAACGGTTGAATTCAAAAATATTGTTATGTTTTTTTCTTCCTTCACTTTCGTGTGGGTTCGTGCGGATTTGGAGTGAATAACGACAACAGCATTTGATGAAGCACCGAAAGACACTTTATTTAGCCAATATTAATCAGGAGAGCTCCAAAATCACGTTTACAGTCGTCGAAGAATCAGCGACACAGCCTTCAGGTTATCAGGCTATGAAGGTGGAGACAGCTTCACTTTCTTTCCTTTCCACCGACAGCGAGGCAGCCGGTCCACTGGGTAGTTAGCATATCGGCCAGGTAGCCCCGCTGACGGAAATAACTTGAACAAAAGACACACTTATAAATACATATTGTGCTCAAGACGACTGCTGGGGGCAGTGCAAACAAATGCTGGGCGAAGACGATAGCGCATGATGGAAGAAGGGTGCATTGCAGGCGTGAAGAACAATTCCAGTTACATATTTACAGAGTAATGGATAGGCGGTTACAAATACTAAAAGTAATAAGAAGTAAAATACTAGAAAGTAAAACAATGCATAAAATAAAAAAAAGGAAAACAGTGGAAACAATACATAAAATAAGGCAAAATACATAGTTCAAGGTTCATAATTCAAGGTTTACAGTTCAAGAAGATAAATATATACAGGGAATAAGAAAAGCCGAATAAGCTAACTTAAGATAAAATTAGTTCGCTACAGGTACAGAGCATACAGGGGCTGTGCTGGTGACGAGGATGGTGGCTGAGAATTACTCCAGCCTGTCTGAGATTATGCGTGCAATGTTTATGCAATCGCATATGCGTTTCAATGCATTGCGATTTTTTGAAGTAGCTTCGGCCCATGCATGGATGTGGTTTGCTACTGGTTGCCTAAGATGATATTTAGCGGTCTCTCTGCAAGCGAACAGATAGTGGTCTGGATCTCCTACCATCCCGCATGAGCAATCCTCGTTTTCGCGTCGTCTGAAGCGATGCAGGTAAGTCATGAAGGGACCATGTCCTGTTAGATACTGAGTGAAGTAAGACGAGCCAGATTTTAGAAGCCGGCAGACTTTTGGAAAAAATCTGTAAACTCTTCTGCCAGTGGTTTCTGTCTCCCACAGATGTTGCCAACGTTTGAGTAATTCTCTCTCAAGCTCAGCTTTTAAGAACGAACCCGGGAGAGGCACGTCAAGTGTGCGAACGTGGGGGTCAGTTGCTGCTCTTTTGGCTATTGCATCTGCAATTTCATTACCCAGTATTCCAGTGTGGGCAGGTACCCACTGGAGTTCAGGCCTATAGTATTTAGGTGTTCTTAGTAAGAGTTTTTGTATGGCCCTGACGACTGGATTTTTACTACACTTGCCTTGGATTGCCTGGAGGCTAGAGGCTGAGTCTGAATATATACTGGAATAGTTATTTTCCAGTGCGTAGACAAGTGCAGCTTTTAATGCAATCAGTTCAGCCTGAAAAACTGAGTTGTGGTGCTTAAGCTTTCTTTCCTAGGTCTTTAAGATCTGGTTCCCAAGTAGAACACAGTATCCGCTACCGGTGCCACATTCTCCTTTGGAACCATCGGTGTAGATTGCAGTGGCGTTGAACCACGTTGGTGACCTGCAGTTAATCGAGATATTGAATTCGGCCGGGTGGCAAGGTGGCTCGGGAATGCTTTGCTCATAGTCAGTATAAACATAAGTCCTATCCCATAAACTTATTGTCTTATTGAGTCGGAGCACTCGCACTATTGCACTCTCGCGCTGAGCTAAGAGATGCAGAGGCGGTAGTCCTGAAATCACGTTTAGAGCATTAGTGGGCGAGGTTTTATATCCTCGGGTAATGCTCAGGAGGAATGGTCTTTGTGCTGAGCGTAGCAGATTCTCCATTTTAGTAGTGATCGTTATGTCTCACATGGAGGCTCCATGTAGTGCAATACGTTCAGCAACTACAGAGTACCACGTCTTAAGCATCCTCGAAGAAACTCCCCATGTTGGTGCTGCTGTTCTGAGCATGGAATGAAATATCCTGGGAAGTCGTGCCTTGACCTCCTTTAAATGTGGCATCCAAGTCAATGTGTCGTCAATTATAACTCCAAGGTACCTCAAGTTTCTGACTATTTTAATATTTTTCCCATGAAGGTTGATGCACGGGGTTCTTCGATGGCGCTTACCTGGACAGATAAGCATACCTTGGGTTTTTGAGTTGGCAATAGTTAACTTATGGTCATTGGCCCATTTGGCCATCTTGTCCATTGCTTGTTGTGCCCTAGTCTCATATGCGTTGCGGCTGTGCCCTTTGGTTACCAGCAAAAAGTCATCGGCATAAGCCAGTATTTCCGTGTGAGGATCTGTGTTAAAGAGGGTCAGCGCTGTGTCCGCTACAAGATTCCAGAGCAGTGGACCCAGACAGGATCCTTGAGGACAGCCTCTATCGATGGAACGTGAGTGTACTCCTGCGTCCGTAGTGGCTTGTAAGCGGCGATCACTTAGGTAGCTGTAAATAAGGTCAAAGAGAATCTTAGGGCTACCCATGTCCTGTAATCTCTTCAGTACATTGGGCCACCACAACGAGTAGAAAGCGCCCTGTATATCCACAGAGATAATGAGACTATGTTGGTTATTTATTCTGTTATTTGCTATTAATTTTCGTAGGTGCTGCAGCGCGTGATCCACCGATCTGCCAGGAATGAAGCCGTATTGTTTGTCATTTATGCTTTGTCCAGACAGGATATAGTGTTTAAGTCTTTGAAGGACGACTCTTTCTAGTACTTTACCCAAGGCAGGAAGAAGGCAAATAGGCCGGTAAGACGTTGGTACATTAGGGTCTTTTTTCGCTTTGAGGAAGAGCACCACCTCACCAAGTTTCGTGCCGGCTGGGAAATATCTGTTGCGCCAACATGCAGTGATGTAGGCATGCAGTAACTCCGGATGCATACTGTTAATGGTTTGCAGAATGCCATTATCTATCCCATCAAGACCTGGTGCTTTATTGGTGTTTAACGCTTTAACAATGTCGCTTATTTCTTTGGCGTTAGGCAGTGGTTCAAAATCTGTTTTCTTGGTATTGTAATATTGCTCAACGCTGGCTCTGATATTTCTTTGTGCGGGATTATCTGTGTCTGCGTTATCAGGTCTAAAGATATTGTCCAGAATGTGCGCAACTACTTCTGTGCTAGTTGCTGCTCCGTGGCTTATTGTGGCAGTAAGATTAGTAGGTGTAAACATCTTGTCATGTGCAATACGGAAGACAGTTCCGAACTTATTCGCAGTGTTGGTACAGTACTCTTTCCAGGATGAAAACTTCGCTTTTGCAATCTGTCTTTTGTAAGCAGCTCTGTGCTTTCGAAAAATTAGCGAGTGTGTCTCTCTTTCTAAGGGATCCTTGCATGCTTGCATTTTGCGCCTTAGGGCACGGACTTTGCTGCGTTCAGCAGTCAGCGTGGTGCTCCACCAAGGAGTGCATTTCGGGGCTGCGTAATGTTTCCTTTTCAAGGCTTTTTCGCACACTGAGAGAAGTGTTTGCATAAGATCTTCATGCATGGCGTCGATGTCTTTACTACTGTTGCAATTGTTACATTGTGCCACGAGACTTTCAATATGGGTTGAAAGTGCATCTTTAAATTTGTTCAGGTTTATATACTTCGTTTTCCATCTGTTCTTTGTTATAAATTGGTGCTCCGAATCTATTCTGAACTCAATGAAGCGATGGTCACTGAACGAGGGAGTTTCGCTAACCTTCCAATTGTGAATATTATTAAGAATACCAGTGGTGACTAAAGTGATATCAGACCACCCCTGAGCCCTGGTAGTCCAGTATGTAGGAGGGCTGTCGGTGGGGTTGACGACTGCAAGGTTATGAGAAGTGATGAAGTCAAGGACAGGGCAAGCACACCTGTTTTCCTCTGGCGCACCCCATAGAGGGCTAGCAGCGTTAAAGTCCCCAGCGATTATCTTATTCCTAGTCGGAATCATCATGACTTGTTCCAGCTCCTGGAGTGCAGTGACAATGTCATGCGAAGGAGGAAAATACACGCTGGTGATGGCAATTTGACCATAGTCCAGTTGTACAGTAACTGTGTAATCTCCTTTATGCATTAGCAGGGGCGTGAGTGGACCATTGTAGGCGATGGCTGCTTGATTGCCTACTGAATGGTAAGTTTTGAAGTTGCTGAATCCTGTGATCCTGTTGTTAATGGAATGAAACTCTTGTAGTGCGGCTAGATCTACATTGTTTTCTAGAATAACCTGGGCTGCATGGACAGTTGCGGCTTGGCTGCGTTGCAAGTTGCTTTGAAGAATTGCAAAACCATGTACTGTACTTGGATATGCAATAGCCTGCTGTTCATCTACCACTGCGCCGTTGATTTCATTCTGAACAGTTCTGCCTTGTAGGCTTGACATTGTCTTGCACTAGACGGGTGTGTGGTGTCGAAGCTAGTGCCTTTGGATTTATTGTGAGTTGCGCAATTGACGCAGTGTGGAGTCTTTGCTTTGCAGTTATCCTGGCTATGAGCTTGTCCACAGTTTACACAGGCCAACGCTGCTTTACAAGAATGACTCAAGTGTCCTAGCCGCTGACAATTAAAACACCTTGCAACTTAAAAGTATTTTCTGAAAGCACAAGAGCTGAATCCTATAAGAATTCTTCTAAGGTCCTTAATATCCTCGTACAGATTCTGCTGTAGGTCGACGATCCAGGTGTGGCCGATAGTTGTGCGAATAGGATTTCTTGGATGTATTTGTTCTTCACTTGCTGAGGGCACCCGGCTCGCAAAAGCTTCACGTATGTCGTCTGCTGTTGCGGATGTGGGGGTACCAAAGACGATTATTGTGGACTTTCTGAAAGAGGGCTCTCTGAGCGTGACTGCTGCTGAGAGTGAGGGCTTTTCTTCAATCGCTTTCCTGAGTGTTTCTATATTTTATCTGTGGCTGCACCTAATTAAAAGTTCGTTAGAGCGTGTGGGCCGCACTTCTTCAAAAGTAATGCCCAGTTCCCTGGCACTAAGTTCAGTAGTCAGTTGTGTTCTGACTTGTTCTGGAGTTCTATCTGTTTCTTTTGCTTTTAATAGGAGGACGTGGTCTGATAACTGTTTGTTAAGTTGCGCAGTTCGTGCTTTTCTTTTTCTCTTTTGACTTCGGTAAATGGGGTTTCTTCTGTTTCCGTCTGTTCTGGAAGGTCTTCTGGTGTGGCCGGAACTGTTAAAGAACGATTATCATTCACGCTGAGTTGCTGTTGCAGCAGCTGAATTTTTCCTTGCAGACTTGCACAGTACACTTCTTGTTCTGCAAAAGTATTGCGGATAGAGGTAATTAATGAACCAAGCAGTTTTTTCTCGCTCACGCTGAATTTGTGGCTGTCTCTTGTTTGCATTAAAAATTAATGTAGCTGGTCGCTAAGATGATTGATGGTCTCGATTCTGGAAGCTGGTGAATTGATAGTAGTGGTACGCGTCTCAGATGGAGGGGAAGCGTTCACATTAATCATAGCACCATCTGAGTTTACTTGGGATTTTGGAGTTTGCGAGCTCATTCTAGTGACTAGAAATTATCTTGCATAAACAATACAAGTAGGTTTAACTCATCAAGTAATATAACACAAGTAGGTATAACTCAGCACTAGGATGGTAATTGCGTAGAATTATATGCACCGTCGCACTGAGAGATCCTCTCAGTAGGGTACAGAGCCTCGACCGCCAGCCCCTTTAAATAAGCATATACAGGTAATCTAAGAATTAAACAATTGGAAGTAACTTAACTTAACTGAACACACTAAATACTATTAAAAAAATTGCATAATAAGTATGAGCTAATAGCTCAGAACAAAACATAGGGAAAATGCGCAGCGTTAATAAATTATTAAACAGCTACATATAAGATAACCCAATACCAAAAAAAAAAATCAAAACAAAGAAATAATTCAATTATACAATGAAATGAGAGAAAACTACGGAGAACTGAGATACACAATTTACACTCAACACGTACACAACTCGTGTTATTTACACGAGTATGTTTACACGAGTATTAACACGAGTTATGATGGGCAACATATGCTAGGAATATTCCAATAATACGGAAATTAAAATTATAATATCCGATAGGCACAATGTTTGAGAATTGAAATGTTTAAATTATGATGGTTTCAGCGTATACTAGGCATATTCAAATAACACTGAAATTAAAATTACGATGACCGATAAGCACAATATTTGAGAATTAATATGTTTAAATTATGATAAGTGCAACATATACTAGGAATATTCAAAGAATACAATAATTAAAATTATAATATTCGATAAACACAATGTTTGAGAATTAAAATGACTATGTAATGTAGAATAATAAAGGTACAATAATACAAGACGGACGAGACCACTGAACGTACGTTGCGGAGTTATTGCAAAATTTGCGACACTGTAGATTTTAGCAGAGAGATAGTAAACTGTCGCATGCAAGATGAAAACTCAAAAATGCTCCAATGCAATAAACAATTTTAAAATCCTACCTTATGATAATATACATCTATTCTTCTCTTCATAAGAATCCACAGATAAAACACGCAGATACAAATGTTAACACTGAAAACACAGACACTAATGTAATTACCCGAATTGACTGGGTATTATCTAGTAGCGGAACACGGGATGGCCTTGCCTAAATTCACTCTATAACGCTGTACACACAGATGTAGTCACTAATTTAACTGAAGTTTATTAGTTGTATGTATAGATCGGCTTGCAAAATTCAGACTAGAACACTCTTCCCGCACAGATGTAAACGTAAATTTAGAAGCGTTGAAAAATAATTGCTTGTCATTGAAAAATTTGCTTAAATCACTAAAACCAATTAACTTACTATTTCGTCAAATTTGAATTTTGAGTTGGTGGTGTCCTTCGCTGTGTAAAAAGTTCGAACGAAACTGTATAAAAAGCTAGACTTGGAGTTTTCGAACTAACAGTCCGAATTTCTTCAATTTTAGAAACTTTGGTTCCACTCGATATGCTGTTTATGGGAAAATTAGCTTGGAGGCGCTAAAGTAATTAGCAGCGGAGATATGACTTTGAAAATAAACACTCACTTCCATTTGTTATCTCTCCTTATTGCAGCTCTAAAAGTTCCCTTTGCAGGGGGGAGGCGGGGAAGGTTGCACTCGACAGCTTCACTGAAAAGCATCAGAGTACAGCTTCCGACTTTGCTCGGTCGTTCTCGGCATTCCACGTAATCTCGAGACTCCCCACGCTACAACTCGCGGTACTCTCGACGATACACTAGAGTACAGCTCCTGACTTCTCGGTTCAGTCGTTCCCGGAGCTCAACACATTATTTCGACGATGCACTAACGGCGATACACTAAGGGACTCTTTCGGTGCACTCGACGACCCATTCGGCACTCGCTAACCGACTGTCAATACGATCAACTCCGCACGGACTGACTGCGCGTACCAGCAGGGTTTATAAAACTTTTGGCTTTTGTTGGAGAACATTCTGGGCTAAACCAGTAAGAATTCGTCCCAGAAGTTAATTTATCCGTCTATGGCATACCGCCAATTTTGTCGCCAAATATCACCAAATGGGCAATTTCTCGCCAAATGTGGCATTTTCTTTTCTGCCTTACTTTGCCATTTTCTGGCAACCATAAAGCTGCTTTGCGGGGAAGCTATCTTACCGCGCCTGGACATTTCGTAATAATATACTGAGCTGCTTTCTTAAAAAGCAAAAACCCGGTAGAAAGGTAAAACAGTATTTTATTATTAAATCAATAAATAAAAATGTTTTCAAGCATTCACAAATCAGTTAATTGCATTTATTACAATACAAATGTAGTATGTCTAATGGAAATATTAGGAAACAGCAGATTTCAATATTTCAGGAAATTTTTATCATTATAATTTTAAAATTTGTAAATAAATTTCTTATAAGAATTTCAAGATGAATAAAATTCAAGATATTCAGTCAAAATACAAGAAGTTCTGAAAATCATTTTACTGTAGTAAAATATCTCGAATTTAAGTCATTTTAGCTAGGTAAAAACAGTATGCACTTTATATGGAAGTAAATTGCTAAATGCCGAAATGAATGTATATCATAAATGAGGTGCAGTAAAAAAATAACAAATCAGGAATCTATTCTATACCAGATGCATTTAGCAAACTGAGTCGAATCCAAAAGTTTCGCAATTGCAGATACTTGTAGATGATTTACGAAACATGAAGTCAACAGAAATTTTAAACTGGTTCGGCTGCATATATGCATATGGATATGCATGCTAAGAGAATTTCCATACGTCATGAAGCGAGGATAAATAAGGGAATAGCGAGGAAAATACACTGATTGTCTATGACAGCCTGTAATTTGAAAATATCATTTCGTTGAAATAAATGACATGAAACTTGCTCAGTTATTAGAATATCTGAAAATTTCTGCTCAGTTATTAAAATATCTGCAATTTTTAAAATATGAAATCCATAACTGAAAAAAAGTTGAAATAAGAAATTTGTTTTAGTCGGGATATGGTGAAATTTGAAACTTTTTCCGACAACTATGTCATTTTTCAATAAAATCATGATTTTTGAAAGACGTCCAGAAGTCTGCATGAAACACAGGCCTGAATACCGACTATATTTAAACTATATCTTTGATATATGTGTTTTAAATACTTGTCCATACACCTTTTTTCAAAGACCTGCGAACGGCCGAACAATAAAAACGTAATTCTTTTATTATTATTTTTTATTAACTTTTTATTTCTCTTTTGCTTTGAATTTTTGTTACATATATAGGAATTCAGTAATTAAATTTATCTTTATAGCTTTCGTTTTGAGGGTATAAAACCAACTATATATCCTCACAAAATGCACTTAAATAAGTTTAGATTTCAGTTTTATTTAAAAATGAGAAAGCGCTTCGGTAAAACATTAGAATTATTGAAATCTAATCAATGCAAAAAAAGAAATTCAGATGTTTTACTCACTTAGTACATATGAAAAACGTTAACTGTTAGATTGACAAGTAATTGAAAATATAGTAATCTATTTGTATTTGGCTATGCATTTCTGTTTTGGATATTTTACTAAAGTTTAACGTTTTGCTACTTCCGATCAAAAAGTCCATATTTGATATTTTTATCTATGGAATATTACACTTAATAGTTCTACCATTATGTAAACAGATTCTTTTATTATTATTTTTTATTTTGAGATAATTGAGAGTAAAATGTGTAGAAAACAATAATTCAAATGGAATGCATTCGACTGTGACAGGTTGCACACGAGTAATACATTCGAAAATTTATCGCGAATAGTAAAGAATTTTACGTAAAATAGGTTCTTCATATAATATGTACAATTGTCGTTACGTTTAACTGATAACGATTACGAATAGTAAGGCTAAATGAAGTTTCTTATTTGTGAACGTTAAATCAAGTGTTATAATCGTTAAATGCATTATGTTTTGCAATACACAATAAAGTAAATTAGAACGTACTGTACTGTATTCTTTTGTTTTGCCCCTATAAAAATAATTAATTTGACGTTTTAATTATATAATCAGTATATTGTGAACGAGAAACGAAGGAATGCAATAGTTGTACCATAAATCATACTTCTATTTCAAATGATGGTATATATAAAAATCAAGTATATCTAACACCTAAATTCCAAGTATATCTAACATCACAATTAGTATTACGTTTGGGGGTTCTGATTGTGGTAAATAAGCTTTTCTGTTAGAGATGGTGCTTAGCGGTGCAAACTGCCATGTCGTTGAGATCAGGTTGGAATCCGAAAAAAGGTTTGTATTTGTCTATCCCTTGTCCCTTTTGTCGCGAGTACAATATCTGTCTAACCCTTGCGGTCTATCCTGGACGAAATTCTTGTTGATGTAATAGCTTAATCATTAGCAATTTCTGATCAGTACTCTGAGCAAAAATGTAGCAAAAACGATTGATTTTCTTTCTTTCGGCCTCAATGGTATCTCTGTGGCGCATCTTCGGGGAGGCAAATCTTATGAAGGAGCTCCTTCGCTCAAAAATACCCACCTTTATGATTTTCTTGGAAAATAGGTTTTGGAGCTGGAAGTATTTAGAAGAACTGCGTTAGCATAAATTATAGAAGGTTGAGTGGAAACAAATTTAAGCATATGGAAAATGGAGTCAAATTATATCCAGACCCTGAAAGCTAAGATTTTTCAACAGCATATTTGTGATCATTCAATTTGTGTATGAGCTCAGAGTTTAAAATGTGTTTTGTGAATGCAAAATGCTTCGCAATGAACATTTAGTTACATGAATCGGAACGAGTGAAAATGAATGAAAACACTATATTGGACACATTGAATTACTGTTTTCGGCTATGTAACAGACCGTTTCACTTATCTTATTTTATAACATACAACCAAGAATGAGATACGACAGAGATGAAAGAGATATTTGCTTCATGCGCACAAAAAATACGGATGTCAGATTACATGCAAAACAATCGAAAACTATTTTAAAAGAAAACAAATTGTGATAAAAATAATTCAAATATGAGATCTCAAACATAAACATCTCATTAGCCCAACATAAACTGAGTGAGGGGAATTATGCGTTGAGAAATCTCTGTTGCGTTAGCAATATCTGAATGACGGTAATTTCTTTTTAAAAGTATAAAATATTTCTTTTCGTCTTTTTCTTTCACGTTTTTAAGTCCTCATACATCTTTGTAATTTTAATAATATTGTTTCAGAGCTACAGAACGGTATTATAGTAACAGGAAATAAGATACAAGCTGTCAATTCGGAAATTTGCTTCATCCTCCCTTCCGTGGCCCCATTGTGGAAAGTTGAAGAAGTTAAAATCCCCGTCTTAAAAATTAAATAAACCGAATAAATTCTTCAATACCAGGTTTCAAAAAGAAGATTATAGCGGTGTTTTTTCTTTGTTTAATATAGGAAGGCATATAAGTTGCACGTAATTTTTACATAATCAATAAAAAATGAGTTCGAATACTGTAAATAGGCATATCTCTGGAATACTTCCGAAGGAAACAGTTAGACGTATATACACACATTAAGTTTAATACTAGATTACTTTATTTAGAAGATTCTGTTTCCAGGTATAATTAATGCCGCATTAATGCAGCGGACAAATAAAAATTGTGTCACTGGCAGCATTCTCGAAAGGAAATAAAATGAGTCGTACATTGTGATTATACTTCATTATTATTTTCATCCATTAAGATAGCAAACTGGTCTTGCGGCTGGGGTACGTGTTGCTTGTTTTAGCGCTTTGTTTTCTCATACATAAACACATATGAGAAATCAAAGCAATGAGCATTATAATTTCACTATCTGTGATGAAATAATGAAATTTGTACAAATTGCACAAATTATTTGCAGTGCAGTTTCTCTCCTCAGTGGAACTGAAAACGGAATGGGACTAATGGAAATGAATAAAATCTTATCAGCAGAAGATAGGGATAGAGTAGAAAATTGTCTTATATACCCACAGTATACCGCCAGCCATCAACGGTGTATGCGTATTGTCAAAATAATATGTGTAATACATAAAACTAAAACGAAAGCATTTCCATCGTCGTGTAATGGTAAGGGATTGATCCTGAAAGAAACTATGCTTTTTGAAATTTTATACGGAAGATCTTAAAACACATCTATCCCATCTGGCCACGTTTGGATAAATGAAATCACTTCTGCACTGCTAGAAATTTGAACTGACAAAAGTCTCATTTCAAGTTATTCAGAATCTTCGTTATAAATGATCTTTAAATGGCAATTCCATTCGCCGTTAAATAGAGGGGCTTTCTGTAGATATGTGCATTTAGGCACAGTTTTTATGATGATGTATTGACTACAGATAAATATCTTGATTCTCTTTTTGTCAGCCTCAATGATAAACTTTTGGTGCTTCTTTAGCGCGTACATGTTATGAAGGAGCTTCGCACAGAAATGCCTACATTTATGATATCCTTGGAAAAACACTTTGGGAAATATGTTTTGGATCATGGGCGTTAGTGGGATAATGTTCTCTGTATTTTAACTCTCGCTGATTTCTTCTGTTGGAAGTATCTAAGAAGACCCGATTACATGATTCTCCACAAACTGATCAGGATATTGTATTTAATACCATCAAAAGTTGCAAAGGCGTAACATTACAAAATTACGCAACGCTCTTGACTAGAAAATTGTTTTGGCACAAGAATCTAGGTTGAACATCAGCTGATGATAATAATCTCGATTGATATCTGTAATGTAACTATTAGAGATTTTCGATTATTCTCTTTTCGAAAAAAAAAGATATTTCATAATAATTCCTTTTCACTTACTACACTTTCTTTCTGTTTGTCAATAAGAAGAATACAGAGAAATCGTTTTAAAATGGTGTACAACTGAAGCTTTTGTCTTATAATTTAGCTATTTCCAACACAGGAAATCCACTTTCTGTATTTCGTTGATAGAAATACTGCATATTTATTAAACTGAAAGCTTGCATTTGCGTTTGTATAAGTAGACCTTTCTAAAGCATTTCAATCCAAAATTAAATAGATGACTTCGAGAGGTAATTGAGTACACAGCTTAATATAGGAAAAGTATACCTTTGTTCCCTGAAAGTTATGGACTCGATCCTTGTCTCTTTCTAAATGATGAAATGACATTATGTTTACAGATATTTGTTCCGTACTTTTTTACAGCTGCTGAACTGGTCATTGAAATAACAGCCGCTGAACTGTTCATTGAAATTACAGCCGCTGAACTGGCCATTGAAATTACAGCCGCTGAACTGGTCATTGAAATACCAGCCGCTGAAGTGTTCATTGAAATTACACCCGCTGAACTGTTCATTGAAATTACAGCCGCTGAACTGTTCAGTATGTGCTGGAAGGTCAACAATCTGTGGGTTGTATCCGTGACGAAGGATTTGGATGGCTAAATGAGCTATTCGTGCATTCCTCCTGTGTTACGCAACTAGGAGCTATTTTCCCATAAGCACATAAGTCTCAGAGTGCTTTATCATAACCAATTGATTCATTCCAAATCCTTGCAAATATAGAATTATAGAGTGAAATTCTGCAAAAGTTTCTAAATGTTGCAAAAATTTAGAAATAAATGTTAGACTTTTCCTAAATGTTGCAAAGATTTTATTAGGAATATAAAGTTTAAGAATACTTAATTTTAAAAAGGGCTCACTATTTTAGCATTATCCAGTACTAAAGAAGATATTAGTTTAACAATTTCAGTTTAATTCATTAATTTGAAATTAAGTGTTGAAACCTGCATTTTAAAATTTCTTTAAGCATAATTTTAATATTAATAATCACTGAAATTACAGCCTCTGAAATGTAATGTTATTTCATAAAAAATTAATGTGGTACAAATTATTTAACTTCACTTCGTGAAAGAAAATTGCTAAACATCACTTACCAAGCAGCGCGAGACAATTTAAATAATCAAAGAGATTTTAGACTTTATTTGACTAAAATAAAAAGAAAATTAGTAAACGATATCTGAATATTAGTGCTGTAGGTTTTGTACATTATGTTTACAGTATTTGTTTACTATAATTCAACTATCGATACTTCAGTAATTACACGACAAATTTACTACAGGGTCATTCAACTAATTTTTGTCGCCAACTAATTTAATATTGACGCATTTGAGATTATATTTTTCTCCGAGGCTTTGATTCAGTTCTAGATGAAACGGAACGATCGGGAAGAGCAACAACGAACATTCCATAATTTCAAGACAAAATCTTCCGAAAATCCATTATCGGGGAAAACGACAGCTATGTTCCTTTCGTTTTCTTCTGTTATTTTGTGAATATGTTTTCTTCAGTTTCTACAATTCTTTAGCGTCCATCGATTTTAGCTTTAGGACGAGGTGGCAAGAACTAAAATATACCTCTCTTATGTAATTTTCCCAATCAACTGTTGTGTTGGTATTCATTTGAAGAAAGCTTTTATTCGTGAAATTCAGTGACATTATTGGCTGACAACATAAGTAAATGAATCATAAGACCATAGCGAAAGGACTGCGTGTCCCATTCCAACAGCTACGTTTGTGTTTGAAATCATTTTCCTTTTTGGTATGAGTGAGTGCTGCATAACCGTTTTAGCTTTGAGTCATGTTTAAATTTCTTGAAATATCTATTCAGACGCAAACTTTCCTTGTGAGGATAGCTTCTCTTCTTATTTTTCTTGGCTAATCCCAAATCGTGAAACTAATTGCGATAATAATAATATTAATAATAATTGATTAGATGCAAAATGTGTTCGTGTGAGTGATGGTTGTAACAGTTATGTCCAGGAAGGAATCCAAGTCAATTTCAAGTAGTACATAATATGTACCCCCCCCCCGAAAAAAAACGCCAAGTAGTATGATTTTAAATGAAAAGTATTGAATTATCAAAAGCAATATTTTTGTTGATTTCGTATTTTGAAAATTTAGAACACTGTATGCGTTATTTTCTTGATTTTAAGAGCCGAAACTAAACAGCTTTAACAGTTACAGATCTTTGATTAAGAATATTTTAAATAAATTTAATACAAGAGATGCATTTCATTGCGTTCTGTATAGGATCAAGTTTTATTTATCTTCGAACCCCAAGAATTGTCTAGTAAATGTTTTGCGCACAATTTATGAAACTTTATTTTTTCTACTTTTATTGCTCTGAAATGTGGATATTTAATTAGCAATTATGATGAGAAATGAAAGCAGTTACGTGGTTCCTTTATTTTCCATTTTTTGCACTTTATTTACCAAGCAAGTTTTAATTAGACGGAACCCTAGTAGTTTAAAACATTCAGATACATTGCCAACTTAAATGAATTTAAAATTAAAAATATCTCGAATAATGTTAAAAACTAAAGAACAATTTATTGATATGCAAAAAAAATTGATAAAATTTCCTTTAATTTCTTTGGAAAAGAATCAAATGAGATATAAGAAAAATTATATCTCCTCAAAGTAAACTCATCATTAATATCCAATATTCAACAACTATTCAAGTTTAATTAGTATATCGTAGAAATTACTACTTTAAAACCAGTAGTATAAATCACATTTGAATGTTCAATAAATAGGAATTATATCTTCCTTCAAAACCTGGCGCCAGAAGCCCATTTTCGAAGCAATGACTCATTGTACGTTTCTTCATAATTTAAATTAATATATAATGATATGATCAAGCTGAATATGAATTTAACAGTATTTCACAACAAAATACTTTGAAATCGGTGCTTTATCTTGAGCTAAAAAACAGTGAATAGTCTGAATTCGAAGTCAATATTTTGGACGGCACAAGCATTACATTTTGTGCCCTGAAAACACAGATTATTGGAAGCGTCTTTGAGCTGTATTGGAAAGTAGGAACATAAAGCTTTAATGATCTTCTTAGTACTCATTAATCACAGAACACCGAATCTGCTCCACAGATAAAGAATATTGGATATTTAGAAACAGTCTATAAAACTTTAGCTCTTTCTAAAAATTAAATTATTTTTTTCCTTGCAAAGATATGATATTGGAAGAAGTTTCGATACTTTGTATAATGAATTAAACAGAACCCGATAACCAAATTCTCAGGAACAAACTATTAAAGGTTTTATAGAAGCTTAGATAACATTAGCACGGTGACGGAATTGCAATATTGAAAGAAGAAATAAATTCTTATTACGGAATTTTTCTGCAAGTAAATTAATATTATAGGAAATGCATAACTTCTTCACTTTGCAGAAAGCTTAAACCATTGGAATAGCATCACATTTAGGAAATGACATTTTCGAAACATTTCAAGAACATACGCAAAATCTAATTTTAGTTAATTTCTTTTCTTTTCTTTTTTATTGACAAAACTGTAAATTCTGTAAGTTCAAAACTGCCAAATGAATGTTATTTAGAAAGTATAAAATACATTAATGTTACACAAATAAAATGCTTGGGCAAACTGTATTGCATAAAAAATGCAATATAAACATTTGATACTTAAATTCCACCTTTGACACTTTAAAACTGTAAATTGAAAAAGAGATATCCTTTGGAACTTAAATTTCAAAGCAATGCATTTTGAAATTATAATCAACTGATTTAAGTTCTATAGGTATAATGTTATTGAAATTAAGCTATATTAAAGTGTGCTAAGAAACCCAAACATGAATGTCTCTCTTAAAAATTCTATGGTCATGAAATAATGTCTAAGGAATAACTAATTCATTACCTTTGAAAGCTTCAAAAGCATCGCACAAAGGTTTCCCATTCACATGTTTAAGCTCCATTTTAACTCCTAGTGAATACAATCAGAAGATCTCAAACTATAATTCTTTCCTGCTAGCAACTTCTCCAGACGGCTTGTAAGTCGTCAGATTGTGTGCAAACTCCTTTTCGGAAACACATTTTTGCAGCTGGAAACGCCTAATCTCTTCAAGGACGCGTACCCAAATCTATTGGTGGGCATATGTATTGAGGTGGCAGCGTTTAGGCGCAACTGACTCGTATACATGTTACACATCAGATCATCCGATTCAGGTAGTCAGTTTTCCCACCATAACCAGGTTTGAGAAAAATCTACCAACACGATTAAGATACAATAACAATTAAGTATATTAATTATAATAAAATTTGTCAGGAAACCCAGTTTCTTTCAGAGTTGATTTTACATAAAACCTGCGATGTGTACTGAACGAATTTTTTTCTTGCTTAGGAAAACTTGTACTGAGCACATAGCTTTTGTTAAATGTCCCTTTATTAAAAAATCACTCATTGTGCAAAGTAACGGAAAACAAAAATTTTGGCCGATTTGGGGTAATGCTTTTGGATGATAACGACTGGATTTAAGTTCCCTAAAACTGAAAACATTGGCTGACTATTGATTTTAAAGATGGTATACAACTCTTGCATCTGTAATACTAGTACTATTTTGAAAAATATATTTATGACTGTGCATTTCCAGAAAATTGAATTGTCAGAAAAATTGTTTGAAAATATTCTCATTCATTTTCAATTCGTGCATCCTTGATTTGAAAGTGGTTAAAGAAGTACAGTCAACCTATTTCAATGCGCTTTCTAATTAACCACAGGAAGAAAAAACTGCCCTAATTACACAAATGCTTCCATTATCGGATCAAAGGGAAGCAGCTGTGTTAACTGAATTACGTTAGCATAGCCATCACCGATTTTATTCTAAATCTAACCAGGATATTTGGCATATACACATCTGGCTGTCCAACAGACCCAATCAGGAATAATCATCCTTGAATATATTAAGAAGCAGGTAGGAGCTATGCTTTGGGGAGCAATTATCTGCAGCCATCGAATATCAATAGTGTGCTTTGGAAGAAAATCTAGCATCTAAGCATTATGCTGTTCATATAATGGCACCCATTAATATACCTTTCTGCAACATTTCACTAAAAACCAGATTAGAATCATAACAGCTCTTTTATAACGATTATTATACGTTGAGAATGCTCTTGTAATTTATCATATAATTATTTTACTAATATTGCAGGTGACAACTAATGAAACGTCAAAGTATGAACTGTAGTACACCAACAAATGCATGACATTGTGATGATTTACTTTCCAGAATGTTGTTTGAAACCTTATGTAAATGAATGTTTAGTAAACAGATGTTAATTCAAACTACTATGATTCTCTTACATTGATATCGTTTGCCATATCCAGCAATTGCTAGTTATTTAAATACAAATAATTTATTGTTGCTCTCATAGTTATATGTGTGTATCCATAAAATTTCTTTGAATTCTTCGACCATTTTTAGATGCATCTTTAACTTATGCTGATAAGAGACATAATTAATTGAAAAACGAACAGTTATACATATTTTCGCTTAATGATTTATGCATTATTTTCAACATAAGTGTATCTGCAAATGCAAATGAACTGAACAATAAAAATATGTTTTTCATAATTTAAAAAAAATTTTCATAATTAAAAATAGCATTACATATACATTTATTACTGACATTTAAATCCACATACCTATATAATTTCAAACGGATGTAACTATTTATTTTGTACTTGAGGTAATTTTCATTGCTGAATTTTATTGTTTTTTCTTTAATATGGAAAAGTACACGACGTCTGTCTGCCTGAAAGGAAGGATGCCTTCGTGAAGAACTTCCTAAAGGAACTAGCTCTTATTTGCGTTATACATGAAAAACTACGTAAACATCTAGCCCTTCCACACCGATTTAAAACTAGGTTGATCCTGTGCTCAGCAGTTTAAGCACTATGCTTATAAGTAGGTGTATTTTTAATAATTCCTATTTTAAATTTCTATTTTAAAGCACCTTTGAAAGAAACTAGGATGTTGTGCATATTTACATTTCAATGAAGAAATATTTACCATTTAATTTCTGAACAAGGAGTTTTAATGACATATTTTATCATAAACGAGAGAGAAATATCTTCTGTATGTCCTTTCTCCTCTCGTTTTCAGGGGTTGCCTTATGTTAACATTCTCATCAAATTACTTTTCAAACAAACAACAATGTTTACAAATGCAAACAAAATATCGCCACATGTGGTCCAAAGAAAGAATGTATTTCCTTTTTTGTCAAAAGTTCACTTATATCGTAAGTATCTTATATGGATATGCATAATACTCTTTATTAGAATCATCTTGCATTGGAGTAATTTCACATTTCGGAAATTCATTTGAGACTTGACTGAAGTAAAATTGCCTATGCAAGAATTTCATTTATTTGTTAACTAATCAGCATCTTTTTCTCTGATCCTTATGAACGCCAAAGCATTTTTATTTCGTTCGTGAATTTGCTGTATTTCCATAACAATTATTATCAAGATTGATACAATTATTTGTTTCACTTTTTTCTCACTTTCAGATTATTACAACAAGATTATTATAACAAATTTTAGATTATTACGTATATAAGTGAACAAAATATATTAGTGGATTCAGTAGTATATGATTGAATCACATTATCTAATAAAAGCGTGTTAAGTTATTTGCTCTTCCTTTTCGTATCTTCGAAAGGTATTCCCTTTTTCATTTGATTGAATACTAGTGCAAACACTTTGCAGTACTGTTAGATTTCTGAGGGGATTGTTGCGAATATGTTTATTTATATTAATGCTTGTTAAAGAAATTTTAACTAAGAATACACATATAGACTATTTCATTTCAAACTTTAACCACTTCCTTTGATTATATTTGCACAGCTTTATTCATCTTAATGTATGGAATTGTTTAGTTCAGTGATTAAGAATTCGCATTCTTTCTTTTGTAACATAAACCTGAGTATATTGTTGACACAGTAAATGAATACAATTTTATTTCAAAACTTCCAATAACATTATTTAGTATCATAACATTCGTTAAGCATATTTTTGCTTGTTCAAACAAATAACTTGTGGATTCTTTTAAAATCAGTTTTAAACACAAATAAAAGAGCAATACAACAATGAAGTAAAAGTTAAAAAGATTGGTCGGTAGCTTCAAAAGTGCAGAAAACTACAAGTGATTAGTAAAAGAGGAAACAACTGACGGTAAAATTCTAGCTTGATTTTAGTAATTGAAAACAAAATTAAGAGTTGCATAAAAGAAGAAACGTTTTCCTAAAATAGCATGCGAATGTGCTAAAGTTACCAGTAATAAGTGCGTGTTCATCATGGCCCAAAAAATCGGCTTCAAAAATTATTGCATAATTTTAGACAATAAATGACGTAATGTGAAGTAACAACCCACCCCTTGCTTTAATGTCACCACTGCCACATTTGTATTACATGGAAACCGAAAGCAGCATGATCAGAATTTTCTGAATGTTGAAACAGCAGTGAAAGGAAAAATGCTTATTGCTGGATACATTTTCCTATTAGTGGCAAAACAAAACACCGATCTGATGCTTATTATGATATAACAAAATCGTTATTGTTAGTAAGGGAAAATGCAAATAACAGTATTCATTTCTACTTCCACTTGAACACTGCAAATTTTTTTTGAACATCGCATCCACTTATGGCATGATTCCATTATGGTGATTATGACATCATACCAGTGAATGAGTTTTGTTATTTTACATTACAATATCTGTTACTTAATATTACATACCGATTTTCTGGTCAGAAGCCTTTGGGTTTTGGTAGATGTCCAGTTACTATTGGTATCTGACCTACAGATGGAAGCTTCTACTGTCCAGAGGTAGAAAACTGGTTCATAAATAATCAACGGTCAAAATTAATATTTGTGTTGAAATATGATGCCCGAAATGTTTCGCGATTACGATACTTCCTTTAACTTCGTATAAGAAAGGCTTAAGTTCCGTTTTCAGTCACAGTAGATACTATTTACATAAGTTTTAAGAAAATCAAGCTCCTTTTTTTTTTTACACTATATGCTGTCCCCACCAGCGGCCAAGTGGTTAAGATCGCTGAATCCTGATAGATCAACCAACTTTCAAATGCAGGTATTCGAGTTGGTTGCATGGGCATTTTTCATGGTATTCTCTATGTGTAAAGGTAAATATGAAGTAGTTTCCCTCAGAACGCTTTTCCACTAAAGTATCTCTCCTCTTGCGCATACAAAGCTGGGAAGCTCTGCGGCATTCAAATAACTTGACCTCCTTTGTATGCCTTAATATATTTCAAATTATCGAGTTTAAATTTTTATCAACAAAAACTGAAAAACATTGGTCGATATTAAATATTTTTATACATCGAAATTTCCTCAAAAAATAAAATGTTAGTATTATATAAATACTTAAAATTTCTTTACATTAATTTTAACTGCGAGAAAGTCGCCAAACTTGGCCCCCATTTGGCGACATTTTCCTCCGGTCTTTGTATCACCGTAATAAGTATTATAATTGAATAAATGTAATTTATCACTAAGTTAGTTTTAACCGTCATTTTTCCCTCATATTACCTTCCAATAATTTCGAGAAGCTGAAAGGGCTAGAAATATCTCGGCGGCCAATGTGAAACCTATATAAGAACGGAGGGAACATCTGCTCTGAGTTGTTGTTGTTATCTGTTAGCTGAACGTGAGTTCCGAGTGCTATCTCCGGTTTCTCTTCGCTGTTTACCTGGCTTTTGCATTGTCTTGTGTTTAACGTTCCTAGTAGTTTGGAGTGCCACTACTGATTGTATTTTGTGATATTGTGAAGATTTATAGGAGTATCTTTGTAGAAAGTTCTGGAACACTGAAGTGTTTGATAAAATAAATTTTATCAACCTATCATTTATATAAACTTTACCAATGTAAATTTTATGAACTTATCATTGCGTGCATTAGGTCTATTACGAACTCGTACGCACGCGACTCTTACGCAAATGTGTTTATTGCAACTCATATATATATATATTTTAACATTATTTGAAACAGCTAAGTAAAACTCTCTTTTGTTTGTTTGAGAACGCATGTAAATAGTATAAAATGCTACCATTACTAAAATTTTACGTATGGAAACCCGTTTCTGGAGCAGAGAATTCACAGTTCATTATTTTTAAATAGAATTTACTGAGGTCACGTACTTTCAATAAAACTATGAATTTGTTTAAGAATAATGTAATGAAATGTAGCTTGATTTGAAAGAAGTAAGTTATTGCTTTTAACTTCATATATTTAATGATATTTTAGACAAACGTATCTTTTAACCTGGTTCAATTTAGTGGAATTTTATTTAAAAAAATTTATTTATGAGGAATTTATCTCTTTCTGAAATTGCTTTGCGTTTCCATGCACACACAAAAAAAGATATATCTAAATTGACTATTAGAAACGGCAAGATCTTAATCCACACATTAAAGTGGAAAAGGATTTCCTTACAGCTCGAATTTAAAATAAAATAAAGATATATGTTTGTACGCTACTAATGACTAGGAAGTTGCTTTTTAACTCGAAATTTTGAGCTGTTGTTTTGCGAAGAGGATGAAATTACCACTATAGTACAAGTTTCTAGTTGATGATGTGAAAAGGCCTTTTTTCATAAAATGAAATCTTCATTTTAATGCTCGTAATATTGAAGAATATTTCTTATGTTTCTAATCGGTTACAAGTTAGTATCTTTGGATAGTTTGTTCATCTTTTGCATCATTCAATCTCTTCAAAATTACGTGTGTTTATTTGAGATAAATTCCGTTATCTAAATAGAAAGAAAAGAAGAAAAAAGATTTTGTTATCTAAATAGAAAGAAAGAGGACATTTGTGTTATCTAAAACATTATCCAGAGTTTAACTAATAAATTTCAAATGTTAAGCAATCAAGGGAAATATTAATATATGAGTCTACGTATCCTTGTAAACTACCAAATTTGTGCATATTTCAATGAATACAGGAAGATTCTAATAATCTAATATTAAGGAAAACAACTGCCTCTCCCCCCCCGAAAAAAAATCAGAATATCTGATGAAATGACTGATTTTCTTAGATTTCTTTATATTTTCCTTTTTCTTGGACGACTGAAATAGCCATATTTTGAACGATGAGTAGGTGACATTATTTAAACGGAAAACTGTAATATGCAAAAGTAATTGTTTCGAAGTGAGATAACAACATTCAGAAGTATCTCGAGATGTGAATTTCATCATAAACTGCCTGTGGATAACATTTAATTTGTACTACAAATGAGTAGGCGAACTGAACATCTTACGTTATGAAATGTCCATTATATCTGTTTGCCTGACAAAAATCTCAGGTTGTCAATTTTTTTAGAGTTCTGCATCCTTTTTTTTTTTTTTTTTTTTTTTTTTGCAAATTTTTCTTTTTTTCTAAATGAAATGTGTACGTTGATTTCCGTGTAGTCTTACTGATTATGTTGATGCAGACTGTCTATTGATGTCGATATAAAGAATTTCTGATGATTGTTAATCATTTCCATACTACTGACATATTTGATACCTTAGGTAGTGCACTTAGGTAACCCGGAATGAACTTTAATAAGTTCTAATGTTGAAAGTCTCTGTGGATACCTTAGTTTGGAAGTGATACCTTAGTGTGGATACCTTAGTGTGGATACCTTAGTGTGGATACCTTAGTTTGGAACTGGATTCCTATTTGGAGAGAAGATGAAGAAGAAGGAAAGGATAACGTCAAGTAGCTAGTCAGTTGTTAACTACATCATCTCGTTGAACCGAAATGGAAGACCAGTAGAACTGCTTTTATATCAAACAACTTGATTTTTACGAACATGCTTGTAGTTGGAACTTCCTTGAGAAGTTTGTAATGGTACATATGCTAAAGTAAACTCTGAGGAATATCATATAATCTTAAAATAGAGTAAATTTTTCTTTCCATATATCTGACTTCCATAACGGAATTCAACTTTAAAGTCAACTTTGAAATTTTGTATTCCTCTATCAACTAAAGAACTTCAGAACATAATTTGCTTATAATAGATTCAACGTGAATATAGGTTTGACTATTGTATAAATAATTGTCTTGGCAACATAGGCGAAAGGTATGATGTATTTGACAAACATGCATTTCCATTTCCTGCTTCCATGTACCCTAATACTTGTTTCTATCGAGAGTACACGGGGACGTACAAATGAACCCTAATAAGTTCTAACGTTGAAAGTCTCTGTCTGAGGATCTTAATCTGGAGTCCTGTAAGTAAACAGGGTCTGTTTCTTACTTATTTGCTATCCAGGTCCCCTTTACTTTCATAAGATATGTTCTTGGCGCTACGGTAATGAATCTCTCTGATCATCTGCACAATTACGGCAACGTGAAAGCATGTCTGTTACAAGGATAAATAATTATTACAAAATCTTTCCTATAATCATCTTATTGTAGATATTAATCTGTGTCCTTTGCCTCGCATTCCTTGTAGAAATCATTTTGACATTTTGCAGTTAAATACTTTTTTGTTTGCATGTGGATTTGATTTACTTAATATTTGCCAGCTTTTTAACCGTAGATTCTGACATCTTTCGTTATATCCGCAATTTGCATATTCCAAGTATTTTGATTTAAAACTTTTATTTTTATTAAAGAATTTTATCCTAAAGCTCAGTTTTAGCAAGAATAAGAAGGCACTTAAAGCCCAACCTAATAGTATATTTCCCCCCCGGCAAATGTTTTTTTTATTTTATTTTGGAAATTTTTCTTTCATCTCTAAGCCCGCTTTCATGTCATTAAGGGGGCTCATACACCTTAAACCCCTTATGATCTTCGAATATGTGACTGTTGCAAGAATTGGGATATTTTATTTATTTTAAAAGCAATTACTTCCAACCTTCTACTGCTGACTACATAACATAGCTGCTTTAGAAACTAGTAACCAGAAAGTGTGTGTTTCCACAAATATTTTTGTAATTTAATCCGCATTGTGACAAACGTTTTCGTCATATTTCCACCTCGTGCGCATGATATTTTAAAAATAGCTAATGGTACATACTTGAAATTGGATGGAATTCTTTATATGGGCATTATTTTCTAACTAAACCAAAAATTTGATGAATATTTTAATATTAAAAAATTATGCGCGAAAACATTACAGATTTTTTTAATAAAATACATTTTATAAACTCAACTCCAAATAAAATAAAAATTTAACATGAAATTCTTAGAATTTTAGGTTCACAGTCGTTTCTAAATGTTATAAAAGCTATATATTAAATATGGAATTAAATTATGCAGCAGAATGTTTTAAACTGTGCGCGCAAGGTGGAAACTTGACGAACAATTTTGTCACAAAGCGTATTAAATTATAAAAGTATTTGTGGCAACACAAACTTTCTGATGACTATTTCAGAAAGCAGCTATATTATGTAGTCAGCTATAGAAAGTTGGAAGTAATTGCTTTTAAAATAAATAAGTTATCCCAATTCTTGCAAAAGTCACATATTCGAAGATGTTATGAGTTTTGCGGTGTATGAGTCCCCTTAAAGCCAGTCGCTTTAACAGATTTTTGTCTTGTATTTGCAAAATTTTGAAAAAAAAAATATTTGATTATCATTGATAATTATTTGATTTGAATACATCAATAGGAAAACACCGTGTTGATTTCCTTTATTGCTTGATTACACATTTCCCTATAAAATTAATCTCAGCATATCTATCTTATTTCCAAGCTTAAAATTCAATCTCATTTTTACTAAGAAAAGTTTATCCATTTGGGTAAATATTGAAAATATTTATACAGCATCTTCAAAACTCTACCTTCTACCTAGTTTCACTCAAGCAAATGTTTGCTTAGAATTATTAAATTTTAATAAGTTAGAATTTCATTATATTCAGTGAGAAACTCCATGTCTGATACAAACTGCATAGGACGTTAAGTAATTGTAATTTCAGCAATTGTAATTTCATATTATCCCTTAAATACATTAACTATACATGCGATGGCAAATAAAACTCAGTTGTTTGATCACCAAGTCTTTTTTGCGCTTCATATCCCATAACCGAACGAATCGACTTAACAGGGAGCAAATTAAACAAATGGACGAAATTGTTCAAGAGCTCGCCTCGGGCTCCTCATCCGTGTAATCTATTATCACGTAACATGTTCGTATTTTCTGTTAAATAACACATTTTCCGAAAGGAATTTGTGGACAAAGCAATTAAATAGCGATATAATTTGTTCATGGAAGTTTACTCAGACCATCTTTGCCAATTATATTGAATGTGATCTAATTAGCAATCCTGGTGTAAATGTTCGTTTTGCTGATTTAATGCAATTCTGAACAGTATATTAAATATTAATCACTTATATTTTGCTTATATTATTTAAATATGTATGATAATAATGTTATGTCAATAGAAATTCTGCATTATATTCTGCTCATGCTTTTTGAAGTTCTTGCAGTTAACGTATGCAAATAAAATTTACATTAGAAACATACAGCTAATGCAGGGTAAATCTTACGAAAAACTGAAAATATTTTCTCAGTCTTATTGTACTCTGAGATAATGAAAGTTCTAATACGATTAAGTTCTACATTCGTAATATTAGAGAAATAATAAAGAAAATTTTTATATGACGCAAGTACTCACGCTTTTTGCATTTTTTTAATTAAAAAAATTCTTCAAAAATTACGAAATGTAATTTTTTTACACTTTTTGTAGTTTCTGTACTTACATTTAGGAAAATACACTGATTATCATTAATTAAGGAAAAATAACAAAAAAGAACGATTACTCAAAAAGTTACGTTTAGAATTTAATGAGACTGACCCACACTATACAACAGGTAGTAAGGTATAAAAAAGCATGAAAAGAAATTACCAGACTATTATGATGTTATAGAAATTAGGTTATATATAAAATGAACTAATCGGTTGTATCAGATAGGTATACGAAATTTACCTTCAACATTGAGTATGATCTTCTCTAGCAGCAACACAGGACATACAACGATGTGTGGTGCTATCAATTATGCGGTCTATCAGTTAGAGAAGGGAGAGCCATTGGTCGTGCAAAACAATCGCAAGCGTGGCAAGAGTCTGAAGAAGAGGAATGAGAGCATTATGAGCATTTCCAAAGCATCCCCAATATGCCCGAACAATTCAGCGCATGGATCACCGAAAAGATAGGTTTCAGGTTCGGTCGATGATCTATGCGCTGAATTGTTTGCTGCCGAAGATTATCATCTACGATCCGAACCCTGTGCGATCTAGTATTGTTGTCCTGTAACAGGAAATCATCATTGCTCTGGCATAAGAGCGCACATAAGCATCTAGGATGTCATCTGTATAGGCCTGAGCTTTCACAAATCCACTTGGAAAGACATGGAGGTCTGTTCGTCTAACCCAAAAAAATACCACCCCAAAATACAAACATTGCCTCCTCCATAAGCATCTCTTGCACGGATGTTTGATAGATGATAACGAATTCCAAGTTCTTTCCAAATCTAATATCGCTTTCGAGGATAAACCTGGACTCATCCAAAAAGAGAACAGCCCTCTAACTGATAAGCCGTACAGTGGATATGCCCACTTCAAACACGTCAGAGGTTGACGTGCCCACTTCAAACATTCCCGTCTGTGATGTAACGTGAGCGGCATACAAATGGCTAGTCACCCTCGCGTACAGAGATCCTTCCTAAAACCTTCTACGAACGTTAAATTTGACACCAACCTTCCAGTGGGCTGCATCAAGGGAGGATCTGAGTTGAGTCGTAGTTGCGGTTCTATTCCTTCTTGCGTACAACAAACAATATCGATCATCGCTGTTAAGTTTTGTGATATTTCCTTAATTTTTGGAAATAAGTGTATATACTCATTAGAAAGAGAACAAAAAAAAATATTTGACTTCGTATGGCAAAAAATTGACCGATGGACCTTATTTAAAAATTTGCGATTATTGAAGTTGTTTTAGTTTGCCTTGAAGCGTTAATTAAAAACTATTTATAATACGTATATATCATATAAATCAAGCTTGATTCTTTTTTCCGTCAATATTATTCAGCAAACTTCTTCTAGACTACTGACTGGTGCGTAACGCTACCTAATTTACGATTTTGATCCCATTTCGTATACGGAAAGCTTTCGGATTTTTCAAAGTTAAGTTCTCAGATGCACAAAAACGCATAATAAATATTCTCATGAAATTGTCATTCTTTGAAATCATAATCAAATAATCATATATATATTTATTAAATTGGAAATGTTTTCCATTTTTTCCTCCCGCCAAACCTATACGCATAGGTCAGAGAAGTAATGTTTCGGTCTGCAAACTCTTTAGTGAGTTTTGAATAAATAAGCACGAATTAGGTTTCCCACAACACTATTTTATTATATTCTAAATACTGCTTGTCTGTCTGTTTGTCTCTATGTGTGTTAAATTTTTTTCGTCCACATAACTCTCGCATCAAACTTCCAAAAATTTCCCTTTTCTTTATTTAAACTTTCTGCTTTCATATAAAATGTTGATTAGATTTTGGGTAAAGTGAGACCACAGGAATTGGTATTTTACTGGAAGCCAATAACATATTTTAATAAAAAACTAAACTCCAAATCTTTTAATACTTAATACTTTTGTATCAATGCAAATAAATTGCTAAATTTTGTTTAAAGTTGATAAACTGGAAGTAATAAGTTGCTTGAAGCTCTGAAGAGACTTTTGCGAGAAAATATATTGTGATATAATCGGAAACTTCTCATATTTGGTATTTAAAACTCGTATATACATATACATTGCACATGCAATCATGACTGAGAACATTCTATTAGATCCTGGCATTATATGATAAATCGGATGTGGTATTTTACTTGGAAGTAAAAACGTTTCGTGGAAAAATATTGGATCATTATAATAAGAGTTTAATCTAATAAATAGTGCAACACGTATTAAGACTATTTCTATAATATCTAGAAATGGTATTTGCTTATATCAATTTGTAGACGAGAATGATTTATTTATAACAGCGTTTCATTTGCAAAATTAAAAATCTCTTGTAATGCTGGTATGTTACCAAAAATGCACTCTTTATTTTCATACGTGATAAGCCATAAAATCAAAAAGCAGATTTGAAATATCTATTATTTTACTTCTTACTGCTTCTGGACGCCCAGTAGTCACTATTTAGATCTAATTCCAAAAGTTATCTAGCATCATTTACTGTATAGTCTCGTATTTCTTGGGTAGCATAAACTACGAGCTATAAACGACTGCTTGAGGAATTATCCCCAAGGCTTAGTGATAACAGAAAGTCAGAAGAAGGGTGTAAATAACCCTTTATTTACTCAATATAATTTCACAGATGACCCCACTTGGGCTTATACAAAGCTAACATATCTTGCTTAGTTTAAACAGGTAAAGAATGTAATATAAAAAACCGTCGTCAACTACGAATGTGATATACAAAAGTTAAATTTGAGACGCAAGGCTAAACTGCCAAAATAATTTAATAAACTGTACAGTTATGGTACTCATAACCTCACCTCTATACGTCTTCATGATTGAGTTTCTAATCAAAGATTAAAAAGAAATAACCCTTTTTTTGGTCAAGGCTTACGTCAAGGCGTTAATAGATACAATTGTTGAGTGATAAAGGCCTAACATCTCTTCTAGTCTATTCTAGTCTTGTTGAGTGATACTGAAACTTACTATCAACCTACTGAAAGAACTTTCTGGAGTCTATTTTCACACAAACGTAACCTCTTATAACAAAGAAATGGATTTACCAGGCTATCTTCGGCAGATTGCATTGGAAACTTTAAAAGTCATTCCTTCTGAAACCCTCAGATTTTCCCTGACGGCTGTAGAAATGAACATGGGAATTTCGGTAGTGAAGTCTTCATTAGAACACCTATTAATAGCTTTAATATCAAGACTAGAAACACTGATCACTGTTTTGGTTTTCATTCTGAGCTTAGAGCAATTGAGGAGGGCCTTAAGGCTGCATACACTTGAGCTGCCTACAAATATATCTAGATTTTGACTGGCAGCCGCAGTTCTATCCAGCATCTGCAAAAGTGGCCTCATATTGGTGATAAGAATTCACTCTCTTTGCTGGCTTTGCTGCCAAAACTCTCTGCCCCTCATAATGTGCATCTGCAATGGATGCCTTCTCATATTGGTCTCAGTGTTAATAAAATGGCTGATGTCGTAGCTAAGGAAGGTACTTCATTGACTCTGACTATTTCGGAGGATCTGCTTGAGAGTTAAATCTCCTGTTGCCTCTTCCGAACTCCCAAGTGGACACCTGAAATGCCTTAAATTTGACTGAGAAATAATATCTATCTCATCCGTAATAAATGTAATACTGATCATTTCACCCCTGAACATCTTCAGCCTGTTTGGAAGTTATAAAAGAAGACCTATGGAAACGACCTACTTTTGTTTTAGGTTTATTGAGGATTCTTAGCCATTAGGTCTAGCCGAATGGCTAATCGGTGTCAACAACCAAACACAGGGAACCATGAGCTTAAGATATTAGTGTAGTAAATTTAGCCTGACGGCCCACAGGATAATTTAACGCGAAAAAAAGGCTCTGACTCTTCTAATTCGGCGAAAACAAGCTGAATGGTTAGAAGCACTCAACGCCACAGCAGTCTAATCGCTAGTAATTTAAAATAGCATAAATAGCACTTCTATTGACGATTCTTGGACTCATGGATATGGTCTAGCCTAATGGCTAATCGGTGTCAACAACCAAACTCAGGGAACCATGAGCTTAAGATAGAATGTAGCAAATTTAGCCTAACAGCTCACAGAATAATTTAACGCGAAAAAAGGCTCTGACTCCTAGAATTCGGCGAAAACAAGCTCAATGGCTAGAAGCACTCAACGCCACAGCAATCTAATCGCTAGTAATTTAAAATAGCAACATGGTCTTCAAAGAGGCATAACACGCTCTCTAACTAACTGACTGAAATCACATTACAAATCCATCCCTTAAATAGCACTTCTTTCTACCTCATTCTGAATACACGCGCGCTAGCTTATTAACATTCTGGCAAAGAAAGGATGGCTAAAAAAGAGACTGAAAGGAAAGTTCTTTAACTAAACTGTTAGTTAAATTAAATAAATTTCCACGACTGATACGTAAATACCGCGGAGTGTACCTGCAGAACAAAATGAATTTAAATTTGTAAATACTATAGAAATAACATAGAAGGAAATTAATTATGTTTTTCCTTTCAAAGCATTTATTTTAAATATATTAAAAACACGTAATGTTCTTTAGTTAAAAATCCGTTACATTTTAGGTTAGACAATTGCCCAATGAGATATAATTTTTAATAAAAAGAAACAAAAAGGCATTTAATCACGTTTATATAAATTTATAAAAAACAGTTTTTCAAGAACTACGCCTAATAAAACATAACCCAAAATTTTGTACTACACATATCCTTGCTCTTAATTGGAACCACATGTAAGATTTTCTTTTACAAACGATCAACCAGAAATGTTACTTAAAAACCTGTTGATATTTAAACCAAGGAAGTCGCGGGAAGTCTTGTATTGCCTACATCAAATTTGGCAATGTGTAGATACTAATGTCTACCACTCTTTTTTAGAATAAGTATGCTGTAAAACTCTGTGAATATGATGTTCTTTTTCAAAGCATTTCTGTTGATCAAACTTTTTGAATCGTTATTTAATTTATTAACACCATAAGAAATATTCAAACTGATCTTCCATTTTTAGTTGTGAACAAAGGCAAACATTTCACTCTTCAATTTCATCATTTTTATGATATTAATTTCTACCACCAGCGTTGCTAAAACGGAGGACGCGTATAGACCTTCAATGGATAAATTTAATAATAATAGTGTCAGAATTTGTATAGACATTAATAACTTAATTTGATAATCGCTGTATAAACAATAATAACTTAATTAATTCTTATAAATATAAGAATGCAATTTTTGTATTTTAGTAGATGTAAGGGAGAATTTGAGACTGGTATATCTCTAAGAAGGAACTTTTTGAGGAATGTCCGAATATGACAATCGGAAATAAATTTCTACTAGTTTTAGGAAGATGGGCTCTTCATTTTGGACAGAATTTGCTACCTGTAATGCAATGAAGTAATATTTGCTTTTATATTTTCAGTAATTTCGGAGCAAGATAGGGAAAAGTGAACTACAGAAACTCATGGATTGTTATTTTTAAAATTTAGCATGTGCGTAAATAAAAATTCGAGAGTAAGTAACAGTTTCTTGTAAGAAGATCTGCATACATTTCAGATTTTGTACTACTATTCCAAAAACATCTTCATACAGTTTAAGTTTACACGATAATTATAAATACGTTTTTATAAAAGGAGAGGATTCTTGGAGAAAATCTTTAGATAGATTGTAGTTTGTAGATTATGTCTGCGAAAAGATATCAAGCGAACATATTTTTAAGGATAATCACGTGGTTAAATTTCTTTTAGAATTGGTGACTGTGTACAAAACTGTTTTTTTTTCCTCCGGAACAAACCGTTTTTTACAAAATAGTACGTTTGATTACTAGCTGATCCCAGCAGTACTTCAAAGCAGTTTTGCCTCACTTATTGCCATGTGGATGTCTGCATTTGACCACTTATAACTGGTGTCGACAATAAATTAGGAATATTGTACCATTTTTAAGGTTGTCTCTGGGTGAAGAGGAAGTTACTTTTGCATACGTTTCCTCGTTTGAATACTTGTTCATTTTAGCGTACTAAAATTAGATATAACACCAGCAAAGAGAGCAAAGATTATCCCGTTTAAGAATCGCGCATCCATGATTATAATAAATATTGCTTCTTGAATCTGTATTGAAAAGTCGAGAGTTTCTCGATTTCTGACGGGACACAATGAATCTGAATCATTTTCTCCAGAAAGAAAGAATAAGTTTGGAAAGAAAAGGTAAACAACTCCAACATCTAATCAATTTCTGCTCCGAAAGAGCATTATTAATTCAATATAAGCTAATAGAGACATTAAAAGAGATCAGTTATCCACAGATATTGTTATTCATTGTGCAGCATAAACTCTTCATTGGTGGTGGGAAGGCAAGAAATTCTATTAGAAAACAACTTTTAGCGTGTGAAATAAAGCAGACCGGTTATTGCGAGCCAAAAATATACAAATCCTGGACTAAAATCACTGAAAAAAATGTCATTTCCAACAATGAGATTAATTATTTGTCCATCGTTATACACATCGAAACGCTGTTGGACAAAGCACGAATAAACCAGTAAGAACTCAATATAATAGACACAGTAAAATACGAGCACTCCAAAAGCAAATATTTTGGGGCTTTTTTTAATGCAGATAGCAGTAGAAAAGTAGTTGCTATTGACGGAATTGATCGATGTATATATACATAGAAGTATTAAAACGTAGTACTGTGTCGCTTTCAAAAACCTTTGCAGGTACATTCCAACATGATGTACCTCCACGTCACAGTTAAAAATCTGTCAGAAAGTTCATGTCGGAAAATAAAACTGCTGTGATAATTTGGCCTAGAAATTCTCTTAAATTGGAATGAAAACTCAAGATACAAGGAACATCTTAGAAAAATGGATTTACTACAAAAGAAAGCATGATTGAGAATGCTATAAAAGTGTGGTTCCTTGGAAAAGATGTAAAACATATTTGCACAAGATTAGTAAAGTCAATGCCTAAGATAATTATAGATGTTATTTGTGATAAAGGAGGATACTTTTAATATTAATTTCATTATCATCACTGTATATGAAGGTGTAAATTATAAATTATAAAAATATCACTTTATTCCCATGTAGGGTTTATATTTATTTTAGCTAACATTTATTTTAAGTTTAAGCTATCTTTCCTGTTAAGTCTTTACTTTCCCCTAGAACTGCCAATGACACAGTATGTAAATCGTAGTAGAACGCGCAGTATATTCAAATTTTAGAAGAAGTAAGTTGAGTTTAAATAGAAGGGAAACGAGATTGTATGTGTGCTTCTTGAATCGTGAACGTTGCTAGGTAGAAATTTAAGAACCGCGCGTTTCGGCCTGTGTGCCTATCTCGGCAGTTCGTTGAATCTTTCAACTGCTTAATCTGTAAGCTCACTGAATCTCAGCTGTATTTTAGAACGCGGTTAAGTTAGTTACAATTTTAGAGCCTCGTAGGTAGTGATCTAGTTGTTTATTCATCCTGTCATTAATTTTTAGTTTCACATTTCTGTTTTTGTTATACCGCCGGGTCGGCATAGTTTGTGAGCGTCAAGTGAACGCAGTTGTTATTCCTAAAGTGGAATAAAAGGGCTTTAAAACCCTTCTTACGTGTTTGTGTAAATTACAGTTCATAGCAGTCACTACCACAATTGCTGACAAGTTGGGGCCACGCAACACTACACCCAATTAATTTGTACACTACAATATTACTAAACTTTTGAGTCTACAGTCTAATAAACACGATTCATAAATAAAGACTGTTTTAATAAGAATACGATCTTACATGTAGAAAATATTTGATTGGTTTAGAGACTGAATAGAAATTAGAAAATATCTTTACAATCTCTCCACTTGTACAGTTTATTTAACTAGCCAGTTAGTTAAGTCTTCCTGTATCTCCGATTTTTAAGTCGACTTTCATAAGAATGCAAATTAAGTTGGGATTAAAAACCAACGAAGGAAAGCGCACTTCGGCAATGGCTATTAATTGTTTACTTTGCTTTCAGAACCACGGAGAACCACTGTCTTATAGATAGTGATAATTTAACTTGCTTCTGGTAGGATTTGAAGTAAAGACACAGGCTTCTTAAAGGCGTCTTAAATCTTAAGTTGTGCTTTGATGCTTTGGTTGCATATTCTAGTTTACAGCGGGAATTAATCTTAAGTTGTGTTCTTATCTTCTAAATACTTGTGCTGCTTTGAACCTCGCAAGTAGCCGTGAATAGTTTTGTTAACTCGGTTATAGTTTAGTTTATAGTATCTATGAGTTGTATTTAATTTACCTTTAACTGAGTTTTAAATAATTCTTGGATACTGCAATTAAATTAGTCACTAGTAAGTTGTGAAGTCCGAGGTTTTTCAGAGTGAGTCAAGTTTTGGAAGTTCAAATCGATACATATCCGAACCTTATAAAATATAAATCGAGAATAAACTGAGAAAGAAGCAATCAGAGAAAAAATCAAGGATTATTAAATTAGAAAGTATTTTCTCTTAGTTCGAAAGAGAAAGTTATTTCTATTTCGAATTTAAAAGATAATTACCAATCTCGTTGTTCTGTCTAACAGTTTATTTTCATACTTTTGCAAGCAAATGTCTGGTGTTACATCTAGTTAGATTTTGGAGGATTGAGGAATACCTGGAGTAAAAATCTGAAACAACTCATCAAACATTCATATTAACATATCTGATCTGAAGCTTTTGCTCTTTAAGTTTCCATAAAAATGATAAAATGAAAATATTTTCTTTAATGGTTTAGGAATTTTTTTAGTTATTACGTGCTCCGCCCTTAGTCACTGCACGGAAGGGAAGGGATGCCCTGTGGAGGTCGTTTTAAGACAAACTGGCCGCGAAATGTATTCCCCATGCACTAAAATGTATGCGAAATATATTTCGCAGTCTATTAAAATTTAAATTTCCATTTAAAAAGTTTGAATGCAAGAAGAACATTATCACTATTAGTGAAATGCTTCTTAATCCCATATTTTAAATAAGACACAAATGTTTAAACAAGACACAAATGTCTTGCTTAATTCTACGATACTAAACTAATTAGAGGAGTGTGTAATAGAGAACAAACTAATTTATTTCCAGTAATCAACTATATTCAGTTCTAGTAAATGCTTTCGTATATTGTTTAGCCGAATGCCAGATGGCTAAGTAAGAGTTTCTCTTTATATCCAATAGGTGGCGCTGTATTGTAACTTAACAATATCATTTGGTAAGCATTCAGTTTCAAGCAAATCTTCAAGTTTCATGCAAAGATTCTAGATATTGAAGCAACTTTTAAAAATTAAAAGCTTCTTGTGAATATAATTCTATGAAAAATACCTCAATCATTGTTTCATAAGCAAAAATAATTTTTATTAAAATATGGGAAGTGCGTTTAGATGCTTAATACTAGTGAAATGCTTCTTAATCACATATTTCAAAAGACTGCAATACAGCATTAGATTTTCAAGCAAGACATTATAGGTAAGGATTCAGTTTTAAGCAAATCTTTGCAGTTTTTAAATATTGAAGCAACATTTAAAAATTGAAAACTTTTTGTGAACATAATTCTATTAAAAGTACATCAGTCACTATTTTATAAGTAAGAATAATTTTTATCAAAATATCAGAAGTACGTTAGATTACTAACTAATAATCTCAAGTATGACTATGTTTACATGCATAATATCTAATATGTTTTCCTTATTCAGTCAACTTTATTTCTTGAATTGTTAACACGAGTTGTAGCTTTATTTCACCAGCAATAAGCTTCAAATTTGTTCAAATAAAATTATTGCTAGTTTGTATTATTTTATTGTATCTATCTACGAATAGTTAATCAATGTATTTAAAGATTTTTTCTAACATTAAATATGTTAACAAGTTACTTAATTAAAAAAAATCCTTCAAAATGGAAAACCTTAATGCCAATGGCAAATATTCATTTTTTAATTCTGAGTTAAACATTTCAGATTAAAAGGCTTATGATGATAGATATAAAGAAGTCTGATTGCGACTAAAATATATTCGATGAAATAGTTTGAATGAGGAAGCTTTTTTGTTTCCTTATTTCAAAAATTTATTGCAAAGTCGGTAGGATTAATAACATGGAAACGTGTTATTGCTGAGCTGTAAACCCGAGAATTCACGTTAGTTTTAATTGAAATGCCATTCTGCACTCAGGAGGATTCCAACAATTCAGCTGCATTAATAGGCGAATTAATGATTTAATTGGATTATTCGAGTATGCCAAAAGCTTAGAGAAAATATAGAATGATAGCAAAACAATACGAAGAAGAAAGGGAAAAACTCAGGAGAGCAAGCATATCAAAAGACTCAGTCAGTCTGTAATCAGCCAATCTGTAAAATGTATATTTAATTGATCTTGAACATAATTATAAGGCTAAAGTTTTAAAGTTGTTAACTTTCATAACGAAATTATTTATTTTAATGTAACATAAAAGTACAGAATTTCCCTGTAAATTTCGTTGAACATAAAGCAAACATAATTGACTTACGAGGCGACTATAGTATATATAAACATATAAATGCTTTAAATAAAGTAGTGTCAGTAATTTTCCAAAAATAAAAAATTACTTGCATACGAATTAGAACTTTAGTTTTTATAGAACTGGGAATATATTAAACCTATCATATATTTAATTTTTTTTCGAAGTATTGTATTAGATGTTTCGAGTATTACAAAGCCCACGTGAGATATCTGTCTAAAGGAAAGGAAGGCTTCAAGGAAAACGTTCTAATATAAATGGCTCAGATTCTTCTTAAACATAGGAAAAACCACGAAACAAACCGTGCAGCCATCCTGTTCGTCTCGGTTTCAATCCATGTTGAAACACCAGTGTTCAGATGTTCGTTTAACCATTTTATTTCATTAGTTGCTAGAAATAGTTTTTTTAGGTTACTTCCTTATTAGTTTCATGAAAATAATGTCCGCAAAGTGAACAATTCACATAACGAAATCCATTCTGGAATGCATTACATTCATTATGCGATGCACTAGTGTAGCCTTGAGATAAATATTAAATTCAGATATATTTAATTGCAAAATTATTGATTTTAAATCGCAAAATATTAATTAATCACAAAATAGGGCTCGGCGCAATAACACTGAGAATGAAAGAAAATATTTTGAAAAGTTGGGCATTAAAATTAATTTACTAACATATTGAATGAAATTCATTTAAGCCTTCCTGTGAGTTCTGAAACATTCCGTTACTACATCTTCAAAAGAGAACTAATGATTAGATTATTCTGAAACCTAGTCTCTCGATGAAGAGAAGATTTCACAGGTTAAGCTAACTTACCACAAAGCAAGAAAATTTGATTTATCTTCTTGATAGAAAATCATAACTGATCACGCAAAAGATATTCGTCTTTTAAGCTCATCTTACCAAGCATTCATTTTTTTCACTCTATTATCGTCGATGTAGTGTCTCGTTTTTTATTCCCTTCATCTGATGATAGGATTATAAATGAAAAAGATTGTTAAATTACAACTATAGAGTAGCGAGGTATGAATAATAACGATATTGTCCATTTTTTATGATTCTCAAACAGGGGCGGTGCTTGCTGAGTGTGTCTTTTCACTAGGAGAATTCAATGAAATTTCCTGCATACATAGGTTTGTAAAAGTAGGATAGAAGATTCGGTATGCGTGTCTTAAATGTGATTTATTGCATTTCTGGTTTAAATAAGAACTGTAAGTATAAATGGACTATAAAAGCACTTCTTTTTGAGAAATTAGACATTACTTTAATGTTTAATAAAGCTGTTCTAATAATTTGCATATAACTTTTAATGGTGCACATAAACCCATTAAATTCAACTACCTTTATAGTTCAAACATTTCGGGCAAAATATTTTCGAGATATTATCTTCTCTAGCGAAATTAAGATATAATTTGAAAAGAAAATTACATTTACAATATGTAGTTCTTTGTTATTTAACTATTCTTTGTTATTTAACTATTCTTTGTTATTTAACTATCTATGTTGTGCGTTAACATATTTAGTACTGCATCATGATGTATACGATAATTCTAATCTATGTAAGTAAATAACTTCAAGATAGCAGCTTACAGCCTATGTCTAATAGTTTTTATGAATCGAAACAGCTGATCTATTAATCATATTGTTACGAGCTTTACATTTATTTAGATATTTTTAATAGAATTAAACTAATTTTTATTTCGCTGTGCAATGCAGCGCGTGACAAATTTTAAGAGAAAGTTACGCCGGGAAATTAAAAATAGAAGAGCACGTGCATTAAACATTGAATAAAAGTTTATCTCTGTAATTGAGATTTAATTTGAATAAATGAAATTGACTACTATGTTAGCTGTAACCGTAATTCTACGCTTTTTGTCTTCTAGAAATTGCTAGAATTATCTCGCACGTCCGATTTAAAAAGCTATGAAATCCGGAGAGAAACATCTCAGCTCAGTTGTTTAGATAACTGTTGTTTGCTGATTGTAGCGAATTCGCGATAAGATTGGATTCACTTTCTTTGTGCTTTGGATTGCGTTCTATTTAATGTTTTAGTAGTTTAAAATATAGCTACTGGTTATATTGAGATATTGTACTAATTTCTTTGTGGAAAAATCCAGGTTTTTGTTATATTTCTTGTGATAAAAATAAATTTTATTATTTTGTTAACGGACTTGTGCATTCAGTCTGTTACGAACCCGTACGCACCCAACAATATGAACAATATATGTATAAATAAATATACATAAAACTTCTTAACGTACTTAGTCTTATTTATTTACTACAGAAGCTAAAGAAATTAGCTGTCACAGATGTAAATTCATATTCAGTTCATACTTCCCATGGAGCGCTCACCAAAAATTTCAAGAAAATCTGCACTTAAGCTTGATCAGCTAGATTTAGTTTCTTTTATTGGATTACGACAAAGCTGACGAGGTTTATCTGTTTAAAGGGAGGGATGCGTTAGTGCAGGACTTTCTAAGGGAAATTGGCTCTCGTCTATAAAATATAGCTACTATGTTGCGCATGGAGAAAACTTCAAAAAAGCCTACTTGCCGAAGTTTGAATACAGCTCGAACTACCTGTTATCAGTGACTTTTTACCGTTCGACCATTGGTGGGCTCGAGCAACAGTGGAATCCACGAGGTGTAAAACTATAGGTATCCCTCTTTCTTGCTTTTGTTACTTATCTGTATATCCTATAATAATATTCTTAGTTAAATGAGAGTTAAAGCAAAATTCTAAGACTGTAAACAATGGCGAAATTCCAATAAAAAATGTCAACGAGATTTTTGACTAAATTTTGTGTTATCATTTATATATATATATTGAAAAATAAATTAAAACAATACGTTTAAAATCAATCCATTATTCCATTCAGAGCAAAGCATATGCAGAAGAACAAAAAAAAAAAAAACGGAAGCACAGTGGCAAACTCCATGAAAAACGCAAAAACTGCCAAAACGAAAAACGTAACAGGAAAAAAAATTGCATCTTTTGTAACATCGTCATCAGGAGGGTCGATGAAATGAAAGAAGCAAATACAGTAATCCATTTCTGATCCAACAAAGAACACAAATAAATACCTAATAAAATTTAGTACTTAGAACAGCTTTAAAAATTAATCAAATTAATCTTGATCTTTATCAGTCCATTAGAAGTTAGAAGTTTATTATTATTAATAATCAGTTTAAAATTCGTAGTCAGTTGAAATACCAAAGAACAATACTTCTAGCTTAAAAATTGGTTCCTATTATAAAGCGATCTTCAAAAGTATTATTTGAGGAAAAAAACATTCAGTAAATTTTTATAGAAGTTAGGAAAACTTAAAGTTGCAGATTATTTTGCAATATTTCTGATAGCGTAAGACGCAGAAATTGGGCATTAAAAAAGGTATGTGAGAGAAATTAAAATACTAAATAAAAAAAATTATGTTTTGGAATTCGAAAAGATAACCTTATTAATTATTGTATTAGTATCGTAAATACATACATGTGAAAACATTTAATAAAATGTGACTTTCATAAAAATGCCAGAAGTTGATTTAAAAATAAGCCAAAAACAAAACAAAACAAAAAATATAGAAACTAAATTAACTGAATACGCCTAAAACGAGGCAAATAAAAGAATTTAAAATTACGTGTTTCATACGGCTTGCCATGCGTACAAAATTTTATGATGTTTCATTTATTATGTTTCATGGACATTTTAGATATATTTTCTTAAAAATTCTTTTTTCCATTTACTAACATTCGTCATAAAGAAAATAAGAAGATGTACTCGTATTTCTTACAATATTCAAAGAGTAATATGAAGTTTATCTTCATGCTCCAAAATGAACGATTCCCAGTCCTCCACCTCCATTCCCTAGCGTATCTGTTCCCCCAGTCTACGATTCTGTGTTAAGCACCCTTCTTTGGGTCATTATGTTGTAAAACTGATACGACGCCCAAGGCCATTATCTCATAAATCAAGAAATTTTATATTTTTAAATTTCTACGCTTAAATAAAGCCTAAGACATTCAGTTATAAATTTCTGTTCATATTGTGATTTAAAAAGCAAGGGAATTCAAAGAGGAAAATGTAAATGCAGCTTAAAGGAATTAAAATTTTAATAGCCATTAGTGAATTTCTTAATTGAAGTACAATTTAATTTCTTTTCTGTTAACATTTTTTTGAAAGAAAATGTTATATTTTTTATGCGTTGACGAAATAAACATAATCTTAATTGTGAAAATTGGTTGAATTCCCAAACGGGTGACTTCAAGTGATGTAAGTATTTTAATGTGAATGAGAATGAGGTTCTTTTTAATTATACATTTAGTAAAACAACATATAAGTTAATTACTAAAAGATCCGCTTGTGTCAATTTCTTTTAGATTCGATCAGAACACGCTGGGATTATGATATATCAGGAATGCTAAGCTTTATTCTGTGAGCCAAATACATATTTACTACAAAATTAAATTTTGATATTTTTTCTTTTTAAGCTATTTTATTTCAATCCAATGTCGATAAAAATATTCATAAATAATTTCACCAAAAAATCACGGATGGCTTACAATAAATAAACAATAAATAATTTAAGTTACCCTGCATGATTAAAAAATTTCTCAATGCGAAAATTTTACATAATATCTATTTTTAGGTAGTAAAAGACGTCTCATGGCCGAACTGTAATTTGCAAAGAAATCGAAAAGATAATAATAAACTTATACGGAATGCGTAATTATTTTTCTTTTTATTTTTATTAGCTATATATTTGCAAAACAAAATATAATGATATATTATTAGAAAACTATATTGTTACCAAACGATAAGTTAAGGTACATTGCTGAAAACTTGCATATTTGCCAAATAATGAATGTTTATGTAGTATGTTACAAACCAGAAATTTTCCATAATACGTTATGAGGTGTTATAAATATTTGTTGACATATTGTTGATTTGAATGAGGTGAATGTTTGTAAAATGTTTATTGGCTTATTGTAACTATTATATTATTACAGAAGACATAAAGCTATCTCATTCATATAAGTAAATCTGTTTTGTTGAAATAAAGATTTTAAAATTTACTTTTAAATTTTAAATTTAAATCGATTTGAATTTTAAAAAAATTAAATCGTTTGAAAGAAGCAATCGGATGTATGAATCTTGAAATGTATTCATTTTATTTCATTATGTGATTCTAAACAGATAAAGAAAATACTCTAGATTTTGTCTTTTACAACAATCGGCTTCGCCTAAAATATGTCTTTGAAAGGTAGTTTTATTATATTTTCGGAAACAGAATCTAAGATCGTTAACGCAAGTGGAGCGGAGTGCGCCGTCTGCCAACCCTGGTGAAATCAAGTACAAAACATGTCTTCAGATTGATATATACATATAAAGTATATGCATAATGTGTGTGTATGTTTGTGTTGATGCAGTACTGTATTATTTAATCCACTTGTGATCTCTTAACAAAATTTTAAAATTAAGGAAAACATTTTCTTCCTATAGTCGCACTTCCTGAGCCCTTCAAATATTTATCTGCATGCTTCAGCACATTTTAAAACCATAATCTCAAGAAAGGCTACAAAATCCTGTAATATGTATGTTATACACACAATATATAAAAAATAGCTTGGAAACGTAAATTGTAATCATACAGCAAAAAGAAGAATACTTTCAAGGTAGTAAAAGATTGCATAATCTTTCGCAGGCATTTCTACTCTGAAGCTGATGTATATGATACAGGTTTTTGTTTTCTGATCCACTTTTACATGTTTTGCTTTAAATTATATTTTCCTTAAAAGTCTTTCTTAAAAATCAACATTTATTTAACTCTTGCTTACTCCTAGTTGAAACAATCAAAAATCCTTTCTTCTAGAGGTGACGAATTTTGCTCATTAGAATTAGCTAAATTGATAAACACATAATAAAATCCCTGAAATTTTCAAACTCGGAACTTATTCTGAAATAATTCTGAAAATAATACCACGGTGGGTAAAAGAAGAATGGTATTAAAGAAGACATGATAAATATTGAGAGAGATTGGTACATATTGTAAATTGCGTATGCACGACTGTATTATATTTGGCGACTCGAAATATGATATAGTCGTCATGAAGTCCAAATATGATATATTATCATAATAAAGTCGTCATGACGCTATATCATATTTGACTAAATCCAAATATGATACAGACGTCATCATGAGTATCTATAATGGATATTCATGATGGTGCATAATTCACGATGATTTCCATTGTACTTGATGGCATTTTATTCCTGACAAAATGTAAAGCAACGCGCATTCACAAATTCCAAACATAAATTCAAAAAATTCAAAAAATACTCAAAAAAGCGTAAAATTGATCACATTAAAAAAAAAGAACAGGAAGTATATTCTACTTGAAGATACACAATTCTCCATCTAGGTCTTTCACTCAAAAAGTAATCCATTTCATTTTAAAATTAAAATAAAATTTAAAAATACAAAATCTTATCACCACAAAATGGCAGAAGTCATGTATTGAGCACATTTGTCATACTTATGAGGTATAGTTGCGAGGATTACTAGACAATGATTAATTTGCCATAAAGCATACCTAAATAGAATTGTAAACAAACATGCAAGTTTAAGCCATAGTCATATTTCACGAAAATATAAGAAAAAGGCAATAACATTCCGTTATAATGTGAGGCAAATGTAAAAGAAATTTTGATTACAGTGCGTTCGAAATGCATTTAAGAAATCTGGATCAGGCGCGAAAATTTAGTCCAATAACTACCGCAGACTTTCATTTATCATCAGTAACATCCTGCATTGTTACGTAGTTCCTTCTATACAAATTATGTAGAATATTACTAAAATATCTGAAAACTGTGTTATTTATCAAGTTGAAACGAAACGAGATGGTTATGCTATCTATTCTTATGATTTAGAATGAGGTACATATGTGTTTCATGATTGGATATCAAGCTGAAGATCAAAGATGCCTGGCAACATATGGTTCTGCCTAAGAAGATCATATTATGTTTTAAAGTCTACATTAGGTACATCATCAGATATTTTCTATATATAAAATAAAGAATAATTAATGTATATAATAAATTTTATGTAATGGTCATGTAATATAGTTTCTTTTAAATTCAAATTATATGTTTATATGCTTCATTGATACTTATGAAACGTTAATTAAAACAATATGTTTAATATGATAATAATATGAGTCGAATATTTTTGCGGAGCAAAGAGGAAATAATCTCTTCCCACAGCCAAGATTCGACCGATGTATCTTCTCTTGCTTGACAGACGTGTTTGCTACTTGCATCACAAGAACACGCTCGAAGGCGTGCAATAAGTCTATATATTCTGTTACGTAGAAAAAATATTAAAATTTACTTTTTCACTTAATTCTTAAACTGACTTCTCCTTCAGCTATAGCATGTCTTTTCACTGTCAAAAAAAGTTTTAAGTCACTGAAGTCGAAATCACCGTTCAACCGATACGTAATAGTTGACAAACCACAGTCTGATAACGGTTCGAGACACTCACGTTTGGCTATTTCAACGCTCAAAACTTAGAAGAAAGTTTACTCAACTATTTCAATTGCAGGCTATCACTTTTTCAATGAAGGGAAAAGAGTTCATCTTTTTCAAGAGTGGAACAACGATTCTCGCCAACAGATCCCATGCCAGAGGTCCTCTCTGACACTCTTGACTTAACCTTTTGAAGAAGGGATGGCCATTATTGTGGCCTTAGAGTTCTCTCTTTGAAAAGGCCGGGTTGTCCACTTTAGTGGCCATGTCTTTTTCCCCCATTTTCCAGGCTGAAAAGTGGGGTGAAATGTCAAATTTGACGTCCCTGGGGTTTTAACCACTTATCTCTTTTAAAGGTCTGCCTTTGGCGCATAGATGCACCCCTCTGAGAATCCATTAAACTACACACAAGAATCTTTGTTGCAAAAAGGAGGTGATTTCTTAAAGGAGGGACAGCATTCGGTTCAAGATTCCCCGTCCTTTGGTAGCTTTTACTGCTACCAAAGCCCCGGCCTCAAAAGGTTAAACATGACTGAGGATTCATGCGTGGTCGGAACGGCTGGAAGAGAAAACGCGGGACCTAGCCCCAAATCCACTAACACAGATGCCGAAAAATGTCTCGATGATAGCCGCCAAGGGATGGACGGGTTCCCTCAGCCTTCAGACATGGGGAGGTATTAACCACCTTTAACTGCAAGGGTTAAAGGCCGCCTCGCGCTCCCTCCACTCAGAAAACTTGATAAAGTCTATCAGCAAAAAAAATCTACCCTGCCTCTCGTGCAACAGCTTTTGAAACCTCGGTTGACGCTCACAACGTAACGCCTCTAAATTAACTCTTGGCTCAGACAATACTAAAATTCAAAATTATCCACCTCTTAAACAAAACTTGAACTCCCTTTAGCCAACTAGAACAGAGGCCATGGACAACGAGCAAAATTCGAAGAATTCAGACCTCTAATAAAATGACGCACCATTTTCCGCGCAAACCAGAAAGAATGTTTTCAATCGTAATTCACTTAAACTTGCGACACCAGTACGTAATAAACACGTCACCCAGTTCTCTACTTCAGAAAGGCCGAAAATACTTTCCCGCCTGTTCAACCCCGTAAAGAAGGATAGGAAACGGAGCTGGCCGCAAAGTGGCCGCTCCGTGTAAAAAGGGAGTAACAACCCTCGTTGTTTTAGCTGTATCAAATCTTCTGCTAAATTAAAAGAGCTTTGCCGTAAACGAACAAAAAGTTAAAACAAAATTGACAATAATTCTTAAATAAGAACATTACAATTTCCTTATTCACAGTAAATTAATGCGTAATAATTGTACACAATAATGACACATAATAATTTTCCATAACAATTCTATGTGCATTCCCCATATAATGGAGAGAGATGATACTTAGTCCACCAGATCCAAGTTATGATGAGTTATAGCCCATCACATTTTAGTTCAGGCACCATTGTAAAGAATATTAAGCTATTGAAGCGAGAAATATGAAACAGCAACTGTGGTCTCGCCAAGATTTTAATCACGGATTTTTCACTTACAAACTGGACGTGCCACGACTATATTCGTTTTGCTGCACTTCATTGAAACTTATTTTTTCGAATTATTCTAACTTAGTTAACAGGTCTCTCCGGACAAATTGAAAATGACGTAAAAAAATTGCAAATTTTGAAATTAAGTATCTCTGTAAATTTTTGTCATACGGGAGCCAAACTTCTTATAATTTTATCTTTTCATATTGAAAAATTTTCCCAAATATAAGTATACTAACCGATAGAACGAATTAAAAGTTATATTTTATCATTTGTTGAAACAAAATTTTCTTTTAGTCGCGCAAAATAAATAGTCAAAATATATTCGGGAGCGGTCAAAATGGACATTTTCGTTGAAATACGAGAATCTAATTTTTTTGCGATTGCAATAGTTCCTTTAATTCGTACAAGGAAGTAAAAAACAGGTTTTATCTTTCAAATTTATATATATATATATATATATTTTAAAGCAAATAAAAAAACACGATATCAGAAAACTCTCTTCCCACGTTTTGATGTCAAAGTGGATTTTCTCTCCCCCCCCCCTTTGTTTTTAATTTGGACTCTTCCTGCCAGAGCAGAAAATTAAAAGAAATTAGTGACTGACTCTGAAGATACTAAGTCGTAATGAGCCTAACCCATCTTTATATGTGGTTTTATGTTTTGTATAAATATTTTCGGGGTGTTTGTCAAGTAAATATTCTCAAGGTAACTGTCAAGTAATTATTTTTAGAAGGGAATTGCCTTCTCATGCTATACCCAAGTTATATATCATCAACAGAGAATTTTTCATCAAAAATATAATCGCTTACATTACTATCGAAAATTATCCATGTCATGCATCACAAAGTATTTTAAAAATACCGATTCAAAATTTTCAAATAATAAGCATCGATTTTTTAGTATAATATATAGCCCCATACATAGATAATGTTGTGCTCTGTGAAACGTTTGCCCTTTATTCGTATTAAGTAAAATAAAACTAACAAACAGCATAATAGCAAGTATCACGTATTCTTCTAAAATTTCAAAAAATATGCAGCATTATTTTTAACATTTAATTAAGTATGACGGGTAAATTACCAGCGCACTGTGAACGAGAGTAAAAAATTATATGTTGGAAATAACGAGTGTGATGCGGAAGAAAATCTTCTTCGTTATTTTTTCTTTCTCTCAGATTAAATGAAAATATGAAAACAAGAAGTAAAGACAAAAAATGTGAAAAACGTTCCCTTTCTTAATAATCTTTTTATTTTTATCTAGGTCGTGACCAGTTTTTTAATTATTTCCTTCATAAATATTCAACAGTTTCTCAAATAACTCCTACTCCATCGCTTTTATCAATATTCTAAATTTGTTTGTTTCGTGCTAGAAAAAGGAACAGTAAAATGAGATTTCAGTTTTTGTTCCCCCTTCCCAAAGAAAGCGAGACATCAAGGAAAAAAAATGTCCCATGATATAATGAAATATTCGTTCTTGAGGGAACTCAATACGCTGTTGTTTGTTATATATCTTGAAGAATAAATAATGGGACATGCTAGTTTTCCAGCTCAGATTTCATTGTGAATAAAATAAGTAGCCATACAGACTCTTTCTTCCTTTAATACTTATGTTGGTGGGTTGAAAGTAACTTTATCGGATGTACGGTATGAGCTTTTTACAACACAGCTGCGTTACCCGATATTGAAAATTTAACAGTTCCTTTACCATTATTCATTTCTGCATTATTTTGCTTTTATCAAATATTACTTCCCTTCCATGATATGAAAGCTTAATACTTGAAATTCTAAGATTTTTTTTAATTGCGTTAAGATTTAAACTTTAAATTTCCTCTTTTTACATTATCATTTATAAAGAAATTAATCTTGATCTAAAAATTATTACATTGTTTACAAATTAATCTCGATCTAGAATATATATAATGACGAGGCAGAGCGCATCAGAAAACAGCAGTTTGCAGTTAGATGTTATTATGAAGTTGCACAAAGGAAGTGATCTGATATTTGCGATTCTGCTTATATTTTTGCTCTGTAAAACATTGGTGAAAAAAACGATTTAACAGAGTTCAAGCGCCAAATTTTTAAATACCACTGTGCTTGATCTGTGTTATGTTAAGCACTGTTTTATATTAAGCAAAATCTTTAATGTCACTAGAAAAATGCTTGAATCAATATTACTTTACAATCGAATTGCACAGTTTTTTAGTTTTATTAGCATTCAGTTTAGATTCCTCTGATATTCTGATATTCAATGTATGTTAGTTAATGAAAGCTGTTCTTAATGGAATAGCATGGGTAAAAAATACGGAAACTGGACGGTTTTCTTTAAATATTGCCTTGGGCATTTGATTCTGCTTAAAATATTCCTTCTTTTTCATGATAGATAAACATCACGATTTTTCTTCAGGTGTTTTACACGAAATACAGATTATTCAACTATTGTTTAAAACTGAATGTAGTTTTAATAAATATAATTTTTTATTTTCATTGTTACGAGGTATTTTTTTTTCCTTGTGAAAATTTTCACTGGGAGGCGTTATGAAAGGCACCAAAAATATGGATTTGTTCTCCGTAGATTTATTGGTAAAGTGCGTTGTATTCAGTAAAAATATTTCTTAAATACTTTCAGCTTTGTTAATATACTTTGGATTAATGCTTCGATGAAAAATGTCTTTAAATATTGCATAAAAAAGAAAAATGGTGAAATACTTTTTAATACCTATTTAACTATGACAAATAAAAGACTGAAATATTTTACGATTAACACAGATCTCGCTAACATGCATTTTTTTTGTGAAGCTGCGAAACGAAATGGCGCTGCTGCTCAAAAGAACAACTCGAAT